>NC_134398.1:91976015-92692647 GCF_050003625.1 Haematobia irritans
ATATATATATATATATATATATATATATATATATATATATATATTATATATATATATATATATATATATATATATATATATATATATATATATATGTATATATATATATATATATATATATATATATATATATATATATAATGGGAATAGCAGTCAGTCACGTGAAGCAAAGGGGAGTCGCATGAAATATTAAGAAAAAAGATATAAAACAAGTATATACGGCCGTAAGTTCGGCCAGGCCGAAGCTTATGTACCCTCCACAGTCTTCAGTAGAAACTTCTACTGAAGACTGTCATCCACAATCGAATTACTTGGGTTGCGGTATCACTTGCCGATGGCAAGGTATCTTAAAACTAACACCGATTAAATATGTATATAATGAAGTTTGACAAAATTTTCTATAGAAATAAAATTTTGATAAAAGTTTCTATAGAAATAAAATTTTGACAAAATTTTCTATAGAAGTAAAATTTGGACAAAATTTTTATAGAAATAAAATTTTGTCATAATTTTCTATAGAAATAAAATTTTGACAAAATTTTCTATAGAAAAAAAATTTTGACAAAATTTTCTATAGAAATAACATTTTGACAAAATTTTCAATAGAAATAAAATTGTGACAAAATTTTCAATAGAATTAAAATTTTGACAATATTCTCTATAGAATTAAAATTTTGACAACATTTTCTATAGAAATAAAATTTTGCCAAAATTTTCTATACAAATAAAATTTGACAAAATTTTTTATAGGAATAAAATTTTGACAAAATTTTCCATAAAAATAAAATTTTGACAAAATTTTCTATAGAAATAAAATTTTGGTAGATTATTTTTGGCGCTTGTGGCATCCATGATTATGAACCGATATGGCCCAATTTTTGTGTGATTGGGTATCGGCTATATATAACTATAGACCTTTATGGACCAATTTTGGCATGGTTATTAGCGGCCATATCGAATGAATTTTGCTCCTCTAAGAGGCTCCGGAGGTCAAATCTGGGGATCGGCTTATATGGGGGCTATATATAATTATGGACCCATATGGACCAATTTTGGCATGGTTGTTAGAGACAATATACTAACATAACGGACCAAATTTCAATCGGATCGGATGACTTTTGCTCCTCTAAGAGGCTCCGGAGGTCAAATCTGGGGATCGATTTATATGGGGCTATATATAATTATGGGCCAATGTGGACCAATTTTTGTATGGTCATTAGAGAACATATACCACATACACCATGTACCAAATTTCAGCCGGATCGGATGAAATTTGCTTCTCTTAGAGGCTCCGTAAGCCAAATCGGGGATCGGTTTATATGGGGGCTATATGTAATTATGGACCGATATGGACCAATTTTTGCATGGTGGTTAGAGACCATATACTAATACCACATACCAAACTTCAACCAGATCGGATGAATTTTGCTCCTCCAAGAGGCTCCGGAGTACAAATCTGGGGATCGGTTTATATGGGGGCTATATATATTTATAGACCGATATGGACCAATTTTTGCATGGTTGTTAGAGACCATATACTTACACCATGTACCAAATTTCAGCCAGATCGGATGAAATATGCTACTCTTATAGGCTCCGCAAGCCAAATCTGGGGGTCCACTTATATGGGGGCTATACGTAAAAGTGGACCGATATGGCCCATTTGCAATACCATCCGACCTACATCAACAACAACTACTTGTGCCAAGTTTGAAATCGATAGCTTGTTTCGTTCGGAACTTAGCGTGATTTCAACAGACGGACGGACAGACATGTTTAGATCGACTCAGAATTTCACCACGACCCAGAATATATATACTTTATGGGGTCTTACAGCAATATTTCGATGTGTTACAAACGGAATGACAAAGTTAATATACCCCCCTTCCTATGGTGGAGGGTATAATAATAATGTATTTTCCTATATTTACCGAAATCACGCGTGGTCTTCGTGGAAAAGGAAAAGTAAACGCCATATTCTAATGGAGTTTTTCGTAGAGAAAATATTTAGTATTTTATTGCTTGAAATTTAACGTGACAGACTAAAAGTCTAGAAACGTTTTAATTTCTTTTTATTTTTATTGAAGAGGGTCAAAACAGACTAAGAAGTCCAGTAATGTCCACTCTTTAATTGTAATTTATAAATTTAATTTAAATTTATCCAAAGGAAAACAAGTCGTGCGCTTTTCTTTGTTTGAAGTTTATTCAGCGGCTTCAACACGCAAAGAAAAAACAAAAAAACGTTTGGAAAACGTGTACCGAAAACGTTTTTCTTTTGTTAGAGTTTTTTAAATTGCTTCGAAAATTTTAAACTTTTATCACCAAAAAAATTCGTTTGCTACAAAATTTTTATTTTTTTTTTCAATAAAAAAAGTTATTTTTGAAACAACAACACAGTCCATTTCGTTTTTATCAAACACTGTTCTTTTCTGACTTTAGGTCTTTAATAAGACACATTTTACAGTTCAAAATTTAATATACTACAATGTAATGTTGAACATTTTTTCGGAATCTTAGGAACATATCTGGAATATATGTATGTAAAAAAAAAAAATTTGGTCGAAGCAGGGATCGAACCCACGACCCCTGGCATGCAAGTCGGACGTAGCAACCACTGCTCCACGGTGCCAAACTAAATGTTTGTTTCTGTTAAATAAACTTTGTTTATTCGGTTCGTGGGCGCCGCAAGCTATGCTATATAAATATAACTTATATGGATATTTATCTATTGATGACCATAACAGGTACATAGCTCAGTGGTGCTGGCTTACAAAGTGCATGGTCCGCGGTTCGATTCTCCGTCCAGGCGAAAGGTAAACAAATTTTAAAAATATATAAAATCGTATAATTTCTTCTACATTGTTGGTACTACAGGAAAAAGTGTTAAGAACTAAAAAACCTCGTGGATGTGAGAAAGTTGTGAAGGAAAATGCAATTAGCAAGAAAACAATTTTTTTTTGAGTTTGTCTTTATGAAATTGTTTTTACATCCTGGAAAAGAATAAACGTTCATCACAAAATGTATATACTTTTCTTCGAAATACACTTCCTTACAGCGAAAAGCAAATGAGTAACGAACTTTGTTTGTCTAAAATTTCGTTTGGGAGGAAAGAATTATTTTTTGCGTGAACACACAGAATGACAAAATTTTGTAAGTGACATGAATTTAAATACAATTTGATGAGAGAAAGAGAATATCACTAGGCATACGCAAAAATAATTATGAGTGCTAAATCATTTAAACAAAAACAATTTCCAATATAAACTAGTTTAGCACTCAACTCTTCTCCTAATAATTGAGCGTTGTTTATGACAATATCAACGGTATCACTCATAACATTCTTTACGTTACATGAGAGAGTAAGAGAGCATGAACAATTATAACAAACATCACTCATTTGAAATGAAACTATATGGATATACACTAGCAAACAAATTACAGTTCAAATCATATTAATTCAAACAAACAAACAAAAATTGAAAAGCACATTAATTAACATAAGCATAATTATTAAATAATTTGATTTAATGTTATCAATAATTAATAATAATTCAAATCTCATTCAAATAATTATAAAATATAAATAAAAGGGTAAATTCATAGGGATGCAGATGCTACACCCTCCCCCTCTGCCTCAGAAATCGTCCCAGATGATGTGGCAGCGTTATTTTTCTCAGCATTTTCTTTGTTCCCCAAGGATCTTCGGAGTGGTGTTTGTACATCCTTCGTTTTATTAGCTTTGTTGGGTCGTTTGCGATCAGGCGGTGGTTTCTGTGGTCTTTCGTTGTTCAATTGAATGTTGTTGTCTTTGTGAGCATCGATGTAATCTGGATTATCTGTGGGAAGAGCTATGCTAGTGGTTTGTTCGGACGTCCTCGTTTCTTTATGGGATAAACTGGACATTCATGTTGCCCCTGGTATAAGGTAAGGTCTGATGAATGATATGTGTCAATCGGTGTTTCCGGATTATCAATCGCGGCGACTATGTAACTGCATGAGCCTTTCTTGTTTATTACAAGGTATGGTCCATCACGACGTGGAGAGTTGTTAGAGTTTTTTGAATTGCTTCGAAAAGTATACACTTTTATCACCAAAAAAATTAGTTTGTTACAAAATGTTAATTTTTTTAATAAAAAAAGTTATTCTTGAACCAGCAACACAGTCCATTTCGTTTATATCAAACACTGTTCTTTTCTGACTTTAGGTTTTTAATAAGACACATTTTACAGTTCAAAATTTAATATACTACAATGTAATGATGAACATTTTTTCGGAATCTTCCTAACATATCTGGAATATATGAAAAAAAAA
The DNA here is from genome assembly GCF_050003625.1 of Haematobia irritans. Taxonomy (NCBI): domain Eukaryota; kingdom Metazoa; phylum Arthropoda; class Insecta; order Diptera; family Muscidae; genus Haematobia; species Haematobia irritans. The sequence continues at coordinate 91,980,327 of NC_134398.1, forward strand.
AAAAACAAAAAACATTGGTCCAATTAGGGATCGAACCCACGACCCTTGGCATGCAACTCAGACGTAGCAACCACTGCTCCATGGTGCCCAACTAAATGTATTTTTCTGTGAAATAAACTTTGTTTAATCGGCTCGTGGGCGCCGCAAGCTATGCTGTATAAATATAACTTATATGGGTAATTGTCTATTGATGACAATAACGGCTACATGGCTCAGTGGTTAGTGTGTTGGCTTACAAAGTGCATGGTCCCCGGTTCGATTCTCCGTCCAGACGAAAGGTAAAAAAAAAATTTTTAAATTTATAAAATCGTATAATTTCTTCTACATTGTTTGTGTTACAGAAAAAGGTGCTAAGAACTAAAAAACTTCGTGGAAGTGAGAAAGATGTTAGGGAAAATGCAATTAGACATAAAATTTTTTTTTGAGTTAGTCTTTATGAAATTATTTTTACATCCTGGAAAAGAATACGCGTTTATCACAAAAAGTATATACTTTCCTTCCAAATATACTTCCTTTCAACGAAAAGCAAATGAGAAACGAACTTTGTTTGTCTAAAATTTCATTTGGGAGGAAAGAATTATTTTTTTGCGTGCACAAACTTCGATGATAAGCCTTTTTCCTTTTTGCTCAATATGTGGGTGGAAATGAGTACGCGGTCCCCCACATTTATTTTGTTTTGTGGAATTCTTTTTGAATCAGCATAGACTTGATTTCGATCTTGCATATTTTCTTTGTTCTCGGTAGTCATCTTCAGCGTGTCGGCAAGTCGTAGTAGATGTGGAGTAATTTGAGGAATAAAATTTTCTGCTGTCACTATAGCTCGAAAATCGTGCTGAACTTCTATCGGTGTCCGTAATTCTCTGTCAAAAGTCAAGAAAGCTGCGGTGTAGTTTGTTGTAGAACATTTTGCCGTGTTCATAGCAAATCTAATTGCAGCCAAATTCAAATCCCAGGAAGTGTGTTCGTTGCCAACGGCAATAGAAAGTTGTGTTTTCAAATCTCTGTTCTTTCTTTCAACTGGATTTGCTTCCGGGTGGTAAACGGGCGCAAATGTTTGCTCAATTTTAAGGCAGTAAGTAAGCTTTTGCATTATCGCTGAAATAAACTGAGAGCCATGGTCCGAATGAACTCTCCTTGGAATTCCATATCTTAAAAATACTTCCTTAAGCAGCACAACTGCACAGTTTTCAGCAGAAGCTGAAAAGCAAATAATTCTGTCCAGCAATTTCAAAAAAAGTAGTTTAGATCCCAAAAAAGTAGTTTAGATCCCCAATCTGTGATCCGGAAGTAGTGCAAACTTGGATCATCTCCAATGAATTTTACATGGGCTTGGCATAGGACGGAAGTACTCCCTTTTTGGATCCTTTGCATTGCTTTAGAAGTTGTACCCTGGAAGTTAATTTGAATAAAGAATTTTAAAAAGCGAAAAAAAAAATTTTCAACCAATTTTACTTTTTTTTCATCCATATGTAAAACGACACCAAGGAATAACATTGTAGTTGCTTCTCGAGATGTTCTTTATTAGTATGAACGAAAAAATAAGAAACGCAGGTTCAAATCTCACCAGCGGCAATTTTTTTTATCAAATATTTTTCTAAAAAAATATTTTTTTTTTTATGTCATGCATCGTTTTTATTTTTTATTTTCGGCATATATTTTCGTATTAATATATTTTTTCCGTTAAAAATCAACAAAAAAATTAAAAATTCTCGTAATTTGCAAAACCTTCTCAAACGAACTTCCATGGAAGCGAAAAAGTCAAACGGCACAAGTTCAAATCCCAGCGGGGATAAAATTTATTTTTTTATTATTTTTTTACTTTTTTTATTAATTTCTATTTTTTTAGTTTTCTTATTAGTTTTCCATTTTTTTTTTTTGTAAAAGTCCCTAAATCATTCTTTCGCGTTGAAAAATGAGAGTGTTGACAATAGATTTCGAAAGAAGAAAACCGCCATTTTGGAAATATTTCGCGTTTATTTCTCCGAAATTTAATTGACAACATCGCCCAACGTCATAAAATTATTACATATGTATACGCAGCAGCTGATTAGATTGTTTACACACACGCATTCATGATAATTGTTTTGAAAAGTTTTTTCTACCAGTTTTTAAATTGTTTTGCAACCAAACCTCACACAGCAATGGGCACTAACAATTGTTAAGAATAAAACGCCGGCCGCTCTACTCCTGGTGTCTTACCACATTCGGCAACAGCTTTAACGACATGTGGTACATTGTCGTCTTCTTCAGCTTTTCCAAATGTATACCGTCAATTTGTAACGCCCATCTAACAAACATATAATTTCAGTGTTATGCTAACTTTTACATCATGCGCAGCAATGGACTCATTCATCAACAAACTTAATTCGTTGGTGTCCACAATATCTACACAATCGCATTGCAATACCAGCGGACAGGAGTGTACTTATGCCCATGCTGTTGCCGCCTCACTAGCAATTTCAAATCCAGTGGTCACCACCACGGTTCCCACAAAGGATAATAACGCCATTTCATTTGCCAATGTTGTTACCTCGGGGGGAACAACATCATGGGGTGATCAGTTAAAACACGTACACCATACAATAGCTATAGTCAAACTAAACTATAGACTGAAATTAATACATTGAGAAGCAAAGTGGCTGGTTTACTGAAGAATGTTTCTTGTTATACTCTCCCAATGTATAATTTTATAACTATTTCAGTCACGTTATAAAATTCAACCCGTGTTTTGAATCGATAAAATGCAAGATACATGCATTTTTGCATTTTATTTTTGGAACATAGCAATTTATTCTTGTGATTCCATTCGTAGCTACCATAGTACTGTAACATCAATCGCACTGCCTTCTTTATAATTACGATGCACGCCCAGCATTTGTGTTTATTATCCCTATACCCAGTAAAAAGAAACGATTGTAAAATGAAATTCACTAAATATAACTTTATTTTGTTAACACTTTTCTATAAATTTCATGTTATGTACATTATTTCTATTCTATCATGTAGTAGGGAGCCGCTAGATGGTGGCTTTATTACGAAAACACCACTCCAATTTATTTTATTTTGTCAATCGATCTTATTGCATTTTTAAATAACAATGCGAACCACATTTGTATTGTAATTTCACACAAATCATTTGAATAAATAAATTATTTCTTAATTCGCATTGCAAATGGCGCCATGTTTTGAAACTAACTAATCTCAACATATGGAAGGATTTAACACGATCTAATTAGGGACTGTGCGCTTTACGTCAGTTTTTCAACTCGAAAAAAACAAAGTACCACAAATGAAAAAATATTTCGGTAGTTTTTCGCATTTTTGGTTTTGTATGGGATTTCGCTGCAGAAACCGAACATAGTACCTACCTTAAAATTTAATTGTACAAAATTTGCACTTAAAATAGCCCGATTGCGTTCTTTCCAATAATTGTCCACAAGGACTGCATCGGAAGTAGAAAAAAATCATTGGGGGATCCCAAGATGCGCTTTAGAAGAAATGTTTGTGCACTTGTCCAAAAGGACTCCATCGGAAGTGGAAAAAAATTATTGGGGGATCCCACGATGCGCTTTAGAAGAAATGTTTGTGGACTTGTCCAAAAGGACTGCATCGGAAGTTGAAAAAACTCGATGGGGGATTCTGGGATGGGCTTTAAAAGAAATGTTTGGGGAACAAATTCAAATTTTTTTTTGCTGGGTAGCAATATCTGCTCTCATTTTTGGCCAATAATAATGTGGTGTTATACGTGCAATTGTGCGCTCAATACCGTAGTGCCCAGCAGTTGGTTCATCGTGATGATTGTAAAGAATGGTGCTTCTCATCGATTTCGGTACCACTAATTGTCCATTTTCCGAATCCTCATCTGGTGAACATCGATACAGCACGACATCAAGCATTATATAGCCTCTATTTATGAAACGAATTAGATTTTCGTCATCCTTCTCAAATGAAGATATTATGTCTTTTAGATCGTCGTCTTCTAGTTGAGATTTTCTAAACTCTTCTGCACCTTTTCTTGGAAAATCTATAATTATGGAACAAATCTCACATTGTGACTTTTTATGATTTTCGTCGGAACATGGTGGTCTTGATAATGTGTCGGCAACTGCGTTTTTTCGACCAGGCGTATATCCAAATACTATATTATACATTTGTAACTGTAAGGCCCATCTTGCGAGTCTGCCGGTTGGGCTTTTCAGGCTAAGGAGCCATTTAAGGGGTTGGTGATCTGTAAGAACTTTTACTTCCGATCCTTCGATATAACCTCGAAGGATCGGATATAACTTCTGAACAGCCCAGACAACAGCAAGCGCTTCACGTTCAGTAGTAGAGTAATTCTTTTCGGCTGGGAGCAGAAGTCTAGCGTACTCTATAGGATGTTCTTCATCCTGCTCCCCCTGGATTAGTACAGCTCCCAAAGCATAGTTGCTGGCGTCTGTCAGAATGATAAAAGGTTTATTCACATCTACTTGTTTAAGTATCGGTGGTGAAATAAGTAGGGATTTTAATTTGTCAAACGATTTTTGTTGTTCATCAGACCAAATCCATTTAGCATTTTTCTTGGTCAGATCCGAAATTGCTTTTGTTTTCTCTGGGTCAACTTCAAGACCTTCTGTTGTCAGAATATGACCAAGATATTTAACTTTTGGCAAACAAAAATAACATTTTTCTCGATTTAAACGGAAACCGAAATCCTTTAATCTTCGAAAAGTATTTCTCAAATCTGATATATGTGCATTTAAGCTGGTCGAACAGATAATTATATCATCTAGATATGCAAGAATTGTAATATTTGGCAACCCAGTTCGAAATTTATCGATCAACCGCTGAAAAGTTGCCGGGGCATTCTTTAAGCCAAACGGCATTCTATTAAAAACGAATATTCCGAACGGTGTAGTAAATGCAGTTTTTGGTTTGTCTTGATCTGCCACTTTTATCTGCCAATATCCTGATCGTAGGTCTAGAGTGGACATAAAAGGTGTCGTTTTTGCCGTATGTAGAAGATCGTCCATTCTTGGAAGCGGATACGTATCAGTTGTGGTAATAGCGTTCAAACGCCTGTAATCAACACACAATCTGATTTTATTGTCCTTTTTTGGAATAAGCCCGACAGGAAGTGACCATCGCGATTCCATTTTCGTTATAATATTTTTCTGCAACATGTCGTCCAGTTCTTGTCTTAATAAAATCTTCATCTTATGTGATGATGAGAACCAGTTTTTATATAATGCTCAACCTGTGATATAGGGTTATTTATATCTTCCAATATGTTAATTTCTTCCACCAATAGCATTTACAGAGTTTCTTTTTCAGACTTGTTCAAATTAACTGCTTCATTTTCTCGAAGTCTAACATCGACTGAGTTCAATTCTATCGGTTCAAAAATATCGTCACCATAATTTTCCAATTTTGACCTTTTTGGTGGGGGAAATAGGTCTGAAACCTCTTCAAATTCCAAATCATTTGGCAAGCAGCCTTCGAAAACTTTATTAGTGAATTCTGGCGAATATTCATTACTATTTGTGTTTGAATCTTCGAAATTTCGAAAGAATTCCTTGACATCGTCTCTATATTTTTCTTCCTTTTCACTAATAGAAATTCTATTGACTAAGTTTGCTTTCTGCATTTTGAAAAGGAAAGTTTTAGTAGGCTCATCTTTGAAATGCCATGCCATCTGGGCGAGATCAAGAACTATAGCACATTCTTCGAGAAAATCGATTCCTAGTAGTGTCCTGTTTCCTTTTGCCTTGGGCAAGCATATAAAGTCTATTTGTTTGAACCTTTTACCGATTATTATATTGGCTGTTTTTTGAATGGCAACCCTTTCTGTTTAAACTTTTCAAACAAGGTATGACCAGCAACACTGGTCCTCGCTGCGGTATCAAAATAAGCTTCTCCGTTTAGACCATTTATATTAACTTCGACTACAGGAACATCTTTGCCAGCCAAGCTTGAATGTAGTGAGTTAAAATCTAATTTCTCAGTCGCATTACCAGACTTTTCCTTATTACAGAAAGGACAATTCGATCTATAGTAGCCAGCAGCACCACATCCATAGCAATTGAGCTTTGTTGCTGGCAACTTAGCGGTAGAATGATTATCTGCTTCTAGCTTCTTATAACAATTTTCTACGGTGTGATTTTTCTTTCTGCAATAGGAGCATTTAATTGTGGTTTTTTCAGGATTTTCAATATTTACTTTTCGTCTACTCTTTCCTTTTTTTTCATTTGCCAACATTTCTGCTTCCCTGGCTCTAGCCAGTAGCTCTTGAAAAGAATTAATGGTATTTCGGCTTACACGTTCTCTTATTTGCAATTTTAACTGCGAAAATATCATATCAATCATAATTTTTTCCGATAGTTTTTTTTTTTCGGACAACTGGGCAAACAGAGACCTTTTTCGACAAATGAACGAGTCTGTGCTTTCAAAATTTCTTTGTCTTTCCATATATATTTCGCTGAAAATTCGCCAATCAGGTTTAGGAGGAGCGTTTCGTAGAAGATCAATAACATCTTCAAATGTTTTTGCTTCGTCTGTCACACCCTGCCACCAAGTGGAAGCATAACCCTCTAGCAACAATGGAAGACTGTTCAATGCATGTAAATTGGTGATATTCTCTGATTCTTTATATACCAGAATAGTCGCAATGAAGTCTTCAACTTTGAAGGAATTTCTTTCAAATCTTATTCAAATAATTATGAAATACAAATAAATGGGTAAATTCATAGGGATGCAGATGCCTTTAAAATTGTGTTAAATGCTAGTAAAAATAGTTCACGCCCACATAAATTTATGTTTATATTGCAAAATTGTTTATGTTTATACTCGACTCCACGTTCTTCTTTTGTTAGAGTTTTTGAATTCGCTCCAAAATTTCAAATTTTTATACCAAAAACAGTTTTTTGTTACAAAATTTTTATTTTTGCAATAAAACAATAATATTTTATCCAAAAGCTCTATCCATTTCGTTTATATCAAGCACTGTTTTTGTCTGTAAATCTTTAGTAACACACATTTCGAAGTTTCATTATAAAAATGTTATATAGTATAAATATAAATGTGTAAATTAAAAAAACAAAAAAATTGGTTTTTGGTCAGAGCAGGGATTGAACCCACGACCCTTTCCATATGAAATTGTTTTTACATCCTGGAAAAGAATAAACGTTCATCACAAAATGTATATACTTTTCTTCGAAATACACTTCCTTACAGCGAAAAGCAAATGAGTAACGAACTTTGTTTGTCTAAAATTTCGTTTGGGAGGAAAGAATTATTTTTTGCGTGAACACACAGAATGACAAAATTTTGTAAGTGACATGAATTTAAATACAATTTGATGAGAGAAAGAGAATATCACTAGGCATACGCAAAAATAATTATGAGTGCTAAATCATTTAAACAAAAACAATTTCCAATATAAACTAGTTTAGCACTCAACTCTTCTCCTAATAATTGAGCGTTGTTTATGACAATATCAACGGTATCACTCATAACATTCTTTACGTTACATGAGAGAGTAAGAGAGCATGAACAATTATAACAAACATCACTCATTTGAAATGAAACTATATGGATATACACTAGCAAACAAATTACAGTTCAAATCATATTAATTCAAACAAACAAACAAAAATTGAAAAGCACATTAATTAACATAAGCATAATTATTAAATAATTTGATTTAATGTTATCAATAATTAATAATAATTCAAATCTCATTCAAATAATTATAAAATATAAATAAAAGGGTAAATTCATAGGGATGCAGATGCTACACCCTCCCCCTCTGCCTCAGAAATCGTCCCAGATGATGTGGCAGCGTTATTTTTCTCAGCATTTTCTTTGTTCCCCAAGGATCTTCGGAGTGGTGTTTGTACATCCTTCGTTTTATTAGCTTTGTTGGGTCGTTTGCGATCAGGCGGTGGTTTCTGTGGTCTTTCGTTGTTCAATTGAATGTTGTTGTCTTTGTGAGCATCGATGTAATCTGGATTATCTGTGGGAAGAGCTATGCTAGTGGTTTGTTCGGACGTCCTCGTTTCTTTATGGGATAAACTGGACATTCATGTTGCCCCTGGTATAAGGTAAGGTCTGATGAATGATATGTGTCAATCGGTGTTTCCGGATTATCAATCGCGGCGACTATGTAACTGCATGAGCCTTTCTTGTTTATTACAAGGTATGGTCCATCACGACGTGGAGAGTTGTTAGAGTTTTTTGAATTGCTTCGAAAAGTATACACTTTTATCACCAAAAAAATTAGTTTGTTACAAAATGTTAATTTTTTTAATAAAAAAAGTTATTTTTGAACCAGCAACACAGTCCATTTCGTTTATATCAAACACTGTTCTTTTCTGACTTTAGGTTTTTAATAAGACACATTTTACAGTTCAAAATTTAATATACTACAATGTAATGATGAACATTTTTTCGGAATCTTCCTAACATATCTGGAATATATGAAAAAAAAAAAACAAAAAACATTGGTCCAATTAGGGATCGAACCCACGACCCTTGGCATGCAACTCAGACGTAGCAACCACTGCTCCATGGTGCCCAACTAAATGTATTTTTCTGTGAAATAAACTTTGTTTAATCGGCTCGTGGGCGCCGCAAGCTATGCTGTATAAATATAACTTATATGGGTAATTGTCTATTGATGACAATAACGGCTACATGGCTCAGTGGTTAGTGTGTTGGCTTACAAAGTGCATGGTCCCCGGTTCGATTCTCCGTCCAGACGAAAGGTAAAAAAAAAATTTTTAAATTTATAAAATCGTATAATTTCTTCTACATTGTTTGTGTTACAGAAAAAGGTGCTAAGAACTAAAAAACTTCGTGGAAGTGAGAAAGATGTTAGGGAAAATGCAATTAGACATAAAATTTTTTTTTGAGTTAGTCTTTATGAAATTATTTTTACATCCTGGAAAAGAATACGCGTTTATCACAAAAAGTATATACTTTCCTTCCAAATATACTTCCTTTCAACGAAAAGCAAATGAGAAACGAACTTTGTTTGTCTAAAATTTCATTTGGGAGGAAAGAATTATTTTTTTGCGTGCACAAACTTCGATGATAAGCCTTTTTCCTTTTTGCTCAATATGTGGGTGGAAATGAGTACGCGGTCCCCCACATTTATTTTGTTTTGTGGAATTCTTTTTGAATCAGCATAGACTTGATTTCGATCTTGCATATTTTCTTTGTTCTCGGTAGTCATCTTCAGCGTGTCGGCAAGTCGTAGTAGATGTGGAGTAATTTGAGGAATAAAATTTTCTGCTGTCACTATAGCTCGAAAATCGTGCTGAACTTCTATCGGTGTCCGTAATTCTATGTCAAAAGTCAAGAAAGCTGCGGTGTAGTTTGTTGTAGAACATTTTGCCGTGTTCATAGCAAATCTAATTGCAGCCAAATTCAAATCCCAGGAAGTGTGTTCGTTGCCAACGGCAATAGAAAGTTGTGTTTTCAAATCTCTGTTCTTTCTTTCAACTGGATTTGCTTCCGGGTGGTAAACGGGCGCAAATGTTTGCTCAATTTTAAGGCAGTAAGTAAGCTTTTGCATTATCGCTGAAATAAACTGAGAGCCATGGTCCGAATGAACTCTCCTTGGAATTCCATATCTTAAAAATACTTCCTTAAGCAGCACAACTGCACAGTTTTCAGCAGAAGCTGAAAAGCAAATAATTCTGTCCAGCAATTTCAAAAAAAGTAGTTTAGATCCCAAAAAAGTAGTTTAGATCCCCAATCTGTGATCCGGAAGTAGTGCAAACTTGGATCATCTCCAATGAATTTTACATGGGCTTGGCATAGGACGGAAGTACTCCCTTTTTGGATCCTTTGCATTGCTTTAGAAGTTGTACCCTGGAAGTTAATTTGAATAAAGAATTTTAAAAAGCGAAAAAAAAAAATTTTCAACCAATTTTACTTTTTTTTCATCCATATGTAAAACGACACCAAGGAATAACATTGTAGTTGCTTCTCGAGATGTTCTTTATTAGTATGAACGAAAAAATAAGAAACGCAGGTTCAAATCTCACCAGCGGCAATTTTTTTTATCAAATATTTTTCTAAAAAAATATTTTTTTTTTTATGTCATGCATCGTTTTTATTTTTTATTTTCGGCATATATTTTCGTATTAATATATTTTTTCCGTTAAAAATCAACAAAAAAATTAAAAATTCTCGTAATTTGCAAAACCTTCTCAAACGAACTTCCATGGAAGCGAAAAAGTCAAACGGCACAAGTTCAAATCCCAGCGGGGATAAAATTTATTTTTTTATTATTTTTTTACTTTTTTTATTAATTTCTATTTTTTTAGTTTTCTTATTAGTTTTCCATTTTTTTTTTGTAAAAGTCCCTAAATCATTCTTTCGCGTTGAAAAATGAGAGTGTTGACAATAGATTTCGAAAGAAGAAAACCGCCATTTTGGAAATATTTCGCGTTTATTTCTCCGAAATTTAATTGACAACATCGCCCAACGTCATAAAATTATTACATATGTATACGCAGCAGCTGATTAGATTGTTTACACACACGCATTCATGATAATTGTTTTGAAAAGTTTTTTCTACCAGTTTTTAAATTGTTTTGCAACCAAACCTCACACAGCAATGGGCACTAACAATTGTTAAGAATAAAACGCCGGCCGCTCTACTCCTGGTGTCTTACCACATTCGGCAACAGCTTTAACGACATGTGGTACATTGTCGTCTTCTTCAGCTTTTCCAAATGTATACCGTCAATTTGTAACGCCCATCTAACAAACATATAATTTCAGTGTTATGCTAACTTTTACATCATGCGCAGCAATGGACTCATTCATCAACAAACTTAATTCGTTGGTGTCCACAATATCTACACAATCGCATTGCAATACCAGCGGACAGGAGTGTACTTATGCCCATGCTGTTGCCGCCTCACTAGCAATTTCAAATCCAGTGGTCACCACCACGGTTCCCACAAAGGATAATAACGCCATTTCATTTGCCAATGTTGTTACCTCGGGGGGAACAACATCATGGGGTGATCAGTTAAAACACGTACACCATACAATAGCTATAGTCAAACTAAACTATAGACTGAAATTAATACATTGAGAAGCAAAGTGGCTGGTTTACTGAAGAATGTTTCTTGTTATACTCTCCCAATGTATAATTTTATAACTATTTCAGTCACGTTATAAAATTCAACCCGTGTTTTGAATCGATAAAATGCAAGATACATGCATTTTTGCATTTTATTTTTGGAACATAGCAATTTATTCTTGTGATTCCATTCGTAGCTACCATAGTACTGTAACATCAATCGCACTGCCTTCTTTATAATTACGATGCACGCCCAGCATTTGTGTTTATTATCCCTATACCCAGTAAAAAGAAACGATTGTAAAATGAAATTCACTAAATATAACTTTATTTTGTTAACACTTTTCTATAAATTTCATGTTATGTACATTATTTCTATTCTATCATGTAGTAGGGAGCCGCTAGATGGTGGCTTTATTACGAAAACACCACTCCAATTTATTTTATTTTGTCAATCGATCTTATTGCATTTTTAAATAACAATGCGAACCACATTTGTATTGTAATTTCACACAAATCATTTGAATAAATAAATTATTTCTTAATTCGCATTGCAAATGGCGCCATGTTTTGAAACTAACTAATCTCAACATATGGAAGGATTTAACACGATCTAATTAGGGACTGTGCGCTTTACGTCAGTTTTTCAACTCGAAAAAAACAAAGTACCACAAATGAAAAAATATTTCGGTAGTTTTTCGCATTTTTGGTTTTGTATGGGATTTCGCTGCAGAAACCGAACATAGTACCTACCTTAAAATTTAATTGTACAAAATTTGCACTTAAAATAGCCCGATTGCGTTCTTTCCAATAATTGTCCACAAGGACTGCATCGGAAGTAGAAAAAAATCATTGGGGGATCCCAAGATGCGCTTTAGAAGAAATGTTTGTGCACTTGTCCAAAAGGACTCCATCGGAAGTGGAAAAAAATTATTGGGGGATCCCACGATGCGCTTTAGAAGAAATGTTTGTGGACTTGTCCAAAAGGACTGCATCGGAAGTTGAAAAAACTCGATGGGGGATTCTGGGATGGGCTTTAAAAGAAATGTTTGGGGAACAAATTCAAATTTTTTTTTGCTGGGTAGCAATATCTGCTCTCATTTTTGGCCAATAATAATGTGGTGTTATACGTGCAATTGTGCGCTCAATACCGTAGTGCCCAGCAGTTGGTTCATCGTGATGATTGTAAAGAATGGTGCTTCTCATCGATTTCGGTACCACTAATTGTCCATTTTCCGAATCCTCATCTGGTGAACATCGATACAGCACGACATCAAGCATTATATAGCCTCTATTTATGAAACGAATTAGATTTTCGTCATCCTTCTCAAATGAAGATATTATGTCTTTTAGATCGTCGTCTTCTAGTTGAGATTTTCTAAACTCTTCTGCACCTTTTCTTGGAAAATCTATAATTATGGAACAAATCTCACATTGTGACTTTTTATGATTTTCGTCGGAACATGGTGGTCTTGATAATGTGTCGGCAACTGCGTTTTTTCGACCAGGCGTATATCCAAATACTATATTATACATTTGTAACTGTAAGGCCCATCTTGCGAGTCTGCCGGTTGGGCTTTTCAGGCTAAGGAGCCATTTAAGGGGTTGGTGATCTGTAAGAACTTTTACTTCCGATCCTTCGATATAACCTCGAAGGATCGGATATAACTTCTGAACAGCCCAGACAACAGCAAGCGCTTCACGTTCAGTAGTAGAGTAATTCTTTTCGGCTGGGAGCAGAAGTCTAGCGTACTCTATAGGATGTTCTTCATCCTGCTCCCCCTGGATTAGTACAGCTCCCAAAGCATAGTTGCTGGCGTCTGTCAGAATGATAAAAGGTTTATTCACATCTACTTGTTTAAGTATCGGTGGTGAAATAAGTAGGGATTTTAATTTGTCAAACGATTTTTGTTGTTCATCAGACCAAATCCATTTAGCATTTTTCTTGGTCAGATCCGAAATTGCTTTTGTTTTCTCTGGGTCAACTTCAAGACCTTCTGTTGTCAGAATATGACCAAGATATTTAACTTTTGGCAAACAAAAATAACATTTTTCTCGATTTAAACGGAAACCGAAATCCTTTAATCTTCGAAAAGTATTTCTCAAATCTGATATATGTGCATTTAAGCTGGTCGAACAGATAATTATATCATCTAGATATGCAAGAATTGTAATATTTGGCAACCCAGTTCGAAATTTATCGATCAACCGCTGAAAAGTTGCCGGGGCATTCTTTAAGCCAAACGGCATTCTATTAAAAACGAATATTCCGAACGGTGTAGTAAATGCAGTTTTTGGTTTGTCTTGATCTGCCACTTTTATCTGCCAATATCCTGATCGTAGGTCTAGAGTGGACATAAAAGGTGTCGTTTTTGCCGTATGTAGAAGATCGTCCATTCTTGGAAGCGGATACGTATCAGTTGTGGTAATAGCGTTCAAACGCCTGTAATCAACACACAATCTGATTTTATTGTCCTTTTTTGGAATAAGCCCGACAGGAAGTGACCATCGCGATTCCATTTTCGTTATAATATTTTTCTGCAACATGTCGTCCAGTTCTTGTCTTAATAAAATCTTCATCTTATGTGATGATGAGAACCAGTTTTTATATAATGCTCAACCTGTGATATAGGGTTATTTATATCTTCCAATATGTTAATTTCTTCCACCAATAGCATTTACAGAGTTTCTTTTTCAGACTTGTTCAAATTAACTGCTTCATTTTCTCGAAGTCTAACATCGACTGAGTTCAATTCTATCGGTTCAAAAATATCGTCACCATAATTTTCCAATTTTGACCTTTTTGGTGGGGGAAATAGGTCTGAAACCTCTTCAAATTCCAAATCATTTGGCAAGCAGCCTTCGAAAACTTTATTAGTGAATTCTGGCGAATATTCATTACTATTTGTGTTTGAATCTTCGAAATTTCGAAAGAATTCCTTGACATCGTCTCTATATTTTTCTTCCTTTTCACTAATAGAAATTCTATTGACTAAGTTTGCTTTCTGCATTTTGAAAAGGAAAGTTTTAGTAGGCTCATCTTTGAAATGCCATGCCATCTGGGCGAGATCAAGAACTATAGCACATTCTTCGAGAAAATCGATTCCTAGTAGTGTCCTGTTTCCTTTTGCCTTGGGCAAGCATATAAAGTCTATTTGTTTGAACCTTTTACCGATTATTATATTGGCTGTTTTTTGAATGGCAACCCTTTCTGTTTAAACTTTTCAAACAAGGTATGACCAGCAACACTGGTCCTCGCTGCGGTATCAAAATAAGCTTCTCCGTTTAGACCATTTATATTAACTTCGACTACAGGAACATCTTTGCCAGCCAAGCTTGAATGTAGTGAGTTAAAATCTAATTTCTCAGTCGCATTACCAGACTTTTCCTTATTACAGAAAGGACAATTCGATCTATAGTAGCCAGCAGCACCACATCCATAGCAATTGAGCTTTGTTGCTGGCAACTTAGCGGTAGAATGATTATCTGCTTCTAGCTTCTTATAACAATTTTCTACGGTGTGATTTTTCTTTCTGCAATAGGAGCATTTAATTGGGGTTTTTTCAGGATTTTCAATATTTACTTTTCGTCTACTCTTTCCTTTTTTTTCATTTGCCAACATTTCTGCTTCCCTGGCTCTAGCCAGTAGCTCTTGAAAAGAATTAATGGTATTTCGGCTTACACGTTCTCTTATTTGCAATTTTAACTGCGAAAATATCATATCAATCATAATTTTTTCCGATAGTTTTTTTTTTTCGGACAACTGGGCAAACAGAGACCTTTTTCGACAAATGAACGAGTCTGTGCTTTCAAAATTTCTTTGTCTTTCCATATATATTTCGCTGAAAATTCGCCAATCAGGTTTAGGAGGAGCGTTTCGTAGAAGATCAATAACATCTTCAAATGTTTTTGCTTCGTCTGTCACACCCTGCCACCAAGTGGAAGCATAACCCTCTAGCAACAATGGAAGACTGTTCAATGCATGTAAATTGGTGATATTCTCTGATTCTTTATATACCAGAATAGTCGCAATGAAGTCTTCAACTTTGAAGGAATTTCTTTCAAATCTTATTCAAATAATTATGAAATACAAATAAATGGGTAAATTCATAGGGATGCAGATGCCTTTAAAATTGTGTTAAATGCTAGTAAAAATAGTTCACGCCCACATAAATTTATGTTTATATTGCAAAATTGTTTATGTTTATACTCGACTCCACGTTCTTCTTTTGTTAGAGTTTTTGAATTCGCTCCAAAATTTCAAATTTTTATACCAAAAACAGTTTTTTGTTACAAAATTGTTATTTTTGCAATAAAACAATAATATTTTATCCAAAAGCTCTATCCATTTCGTTTATATCAAGCACTGTTTTTGTCTGTAAATCTTTAGTAACACACATTTCGAAGTTTCATTATAAAAATGTTATATAGTATAAATATAAATGTGTAAATTAAAAAAACAAAAAAATTGGTTTTTGGTCAGAGCAGGGATTGAACCCACGACCCTTTCCATGTAAGGCAGACATGCTAACCACTGCTCCACGTGGCCAACAAATGTTTGTTTCTGTTAAATAATGTTATGTTTGCATGGGCTCGTGGGCGCTGCAAACTATGCTATATAAAGGGTGATTTGTTAAGAGCTTGATAACTTTAAAAAAAAAAACGCATAAAATTTGCAAAATCTCATCGGTTCTTTATTTGAAACGTTAGATTGGTCCACGACATTTACTTTTTGAAGATAATTTCATTTAAATGTTGACCGCGGCTGCGTCTTAGGTGGTCCATTCGGAAAGTCCAATTTTGGGCAACTTTTTCGAGCATTTCGGCCGGAATAGCCCGAATTTCTTCGGAAATGTTGTCTTCCAAAGCTGGAATAGTTGCTGGCTTATTTCTGTAGACTTTAGACTTGACGTAGCCCCACAAAAAATAGTCTAAAGGCGTCAAATCGCATGATCTTGGTGGCCAACTTACCGGTCCATTTCTTGAGATGAATTGTTCTCCGAAGTTTTCCCTCAAAATGGCCATAGAATCGCGAGCTGTGTGGCATGTAGCGCCATCTTGTTGAAACCACATGTCAACCAAGTTCAGTTCTTCCATTTTTGGCAACAAAAAGTTTGTTAGCATCGAACGATAGCGATCGCCATTCACCGTAACGTTGCGTCCAACAGCATCTTTGAAAAAATACGGTCCAATGATTCCACCAGCGTACAAACCACACCAAACAGTGCATTTTTCGGGGTGCATGGGCAGTTCTTGAACGGCTTCTGGTTGCTCTTCACTCCAAATGCGGCAATTTTGCTTATTTACGTAGCCATTCAACCAGAAATGAGCCTCATCGCTGAACAAAATTTGTCGATAAAAAAGCGGATTTTCTGCCACTGATTTTGGTAATAAAATTCAATGATTTGCAAGCGTTGCTCGTTAGTAAGTCTATTCATGATGAAATGTCAAAGCATACTGAGCATCTTTCTCTTTGACACCATGTCTGAAATCCCACGTGATCTGTCAAATACTAATGCATGAAAATCCTAACCTCAAAAGAATCACCCTTTAATTGTAACTTATAACGATAATTGTCTTCGGTTGGATTCTCCGTCCTGGCGAAAGGTATAATTTAATAAATTTATAAAATTGAATAATTTCTTCAACATTATTTGTATTACAGAAAAAGGTGCCAAGAACTAAAAAAATTCGTGGAAGTGTAATTTGTTAAATTTTACATTCGAACCGAGGACCATACAGTTTGTAACACAGCACACTATCCAATTGGCTACGTAGTTATTATTTACATCAATAGACAATTAGCGTTATAAGATATATTTATATAGCATAGTTTACGGCGCCCACGAGCCGATACAAACAAAAAATTATTGAACAGAAACGTACATTTGTTGGCCCCGTGGAGCAATGGTTAGAATGTCCGCCTTGCATGCAAAGGGTCGTGGGTTCAATTCGGAGCAGGGATTGAACCACGACCCAAACACCAAAAAAAAATTTTAACATTTCGGTTAGGTTAGGTTAAAGTGGCAGCCCGATTAAGTTTCAGGCTCACTTAGACTATTCAGTCTATTGCGATACCCCACTAACTAAAAGTACCTATTACATATGGGCACTTCTAGTTTTAACCGCTTTTCTCGATTATTATCATCTGTTGAACCAAACAGATTGTTCCAAAAACATTAGCACACTGCTTAATTTTACGTTTTCCTGGCCCGCCAGTAATCTAAAGCTATATGCCCCTAAAATTCGCTTACGCCTTACACAAAATACAGGACACTCGCACAAGAGGTGTTTAATTGATTCCTTTTCCTCCGCATTATGACAGCTCATACCAACAGATTCTAGTTCCCCTGGAATATGTGAGGTAGTCCTTATCTTTGCTAACTCATCCGCTTCGCAGTTCCCCGGTATGTTCCTATGGTCAGGCACCCGTATTAGGTGAATATTGTGCTGCTCAGCCATCTCATGGAGAGATTTGAGGCAGTCGATGGGTGTTTTCGAGTTAAGGAAATCAGAGTCTAAGGATTTTTATTGCAGGTTGACTGTCTGAGTATATGTTAATGCCAACATTTTTTGGAACATTATTTGTCAGCCAATTCGCCACCTCTCTTATTGCTAATATTTCAGCCTGAAAAACACGACAGTGATTAGGTAATCTTTTCGCTATTCGAAGTTCCAGATCTTTAGAATATACTCCGAAACCCACTTGTCCATTCAATTTGGAGCCATCAGTGTAGAAATCTATATATCGTTTATTCCCCGGGGCCTGTGTGTACCATGCCTCACTGTTGGGAATATGAGTTTCAAACTTTTTGTCGAAAAGTGGTCTCGCCAAAGTGTAATCTACTACATTAGACATATCTGGCATTACTTTGAGGACCGAACTGTGGCCGTACCTTTTTTCCGACCACAGCGATAAGTCGCGCAACCGCACGGCCGTTGTTGCAGCTGACTGTTTGGCCAAAATGTCCAAAGGCAATAGATGCAGCATGACATTAAGGGAATTTGTTCCTGTCTTAATGAACGCGCCTGCGATACACAAGCACGCCATACGCTGAACTTTTTCTAAACTTGTCGGCTGCTGAAGTGCCGTCCACCAGACTACAACACCATATAGCATTATAGTTCTAACTACTGCCGTGTATAGTCAATGCACAATTTTACAGTTTTAGTCTCCACTTTTTTGCTATTGCTTTTTTTGCACGAGTACAAAGCTACCGTGACTTTTCTCGCCCTTTCTTCAATATTAAGCTTAAAGTTCAGCTTCCTGTCCATAATAACGCCAAGGTATTTTGCACACTCACCAAAAGGAATTTTAATACCCCCTAAGGAAATGGGCTTAACCGTGGGAGTTTAGCGATCTTTGCAGTACATGACTAGTTCTCGCCCATTTCTCAGTCATCCGAAGGGCTCTCTGTATAATATCTCTGATTGTGGATGGGAATTTTCCCCTGTCTGCTAGCGCCACATCATCTGCATATGCCACCACTTTTATCCTTTCTTTTTCTAGGGAAACCAGAAGGTTGTGATAGAACTCCTCCTTGGGGAGTGCCTCTGTTCACATACCTTTGTATGCTTGCTTGTCCTAGTATGGCTGAAATACGTCTCTTCATTAGAAGTTCGTCTAACAGCCTAAGTATACCTGGGTCAACATTCAGAGTTGTCGGTCCATTTAATATCGAGCTTGGATGGACGTTATTGAACGCCACGATTGTGTATTCATTGACAGATAGTGAAAAGCTAACTAGTTCATGTAATGCGGCCTCGTAGACCAACCCTTCGAGTATGCATGCTGTCGTTTCGAGAGCAAACTTGAATCCACGCTAGTTCTAAGATAAATATCGATCATCCTCTCCAGAGTCTGAAGTAGGGATGAGGATAAGCTGATTGCTCGGAAATCCTTCGCACTCTAGTCAGAGGCTTTTCCCGCTTTCGGTATGAAAACGACTTTTGTTTCCCTCCATTTTCCTGGAATATATGCTATGTTAATACATCCTTTATATATCGCCGACACCCAGGGGATAATTCTGTCAGTCAGTTTATTTTTACATAAATTCCAAAAATTCCGGAAAGATGTTCGACATTACATATTACTTAAATTTTTACATTGAAACTTCGAAATGTGGTTTATTAAAGATTGAAGTCGAGTATAAACATAAATAATTTTACAATATACACATAAATTTATTTAGGCGTGAACTATTTTTTACTAGCATTTAATCCCATTTTATATACATTTAAAATTTATCAGAAATACAAATAAATATGAATTTTTATTAATTTCATTTTACCTTTAAGGCCGATATTAAGTTGACACTACACGCAAAAAAATAATTCTTTCCTCCCAAACGAAATTTTAGACAAACAAAGTTCGTTTCTCATTTGCTTTTCGTTGAAAGGAAGTGCATTTGGAAGAAAAGTATATACTTTTTGTGATAAACGTTTATTCTTTTCCAGGATGTAAAAACAATTTCATAAAGACTAACTCAAAAAATTTTTTTCTGGCTAATTGCATTTTCCCTCACATCTTTCTCACTTCCACGAAGTTTTTTAGTTCTTAGCACCTTTTTCTGTAATACCAACAATGTAGAAGAAATTATACGTCTTTATAAATTTTTAAAATTTTTTTACCTTTCGCCTGGACGGAGAATCGAACCGCGGACCATGCACTTTGTAAGCCAACACACTAACCACTGAGCTATGTACCTGTTATGGTCATCAATAGATAAATATCCATATAAGTTATATTTATATAGCATAGCTTGCGGCGCCCACGAACCGAATAAACAAAGTTTATTTAACAGAAACAAACATTTAGTTTGGCACCGTGGAGCAGTGGTTGCTACGTCCGACTTGCATGCCAAGGGTCGTGGGTTCGATCCCCGCTTCGACCAAAGTTTTTTTTTTTTTTTTTTTTTTTTTAACATATATTCCAGATATGTTCGGAAGATTCCGAAAAAATGTTCAACATTACATTGCAGTATATTAAATTTTGAACTGTAAACTGTGTCTTATTAAAGACATAAAGTCGGAAAAGAACAGTGTTTGATATAAACGAAATGGACTGTGTTGTTGTTTCAAAAATAACTTTTTTATTGAAAAAATAAAAATTTTGTAACAAACGAATTTTTTTGGTGATAAAAGTTTAAAATTTTCGAAGCAATTCAAAAAACTCTAACAAAAGAAAAACGATTTCGGTACACGTTTTCCAAACGTTTTTTTTTTCTTTGCGTGTATCGCTCTAAAATGGCCATGTTTTCACGATTAGTTTTCTTTAATAATTCGTTTGAAAGAAAATAAACTTTTATTTTTGTTGTTGCTTTGGATCATTCCCCACCAAGTTATAATACAATTTGCCTAAAAAGTAATAATGCTATTCTGATTTTAGAGATTCAAGTTTTGCCACTTAAATAAGTTTAGCGGCATAACTCGAACTTAATGCCCGCTTTTATTTTTGAAAGTGTCCGCCAACACCTTTTGGACTACCTATTAATCCTCTAATACCCAATCCCGCCTTTAGGCGGGCTTCGTTAAATCAGGAAGCTTTTGGTAAAACACACCTTAAGACAACAAAAATGGGTAAAATAAAAAGAAAACTTAGTTAAAACTGTTCAAGAGGCTTTGCAGCATGTACTGAATTTTACCGTATTAATTTTTTTGTTTAGTTTTCTTGCTTTTGTGTCGTTAACATTGAATATTTAATCAGCTGGCAAAAAAATTGGGGCATTAGAGGGTTAACAAAGAGGAGCTAAACTTTGTTTTTATACATTTTACTGTTTAATTTTAACTGTTTCCCCTTGTTTTAATTTTACTGTCCCAACTCTAAAGAGTACAGTGCCCTTCGTTATTTTTATGAAGATCCCTATACAATTTTTATATATTTTCCATTGTTTTTTTTATACCCACCACCATAGAATGGTGACGGGGGTATAATAAGTTTGTCATTCCGTTTGTAACACATCGAAATATCGATTTCCGACTATATAAAGTATATATATATATTCTTGATCAGGGAGAAATTCTAAGACGATATAACGATGTCCGTCAGTCTGTCTGTCTGTTGTAATCACGCTACAGTCTTCAATAATGAAGCAATCGTGCTGAAATTTTGCACAAACTCGTCTTTTGTCTGCAGGCAGGTCAAGTTCGAAGATGGGCTATATCGGTCCAGGTTTTGATATAGTCGCCATATAAACCGCCCTCCCGATTTGGGGTCTTGGGCTTATAGAAATCGTAGTTTTTATCCAATTTGCCTGAAATTTGAAATCAGAGGTATTTTATGGCCGTAAATAGGTGTGCCAAAAATGGTGAGTATCGGTCCATGTTTTGGTATAGCCCCCATATAGACCGATCTCCCGATTTTACTTCTTGGGCTTATAGAAACCGCAGTTTTTATTCAATTTACCTGAAATTGGAATTCTAGAGGTATTGTAGGACCACAAATACGTGTGCCAAAAATTGTGAGTATCGGTCCATGTTTTGGTATGGTCCCCATATAAAACGACCTCCCGATTTGGGGTCTTGGTCTTATAGAAACCGTAGTTTTTATCCAATTTGTCTGAAATTGGAAATCTAGAGGTATTTTAGGATCTTAAAGAGGTGTGCCAAAAATGGTGAGTATCGGTCCATATTTTGGTATAGCCCCCATATAGACCGATTTCCAGATTTTACTTCTTGGGCTTCTAGAATCCGAAGTTTTTATCCTATTTGCCTGAAATTGGAAATATAAAGGTATTTTCGGGTCATAAAGAGGTGTGCCGAAAACGGTGAGTATCGGTCCATATTTTAGTATAGCCCATAGAACGATCTCCCGATTTAACTCCTTGGGTTTCTAGACACCGTAGTTTTTATCTGATTTGCCTGAAATTGTAAATATTCTGGTATTTTAGGCTCACAAAAACGTGTATCGCATTAAGTTTTTATCGGACCTTTTGGGAATGCCTCCATATAGACCGACTTCACTTCTTGAGGGTGTAGAAGGCGCACTGATCATGAAAATTGCTTGAAACTCAATGTAAAATTTCCAGATTTTACTTCCACAGATTTAAGATTTCAAATTAAGACGTTATTTTATAATTTTCTTGCACACTTACAAGAGATGTTAATGATTCCTCTAAAACTCAAACAAAAATGGTTCTTATAAATCCAGAATCTGATATAGTCCTCATAGGTGAAATCTTTAAATTTATCTTCGGGAAGTGTCCTCAAGTCCTCAGGCCCTCCTGAAATTTCAATGGAAACCCTAATATTTGGTTCATGGTGGTGGGTATTTAAGATTCGGCCCGGCCGAACTTAGTGCTGTATATACTTGTTTTTAATTTCCTTTGTCTGAATATTTTTATTTACTCGTCGTATGTTCTTTTGACGAACCAAGAAAAAAATTGTGCCCATAATGGCAAAATGATAAAAAAACACATGTCTACACATACATAAAATGCTGTTCTCAAGGCAAAAACACATGCTGTTTTTTTCGAAAATATATTCTCGTGGTTCCGAATGTCTAATCTCTTTACTGCGAATACTCATTTTAATATTCGAATAAAATAATATTTAGACTTAAGCATACCAAATTTTTGGCGAAGCCTTTTTAGTATGCCAAGCGCATAGCCAAAACAAATGAACTCATAAAACAGTTTTCGGAAACAACATACTATCAGTTTCACAGAAATTGCTCTCTTTTGATTCTCTCGCTGTGTTATGTTGATGTCTTTCGGTAACCCTCCCGATCTCTATTTCTTTATCTATACTCTCTCTCTCTGAATAAAATATCACAACATATATGTTTACAACATATATGTTTACTCGAAATTTGTAAATTTATATATGTTTACATTCACACATATTATTTTTATGAAACATTCATGTTCCGTGGGAGTTTTGCGATCTTTGCAGTACATGACTAGTTCTAGCCCATTTCTCAGTCATCCGAAGGGCTCTCTGTATCATATCTCTGATTGTGGATGGGAATTTTCCCTTGACTGCTAGCGCCACATCATCTGCATATGCCACCACTTTTATCCTTTCTTTTTCTAGGGAAACCAGAAGGTTGTGATAGAAGTCCTCCTTGGGTAGTGCCTCTGTTCACATACCTTTGTATGCTTGATTGTCCTAGTATGGCTGAAATACGTCTCTTCATTAGAAGTTCGTCTAACAGCCTAAGTATACCTGGATCAACATTCAGAGTTATCAGTCCATTTAATATCGAGCTTGGATGGACGTTATTGAATGCCCCTTCGATGTTTAGAAACGCCACGATTGTGTAAAGGGTCAAAATTCGGTCAATATAAACTTGACGTATTTCTTTCAATTTTGCAATTAAAAAACCTGAACATCCCTCATTTTGAAGGTGTGTGTGTGTAGAATGTTGCTCCTATTTTGATTTTGGAATTCACTCTTCAGTTGTCAAAATGCCGTCCAAGCAAGAAGAGCAGCGTATCAAAATTTTGCTCGCGCATCGCGAAAATCCGAGATACTCGCACGCAAAGCTGGCAAAATCGCTAAAAGTTGCCAAATCAACCGTTACAAATGTAATTAAAGTGTTTGGGGAACGTTTGTCGACAGCCAGGAAGTCTGGATCGGGGGGAAATCGAAAACCGGAAGCCGCTGAGACGACAAAGAGAGTTGCCGGTAGTTTCAAGCGAAACCCTAACCTCTCTCTCCGAGATGCCGCAAATAAGCTGGGAGTATCGTCTATAACCGTGCATCGAGCCAAAAAACGAGCCGGACTATCGACTTACAAGAAGATAGTGACTCCAAATCGCGATGATAAACAAAATACGACGGCCAATGCGCGATCCCGGAGGCTGTACACGACGACGCTGACGAAGTTTGACTGCGTGGTAATGGACGACGAAACCTACGTCAAATCCGACTACAATCAGCTTCCGGGACAGGAGTTTTATAAGGCAAAAGGAAGGGGAAAGGTAGCAGATATTTTCAAGCACCCTCCCAACACGCCAGAGCTCCGCACAATTGAGAAATACTGGGCTATTGTCAAGCGGAACCTAAAGAAGACCAAAAAACTGCTAAGGATGAGCAGCAGTTCAAGGCAAACTGGCTTTCTGCGGCGAAGAAGGTGGACAAGGTGGCTGTACAAAATCTGATGGCAGGTGTCAAGCGTGAGGCCTGGCAATTCGGATTTGGAAAAGCGAAAGCCTAACTGAATATTTTTCCTGAATTTTATACTAATTGAACTTGAAAAAGAAATTTAATTTGATTTTTTAAATAAACGATTTCACCGATTTACACTCGTTTTCCCTTGACCAAATTTTGACCGTATCACCCTTTATTCATTGACAGATAGTGAGCTTTAAATAAAGCTAACTAGTTCATGTAATGCGGTCTCGTAGACCTACCCTTCGAGTATGCATGCTGTCGTTTCGAGAGCAAACTTGAATCCACGCTAGTTCTAAGATAAATATCGATCATCCTCTCCAGAGTCTGAAGTAGGGATGAGGATAAGCTGATTGCTCGGAAATCCTTCGCACTCTAGTCAGAGGCTTTTCCCGCTTTCGGTATCAAAACGACTTTTGTTTCCCTCCACTTTCCTGGAATATATGCTAAGTTAATACATCCTTCATATTTATATCGCCGACACCCAGGGGATAATTCTGTCAGTCAGTTTATTTTTACATAAATTCCAAAAATTCCGGCAAGATGTTCGACATTACATATTACTTAAATTTTCAAAACTTCGAAATGTGGTTTATTAAAGATTGAAGTCGAGTATAAACAGAAATAATTTTACAATATACACATAAATTTATTTAGGCGTGAACTTTTTTTACTAGCATTTAATCCCATTTTAAATACATTTAAAATTTATCAGAAATACTAATAAATATGAATTTTTATTAATTTCATTTTACCTTTAAGGTCGATATTAAGTTGACACTATTGGCCATGGCCGATAAATGGCCATGTTTTCACGATTAGTTTTCTTTAATAATTCGTTTGAAAGAAAATAAACTTTTATTTTTGTTGTTGCTTTGGATCATTCCTCACCAAGTTATAATACAATTTGCCCGATCTCTATTTCTTTATCTATACTCTCTCTCTATGTCGCTCTCTGAATAAAATATCACAACATATATGTTTACAACATATATGTTTACTCGAAATTTGTAAATTTATATATGTTTACATTCACACATATTATTTTTATGAAACATTCAAAAACATTATATATTCTAACATATTAACATATGTGTTCCAAATATTTAATGCTAGTTTAGGAACATTACATTTTTGCACTTAAATATATTGTGTTTAAAAAATTCAGCCCGAAACACATTTTTCACTGTTTTATGCTATTTCGCATATCATTATATGCCAATACGTATAAAATGGGCGATCTTTTCTTATAAAAAACCTGTTTTGATGCAATTTTTCCAAATACTAAACCAAATAAGATAACTGCAGAAATAGACCCACAGAATTCATACCAACCAATATAACGTAAATTTATCGTCATCTTAAAATTTCTTTGTTTCTTATGGCAAAATATTGAAATTTTTATGGTAGTTGCAAATGTTTCGTCCGATACTGTATACCAAGAACTAGGAAGTCATTACAATAAAAAATTTCATCTGAGAACTGGTCAATTTCGGTACAAAAACTTGATTATGATAAATTTTTAACTTCTGACAGCACTGGATCCGTTAAAACGAGAATATAGACTCTGAATTACATATTCGGCAACCATTTTCCTATGGCAAATAATAATTTATTTCTATATCTCTTTTTTATTTTAGACCGTGAATGCCCGGAACTAGCTCAGCCGTCTTTGGGACAAGTAACATTAGTTGGTAGACATTTTGGACAGAGAGCATCGTATTCCTGTCCTCATGGATACCATGTAGTTGGACTTCAAAGTCGTTTATGTCAAGCCGATGGTAATTGGGCAGGGGCCGAACCGGCTTGCAAGCAAAATAGTAAGCGCAAAGTGATGATTTTGCATCAGAAAACAATACACGATAATTTTTAATTTCTTTGTCAGTATATTGTCTCAAACCACCGAAAATTGAACATGCTCGCAACTCAGCGCTCCCTGACCAGGACACTTTTGATTTGGATTCCACCGTTCAGTATCATTGCCACAATGGATATGTCACTAATGGGTTTCCACGGGCTAAATGTCTAGCAATCGACGGACATGCCAGTTGGTATGGTCCCGACATACAATGTGAACGTATGTTTTATTATTTTTTTTTAAGCCAAAAGGAACAGATGTCACTAAATTTAAGTACTCGTTTTTCAGCACGTTCTTGTGGTCAGCCTCCAGATCCGGCGAATGGGTGGCATTCTGGAGAGTGTTATACTTTCGGTTGTAAGATAACGTACAATTGTGGTACGGGCTATGAGTTGGTGGGAAAACATGAACGTACTTGTCAATCTGATGGATCTTGGACCCCAAAGGAATTACCAACATGTGTCTGTAAGTATAGAAATATTGCATACATATGTGTATTTCATACGTACATATATAAAATCTGGCCTGGACACAATATCCTCTAATGGTAATATATATTTATTATTTCTTTTATTTTATTTTATATATAAAAAAGCAAGAAACGATACTATTTCTAGTGTATAGATACAGTCGTTTTAAACGATTTGCACAGTGGTCTAAACTGTGAGTGCAGATTCTCACTGTGTTGCAGCTTCTTCTCCCCTATAATAATGTATTCCCCTCAGTTAATTTGCTTAAGGATAATAATATGATAAACTAACATACATATATATTCCATATTTAGAGTAAAAGTTACATTTGTTGTTATATCTATCGTGTGTGAATAAATAAAGTTACCGCAAATTATGAATTTGTTGTTTTATTAATTTCAATTGTAATTAACATGTATGCTATTCATTAACATAATTGCGGTAACTTTTAGAAGATCAATAATTCTAATATAAATATCATTTGCTTGCCAAAAGATTTTCTATTAAAATATTCCCGTAGGGAATTTCACATAAGTCCAATAAAATGGTGGCGAGATCAGACTCACACAGTGTTGTCAGTATTGGGGATTTTTCATGGACTGGGGCTAAATTTGTTAGTTGAGGTGGGGAATTTCTATAAATTTGTTGATTTTTGTGGCGATATTTTCGAAATCGGTTCAGTATAATATATCAGGTTTACATTATTAGAAGAGAAGCACAGTGAATTATCAAAATTAAAAAAGGAAACTTTGCTCTTCTTTATTCCACGGCATACTATAGGTTGCAAATGGAGCATTTGGGCTACAAGCGGACACAGAATTTTATGTTGGGGGCTTAAGCACTAATTTATAAATTTACTCAGCTTGGCTAAGGCATTGTTGCCAGCATCCTGTTCGATGTTCCAACGACCAGCTCAGAATGTCAATATATTATGGAGTTTTCTTTTCTTGTAAAAAATGCGCACTTTTTTTTGCATTTTGCCCGGAAAATGTACTTTTTAGGTTCTTTTCTAAAAAAAAAAAAAAACAGGCAAAAGTGCGAAAATGCTTTCGAATTCTGTTGTGAAAATAGCGCCACGCATAGAGGCAAATTACGGGCATTTTCAGCACTGCCAACAAACGAGAGTGCTGCGACTGCCCTGTTTCCTTCTTTGGATTCTTTTCTGCCCGCTGATATGATAGAATTTTTTAGGTTGCTGGTAACATTTTAAAAATGCGCAGTCTGTACAGACAAAATGAAGGCAAAGCACTTTTTTCAGAAAAGAAAACACCATTAGGTTCAGTACACCTTTGGATGCGTGCAAGCACAGAAAATTAAAATACCAGGTCCGAACATAAGTGTGTAAGACAGACAGCTCTTTCTCGAATCTATGGGTGGTGGTACATGGCCATTCTTAGTTCGTGGAGTGATTTGTCTGGTTAATTCCGAAAACGGACGAGACTCAAATATATTAAAAAGATGATTTCAGGATTATGGTGTTGAAACTTTTTAGCCTTCAATCGCGACTGCAGTAAAATATCTTAGTGTTTGAATGTGTTTATAAAAGTGTAGCCGTACCTGTTGGTTTGTCCCATTATAAGGTCACTAGATTTTTAAATGGCCATAGAAAACTAGAGCAGATACACCAATCTGTTGAAAACGAAGAGTGTTGGTATCTCTCGGGGTGCATTTGCTCCCTGTCCAAACGCTAATGATTTAGCACGCCTATGACGGATGTGACACCCATTATTGTCAACCGTCCTTACAATATATAGTTGTGTTCCTTTACGTACTACTAGTTACTACTTTTACTAGTTTTTACTAGAAACCGTTCCTCAACCCGAAAAAATAGTAAAAGTAGTAAATAATTTTAAGAGAACAATGTCAAAATGCATGTCTCTTTTAATTTTTTTTATTACAAGTTACTCGACAAATTCTTTAGAGTAAAAGTAGTAGAAATGTCATGACAAAAATAATTATTTCTTTATAAATTTTACAAACCAAAGTATTTCCAAATCGTTTTTTTTAATATAATACTGTAACTTTTAAATGGATTAAGATATCAACATAATTTTTTCTTGTGTCAAAGCTGAGATGTTTCCCTCTATGATTACAGGTTTGTAGGTCCCTAAGGGTTCACGGGCTGGCCTATAGACGTTGGAAGTTGGATATCTCGGATGTATGAAATTTTGTTTTACTTGGCCAACGCGAAATTATGAACCGAGTTTCATCATTTTTGCTTTGCTGGATAGAACTTATAAACCTTCATAAAAATATTGCGTGTGTGTGCGAATATATCCAATATTTGCGAGATATGGGCCTTACAATTTATTTTTTTTGCAAAATTTGAAGAAAGTGGGGTCAGTATTGTGAATCTAGAAGGACAGTTTTAAAATCGATTATTGTTCTATTTTTTTTAACTATATTATAAAATTCTACGTATTCTAGAGGAAAAATATGTGTACCTCTGTGCTTTAGAATGAACGTGTAGACTCCACAATTTGGAATTTCAAAACAATACCGAACCAATACCACTTGTTTCGAAAAAGTACCCAAACATTGTCCGACTCACACCAAATTCGGCACACCTATTAATGGACCAAGAGAACAACTACGTTTTGAATTTCATGCAAATCGGATAAAAGTTTTAATGTGTATGTGCTGAAGGCCCCAACTGGGGGGTAAGTTTATATGGGGGAACATTTGAAACTTAGGCCGATGTAGCCATCTTCGAACTGGACCTGGATGTAGATAAAATATGTGTCTGCGCAAAATTTCAGCAGTATAGTTTCACTTTTGAAGACTGCAACGTGATTACAACATACTGACGGACAACGTTATATCATCTTATAATTTCTCCCTGATCAAGACTATCTATACTTTCTTTAGTCAGAAATCTTTATTTGTATGTGTTATAAACGGAATGACAATCCCCCCATACAAGATAATGATAATATGCGCTATTACTGTGCTTATATTGCCCAAATGCCAGAGTTTTACTTTGATTTCAAATTTTGCACAAGGAGCACTATTAATAACACAATAAAAACCATGGACCCTTTCCGTCACAATAAGGATTTCAAAGTTTCCTGCAAAAAAATCTGCAATTTGTCAAAATATTTGCGATATAAAAGTATTTAACCTACCTGCTTCCATATTTTGAAAATATTTTTTCAAATCACAATACTTCTTTTGTTTTTTATTTGGCATTTTTACTATATTTTCGTTCCTGTACCTTTAACAAAATTTGAACTCTGAGAGGATTTTCAATATTTCTCTCTTTTATTACTTTTTACTACGAGTAAAGTAAAGGAACACAGCTTATATGTAGTACTATTTATTCATTCAATTGCCAGTTACAACATTCCCTTTATTAATTTACGTTTAGTAATTAATAATTTTGTCCAAGGCCGTATTCAGGGGGGGATGAGGGGGATCAAACCCCCCCGAAATGAATGAATATTTTTATATAAATATATATATATATATATATTTTTAGCTGCATAGAAAAATCTTATCGAAGATGTTGAAGAAAAGCTGGAGGTTTTATTTTGAAAAACGGTTACCTATAAAACTTGCGCAAATCATAGAATACTAGTTGAAAAGCCCGTCAAACGACGGTCGAAAAAAACAAATTGTTTTTGTTCTCGCACCACAAATTTCATTTTTGGAAAATGTATTTCTGCTTTTTATGTGTGTTTGTTGTTCTTTTTGTGAACATGACTCGCTTTGTTTGGCCATAGAACAACAACGAAACAGCCAAACACACGTATGTAAATGAAATGGAGCAAAACCTGCGAAAAGAACCTGCCTAATTTAGCGATGGAAGCAATAAAGAGATATTTCCAAACGTGCATATTTTAAAAATTTTGGTCATTTTGCCAGTTACTCAGGGATGGAAAATACAATTTTTAAGAAAGTACAAAAAAGGTATTTTTTGATCGGAAAGGTACTTGTTACTAAATTTCAACAAAAATTTCACTTGAATATTATTGTCAAGAGACTGAATTTTAAAGAAAATAACATTTTGACAAAATTTTCTATATAAATAAAATTTTGCAAAAATTTTCTATAGAAATAAAATTTTCCATTCGTTTTGTTTTGTTATTGTTGGTTTTGATCTTTAAGCATTGTTGTTTTTTTGTTGCAGCTTAAAACCATACATTGACTTAACTACAAGTGTAGTTTAACCAACAGAGGAAAAGAATGTTTGTCAAATTTATTTGGGCAAAGACCTATAGACTGCAAGATGGTTGGATGGTTTCGGAATTACCACATTCCTTATCAGCATCCTCTATTTGCAGCAAAACTATCAACCAATTATCAGAATAAATTCAGGCAGTTCATTAAACCCAACAATGAACCACACTTGAACCCTCCGAAAAAAGGTTTTGTATGATAGCCGGCTTATGCCGAAATAATTTTGCAAAAAAATTCTATAGAAAAAAAATTTTGCAAAATTTTTTCTATAGAAATAAAATTTTGCAAAAATTTCCTATAGAAATAAAATTTTTACAAAATTTTCAATTGAAATAAAATTTTGACAAAATTTTCTATAAAAATAAAATTTTGCAAAAATTCTATATAGAAATAAAATGTTGACAACATTTTCTACCGAAATAAAAAATCGATAATATAGAATCGCATTCTTTTTTCGACTAAAACATTCTTGAAGTTCAATAAAATCCTGTTTTTGACTATGTGTTTTACAAAATCGAGATTTTCTTCCCACATGAACATGTCTGTTTTGCCATGTTTGTAAAAGACTATTAGCAAATAAGGTTGATAAAGACTTTCTCAAAATATTAAAATATTTTGTCAAAGCTATTGTACCATAAATCTGATATCGACTCAAAAATGTCTACACAAAAGGTACTAAATCATTCGCGGGGGTACTACGTTACTGACCGGGGTGAAAACTTTTGAAAAAAGTACTATAGTACTGCATTTTCCATCCCTGCAGTTACTACGTGCTCATCCGAACGTTCATTTTCAACAATGAAGAGATTCATGGCTGAACAAGAAGGTTAAATCATGGGGCCATATGATTACAATTTTTTTATTTCGACCAAATTTTAAGATGTCAAAATCATATGTTTATGATGATTGCAGCTCTCCAAATGACACTGCATAGCAAATGCATCTCAAACAAACTCGCGCATTCATAGCTGGAGAATTGTTCAAAGATGACTTGAGTATCTTGATAACATATTCCAGACCCAAAATACCACGCACATCAGTTTTTAAACTGCATCATAAACTGTTTTTGTTAATAGATGGCGAATATCCATTTGACTGACTTCCATTATTAACTTTGGTCTCATATCGGCGTTCCTCGAATGAATTATCCACTTCACAATAACTCATAGGTGACGCAATTAAATTTGAACCTTTATTTTTCTCTGGATTTGGATTATTTTTTCAGGACAATTGAAAGAATAAATAATTGCCACTTTTACCAATGCCATACGATTCTTTTATCAGCTGATTTTGACTTCTTAAAATTGTAATCAACATATTGAAATTTGTTGTTTTTGTTATCGTGATTCAACCTCCTTATTCAGCCATGGAAGAGATTAAAGACGTGTCTTAGAAATTCGACTAGCGAGAGTAGACTCAAAGGATTGGCATTAATGTCGGTTCATCGCCGAATAAATGTGCCGACTGAAGAAGTCATTGATTTATTTGCTGCCCAAAAAGCCCGTCGTTTCAATTTAATATTATAAAAATATTGTATAAATACCTATGCATAATTAAAATATTTTTTTTAAGTTGAACCTCCCCGAATTAAAATCCTGGCTACGGCCTTGATTTTGTCTATACCTAATTCGAAATTTAATATAAAAATCTTAAATTACTATGTTTAATTATATGAAATATTTCAATTATAAATTTTTTTTTTTTAATTAATTCTTTTATTAACAAATTGATTCATTTACGTATGTTAAAATAGTGCCCCAGAGCGCAGAGACATTGTTGGGGCGAGTTGTCGAATATATTCAAATTATAAGTGAACTAATATGTTATCTAATCTTTTATTATTTATATTAAGTTAGTAATTGTAAATTCATTTAATTAATAATTTGATATAAATATGTAGTTTACATATGTATGTACATTATTTACATTATTTTTTTTTTTACAAAAGAAACATTTCCAATTTTTCTAATAAGTACGATTTCAAGTTGTTCTTGAAGCTTGAAATTCGTGGTATGTTCTTAGACCGCACACAAAAAAATAACTGCAAATAAATATTAACAACTTTATTTGTATATAAATCTGCTGATGCTCAACAAATTTATCTATTGAATATGAGGCATTTGTTGTTGAAATGTGTTTGTAGATGCTTGACAGAGGAAATAATAGAAATATTCTGAAATTTCAACAAATTGTTTTGTTGCGAAAATAGTTGACTGCTATTGATATGAAAACAAAAACAAAAATACAAGACTGGTTACGCGCACATCGCTGAGAACATGTACGAAAGCTAAAATAAGTATGCGAAGAATACCGTTAGAACAAAATGAGTATGAGCACATGCATGTGTATGATAGCAAGCAAAGAGCTCTTTCATCAGAGAATACAGAAAAGCATTTATAAATGTCTGTGAAAAATTTGTATTTTTCAATATGGTAGTTTCTTAAATGTGTTTGTTGTATGAGATAATTAATAAAACCATATTAATATCGGGATTGGAGTTATTACAATTCTAATTAACTAGAATATACATCACTGGGTAAAAAGTTGTCAAAATGCTTGCTAGACCCTGGACTACTCAAATTTAAAATAGTAATACATTTACAAAACTGAGTATAGGATTTTCGACACAAATATGTTACATGTTCACCGTCCAAAAATAACATTTTGGTCATATTCCTTCTCTGTATGTACTTAATAAAATATCTCCAAAATTGTTCCTGCAATTTTGGTGCAATAATTCTGGCAATTTCAATTTAATTTTTTGTCAATACACCAATAAATTTGTTACAGTCATTGATAGACTCCAACAAACCGCATACAAATTTTTTCGTTCAAATTCAAAAATATTTGTTGAGGATTAAATGTAACGTTCAGCAACAAATATTTTGTTGCTCAACAAATTACTTACAAATTATGTTACTGAGAATACAAATTATTTGTTGCCTTCTGATGGTAACGATTGCTAACAACTTTTTTGTAATAATGGTTATTAAAAGTACAAATTAGTTTGTTGCAGGAAAATTAACAAATTTTGTTATTGGTTTTCCAACAAAAGTTATTGGTTCTCAAACTTATTTTTATCTGTGCAGCCATTATACTCAATACGTTGCTTAGAAATTTCGAGTCGACATCTTTTAACACTTAGATTAGAAGAATTTCTAGTGTTTATAGATGATTGGTTTCTTTCAAATTCTATTGATTGGTGTCCAATATGGTGTAATGATTTGTACATAAACAATAGCAATTGACCAATTGCTGGAGATATTTTATGTTTCACATGCTGAATATGCTTGTTCCATGAAAGATTCGACTGTAGGTATATTCCCAGGTATAGCAAAGAGTTTTGCTCCTGTACAGGTTTATTTCCAATGTTAACTCTGAATCTGAATTACAATGTTAACTCAGACGAGTGAGGACGAAAACGTATTAATTTAGTTTTATCAGGGTTCATAACGAGTTTATTTACTCTAATATACTCCATGATGGTTGCAGCATCTTGTTCAATTTGAGACTTCAATATTAAGTAATGATTATATGGATATAATAAGCTGAAAAGGCGGGGAATTAAATAAAATAATTTATCAATGAGGGGGGAAATAAATAAAAACACAATTAAATTTCGGGTTTTAAAAAGATAATTTAAAATTTAATTTATTGGCGGGGGTATTCGTACCTTCGGGTATTTGAGCGAGAGAGTAAGTGTGAGAGAAAGTTTCGATAAGTCATTTGTCATTTTTTCAGATATCGTTATAATTCAGGGGTGTATTTTACAATTCATGAAACTTAAATCTAACAGGGTGTCAACCTGAACATCCCGCCCCCCTTGCAGGAATGCAACATAGGGGCAAGCAGGAGCTAGGGGACAATAAAAAAAACGAGAATTCAATTTACCATTCAATGGACATACAAATACAAAAAACATAAATAAATAAATTCAATGGGACCCAGAATGGACGTGAATCACAATCGTAGCAGGTCCACTGCCGGTGTTGGGGCTAACAGTGGAAGTGTTGACCGGGTTGTGACCACAGGTGCATCGTCCGCCGGCGGCTCGAGGTTGATGCAATTCCGGATTTGTCGACATCCTATTGGCTGCATTGGTGTTGCTACGAGCATCTAGCGAGCGCCTTTGGTGGGTGTCTCGTCGTGGAGTTTTCTTCCTAGAATTCTGGGGTCGGCTAGCGACGGCACTGGGGGGATTTTCACGCTTCCCAACAAACCTCGGGTGGAGCATCGTATGGTGCTCACCACAGCATTCCATACATCTTTCACGGCTCTTGCAATTCAAGCGTTTATGGGACTCCGCCAAGCAGTTGAAGCAAAAGCCGAGCTTCATCACTGTTCTCCGACGTTTTGCCGAATCCATCGCCCGAAAACGAGGACAGAGACGAAGTACGTGAGGCTGCAAACATATCTTACACCGCACCTCACTACCCTTCTTCGTGCGTTGGGTGACGTCTTTATCTGCCTCAGGGCGTTCATTTGTGAGACGACGTGATGGGCCAGACATGTCTGGAAATACGAAAAATGGGGACAGCACACACACAAAGAAAATAAAATGTTATTAATTTTGTCCATCAACAGGTAGTAGTACGAGTTTGACAACGGGCCTTGTAATAGTACAATTTCCAACCCTGATGTCAACAACTCGCACTTTGTTGTCGGGGCCTAAGTAGATCTTTTCGATTCTACCTACTTTCCACTCTGGTGGAGGCAAATTATCTTTCCTGATTACTACCAGGTCACCAACGGCAAAATCTCTTTGAGGAAATTTCCACTTATTTCGCTTATGGGGTTCAACGAGATATTCCTCTTTCCACCGTTTGGCGAAAGAGTGATAAAGGACCTTAAGTTTCTGCCATCTATTCACATAACTTAACGACTCAATTGCCGTGTCGGGCTCCGGTGGGGAGAGAAGGGCAGAACCTATAAGGAAGTGTCCTGGGGTCAAAGGAGCCAAATCGTTTGGATTATCGCTCATATGACTAAGGGGCCTAGAATTAAGGCATGCCTCGATTCTAGCTAGCATTGTGCTGAACTCTTCAAAAGTAAACTTCTGAGCGTGAGACACTTTCTTAAGATGAGTCTTGAAACTCTTAACTCCTGCCTCCCAAAGACCACCCATATGTGGCGCACCAGGGGGAATAAATTTCCATTCTAATAATTGGAAGGCGTTAAGCGAAATAAGATTTTGCTTCACTTCAGCGAGAAATCGGGCTTGGTCTCTACCAAGAACATTAGAAGCTCCTACAAAAGATGTCCCATTATCCGAAAACATCTTAGAAGGGCAGCCTCTTCGGGAGAAAAATCGGGTGAATGCAGCAATAAAACAATCAGTCGACATGTCATTTGTCGCTTCCAAATGAATTGCCTTAGTCGCAAAGCAGACAAACACAAGCACATATCCCTTAGTGATACGGCAACCTCTACCAATGTAGGTCTTTATATCAAAGGGGCCTTGAAAGTCGACTCCAGTGCATGTAAACGGGCGAGACAGTGTAGTTCTCTCAGGGGGAAGAGCGGCCATAATTTGGTCTACAGTTTTCTTCCGAAACAATACGCATGCACGGCAATTATGGATGATTGTCCTTACGAGATTCTTCAATCTGGGTACCCAAAATTCCAATCTCATTAATCTCAACATTAATGCATTTTCACCATGCACCGTATTCTTGTGAATGTACTCCAGGTACAATCTGGTAAACCGGGCATCATAGGGTAGAATTTTGGGGAATCTCTCGTCATAGGTGAGAGTAGGGGAACGCGCAAGTCTACCATTCATCCGCATAAATCCAACAGAATCTATAAACGGATTGAAATTCAACAGAGGGCTCTTTCGAGATAACTGCGCATTGTTCTCCAGCGCCACATATTCAGGGAAATGTCGACGCTGGCAGAGGACAACAAGACGACCTTTCACAAAGTTGATCTCACCCTGTTCCAAGTTGAAGGATGAATGCGTCTGTGTCGATTTAAACTTCGGGTGTATTCGATGAAAGAATCTGAATACATATGACAAAACTCTCAGGGCTCTGGATAAATCAGAGAAACGGGCCAAAATATCCTCAGGAGGGGATAATTGGTTCAAATTGACTTGAATCGGTTTAGTCTCAAGATTCGTCATGATTCTAAACGTAGATTTTGGCCATTCGGAGCGAGGGCGACATAACCAAGCTGGACCTTTCCACCAAAGGTTATTTGTTAGAAGATCGCGCGCTGAAGAACCTCTCGAGGCTATATCAGCGGGGTTATCGTGTGACAGAACATGATGCCAATTACTAGTACCGATTTTCGTAGAGATGTTAGCTACTCGATTCGCAACAAACGTAGGCCAGTGGCACGGGGGCTTCTGAAGCCACGACAAAACTATCGTCGAATCAGTCCAATAGAATGTCTCAATTTCTGGGAGACTCAGCTCGGAGCGAATAGTCTCAACCATATCAGCCAATAGAGTTGCACCGCAGAGCTCTAAACGGGGCAAGGATTCAACCTTGATTGGCGCTACCTTAGTTCGTGCTGCGAGCAGATGCGTGACATAATCACCAGGGGCGTTTTTAATTCGGACGTATAGTGAAGCCGCATATGATTTCTCAGAAGCATCACAAAATGCATGAAGCTGAACTTCATGGTCTGGGCTGAAACCAACCCATCGGGGGATCTCTATCCGTTCGATTTCACTATAATCGTCAAAAAACGCAAACCATCTATTCAGAGTCATGGGTTTCAAACATTCGTCCCAATCTGTTTTGTCCTTCCAAATTTGTTGCATTATAATCTTAGCAACTATTATCTTAGGGGCCAGCCAACCTGCTGGATCGAGCAATTTAGCTATCTCAGACAAAACGGCTCGTTTGGTGACGGAAGATCTAGTAGGGGCTGAAACCAACTTGAAAAAGAAAACATCTTTTCCAGCGTTCCAACGTAAACCCAGAGTCTTGGCGGTACTTTCATTGGAAATATTCAAAAAGTCATTATCCAATAAATATTCGGGGGGTAAATCTAACAAAAGACCCTGCACATTAGAAGTCCATTTTCTTAGATTAAACCCAGCAGAACCTAGAACTTCCATAAGTTCATCACGGCTCTTCATGGCATCATCTAAACTGTGAGCTCCTGCCAAAATGTCATCGACATACATCTGCGAACGTATTATCTCCGCAGCAGTCGGGAACTCACCCTCGACGTCATCAGCAAGTCTAAGTAGGGTCCGAATAGCAAGATATGGGGCACAGTTCACACCAAATGTGACCGTGTTCAATTCGAAATCTTGGATTATATCATCAGGGGCTAGACGGAAAACAATTCGCTGATATGACGCCTGATCGGGATGAATCAGAATTTGCCTATACATCTTCTCGATGTCGGCATTGAAGACAAATCTAAATATTCTCCATCGGAGAATCAAAACAATTAGATTTGCTTGTAGAACCGGTCCAGTATACAATACGTTATTAAGACTAACGCCATTAGAAGTGACACTGGAAGCATTAAACACCACACGTAATTTAGTGGTGGCGCTGTCAGGCTTGAAAACAGCGTGATGGGGTAAATAATACACAGTATTAGAAGAATTTACCTTATTCTCATCAATCATGGTCATATGTCCCAAATCAGCGTACTCTTGTAGTACCCTGTCATACTGAATCTTCAGCTCGGGATTTCTCATTAACCGCGACTCATTTCGCTTAAATTGAGAAATGGCATTATTCCGGGACAAACCAAGTTGCAAATCTTTGGGGTATTCACGCTTAAAAGGCAGTGAAACAACATATCGACCATTATCATTACGATAAGTCGTTCGTAGGTATAATTCCTCACACCATCTATCCTCTTCTGACATAGTGCATACTTTCGGTACATCTTCGATTTCCCAAAACCTAGCAAGTTGATCATTCAACTCTATGTGGCTGTAAAATGATACCACCGACTGTAGGGGCTTGGTTTGGGAGACTTTGCCAGTCACGATCCAACCGAAAACTGATTTCTGGGCAATAAGATCACCATTAGGGTGCTTATGAACATCAGTATGCATTATCCGAGAATATATATCACCACCCAGTAAAAGGTCCATATGAGAACACTTAAGATCACACATCGTGACTTCGGGCAGATCTACATCTAGTAGCTGTGACAATGAATAAGTAGGCAAACGACCAGTTAACTTGTCAACCACATACGCATCTGTCGACAACTCAAAAGTTGGGTCAATAGGGGAGCACAAAGAGATCCTACAAACATTAGTAGACTTCGCCGATATCGTGCCGTTTAGGCCAACAATATTCGCAGAAGTAACTGGGAATATCGGCAAAGCAAGTTTCTTTTGCAACTTTCGGATAATAAAAGTTGCTTGCGAGGCAGGATCGATCAATGCTCTAGCAGAACACTTCACGCCATGACAACACAAATCTACCACAGTAGTTCCCAAAAGAACTGTAGAAAACTGTGATGTTTCCATAGCAGTTGCAAAAGTTTGCAACGAACGGGCAGCCTCTGATGTAGAAGGAACATCGTCAGAAGCTGATCGGGCTGGATTTCCCATATCGCGGGTCATTCCAGGTCGTGAGCTCGAATCTCGACTTACTTGTGCTGAGGATTCCCTTCTATGCAAGTGAGAATGATGTTTTTGTTTGCAGAAGAAACATATATTTGAGCTCTTACAATTGCTAAAAGTGTGCGACGAAGCTAGACAATTTGTGCAACATTTGAGTCGCTTGACTGTTTCCAATCGATTGTTAACCGACATTTGAAGAAATTCTTCGCATAATCGTAGGGGATGCGATTCGGAACAAAGAGGACATTTCTGCTGAGAATTAGATGGTATAATCGTAGAGAAGCTCTTAAAACTTCTATTATCATTATTATTAGTAATTGACTTTCTCTTTGGGCTAGTAGGTTTTCTTACATAACTCGGACCAGAAGACGTCGAAATATTATGGGCGCCTTTAATGTCAAAGACGGACTCAAGGGTCTGATACCGAGCAGTCAAAAACTTATCCATTGTTTCCCATTTAGGTAGGTCAGAACTTGACCCTTGAGATTGCTCCCAATGTCCTAGGGTAACTTCAGGAAGACGGGTGGAACATATGAAAACAAATATAACGTCCCAATTCTTCGTATCAATGCCCAAAAGAGACAAATTAGTTATGCAGTCGCTCATAGTACGCTGCAATTGCTTAATAGAGGGGCCAGATTCCTTTAAAACGGGTGCAAGATTGAATAAAATCTTGAGTTGGGCGTTTACAAGAACCCTTTTGTTCTCATAACGGTCGACTAAATTTTGCCAAGCCATCTGAAACCCCTCATTAGTAATCGGACATGTTTTGATAATATCGCGGGCTTCACCTTCCGTCTTTTGCATCAGATAATACATTTTCTGAATATTACTGATATGTTCATTATCTTTATACAGGGCAGAGAACATGTCTCTGAACGTAGGCCAAGATTTATAATCACCAGAAAAAATCTCAGTATCACAAGGGGGACGGTGAATTGGAAGGGATGAACTAGAAGACTTCTTCTTCGCATTGAGCTTTTCAATTAAAGACTCAATAAGGGCTAGTCCACGCACATACGTCTTATATGTTGCGATATATTTTGCCTTAACTTTGGCAATATCATCACTAGAACCCATAGTGTCACACAATTCCTCATAAATTTCACGAAAATTCTCCCAAAGTCGAATAATTTCCTGTTTATGAATGTTGAGGCTGTGGACGGTGTGATCATCCTCCTTGAGCGAAGTCACGAACATATCCAAATCAATTAAGCGGTCTGCGCTTTTAATCAAATTCTTGATATCAGACATTATTATTTTCAATAAAATTCAAATTTCGAGTAAAAAGTTTAATTTGGTATGAAAACGGGGTTGCAGAACTCAATTCCAACAACAAACGTAAATAGGGTTCAAAAAAATTCAAAAAAGTTATGATTTTTTTATTATTGGCAATAAACAAATATTTAATGCCTTTGAATATTTTTCGTAAATTAAAAAATATTTCAATTTTGGTCTTACCAACACCACTGCGCAACAAAACTACGTATTAGTATACGATACAATGTGCAAGAATCAAACATATTTCAAACGGGCGAAACTACGGGGTTAGTTCGATATCAATTTAATTTATTATACAAAATAGTCACAATTGCCCCTTACTTGCAATATTTTTCAATAATTAATTAATTAAAATAATTAATTTTAATATTTGTTTTTCAATGTAAAATAATTTTCAAAATTATTTAATGAACAACTTTTGTTCCTATCGAGCCCACCGTGCAATGTTCAGTTACAACTCACTCGAACATGTAATGCAACCTGTAGTACAATTGAATGCAACACACACGTATGTACGTATAACAGTCAACCACACTACTGGATATGAGAGACGGGAGTGGGGGTAATAAAGCAAGCTGTTGGTTTTGTTTGGTTGTTAGAAACCAAAGCTTATGGGCAAATGAAACACAACAACAACACACAGGCAAAGGAAAGAGTGACTTTGTATTTATTATTTCGTTTATTTCTTTTGTCATTCTTGCACTTTTGTTTACTTTATTTTCACCACTAATAAATGTCAACCACCTTACCTTGGTATGATGAATATTATAGGGGAAAACAATGGTGATAGCCAATAATTTAGGGGGTAAAAAATACCAAAATAACCAATCGATTTTCGGGCTCTAAAAAGAGAAGCTCAATGATAAATTATTTTATTTTAAATCTCGGGCGGTTTTATCCGGCTCGAAGGACCAATGAAAAGGCGGGGAATTAAATAAAATAATTTATCAATGAGGGGGGAAATAAATAAAAACACAATTAAATTTCGGGTTTTAAAAAGATAAATTAAAATTTAATTTATTGGCGGGGGTATTCGTACCTTCGGGTATTTGAGCGAGAGAGTAAGTGTGAGAGAAAGTTTCGATAAGTCATTTGTCATTTTTTCAGATATAGTTATAATCAGGGGTGTATTTTACAATTCATGAAACTTAAATCTAACAGGGTGTCAACCTGAACATAAGCTTATATCATCGGCATACATAATTAAATTTCCGTGAAGTTTAAGGTTGGCAATGTCGTTAATATATAACAAGAACAGCAATGGTCCTAGGACACTTCCCTGGGGAACACATCCATCCACATAAACATACTGTTTCCTTTCTTGTAGATAACTATCGATTAATTCTAATGCCTTTCCTCGAATACCATAAAATGGAAGCTTTTTTACCAGGATATCATGGTCAACAAGATCAAAGGCTTTAGATAGATCAAAAAATATCGCTGCTACCCCACCATAACCGCTATCAAGACCTTCACACACCAAATTCACAACATTAACAATTAGCATCATGCGTCCCCGATCCTTTTCTAAAACCGAATTGATACTTATATAATTGTGCTGATTGCTCTAAAAATTCAGTAATTTGTACATATAAAATCTTTTCAAAAATTTTCTTAATTATTGGCAGTAAGGCAATCGGTATATATTTCTCCAATGTATAGGCACCAAACTCCTTCGGAATAGGACAAACTTGAGCAATTTTTAATACGTTTGGGTAAATCGAATGGTTAATCATCAAATTAAATATATCGGTTAAAATAGATTGTACTGAAAGTCTACACTTTTGTAAAGCTTTGCAGGAAATACCGTCATGACCGGG
Organism: Haematobia irritans; assembly: GCF_050003625.1. Taxonomy (NCBI): domain Eukaryota; kingdom Metazoa; phylum Arthropoda; class Insecta; order Diptera; family Muscidae; genus Haematobia; species Haematobia irritans. The sequence goes on from NC_134398.1 coordinate 92,022,679, forward strand.
GCTTTTATTTACTTGTAAGTCAAGAATTTGTTCTGCAATAACTTTTGCGTACACTGTTTCATATTCATTAGGATTTTCTCATTGTCATCAGGTAATATGCCAATATTTGATTTCAACTTCGCAGGTATTTGTAGGAAATATTGGTTAAAAATTTCACATTTTTTCTCGGCTTGTATGCACCACTACTCCTTTATTATCGTTAAGATTTACAGCTAGTTTCTTTGATCTTCCTAATTGTCTATTAAGAAATTCCCAACACTTCCTTGGGTCCTTCTGATAAGACTCCAACTGATTTTGATACAAATTGTTCATACAGATTTTATTTGCTTTCTTGATTACCTTACTTATTTGTTTAATTCTGTTTTCCAACTCACGATTTCCTTTTTGACGCCTTCGCTTGGCTAACAAACATTTCTTCAGTGATATAAGCGATTCCAAATGCTTATTAACCCAAGGAGTTATTAGTTTTTTTGTGGATATTTTCCGCTGACTCTCTGTCGTTGCCCTAATTATGCAATTCGAAAAAGAATTTATAAAGTTTTCCATAGCAATTATTGGGCTGTCTTCCACAGGGTACTGTATTTTTCCGCGGAGAATTGAGTAGTCGAATATTCTGTATCAAGCCTACAAGATATCATATAGTGATCCGATAATTCACAGGTTATTGTGGTAACAGAAAGTTTTCCATGTATATTACTATAAACGTGATCTATGCAGGTTCTTGCAGCTGGCCTTGTTATCAAGTTATGACAGTTTTTGTAATCAAACTGGCATAATAAATTTAATACATCATCCGCAATTTCAGTGTTGAAAAGATCAATATTCGAATCTCCGAGTAGAAAGTGTGGAAATGAAGAATTATTCTGAATCTCATTCTCAATAAATTGACAGAACGTACTTGCATTGCACTTTTGGGAACGATAAAATGTTGTGAGTTTGATAGCTTTGCCATGAACTTTAATATTTTGCAATGATATTCGAAGTGATTCAATAAAATGATCACTTTCGCATACTTCAATGTGGAACTGAATGGTTTCTCTGACAAATAATGAAGTGCCTCTATACCCGTCTTTCCTACAGCAATGTACAGCTACATAACCTGGTATGTTATATATATGTTTTAAATTTACAATCAGAGATTTAAATTCGTTGAACGTATTAATAGATGAAATGCTTCTTGTGTTTACAGAAATAATATTCCTTGACATTTACTAATATTTGAAGACTGGTTAAATGATTCGATGCAAAAATAATGTTTATTTGAATTTATATTTGAGTTCATAAAAATGATAAATATAAAAGTATATACAAATTTTTAAAGCAAATTGAAAACTGTTGAAAGTATACTAGGTATTAATTATCTGCATCTTCTTCAGATTCCTCTGAGACATCTACTGGGAACAACCATTCTGTTAGTCTTAGATTTCGGTTTGTAGCAGCTTCTAATAGAATTTTGTTTACATCCTCTTCATTCTTGATAATTCTGGGCTTACCAATTGCGCTTTTCTTGGCTAAAATTCGGCCTCCATTTGCGTATACTGCATGGTATCCAATGGATTTTAGGGATCTAGCATATCTTAAATGTTCCATTGACTCTTTGCTTAAGAAGTCATTCACATAAATATCTTTAGTGTCTTCATTATCTTTAAATTTGTTTTTTGCAGACAGAAGTTTTTCTTTAGCCAGTTTTGAGCTGAACTTTACCACGAGACTTTTATTTAGATTATTTTCGTTTCGATTTTTTAAAAAATATGCATCATCTATATTGTGTTCTTTGATTTCAACGCCAATTTTCTTTGAAATATCTATAACTGCTTCTGCAGCATTCACAGCATTCGTTTTAAGTCCGTTTATAATGCAATCTTTTTTTACACGCTGGTTATTTAACATTTTAATAGTTTCTTTCATTTCATTTATTTCAATTTTTTGTTTACGATTCTCATTTTCAAGTTTTTTATCTTTTCTGAATTATCCGATATTCCCTTTAAAATCTCGTCAAACTTTGCCGACATAAAGTTCATAGAATCCTGCAACTCTTTCAGCTGATTTGATACAGGCACCAGTGCTTTTCTAACTGCGCCATCAATGCCATTACTACTATCGCACTTGTGGCATACATACTCCTCATCTTCACATTCAACCAAACGTTCGAACTGACTTTTATCCATCTTTGTACACACAACATGATGGATTTTCGAGCACTTGTCACACTGGATATTCTCTTCTTTGTCCTCTTTAACTTCCAATCCGCACTGCCCGCATATAATTTTGACACTTTTAACACTTCTTCGACTATTTCTAGGCATTCTCGATAATATTCTTGTTGATCGAAGTGTCTTTGCTGTTATTGAAATGTTTTTATGTTTGATTTATTTTGATTTTATTGTTTAGCTCAAAGACCATAGAAAAAAAGAAGACATGAATTGGGCATGTTGTTATTCTTTTTTCTCAAGAACCAGAGATTAGCCCCATACATGTTCTATGAGAAGTTGCAACTTTTTTTCGGTTTCTCTTTTCATTTTGCATTCGTAACAAAACCTAATTCTCTTATTTTAGCAATTTTTTTAACTTTTAAAAGAACGAAAACATTTCATGAAACATTTAATTAATAATTTAGTGCAAACGACACAGAAATTGGCAGGAACTTTTGAGAAAATAGCAAAATAAAAATTGTCTGTATCAAACCAGTAAGTTCGAAGCGCTTTTCCTACAAGTATGGGGCTAATCTCTGGTTCTTAGCACTAACACTATCAAAGCCCAATTCATGTCTTCTTCTTTAATTGTCTTTGGTTTAGCTACACGATCGAGTTCACTTTGACGTCTTTACCGGTAGGGTTGCCAACTCTATATTTAATTGATTCCGTTATATATGTTGCAAATATTCATTTGTAAACAAAAACAAATTTTAATTAAAAATATCACTAGTCGGGCATGTGTATAGAAATATAAAGAATTTACCTGTTTTTTTCTTCTTTGATGCGTTGATTTTTTTTTCGTTTTTTTATGACAATTGCGGTTGATTGATTTGCCGTTTTTGAAAATTTACGATGTGATCCAGTATTTATCCATATGGATGAATGGCCATTCAGCAAACTGTGGTAATTTGGTGAAATAATAGCAACGAAATGATTGTTAGCTTTAGCTCTTTCCCGATCAGTGAACTAGTTCGGTCAGTTAGCTCACTAGTTCATTGTCGGTCAGTGACTTGTTAACTTTTTTCTTTCAAGTTCTTTTATTGTTCTTGTCCAGTTCATCAAAAATTACAAGTATTAGCATTGTATATTTACTTATTTAGTAAGGCCAGTAAGGCCAATAATAACGCATTGCCACTATAACTAATTAATTAGTTAATTATGTATATAAAATTCAAAATAAATTTACATAACAATATGGATGAGTTTTAGAAAATATATATATGCACTTATATATTGCAAATCAAATAAGCAAAAAATAATGCTAAAGGTTCAAATAACATCCACAAACACTTCAGCTACGGTCAGACTGGTCAAATATTTGATCAAAACTGTCAAATATTTCTTTGCCATAGTCTGACCAACAAACTTTTGTGTGAAGCAAACAACAAAACAGCTGATTTTCGGCAAAGAAAGATGTTTGACATCAAATAAATATTTACCATGTTTGATCATAGTGTGACCACCATATGGCAAATATTTGCGCCACATTCCGTCAAATATTTATTTGATCTTACAAAAATTTTGCAAGAGCAAACACGGTCAAACAAAAATATAAGTTGTTTTATTTTAATGGAAAAGATGCATGTTTTTAATAAAAGATTAATGGTTATGCTCTATATGTGGAAGGCAGCGATTCGTGGATTCAATCCCATATGGGTAAAATGTGGGTGATAGGAGTATTTATGTCAATATTTGGCGGTTCATTGATATAGGAGATATGATTGAAATTTTGTACGTCCAGGAGCAGATTTTATTTAAGGTGTGTACGTGACACAAAATTGTTGTTGCCTACGTAAATTGTGCTTATGGCAACAGCTTGAGTGTGTGTGATTAAAGGTCATGCGTGAGCGTGAGTCACGCAAATAATCTATTTGTGAGTGTGCGTGAGTAATAAAGAAATGCACTCACGCTTACCAATTGAATTCGCTTACAATTTTAGCCACACATATGATATTAAAAGCTTAGTAACAATTTCGATTTCAATGCTTACGTTGTCAGCCAGATTCACCAGCGAAATTATTCTGGCAAGAATAGGTTGACCATAAAACTAATAATTTTGTCTTTGGTGTTTACCAACACCAAAGACAAAATCCAAAAGGAAGAAACACCGAACGTTATTTATGAAATTCCATGTGAAGGAAATTCTTCGGAAAAATGTGAAATGGTCTACATCGGAACCACAAAAAATAAATTAAAAACGAGAATATCAGGCCACAAATCAGATATAAAAAATCGTAATAATCAAAAATTACAAAAAACAGCATTAGCAACCCACTGTGCAAAAACAAGTCATCAACCAAACTTCAATAATGTACGCATATTGCAACAAGAAAGCAATAACAACAAAAGGTACACATTAGAAATGCTGCACATCAATAATGTACCAACAAATCGACGAATAAATTACAAAGCGGACACTGACAGCATAGCACACATATACAGGCACATGATATGCAAAAACGATGACCAACTGATGAGGAATAATCCGAACAACAACATTAGACAACCTGTGCAATAGATAAAGTAGACGAGAGCAGTGATGCTCCATTATAATAATAATTGTTTTGTGATCATTGTCTCATATGTAAGTTAAAGATAGTTGTTGCTTGCTAATGTTATGTTCGCCTGGTAGATTGTAGTTTAAAATTAAGAAGTTTATTATATATATTGTATGTATTTATAAAATGCTAAATGTTAACTAAACTAATTAATAATAATAATATTATAGATCAAATAACCCTCTGAAGAAGCAATTCAGTGAAAATTGCGAAATATCAGGAATAATGGATTAAAAATAAAAAATAAAGAAAACGAAGATCTTAAGCTTGAAAAACTATTGACTTTTACTAATAACGTCTATTATTTTCTTTAGTGAGGCGATAATTTCTAAGTCGAGAGAATTTTCTTGAGCCACGAGTATGTATGAGACTTTACAGAGATTTCGTGAATAACGACATTTCTGATCGTGAGTATGCGTGAATAAAATTTTTACACTTGTGGGTGTGCGGACGTGAACCTTTAAAAGATTTGCCTGAGTGAGGGTTCGTGAAAGTGACTCGTACCAAAAATATCGTGCGTGAGTAAAAATCTTTCGTCCTAGATGTTCGTGACCATGAGTAAAATATTGCACACCTCTACAATTTGTGCAGTTTAATATTTACCACTGTGTTGTAAAAAAATATTTTTATTTTTTTACACCCTGCGCCAAACAGGGTATTATAAATTAGTGCATACACGCTCACAAAAAATCGCTTCTGTAACATATACTCCCAAACATATTTTGCTTCAAGCATATACATTTTTGGCTATTGCCCAAGCATTTATATGTTTGATATCTTCCAATATATAATATGTTTGAAAGCATATTGGTCTAAACAATATATGTTTGGGTAGTCAATTTCCAAACATTTTGTATTTTTGCATCCAAATTCAATAATGTTGTCTTCCAAAAAACAATATGTTATTATGTGAACATATATGTTTGGAAGCATTTTGCACCCAAAAATATTATATGCTTAAAAAAAATTCTCCCAAACAATATTGTGCTCAAAATTTTATTTATTTATTTATATATTTACAATCATAATGAATTATGAAAATAAACAGGTAATATAGGTGCTAACAACATAGGTTTTCGACCTGAATGCTCAAAATTTTGTTTCTGCCCAATTGTATATTCCCCCACATCTTTCTCACTTCCACGAGATTTTTTAGTTCTTAGCACCTTTTTCTGTAATACAAACATTGTAGAAGAAATTATTCAATTGTATGATTTTTTTATTTTAATTTTACCTTTTGCCGGACGGGGATTCGAACAGCGGACCACACAGTTTGTAAGGATTAAAGAGGTAGCCGATCAATTGCCCAAGGAAAAATAAAATGTTAATTTTGTAATAACAAGCAACAACCACCAACTTAATTCAATATCGCTCCCTGTTAAATAGCGCTCCAAGCTACTAAACACATATATGTTTATAGGCTATTTCTAAATTAATATATGTTTGCATCCAAGCATATTATATTTAAAAACATCGTATGTCCCAAACATAATATGTTCTAACATATTAACATATATGTCCCAAACATGTTATGCTAGTTTATGAACATTATATGCTTGCACTCAAAAATATTGTGTTTAAAAATTTGTGTTCCAAACATATAATGTTTATAGCCAAACATATGAAAAACAGTCTTTTTCATCCATATATGGAAGGAGAAGAGATAGACACATAGAGTCTTTTACAATATTGCTCAGTGTCGGCATCTGAGCCGATCTAACCATGTCCGATTGTCTGTGAACACATTTTTGTAATTAAAGTCTAGGTCACAGGTTAAATCCAATCTATTTGAAATTTTGCACAAGTGTGTTTTGGAAGAAATCAGTTCAGATTTAGATATATCTCCCACATATATATTTCGCCCGATATTCTTATTCTTATATGCTTCAAATTTTGGGGAAGGAATACAATTAATAGAAGTGTGATAAATTTGACTGAAATCGATTCAGATTTATATATAGCTCTCATATCTTTCGCCCGATTTAGATTCATATGACCACTGGAGGTCAAAATTTCACTCCGAGTTAAGTGTCATTTTGGCCAGATAGATAGATAATATATGTATCGACCGATAAATCATAAATGCACTTTTACGAAATTGCATTAAAATGCTTTGTTTTCTAACATTGTGCTCCGCTCCAAGGCATTAGCTAAAGCTTTTTCATAAATGAAATATTTTTTATTGGAATAAAGTATTTATTTAATTTCATTGTAATTTTTCTTAATGTACACTTGGATATCGATATTTTAATTAGTTCCGCCTTATTCACCATTAACAAGCTCTATTTATGTCACATCAGTGCTCAAAAACATTTGGTCAAACAAAATTATCCATTTTGATGGTTTGATCAAACTTTTGTTGCAAGAAAATATTTGCCATAGTGTGAACACAGGTCAAACATGTTTTCCCTAACTTTTATTTGAACGTGTTTGATCAAATAAAAACTGTCAAATATTTGAACGCAGTGTGACCGCAAATAAAACTTTGTGTCAAACAGGTTCTGCTTGAAACAAATTCGATCAAACACATTCGTGTCAAATATTTGACTAGTCTGACCGTAGCTTAATAGTAGAATGCAAGTGTGATGTTGTCTTTGTCTCTTCAAATTACTCCCAGTAAAATCTCATCACATGTAAACTTGCTCTCTCAGAGCAGGCATAATATCATGACTACTACTAGAATGCAAGTGTGCTGTTGTTTGTTCTATAAATAGACATTAGCTTATGTGGAGGCTTTAGCATCAACATATTATAACAGGCGACGGATGAGTGTGTAGAACACAGGACTAGCAAGAATGAGACCCCGGGTTCGAAACCGGCGTAAGAAACAAGTAAGTAAAAAAATATAATGTAGTAGGAATGTTAATTAATTTCATATACATAAGAAAAATTATATGAAATGTAAAAAATTAGGAAGTTTGTTTTTACTTTTTTTTGTCTGAGCACATTCCAAAATGAGACTTTTGTATGTCTTATTAAATGCCTGCATTTGTAGTGTTTGTTTTCTTTTCTTTGTTTTTTCTTCAGTGTTTGCTTTCTTTTCTTTGTTTTCTTGTTGAAACACCAAATATTGGAAAAACATGTAAAATTCTATACATCTACACCTTTTTTGTAATGCAAATTGACTGATTTGTACGGTAATTCTCGTTTTCGAAAAAAGAAATTGAGTCACTTGACTGCGCAATTGAGTGCAATGACTGCGCACTGCAAATAAACAAAACCATGGTGAATTTTCAAAGTATGTCTCTATATTTAATTGGTCTATGTACTAACCATAAACCAATTAAATATAGAGACATACTTTGAAAATTCACCATGGTTTTGTTTATTTGTAGTGCGCAGTCATTGCACTCAATTGCGCAGTCAAGTGACTCAATTTCTTTTTTCGAAAACGAGAATTACCGTACAAATCAGTCAATTTGCATTACAAAAAAGGTGTAGATGTATAGAATTTTACATGTTTTTCCAATATTTGGTGTTTGAACAAGAAAACAAAGAAAAGAAAACAAATTAAAGCCAAATTAAAAAATCACTCAATTGCAGACGTAAAAGAGCCCTCTACGGTGTACAGACAAACTACAGCGTTGTGAATTCACTTGAGATGTCTATGTATGTATTAACCAACCGCTGTATAACGTATAATATCATATGATAAATGATGTAGAAAAAAAAGATAAATAAAGTATGAATTTGTACAAAAATTTGTACGAACTATCGACAAAGACTTTTTGATAATTTATAAAACTGTTTAAAAAGAAGAGTTTTAATCCGTTTGCTACATTTGCAACAAATATTAAGTTTCCCATATATAAAAATAATTAAAGTTTTTAACGATAAATGTTAATAGTTGATACTATAATAATGCCCTTTGAATACTTCTGCGCAATTTATTGCTATTGGTTAGGATTAAGTGGTCAATGATATTCTATGGTTCAAGTTAAAATAGAGATCATAAGCCTTCGGACCAGGGCTGCCAATAAAATTTCAAGAATAATCGTCACTTTTTTCCGAAAAAATCGTCATAATCGTCACTTCCATTTTAAAAATCGCCAAAAAATCTGCATTGTTAATAATATTAAAACCAAACTAAATTTTTGGTTAAAAACAATAATATTTATTTCATATAAAGAACAGAAAATTAACACAACTATGCATTTCAACCACAAAATCACAATGAATTCAGTCTTGTATAAAAATAAAAAAAAACATTTTTATGCAATGCTATGCTATGCAATTCCAAAAAATAATATGAAAAATATTTTTTTATACCCTAAACCACATAATGGTTAGGGTATAATAAGTTCGATCTGCCAAAAAATGTGCCTACCAGAAATATTGATTTTAGACCCCATAAAATGTATACCGATCGACTCAGAATCACCTCCCGAGTCGATCTAGCGCTTGGTGTCCGTCCGTCTGTCCATGTATTTGTTGTTCACAGGATTCCGGTCGCAATTATTAACCGATTTTGATGAAATTTGGTACAGGGAGTTTTTTGGGCACAAGGACGAACGCTATTGAATTTGGAAGAAAATTTAGATATAGCTCCCATATATATGTATCGCCCGATTTCGACAAATGGGGTCTCGTTACGCTTTGTTCCAAACGGATCGTCACCAAATTTGGCAAAAGGTAATCTTTTTCACCGCTCTTCAAGTCTGCAAAATTTCATCCAAATCAGTTCAGATTTAGATATAGCTCTCTTATATATGTATCGCCCGATTTTCCCAAATTTGGCCACAAAACCATAATTTATCAACCGATCTTACTCAAAGTTGGCTAAATGTAATCTTCCATAGCACTAACTATATGTGTAAAAAATCATCGAAATCGGTTCAGAATTAGCTATAGCTCCCATATATATATGTACCGCCCGATTTGTCTAAATTTGGCCATAAATCCCTTATTTATCAACCGATCTTACTCAAAGTTGGCTAAATGTAATCTTCCATAGCACTAACTATATGTGCAAAAATCATCGAAATCGGTTCAGATTTAGATATAGCTCCCATATATATGCATAGCCCGATTTTCCCAATTTTGGCCATAGAACCTTTATTTATTAACCGATCTTACTCAAAGTTGGCTAGATCCAGTCCCCTATAGTACTAACGGTATGTGCAAAATTTCATCGAAATCGGTTCAGATGTAGATATAGCTCCCATATATGTATCGCCCGATTTTAAAAAATTCGCCCCTAATAACTATATTTTTGACCATAGAGGCCTCATTTCTTAACTGATCTTTCTCAAATTTTGCACAAGGTAACCTTTTGTGGTATTAATCAAACCCACAAAATATTATGTAAATTGGTTCAGATTTAGATATAGCTTCCATATATATGCATCGCTCTATTTTCCCAAATTTGGCCATAATACTCTTATTTATTAACCAATGTTACTCAAATTTCAAATTTTGATGTACTAGCCGATTGTATTTATACGTACTTGTAGCTCTTATATACGAATATTGCTCGATTTTTACAAATTTGGATTTATTACCTACACTAATTGAACGATTTTCTCTTTTTTAATAATGGGCTCAATATTAGTGACATACTAACTCCGAAGGTGCAATATCAACACAGCCAGTGTTGCTAGAAGTAGGGGAATATCCCTATATGTATGGTTGTTCTAATATTTAGCGTCTTGTAGGGTCGTAGATTAGGTTAGGTTAATGTGGCAGCCCGATTAAGATTCAGGCTCACTTAGACTATTCAGTCCAGTGTGATACCACATTAACTAAAAGTACCTATTACATATGGGCACTTCTAGTTTTAACCGCTGAACCTTCTCGATTATTTTTTCTGTTGAACCAACCAGATTGTTCCAAAAACATTAGCAGACTGCTTAAGTTACCGTTTTCCAGGTCCGCCAGTAATCTGAAGCTATATGCCCCTAAAATTTGCTTACGCATTACACAAAGTGCAGGACACTCACACAAGAGGTGTTCTATTGATTCCTTTTCCTCCGCATCATGACAGCTCATACAATAGTCATTATACTTCGCGCCAATAGTTTTTGCAAAATCGCCTATCAGGCAGCGACCCGTTATAGCAGATATCAGGAGTGATATCTGACGTCTCGAGAACATTAGCATATCTAGTGTGCGGTTTAAGTTGAAATGGGGCCATATTTGCTTGGTGTCGTTACAACCCTTGCAATTCTCCCATCGAACATTTGCCATCATAACAGCCTTCTCACGCAGCATGAGCTTGCAGGTAGCTAGGGGCATACTAACAAATTCTAGTTCCCCTGCAATATGTAAGGTAGTTCCTAGCCTTGCTAGCTCATCTGCTTCGCAGTTCCCCGGTATGCTCCTGTGGCCAGGCACCCATATTAGGTTAATATTGTGCTGCTCAGCCATCTCATTGAGAGATTTGCGGCAGTCGATGGCCGTTTTCGAGTTAAGGAACACAGAGTCCAAGGATTTTATTGCAGGTTGACTGTCTGAGTATATATTAATGCCAATATTTGTTGGAACATTACTTCTCAGCCAATTCACCACCTCTCTTATTGCCAATATTTCAGCCTGAAAAACACTACAGTGATTAGGTAATCTTTTCGCTATTCGAATTTCCAGATCTTTAGAATATACTCCGAACCCCACTTGTCCATTCAATTTGGAACTATCAGTATAGAAATCTATATATCTTTTATTCCCCGGGGTCTGTGTACATCACGCCTCACTGTTGGGAATTAGAGTTTCAAACTTTTTGTCGAAAAGTGGTTTTGCCAGGGTGTAATCCACTACGTTAGGCACATCTGACATTACTTTGAGGACCGAAATGTGACCGCAACCGCACAGCCGTTGTTGCAGCTGACCGTTTGGCTAAAATGTCTAAAGGCAATAGATGCAGCATGACATTAAGGGAGTCTGTTCCTGTCTTACTAAATGCGCCTGAGATACATAAGCTCGCCATACGCTAAACTTTATCTAAACAAGTCGGTTTCTGAAGTGCCAACACCATCTAGCATTATAGGTCTAACCACTGCCGTGTATAGCCAATGGACAATTTTTGGTTTTAGTCCCCACTTTTTCCCTATTGCCTTTTTGCACGAGTACAAAGCTACTGTGGCTTTTCTCGCCCTTTCACACTCACCAAAGGGAATTTCAATACCCCCTAAGGAAATGGGCTTAACCGTGGGAGTTTTGCGATCTTTGCAGTACATGACTAGTTCTGTCTTTGCTGGATTTACCCCAAGACCATTATCTTTCGCCCATTTCTCAGTCATCCGGAGAGCTCTCTGTATAATATCTTGTGGATGTGGATTGTGGATGGAAATTTTCCCCTGACTGCTAGCGCCACATCATCTGTGTATGCCACCACTTTTATCCTTTCTTTTTCTATGGAAACCAGAAGGTTGTTTATAGCAACATTCCAAAGAAGAGGTGATAGAACTCCTTGGGGAGTGCCTCTGTTCACATACCTTTGTATGTTTGCTTGTCCTAGTGTGGCTGAAATACGTCTCTTTATTAAAAGTTCGTCTAACAGCCTAAGTATACCTGGATCAACATTCAGAGTTGTCAGTCCATTTAAAATCGAGCTCGGATGGACATTATTGAATGCCCCTTCGATGTCTAGAAACTAACGATTGTGTATTCTTTGACAGATAGCGAGCTTTCAATAAAGCTGACTAGTTCATGCAATGCGGTCTCAGTAGACCTGCCCTTCGAGTATCCATGCTGTCGTTTCGAGAGCAAACTTGAATCCACGTTAGTTCTAAGATACATGTCTATCATCCTCTCCATGGTCTTAAGTAGGAATGAGGATAAGCTGATTGGTCGGAAATCATTCGCACTCGAGTCTCTCTCTCTCAACTTTTCTGGAATATATGCTAAGTTTACACATCGTTTATATATCACCGTCAACCAGGGGATAATTCTTTCAGCCACTGCTTGTAATTCCGCCGGAGTAATTCTATCAGGTCCGGGGGATTTAAATGGTCCAAAGCTATTTAACGCCCATCTTATTCTAGATTCCGATACAATTTCCTCGATAGGAAACGACCGCTGAGCCACTGTGGTACCGCCCGAACCTGGTTCAACCGTCTGATTTCCAGGAAAATGTGTGTCCAATAGTACCTCCAGCGTCTCCTCACTGGACGTTGTCCAATTGCCCTCCGATGTTTTAATGAAACCTGGAGCGGAGTTGGTGGATGCTAGAACCTTCCGTAGTCTGGAAGCCACTGACGTATTCTCAATACTGCTACAGTAATCATCCCAAGGGTTTTGTTGAGACCTTCTCAGATCTCGTTTATATGCTCTCAGATTTATCTTGTAAGTGTCCCAATCCTCCGGAGCTCTTGTGGACTTTGCTTTGTTAAAGAGCTTCCTGCACGATTGGCGGCCGATTTTTTCCGCTTGGCTTTCCTCCAGGGCAAGCAGCTTTCATTGACATGTTGAAGACCTTAGTAATCCGCTCCACTGCGTGTTCGATATCTTGCACAGTGCTCATATTTGTCTCCGGCATTTCCGGTATCATCAAATTGATCGATTCCCTATACCTATTCCAATCAGCTTTCCTAACATTTGCGGAAATATGGTCTTTGAAGTACGAACAGTCAATCTGAAACTGATGTAGCGATGATCTGCGAAGCTATGTTCCCTCAAAACTTGCCACTCAGATATCTTATCATTCAGTTCCGGAGAGGTCAACGTGACGTCCAAAACCTCTTGCCTGTTTCTGGTGACGAAGGTTGGTGCATCTCCCTTATTGCAAACTGCCAGGTTAGTACGCAAAATAAACTCTATTAGCGACTCTCCCCTTGCATTAGTATCACTACTTCCCCCAATACTATTATGTGCATTTGCATCGCATCCCAAATTGAGTTTTGTCTTTGTTTTTAGTGACTCCTCAACTAAGGTCTTAACGGCACAGGGTGGCATCTCTCTATCATGTCCCATGTAGACCGAAGATACCCAATATTTGCATTTGGATATCTCGAGACTGGCTACGACAGTGTCTGCATTGCTCAATGAAGGAAGCAGAAACAAGTTTAGTTCGTTTTTAGCAATTATACATGCTCGATTTATATCGTTACCGGTATTATGCAAAAGTTTGAAACCCAGAGTGCTTAATTCACAGATCTTGTTCTTGAATAAGAACTATATCTATGTCTCCTTTCATCAGGAGAACTTTTAAGGCAGCACAAGCGGCCTTACAATGGTGAAGATTTATCTGGAGGAACCGTAGAACCATCCAAATTTTCAACCACCGTCACATCAGCCGCTTCAATTGAGTCATCAAGGGCTTCCTCTTCACATATCTTGCTGACTCTCGCAACAATCCGCGGTTCAGCTTTGGTGAGGTTTGAGCCTGTAGAAACTTCCCGCATATGATTTTCGCCATAGTCTGCACGTTTTGTGTCTCCTTCGGCTTCGCTAGGAGATTTTTTCACTGCTGACTCTACCGGAGGCTTGTCCGTTTCGGAATCCCTTGGCTGATCGCTTTTGTATACCTTCATATGGATATCATGAAAGCCATAACTTACACGTCCTTGGGTCTGGGCTAGATGTGGCAGCGACTCTATGTTTAATATAAACACCGCATGTCGTCTTGGTCCATCCACCTCATCCAAAGGACCAACCTTCCAATCGGCGGTTGGAAGATCTGGGTTACTTTTTTTAGTCTCTCTAGTATTGACTCAGGATCAGGAGGGTTTGCCGGTATCCATGCATGTGCTCTAGGTTTAGCCGGTATGTCTTTTTTATCGACTAACTCCAAAGCGGCTCCTTCCCAAACTTCACCAATTAGCATCAAAGCAGCTTTAAAGCAATCCATAGACCTCTGGCCTGCAAAAGCTATTAACTTATATCGTTCTTGATACCATCCAGCATCTTGCCGTCGAGGACTTGGTCCGGGAAACTTTTTTTCGCACCTCTGAGTAGACACCAGACATTGCGTTCTCAATTTCCCCCTATTTTTGCCTTGGAATCATACCGTCCAATGCTCCTTTATTAATGATAGCCATCACAAGGCTGTCTTTTGCAACTGAGGCAAACGATCTTTGATCCCGTTTAGAGGATGGCAGCTCATCCGGTGATTGAGAGATTTGCGGCAGTCGATGGCCGTTTTCGAGTTGAGGAACACAGAGTCCAGGGATTTTATTGCAGGTTGACTGTCTGAGTATATATTAATGCCAATAATGCTTGGAGTATTACTTCTCAGCCAATTCACCACTTCTCTTATTGCTAATATTTCAGCTTGAAAAACACTACAGTGATTAGGTAATCTACTCGCTACTCGAAGTTCCAGATTTTTAGAATATACTCCGAAACCCACTTGTCCATCCAACTTGGAGCCATCAGTGTAGAAATCTATACATCTTTTATTCCCTGGTGTCCGTGTACACCACGCTTCACTATTGGGAATTGGAGTCTAAAACTTTTTGTCGAAAAGTGGTCTCGCCAAAGTGTAATCCACTACGTTAGGCACATCTGGCATTATTTTGAGGACCGAACTGTGACCGTAACTTTTTTCCGACCACAGCGATAGCTCGCGCAACCGCACAGTCGTTGTTGCAGCTGACTGTTTGGCCAAAATGTCTAAAGGCAATAGATGCAGTATGACATTAAGGGAATTTGTTCCTGTCTTGCTGAATGTACCTGAGATACACAAGCACGCCATACGCTGAACTTTGTCTAAACTTATCGGCTGGTGAAGTGCCGGCCTCCAGACTACAACACCATATAGCATTATAGGTCTGACCACTGCCGTGTATAGCCAATGGACAATTTTAGTTTTTAGTCCCCACTGTTTCTTCAATATTAAGCTTAAAGTTCAGCTTCCTGTCCAAAATAACGCCAAGGTATTTTGAACACTCCCTAAAGGGAATTTCAATACCCCCTAAGGAAATGGGCCTAACCGTGGGAGTTTTGCGATCCTTGCAGTACATGACTAGTTCTGTCTTTACAGGATTTACCCCAAGACCATTATCCTTCGCCCATTCCTCAGTCATCCGGAGGGCTCTCTGTATAATATCTCTAACTGTTGATGGGAATTTTCCCCTGACTGCTAGCGCCACATCATCTGCGTATGCCACCACGTGTATCCTTTCTTTTTCTAGGGAAACCAGAAGGTCGTTTATAGCAACATTCCAAAGAAGAGGTGATAGAACTCCTTGGGGAGTGCCTCTGTTCACATACCTTTGTATGTGTGCTTGTCCTAGTGTGGCTGAAATGCGTCTCTTCCTTAGAAGTTCGTCTAACAGCCTGAGTATACATGGATCAACATTCAGAGTTGTCAGCCCATTTAATATCGAGCTCGGATGGACATTATTGAACGCCCCTTCGATGTCTAGAAACGCCACGATTGTGTATTCTTTGACAGATAGTGAGCTTTCAATAAAGCTGACTAGTTCATGTAGTGCGGTCTCTGTAGACCTGCCCTTCGAGTATGCATGCTGTCGTTTCGAGAACAAACTTGAATCGATGCTAGTTCTAAGATAAATATCTATCATCCTCTCCAGAGTCTTAAGTAGGAATGATGATAATCTGATTGGTCGGAAATCCTTCGCCCTCGAGTGAGAGGCTTTTCCCGCTTTAGGTATGAAAACGACTTTTGTTTCCCTCCACTTTCCTGGGATATATGATAAGTTGATACATCCTTTATATGTCACCGACAACCAGGGGATAATTTTGTCAGTTACAGCTTGTAACTCCGCCGGAGTAATTCCATCAGGTCCAGGGGATTTGAATGGTTCAAAGCTATTTAGCGCCCATCTTATTCTAGTTTCCGATACAATTTCCTCGACAGGAAACGACCGCTGAGCAACTGTGGCACCGCCAGTACATGGTTCAACCGTCTGATTTCCAGGAAAATGTGTGTCCAATAGTACCTCCAGCATCTCCTCACTGGACGTTGTCCAATTGCCCTCCGATGTTTTAATGAAACCTGGAGCGGAGTTGGTGGATGCTAGAACCTTCCGTAGTCTGGAAGCCTCGGACGTATTCTCAATACTGCTGCAGTAAGCATTCCAAGAGTTATGCTGAGCCTTTCTCAGTTCTCGCTTGTATCCTCTCAGATTCTTCTTGTAAGCGTCCCAGTCCTCAGGGGCTCTGGAGGACTTTGCCTTGTTAAAGAGCTTCCTGCAGGATTTCCTCATATTACTTAATTCCGCAGACCACCATGGTGGCCGATGTTTCCCTCTTGGCTTTCCTCTAGGGCATGCAGCTTTCAGTGAGATGTTGAAGGCCTTAGTAATCCGCTCCACTGCGTGTTCGATATCTTGCACATTTCTCATATTTGTCTCTGTTATTTCCGGTATCATCATATTGAACGATTCCCTATACCTATTCCAGTCAGCTTTCCTAACATTTGGCGGAAATATGATCTTGGTGATATGAACATCAAATTTGAAACTGATGTAGCGATGATCTGAGAAGCTGTGTTCACTTAAAACCTGCCACTCAGATATCATTTCATTCAGTTCTTGCGAGGCCAAGGTGATGTCCAAAACCTCTTGCCTGTTTTTAGTGACAAAGGTTGGGGCATCTCCCTTGTTGCAAACTACCAGATTAGTACGCAAAATAAACTCTATTAGCGACTCTCCCCTTGCATTAGTATCACTACTTCCCCATATACTATGATGTGCATTCGCATCGCATCCCATAATGAGTTTCGTCTTTGTTTTCAGTGACTCCTCCACTAAGGTCTTAACGGCATATGGAGGCATCTCCCTGTCATGTCCCATGTAGAGCGAAGATACCCAATAGTTGCATTTGGCTATTTCTAAACTGGCAACGACAGTGTCTGTATTGCACATTGAAGGAAGCAGAAACAAGTTGAGCTCGTTTTTAGCAATTATACAGGCTCGATTTACATCATTACCAGTATACTGCAATAGTTTGAACCCCGGAGTACTTAATTCACATATATTGTTTCTATAAACATATGGTTCTTGAATAAGAACTATATCTATGTCCTCTTTCATCAGGAGAACTTTTAAGGCAGCACATGCAGCCTTACAATGATGAAGATTTATCTGGAGGATCCGTAGGACCATCGAGATTTTCAACAACCGTCACATCAGCCGCTTCAATCGAGTCATCAAGAATGTTCTCTTCTGATTCAGACAGAGGCTTGTCCATATCTGAATCCTTTAGCTGATCGTTTTTATATACCTTAATTTGGATATAATGAAAGCCATAACATACACGGCCCTGAGATTTTGCTAGATGTGGCAAATACTGAGTGTTCAATATAAACACTGCATGCCGTCTTGGTCCATCCACTTCATCCAAACGGCCAACCTTCCAATTAGCTGTTGGAAGATCTGGATTGCATTTTTTCAGTCTATTTAAAATAGATTCAGGGTCAGGAGGGTTTGCAGGTATCCACGCATGTGTCCTAGAACTAGCCGGTATGTCTTTCTTCTCGACTAACTCTAGAGCAGCTCCTTCCCAAACTTCTCCAATTAGTATCAGAGCAGCTTTAAAACATTCTATAGACCTCTGGCCCTCAAATGTGACTAGCTTAAATCGTCCTTGATAACAACCAGCCTCTTGGTTTCGAGGATCTGGGCCGGGAAACTTTTCCAGCACCTGTGAGTAGATGCCAGACAAAGCATTCTCAATTTCCCCCATTTTTGCTTTGGAGCCATACCGTCCAATGCTCCTTATTAATGATAGCCATCACAAGGCTGTCTTTAGCAACTGAGGCAAACGATCGTTGATCCCTTTTGGAGGATGGCAGCTCATCCGGTGATCGTTCCCTTTTTCCAGCCTCAAGAATTTCTTGAGCCCATTTTAAGGAATCGCTTTGTTTAGCCGACAACGTGCTTGGGTCGACTGATCCTAACTTCTTTAGGATAAACAAAGCATTTCTGCGTTCCTTGAACCTCTTTCGTGAGGGATTACCTCCTTTTGATGCCGTTATCTTGGAAATGGTTCGACTTGTCAGAGTGTCGCCACCTGTCGACCCATCTACAGGACGACTAATTGGGCCTAACTCTTGGTCATTGCCCAAATTTATAACTCCAGTCGATACCCGTCCACTGGGCCCTGAAGTTAGCAATCCAGTGGATGTCTTTGAATTTCGCTGCATGGTGGCCTAATATCCCACCACACTTGAAATTCCTAGTAGGTACTTATTACGATGATTTTATCCGCTATTAAAAAACACGTCCGTTCCGTTCGACGGTTGAATAAACAATCTGTAGGGCCACAATGTAGGAACATTTTCACTCAACATAATTTGTAATAATTTTTACATTTTGGTGGCTCTAGAGGAGGAAATTAGCCGGCAACACTGTAGATGTAAAATGAGGTATAGTTCCTACTTGTATGAAATCTCTAGCAAAAACTTGCAATTTCTCTATCTGACTATTGTCAAATGAATTATCTCTTTTGCTGGCTCTAATTGTGTAAACGAACCGCTTCTAGTCCAAATTTTTTAACCGAGCTAATATCGTAATTTTTGGTGCAAAAATCGGCATTTGCTATTTTTTGAGTAAAAAATCAAAATGCCGATAAATCGGCAAAATTGGCAGCCCTGCTTCGGTCGTTATATTAGGCAACTGAGCGAGCCAGGTAGGATTTTTAAGCCGGCAAGGCTTGATGTTAAACAAAGTGTGGTAACAAGAGTTACCACTCGTGCCAAAAAAAAAATCTAACAAAATTTGAAAATTACCACAAATCTACAAACCAATCTTTTAATAGAAATTTTTGTCAAAACCTTATTCCTGTAGAAAATTTTGTCAACATTTTATTTCTATAGAAAATTTTGTCAAAATGGTATTTCTGTAGAATTTTTTTCAAAATATTGTTTCTATAAAAAATTTTCTCAAAATTTTATTTCTATGGAATTTTTTCTCATTTTTGTTTATAGAAACTTTTTCCAAAATTTTATTTTTATAGAGATTTAACAAAAAAGATTACTATTTTGGGTAGAATTCTACCAACTGTGGCATAAATAAAATCAATCATAAAAATAAATAGAATCAATTAATTTTTTAATTGATACCATAATTTCTGTGATTAAAGACATTTCAACTAAAAATTAATTGGATCAATTAAATTCGTGATTGATTGTTTTGTGTGTGAGTTCAATATTGTGTATATTGTGGGTGTGCTTTAAAGTCGCCACCCATAATAACTTTATATTTCTGAGAGCTTATGAGATCTCTATACTGTTCGCATTTAATATTGAAACGGGAGGCTTGTATGGACATTGGAATCTTGTCCACAATCATAAGCGTAGTAAGGCCTCTGGGGGGAGGGCCTAGCCCCCTCCAGAACAAAATTAGCCCCCCCTATAATGTGGAAACCTATATATAATTTTCCATTATATATTGTTACTGTGGTATAGATAGGGGGGCTATAGCCCCCCTGGTTAAAAATGTCTAGATACGGCAATGTCCACAATTATTGTTATTGTTTTCACTTGAAATTCTTGCTTCAAGTATGTTAAGACGTACTCTTCCGAAATTAAGTTTCTGATACCCCAACTTTAATATGATCGATTTTTTGCTTTTTAATATGTTGATTATGCTTATATTATCGAATTATTCCAAAAGTAGACCATAAAGGCGTATGACGATCAGTTTATGACAAAATTAGGCAATGAACTAAACATTATTCCTACAATGCCCTTTTTGTACGTTTATTATTTCTTATTTTAAGTTCTTATAACTATTTCAGATTAAAATATACAAAAATATTGTCATTAAAGAAGAAAATATTACAAGGTAATAGGTAGTTGCAAATGTTTTGAACAGGACGAATCATACGATTCTTTACCTTTCGGAAAATATCAATATTTTATAATAGTACATTTACCTAATAAGAATTTGGAAATACCACTCCATAAAAAATTATTTTTAAAGTGGAAGCTAAACTATAAAATTTTTATAATGGGAGATATACCTAGACATATTTTTTGTTATTACATTACGAATTTTTTAATAATGAGCATGAACTATTTCATAAAATTCATGACCCTTTACATAATATATCCAAAAATATTGGTTTTCTCGGGAGAGAACCACAATATGGTGTTACTCTGTAATACAAACATACAATACAAGCATGCTTACAAGACATACAAAATCCTTACTGAGTTCGATTCCTCCAGGTGTCATAGAGATTTTCATGGTACAAATTGTACCATGACAATAAACAGAGAGAGAGAAAGAGAAAGAGTAGAAAACATCCGAGAAAACTATAGAAGAGAAAAAATTCTATAAAAAAGAAATGAGAGCAACACTATTTTTGAAGAGCTAGTATGCTTGCTACGAAATACATATTTTTTCAGCTGCTGATATGCTTGCACCAAAATACTTTCCTCCAATGACACGTCAATGGAAAAGTAATAATAGGGCTGCTTTCTTTTAGCACTGGATACCCTAAGCCGCGAAGGACTAAAAGAAAACAGAGTACTCGTTTATCCAGGACATATCCAAAAATATGCAACACTGTCATCAGCTATTCTGATGGTTCATCTGTGCTACAATAAAAACAAAAACAGAAAAGAGGTGTATATACTATGGCAATAAATGATTACTGCTGCGATTATTGCTCAAATGGTAATAAATATTTACTGCTGCGATTATTTAAGACACTTTACCACTTTGAATCAGGGATCCGGAGCGGTCCATTTTTTTCGCTCCGCTCCGCTCCCGCTCCGGAGAAAAAAAAACCGCTCCGCTCCTCGCTCCGCTCCGAGAAAAAAAAAATCGCTCCGCTCCGCTCCTCTTCGAGAAAATTATAGTACAAACATTGTATTATTTGTTCAATTGAGTTTTATTTTATTTAGAAAGATCGGGCGGTACATATATGGGAGCTATAGCTAAATCTGAACCGATTTCGATGATTTTTTGCACATATAGTTAGTGCTATAGAAGATTACATTTCGCCAACTTTGAGTAAGATCGCTTGATAAATAAGGGTTTTATGACCTAATTTGTCAAATTCGGGCGATACATATATATGGGACCTATATTTAAATCTGAACCGATTTCGATGAAATTTTCAGACTTAAAGGGTGATACAAAAGATTATTTTGTGCTAAATTTGACGACGATCGGTTAGTAAAAAAAGTGCAACGTGACCCCATTTGTCGAAATCGGGCAATAAATATATATGGGAGCTATATCTAAATTTGATCCGATTTCTTCCAAATTCAATAACGTTCGTCCTTGTGCCCAAAAAAACTCCCTGTACCAAATTTCATCAAAATCGGTTAATAATTGCGACCGAAATCCTGTGAACAACAAATACATGGACAGACGGACGGATGGACGGACGGACACCAAGCGCTAGATCGACTCAGGAGGTGATTCTGAGTCGATCGGTATAATTTTATGGGGTCTAAAATCAATATTTCTTGTAGGCACATTTTTTGGCAGATCAAACTTATTATACCCTAACCACTATGTGGTTTAGGGTATAATGACTTTAAAACAATGTGTTGAAATATTTTATTAATTTTGAAGATTTTTTCAGAAATATTAAATCCATTTAGACTTCATTAAAACGAAATTTGCATTCATGTTAGGATACACATTTTTATGTCGAATCACTTAGACAAGGAAAAACTTTTTTTCAGAGAAATACGTCTTCTATTCTAAGCAAAATTCGTATTCGTATTTTAAGCATGTGAAATATTTGGCCTCCCGACAATATTCTTTGCGGTGCGCCATCTACTATTTAATATGTGATAGAAACCAAATTTATGAAAATGGACCAAAATGGACCAAATTCTGTTTGGTCTGACCATCGGACCAAATTTAAAAATTAGAAATCTTTTGGACCAATTTTGGTCCGATCGGACCAAAACGGCAACACTGATTGGAATTGAAAGTCTATACACAGAGTGGAAGTAACTACTCTCCGAAAGTTTTTTTTTGTTTTGCAACAGACGTAGAGAAGAGGTTTTGTTATATTTGTAATGTGTGTGTGTATGTTTATGTTAGCAACAACCTCCATCGACATCAGTCCGTGGTATACCTACGAATATTCTTACTCAGATCTAGTGTTACCTAATTTCGCCTTTTCCCCTTTATTGTATAATAAATCTATATGCGCACATTTTTCAACCAAAATTGAAACTATCCATAATTTTAATTAAATTTTCGAGAACTAATATCAGAAATAAGAGAATGCTAGGATACAGTACAATAGTAAAGCAAATATGAATGTCCTTACTCTGAAAAAACGCATGCCCGGTTCCAAAGATTTTGTCTTTACTTTAACAGTTTGGGTATTAATTCCGAGCCAAAGAAGCGGAGAATACAATTAAGGATACTTTAAAGACGTAATTCTCTTTTAAATTTGGGGGTTATGTAATTGCTTCTAGGAAGCAAATGTTAATTTTTAATTTTTTTAGATTTTTTTCGTCAGTTGTTATCAAAATCCTTTAAAAACGAGTTAACGAGTTATTTTTTTTTCCATATTAAGACTCGACTTCCAGTAGAAATTATGCTATGTTTCAAGTAAAAAGCGGCTTTGAAATAAAGTGTTGAAAAACATGTCTTATTTTTTTACGATTTTTTGCTTTGTAGGCAAGATGCAAAAAGGAAACAAATTTAAAGACAATTTTATTAATTTTAAAGAATTTTTCTTAATTATTAAAGTCACCTTACCTCAAAAATTTTATCTTTCATGTTATGATACACATTTTTAAGTAAAATCACTTAATTATAAGGACATTACAACTTCATTCAAAAGTTTATTGCCTTTTGGACAAGAAAAAAAACTTTATTTTAGAGAAATGCGTCTTCCATGTTAAGCAAAATTTGCATTCTTATTCTAAGGACATGGAATCTTTGACTTCACGACAATATTTTTTTCAGTGTAGAAAACTAAAAAATTAAATATAAATAAGATCGTTTAATTGCATTTATTTGACGTTCATTACAAACATCTTTGTAGTAATACGGGATGAAATTGATAGAAAGTACTGTTGTTACTTTTACAACACATACTAGAGATATGTTTTGACATTTGCCGTTTTTGAAAACAATTACTAAAAAAACACGTTGTGTTTTCCCCAATGTACGTACGTACAAAAATACATATCGTACATTTTAAACACTACGCTAAGTACTAGCTAAATTTGAAATTACCTACACAGTGTAATTTCAAAGTTACACATTTCATTCAAGTAATATTTTATTCGGAGCGGAGCGGTTTTTCATTTGGAAACCGCTCCGCTCCGGATTTTAGAAATGCCGCTCCCGCTCCGGCAAAAAAAGGGATCCCTGCTTTGAATTTCATGTTTTTCGATAAATTAGTCAAAATAAATTGCTATTGTGAATCGAAGAAGCGTCACTTTATCAAAATACAATCTAGTAACACCGGCGCGACTTGCACTGATAAGATGTCCTGGATAGAACACCAGTGCAACGATGTTCTGGATAGCCCATAAAAATTTTGCATCCGGTGCTAAAAGAAAACAACCCTAATGTGTGTATACCGATGATGATTACCTATACTCATACCTAGTAATATGAGTTTTTCAGAGTATTATACTCGGCACCAGTTTGTAGCTCTAAATTTCCGATACCATCGCAAATTCTTAAAATTTGTTGGGAACTATATATAAAATGTTCATATTCCCATCTACATATATTTAATATTTAAATCTAAATCCATTTCTATGCAATTTCGCAAAAATACATTTATGATTTAGTGGGCGATACATAGAGCGATGTTCAAAACATTTGAAAACACATCGCCTGTTGAAAGTAAATCGTACACGCAAAGAAAAAAAAACGTTTGGAAAACGTGTACCGAAAACGTTTTTCTTTTGTTAGAGTTTTTTGAATTGCTTCGAAAAGTATACACTTTTGTCACCAAAAAAATTCGTTTGTTACAAAATTTTTATTTTTTCAATAAAATTTTTTTTTTTGAACCAACAACACAGTCCATTTCGTTTATATCAAACACTTCTTTTCTAAATTTAGGTCTTTAATAAGACACATTTTACAATTCATAGTAAAAATTTAATATAGTAGAATGTAATGGTCGGAAGATTTTTTCGGAACCTTCCGACCATATTTCGAATACATGTAAAAAAAAACTTTGGTCGAAGCAGGGATCGAACCCACGACCCTTGGCATGCAAGTCGGACGTAGCAACCACTGCTCCACGGTGCCCAACTAAATGTATTTTTCTGTTAAATAAACTTTGTTTAATCGGCTCGTGGGTGCCGCAAGCTATGCTATATAAATATAACTTATATGGGTAATTGTCTATTGATGACAATAACGGCTACATGGCTCAGTGGTTAGTGTGTTGGCTTACAAAGTGCATGGTCCCCGGTTCGATTCTCCGTCCAGACGAAAGGTAAAAAAAAATTTTAAATTTATAAAATCGTATAATTTCTTCTACATTGTTTGTGTTACAGAAAAAGGTGCTAAGAACTAAAAAACTTCGTGGAAGTGAGAAAGATGTTAGGGAAAATGCAATTAGACATAAAAATTTTTTTTGAGTTAGTCTTTATGAAATTATTTTTACATCCTGGAAAAGAATAAACGTTTATCACAAAAAGTATATACTTTCCTTCCAAATATACTTCCTTTCTACGAAAAGCAAATGAGAAACGAACTTTGTTTGTCTAAAATTTCGTTTGGGAGGAAAGAATTATTTTTTTGCGTGTAGTTATAATGAAAATAAAAATATTAGAACCAAAAAATGTTGTTGCTTATTATGTCAACTTTAAATATTCTAGGGAATAAAGAAATTAACGGGAAACATCTAAGCAAGCCGCAATTCTAAAGATGTGTATGCGGAAATCACATTCCAATAGCATATTATATTCTTCTGAAAATAGAGCCACGCAAAGTGCGGGCATTTTCAGCACTGCCGACAAACGAGAGTGATGCGATTGCCCTGTTTCCTCCTTTGAATTCTTTTTTCTCATGTTCTTGGAAATAAGTGATTATAAAGTTTTACACCTAACCGTTACGGTTAATATTAGAGGTTTGCTTCGAATAACTTTTCACTACATGTATGCAATTCGCAGTCGAATATAGTACATACACTCTCTTTCTCACAGAGCGCAAGCAGTGAAGTGAAGAGAACACTTGCTTATCAAATACCAACGAGTACTTATCCGAAACACTATGTGTTCCGAAAAAAGTAACAATAAAAATGTAAGTACTTGAGAAAGAGTTTTTTATTTTTATTGTTCACTTCACGTGGTACCACAAGTATTTCTCAGTTATGCACAAATCAACACTTTCCATTGTTACGAGTATTAATAATAGATATGTACACATGTGGACAGAAATATAGGTGTAAGAGTTTTTTTTTTTAATCAGACAATAATTTTTAAATTTTATACTTTTTATTGAATATTTCGGGTTAATTTATAAAGTAAACATATTTCGTGTATTTGAAATATAGTTTAGAATTCAGATAGGACTAAGTAATAACTTAAAATAAAGTAAATTCAAGAAATTCGTCGAATTTTATGTGGACTGTAAAATAGGTGTATATGGAAAAACATGAAAATAATATAAGAATTTGTACATGAAAGCTGGCGTTTACAATAAGCATCAAACTAGGTCGTTAATATCATGTATATTCATCGTGATTTTTAAGGACAGCTTCAATTCTCTTAGCCATGGATGAAAATAACTTAGAGATTTGCCCTACCTGTCGAGGAAAATATGCCACTTGTTTGGAGATTTCAGCAGGATAACCATCCGAAAGACTCATCAAAGTTGGTTAGTGAATGGTTTCGGGATCATAATTCGAATGTTGTTGACTGACCAAGTCACACAGCCGACCTCGATCCTATTGAAAACCTTTGGGGCGAACTCAAGCGACAACTTTCTAAGCTTCCCTGCAGCTACAAAAAAAAAACAATTATGGGTAAATATTGAAAAAGTATCGTATAATATACAGGTAGAGATTTCCCGTAAGTTAATTTCATCCATGCCTAAGAGAATTGAGGCTGTCCTTAAAAATCCCGGTGAACATTCAGGATATTAACGACCTAGTTTGATGCTTATTGCATACACTAACTTTCATGTACAAATTCTTATATTATTGTTATTTATTTTATTTATTTATTTATTAATTACATTTACAATGAAATTATAAATATAATTGTAAGCTTTAACTGCTAGGGTCTTAAGCTTGATATTATTTATTTTATGTTTTTCCATATGCACCTATTTTACTGTCCACATAAAATTTGACGAATTTCTTGAATTTATTATATTTTAAGTTATTATTTAGCCCTATCTGAATTCTAAACTACTTTTCAAATACACGAAATATATTTACATTATAAATTAATCCGAAATATGCAATAAAAACCATAAAATGTAAAAACTATGGCCTCGTTTAAAAAAAAAAAAAATACTTACACCTATTTCTCTGTACACATCAGACATCAGAGTAACAACAAGAAGTTACTCGTAGCATAAGGGGGAGCTACCGTGGTGCAATGGTTAGCATGCCCGCCTTGAATACACAAGGTTGTGGGTTCGATCCCTGCTTCGACCGAACACCAAAAATTTTCAGCGGTGGATTATCCCACCTCAGTAATGCTGGTGACATTTCTGAGGGTTTCAAAGCTCCTTCCTCTAAGTGGTTTTACTGCAATGTGGAACGCCGTTCGGACTCGGCTATAAAAACGAGGTCCCTTGTCATTGAACTTAACATGGAATCGGGCAGCACTCAGTGATAAGAGAGAATTTCACCAATGTGGTATCACAATGGACTGAATAGTCTAAGTAAGCCGATACATCGGGCTGCCACCTAACCTAACCTACTCGTAGCTTATGGTATTCATCAAAATGTGTACCAATTGTTTTGCGACTCTCTCAAATAGATGTACTCATGTAACACGTCTACTCTGCATATGCAAATGGAATTGTTCAGACCTCTAGTTGATATATCCAGTTTAAGTGAATTTTTGATATCTTTAGATGACATTTGATATTTTCGTATGTTATAGATCTTTTAATTTTACGATCTTCTTTTGGTGTAGTCTTATGTTTTCTTCCACCTCTATGCGCATCGTTTCTCAAATAGCAAAATTTATTTATTGGTGACATGAGTAGCATAACGAATGTCATTAATGTTAAAGTTTGCTGGACATCAACTGGTTTAATGAAACAAACTGAGTATCAAACTTGATAACAATAAAGGTTTATATTTATTAAATAAAATTTGGTCTAGGTTAAATGTTGTTTTTGATAGTGTCAAGCAAGTTAGAAACATAAGAATATCAATAATTGAGTACAACAGATTATACAAGAAAACCAAGTTCCTATATGAGAAATAATCCTCCAGATCAATACCAAGTATCATTTGGCGCCATGTCGAGATACTAGTGGAGCGGTTCAGCAAAACCGAGTGCATGTTTTCACTTTTTGCAATCTTTTGTAATTGAAAATTAAGCCCACAAATATTGGACCGTTGATGACTGGAAATAAGTTATATGGTCAGAAGAAACAAAAATAAACCATTTTCCATCTGATGCAAAAGAACATTACTGGTAATGACATCACAATATTATTGGTAATGACGAAAAAGTCTCCAAAACCACCACGCCAAGTAAATCGTTAAACATGAAGGGGGAAGCATAATGGTATAGGGCAGGGATGGAAAATGCAATTTTTAAGAAAGTACAAAAAAGGTATTTTTTGAGCGAAAAGTACCTTTTCACTAAATTTCGGTTTTTATTTAACAAAAAGATACTAAGGCCATG
Source organism: Haematobia irritans (assembly GCF_050003625.1). Classification (NCBI taxonomy): domain Eukaryota; kingdom Metazoa; phylum Arthropoda; class Insecta; order Diptera; family Muscidae; genus Haematobia; species Haematobia irritans. The sequence continues at coordinate 92,051,103 of NC_134398.1, forward strand.
GGTCCGTCAAATTCATTTCTTATGAGTGTGGCATTTTGCAAAAATTACCAACGGCATCATGGTTTTATGGGTTTAACACTTTAAAATCGTGAAAAAAATAAGTTAAAAGAGGAATTACATTGTCCAACGTTCCTGATATTATATTTTCTAGTAAATCTTATTTGAACTTGTGGTTTCAAGGATATTTCAATACTTTTTTAGCTCAAAAATATTTCAGTATCCCAAGAAAAATTCCGTTGGAAGTTTATTGTTAAAGGCCGATATGCACCTCTAGCAAAAAATTTCATTCCCATAAGAAATGCATTGCTATTTATGCTAACGAAATTTTCGGTAGCTGGTACGCACCTCTAATGAAAATAACAGGGTTGTCAAAAGCATATTTTGGCAGCAAACATTTAATTTATTACAATCATTGTGTGCGTAAAAGTTTTAAAAAGTCTGTAAACAATAAACAATTTATTTGAGGAATATTTGGAACATATATTAACAATTTTTAAAAGCGATTAGCTGGTTTGTGTACACAGCCCTGTTTTTTTGTTGTAGACTTAAATAAATTTTTGCTACCGAAAATTTCGCTAGATGTGCATACCGGCCTTAAGAGCTTCTTAAGACTGCAATTCAATGTTAATACTGTTCTCAAATTTTAAAATAAAAAAGAAAACGAAATTCAAATTTTATTTGTCAACTCCTCAAAATTCTTTTTTTTAAGTTTTAAATTCGATTGCCGTAGTTTTATGACTGTTTACTTCTTTTCTAGAACGTGTTCATGTGGAAGCGTAACAAAGACTCACATGCATTTTCGACCCAAATCTTCTTCAAATAATTTCGTTAAAGATTTTCTCAAAATATTAAAATATTTTGTGAAAATTATTGTACCATGAAAACTTATATCGGCTCAAAACTATATACAGTGCACTCGCGGTAACGTGAACACCGCCTAACGTGATTGTCGGAACAAAGTTTTTATGCTCGAATGGCCTCCCCGATATCAATCCCATTGAGAATTTATGTTCTCTGGTTAATAGGCGCTTGGGATTACACCAAAGACAAAAAAAATTGTGATGAGCTCTATACAATTAGTCGGATATTCCGTAAGAAATAATAGAAATCTTTGTAGAAAATATGTCAAGACGAATTAAAACTATAATTAAAAACAAAGGACGATGCGCTAAATACTAAAACGTTTGATTTTAATGTATTATGCATAAAGTGCAAAATTGAATGTAGGCCCACTTGTATTTTATTTTAATAAATGTAGTAGTATAATTTCTCTGAATGTATAGTTCTTTTTGTCTGGAAATAAAGTAATAAAGCCGTTTTTTATTAAACATACTCGTACACCCAGAAAAAAGTGACCCTTCTTTAAGTTAAAATGAACTAATTGTGAAGAAAGTTGAACTTCGTATAGCGCCAAAGACATTTTTATTTTTTTGAACGATGTGATTTTCGTTGACATTAGGTAGAATGCATTCCATATATTAGTTAACATTTTCCTATATTTATGTACCCTTATACTACAGAATGAAAAAATTTAACTGAATTGAATTCATATATCGAATGATTTTATTGAACTTTTTTCATTCATTGGGACAAATCTTACATATTTGTGGTAAACCTGGTTTAAAATTTGTGTACACAGCCCTGTTTTTTTGTTGTAGACTTAAATAAATTTTTGCTACCGAAAATTTCGCTAGATGTGCATACCGGCCTTAAGAGCTTCTTAAGACTGCAATTCAATGTTAATACTGTTCTCAAATTTTAAAATAAAAAAGAAAACGAAATTCAAATTTTGTTTGTCAACTCCTCAAAATTCTTTTTTTTAAGTTTTAAATTCGATTGCCGTAGTTTTATGACTGTTTACTTCTTTTCTAGAACGTGTTCATGTGGAAGCGTAACAAAGACTCACATGCATTTTCGACCCAAATCTTCTTCAAATAATTTCGTTAAAGATTTTCTCAAAATATTAAAATATTTTGTGAAAATTATTGTACCATGAAAACTTATATCGGCTCAAAACTATATACAGTGCACTCGCGGTAACGTGAACACCGCCTAACGTGATTGTCGGAACAAAGTTTTTATGCTCGAATGGCCTCCCCGATATCAATCCCATTGAGAATTTATGTTCTCTGGTTAATAGGCGCTTGGGATTACACCAAAGACAAAAAAAATTGTGATGAGCTCTATACAATTAGTCGGATATTCCGTAAGAAATAATAGAAATCTTTGTAGAAAATATGTCAAGACGAATTAAAACTATAATTAAAAACAAAGGACGATGCGCTAAATACTAAAACGTTTGATTTTAATGTATTATGCATAAAGTGCAAAATTGAATGTAGGCCCACTTGTATTTTATTTTAATAAATGTAGTAGTATAATTTCTCTGAATGTATAGTTCTTTTTGTCTGGAAATAAAGTAATAAAGCCGTTTTTTATTAAACATACTCGTACACCCAGAAAAAAGTGACCCTTCTTTAAGTTAAAATGAACTAATTGTGAAGAAAGTTGAACTTCGTATAGCGCCAAAGACATTTTTATTTTTTTGAACGATGTGATTTTCGTTGACATTAGGTAGAATGCATTCCATATATTAGTTAACATTTTCCTATATTTATGTACCCTTATACTACAGAATGAAAAAATTTAACTGAATTGAATTCATATATCGAATGATTTTATTGAACTTTTTTCATTCATTGGGACAAATCTTACATATTTGTGGTAAACCTTTTTACTTCAAACTTAGAACAGCTTACCTTCGTTTTTAAATACAATTTTATTTATTTATATAGGCAATTTTTTCTTCAATTAAATACACGTTTTATTAATATATTAAATGTAACATATTCAACCGTCGAACGGAACGGACGTGTTTTTCAATAGCGGATAAACTCATCGTAATAGGTACCTACTAAGAATTTCAAGTGTGGTGGGATATTAGCCACCATGCAGAGAAATTCCAAGTCATCCACTGGGTTGCTAACTTCAGGGCCCAGTGGACGGGTATCGACTGGAGTTATAAATCTGGGCAATGACCAAGAGTTAGGCCTAATTAGTCGACCTGTAGACGGGTCGACAGGTGGCGACACTATGACAAGTCGAACTTTTTCTAAGGTAACGACATCAAAAGGAGGTAATCCCTCACGAAAGAGATTCAAGGAACGCAGAAATGCTTTGTTTTTCCTAAAGAAGTTAGGATCAGTCGACCCAAGCCCGCTGTCGGCTAAACAAAGCGATTCCTTAAAATGGGCTCAAGGAATTCTTGAGACTGGAAAAAGGGAACGATCGCCGGATGAACTGCCATCCTCCAAAAGCGATCAAAGATCGTTTGCCTCAGTTGTTAAAGACAGCCTTGTGATGGCTATCATTAATAAAGGAGCATTGGACGGTGTGGTTCCAAAGCAAAAATTGGGGGAAATTGAGAATGCTCTGTCTGTCGTCTACTCACAGGTGCTGGAAAAGTTTCCCGGCCCAGATCCTCGACACCAAGAGACTGGTTGGTATCAAGGACGATTTAAGCTAGTCGCATTTGAGGACCAGAGGTCTATAGAATGTTTTAAAGCTGCTCTGATACTAATTGGAGAAGTTTGGGAAGGAGCTGCTCTAGAGTTAGTCGAGAAGAAAGACATACCGGCTAGTCCTAGGGCACATGCGTGGATACCTGCAAACCCTCCTGACCCTGAATCTATTTTAAATAGACTGAAAAAATGCAATCCAGATCTTCCAACAGCTAATTGGAAGGTTGGCAGTTTGGATGAAGTGGATGGACCAAGACGGCATGCAGTGTTTATATTGAACACTCAGTATTTGCAACATCTAGCAAAATCTCAGGGCCGTGTATGTTATGGCTTTCATTATATCCAAATGAAGGTATATAAAAACGATCAGCTAAAGGATTCAGAAATGGACAAGCCTCTGTCTGAATCAGAAGTAAGCGGATCCTCTTGCGAAGTCGAGGGAGATACCAAAGTTGAAGACATGGATAGACACCGTATGCGAGAGGAGGTTTCTATTGCCTCAGAACTCACCAAAGTTGAACCTATGGTTATTGCGAGAGTCACCGAGATCTCTGAAGAGAACATTCTTGATGACTCGATTGAAGCGGCTGATGTGACGGTTGTTGAAAATCTCGATGGTCCTACGGATCTTCCAGATAAATCTTCATCATTGTAAGGCTGCATGTGCTGCCTTAAAAGTTCTCCTGATGAAAGAGGACATAGATACAGTTCTTATTCAAGAACCATATGTTTATAGAAACAAAATATGTGAATTAAGTACTCCGGGGTTCAAACTATTGCAGTATACTGGTAATGATGTAAACCGAGCCTGTATAATTGCTAAAAAGGAGCTCAACTTGTTTCTGCTTCCTTCAATGTGCAATACAGACACTGTCGTTGCCAGTTTAGAAATAGCCAAATGCAAATATTGGGTATCTTCGGTCTACATGGGACATGACAGGGAGATGCCTCCATATGCCGTTAAGACCTTAGTGGAGGAGTCACTGAAAACAAAGACGAAACTCATTATGGGATGCGATGCGAATGCACATCATAGTATATGGGGAAGTAGTGATACTAATGCAGGGGGAGAGTCGCTAATAGAGTTTATTTTGCGTACTAAACTTGTAGTTTGCAACAAGGGAGATGCCCCAACCTTTATCACTAAAAACAGGCAAGAGGTTTTGGAAATCACCTTGGCTTCGCAAGAACTGAATGAAATGATATCTGAGTGGCAGGTTTTAAGTGAACACAGCTTCTCAGATCATCGCTACATCAGTTTCAAATTTGATGTTCATATCACCAAGATCATATTTCCGCCAAATGTTAGGAAAGCTGACTGGAATAGGTATAGGGAATCGTTCAATATGATGATACCGGAAATAACAGAGACAAATATGGGAAATGTGCAAGATATCGAACACGCAGTGGAGCGGATTACCAAGGCCTTCAACATCTCACTGAAAGCTGCATGCCCTAGAGGAAAGCCAAGGGGGAAACATCGACCACCATGGTGGTCTACGGAATTAAGTAATATGAGGAAATCCTGCAGGAAGCTCTTTAACAAGGCAAAGTCCACCAGAGCCCCTGAGGACTGGGACGCTTACAAGAAGAATCTGGGAGGATACAAGCGAGAACTGAGAAAGGCTCAGCATAACTCTTGGAATGCTTACTGCAGCAGTATTGAGAATACGTCCGAGGCTTCCAGACTACGGAAGGTTCTAGCATCCACCAACTCCGCTCCAGGTTTCATTTCACACATTTTCCTGGAAATCAGACGATTGAACCATGTACTGGCGGTGCCACAGTTGCTCAGCGGTCGTTTCCTGTCGAGGAAATTGTATCGGAAACTAGAATAAGATGGGCGCTAAATAGCTTTGGACCATTCAAATCCCCTGGACCTGATGGAATTACTCCGGCGGAGATACAAGCTGTAACTGACAAAATTATCCCCTGGTTGTCGGTGATATATAAAGGATGTATCAACTTATCATATATCCCAGGAAAGTGGAGGGAAACAAAAGTCGTTTTCATACCTAAAGCGGGAAAAGCCTCTCACTCGAGGGCGAAGGATTTCCGACCAATCAGATTATCATCATTCCTACTTAAGACTCTGGAGAGGATGATAGATATTTATCTTAGAACTAGCATCGATTCAAGTTTGTTCTCGAAACGACAGCAGGCATACTCGAAGGGCAGGTCTACTGAGACCGCACTACATGAACTAGTCAGCTTTATTGAAAGCTCACTATCTGTCAAAGAATACACAATCGTGGCGTTTCTAGACATCGAAGGGGCGTTCAATAATGTCCATCCGAGCTCGATATTAAATGGGCTGACAACTCTGAATGTTGATCCATGTATACTCAGGCTGTTAGACGAACTGCTAATGAAGAGACGTATTTCAGCCACACTAGGACAAGCAAACATACAAAGGTATGTGAACAGAGGCACTCCCCAAGGAGGAGTTCTATCACCTCTTCTTTGGAATGTTGCTATAAATAGCCTTCTGGTTACTCTAGAAAAAGAAAGGATAAAAGTGGTGGCATACGCAGATGATGTAGCTCTGGCGGTCAGGGGAAAATTCCCATCCACAATCAGAGATATTATTCAGAGGGCCCTCCGGATGACTGAGAAATGGGCGAAAGACAATGGTCTTGGGGTAAATCCTGCAAAGACAGAATTAATCATGTACTGCAAAGATCACAAAACTCCCACGGTTAGGCCTATTTATTTAGGGGGTATTGAAATTCCCTTTGGTGATTGTGCAAAATACCTTGGCGTTATTTTGGCCAGGAAGCTGAACTTTAAGCTTAATATTGAAGAAAGGGCGAGGAAGGCAACTGTAGCTTTGTACACGTGCAAAAAGGAAATAGGAAAAAAGTGGGGACTAAAACAAAAATTGTGCATTGGCTATACACGGCAGTGGTTAGACCTATAATGCTATATGGTGTTGTAGTCTGGTGGCCGGCACTTCAGAAACCGACTGGTTTAGATAAAGTTCAGCGTATGGCGTGTTTGTGTATTTCAGGCGCATTCAGCAAGATAGGAACAAATTCCCTTAATGTCATGCTGCATCTATTGCCTTTAGACTTTTTGGCCAAACCGTCAGCTGCAACAACGGCTGTGCGGTTGCGCGAACTATCGCTGTGGTCGGAAAAAATTACGGACACAGTTCTGTCCTCAAAATAATGCCAGATGTGCAATATTACACTTTGGCGAGTCCACTTTTCGACAAAAAGTTTGAGACTCTAACCCCCAACAGTGATGCGTGGTGCACACAGACCCCGGGGAATAAAGAATATATAGATTTCTATACTGATGGCTCCAAATTGGATGGACAAGTGGGTTTCGGAGTATATTCTAATGATCTGGAACTTTGAATAGCGAAAAAATTACCTAATCACTGTAGTGTTTTTCAGGCTGAAATATTAGCAATAAGAGAGGTGGCGAATTGGCTGAGAAGTAACGTTCCAAAAAATGTGGGCATTAATATATACTCAGACAGTCAACCTGCAATAAAATCCTTGGACTCTGTGTTCCTCAACTCGAAAACGGCCATCGACTGCCCCAAATCTCTCAATGAGATGGCTGAGCAGTACAATATTCACCTAATATGGGTGCCTGGCCATAGGAACATACCGGGAAACTGCGAAGCGGATGAGTTGGCAAGGCTAGGGACTACCTTACATATTCCAGGGGAACTAGAATTTGTTGGTATGCCCCTAGCTACCTGCAAGCTCATGCTGCGTGAGAAGGCTGTTATGATGGCAAATGTTCGATGGGAGAATTGCAAGGGTTGTAACGACACCAAGCAAATATGGCCCCATTTCAACTTAAACCGCACACTAGATATGCTAATGTTCTCGAGACGTCAGATATCACTCCTGATATCTGCTATAACGGGTCGCTGCCTGATAGGCGATTTTGCAAAAACTATTGGCGCGAAGTATAATGACTATTGTATGAGCTGTCATGATGCGGAGGAAAAGGAATCAATTAAACACCTCTTGTGTGAGTGTCCTGCATTTTGTGTAAGGCGTAAGCAAATTTTAGGGGCATATAGCTTCAGATTACTGGCGGACCTGGAAAACGGTAACTTAAGCAGTCTGCTAATGTTTTTGGAACAATCTGGTTGGTTCAACAAAGAAAAATAATCAAGAAGGTTCAGCGGTTAAAACTAGAAGTGCCCATATGTAATAGGTACTTTTAGTTAATGTGGTATCACAATGGACTGAATAGTCTAAGTGAGCCTGAATCTTAATCGGGCTGCCACGTTAACCTAACCTAACCTAATATATTAAATATATTTTTTTTCATTCGTTTTGTTTTGTTATTGTTGGTTTTGTTCTTTAAGCATTGTTGTTGTTTTTTGATTTCAGCTTAAAACCATGTATTGACTAAACTACAAGTGTAGCTTAACCAACAGAGGAAAACAATGTTTGTCAAATTTATTTGGAATTACCACATTCCTCATCAGCATTCTCTACTTGCAGCAAAACTATCAACCAATTATCAGTATAAATTCAGGCAGCTCATTAAACCCAACAATGAACCACATTTGAACCTTCCGAAAAAAGGATTTACAGATAGATAGAAATAAATTCGTACAAACATATTTCTTTTCCTTTGCCACCGTCAAATCATCGATTCGAGTGCAGTTGGCTGGGTTTATTTTGAGCGTGCTTCCTCTTTTTTCATTCGTTTTGTTTTGTTATTGTTGGTTCTATTCTTTAATCATGGTTGTTGTTTTTGATTTCATCTTAAAGCCATGCATTGACTAAACTACAAGTGTAGCTTAACCAACAGAGGAAAAGAATTTTTGTCAAATTTATTTGGGCAAAGCCCTATAGACTGCAAGATGGTTGGATGGACGCACGTTTCGGAATTACCACATTCCTCATCAGCATCCTCTACCTGCAGCAAAACTATCAACCAGTTATCAGAATAAATTCAGGCAGTTCATTAAACCCAACAATGAGCCACACTTGAACCTTTTTCTCAAATTTTGAACTCAAATTTTTTAACACAATATTTTTAAGTGCAAGCATATAATGTTCATAAACTAGCATAACGTGTTTGGGACATACGTATAAATTAAATAATGTCATTTACTCATTTTTTAGTTATACATTTATTGAGTTCTAGTAAGAGACTGAAGAAACTATACAATATATTTTTCTTAAGCTAGCCCTACATTATGCTTTGATTGACACTTTTGCTGTTGCTATTGCACCTCTCCAGTACTATCCCGCTTGTTCGGCAAATAGCTATTGTCGCTTTTTTCCCTGCTTATATAAGCACTCCACATGTGTAGACGGTTATTTTGGTATAGAATAATGATTTCAAAAAGTACTAAAGATGCATATAATGCACCATTTTGTTTCACCCAATTCAGCACCATAAAGTAATCTATTAAATAGTCGATAGACTATATTGGGCATTCACTACTTACCCGAACAAACGGGTACACGGGCGAAAAAGACTGTTTTTCATATGTTTGGGTGTAAAAATTATATGTTTGGAACTCATATTTTTAAACACAATATTTTTAAGTGCAATCATATAATGTTCATAAACTAACATAATATGTTTGGGACATATATGTTAATATGTTAGAATATATTAAGTTTGGGACATAAAATGTTTGTAAATATAATATGCTTGGATGCAAACATATATTAAGTTAGAAATAGAGTATAAACATATATGTGTTTAGAAAGAGAGACATAAAGTGTATGCTGGAAGTAAAATAATGAAAGTAACCAATTGGCGCCTTAAAAATATATACACAAAGAAAATTCCATTAAAGATTGGAAAAATACTATGTGTGAATATAAACAAGTATAAATTTACAAATTTGGAGTTAACATATATATGTTGTGATATAAGACCGTGATGTGATGTATATGCTTAAGTAAAAAGATTAACATGAAAATTTTGTTTCGTCAAAACAAATCGGAACGAAAGAAAATTTTGTAGTTTGAAGAAAAAACTTGGAGTTCAAAATTGCAAGAATGTCTTTAGTGACATACGAAGTTCACGATGGACACATTTTTGGTAAAATTTACAAATTTAAAGAAATTCTGAACTATTTTGTGGAAGACACGAATTTAGTTAATCTTTATGCTTCCTCGGGTTTAGTTAATTTAACTAGCGTACACAAAAAAGTATTAGAGTAAAGAAAACTTTATCCAAACATAATATTTCTATGAACTAAAATAAAGTTAAATTGGCTTTAGTGAAATAGAGAGTTCACTTTTTTTTGAGTGTAGGACGAGTAAGTCAAAATATTCAAACAAAGGTAATTAAAGGGATCTTCATAAAAACTAACGAAAGGGCACTACACACTGAAAAATAGCATGCCCGGTTCCAAAGATTGTGTCTCTATTTTAAAAATTTTGGTATTAATTCCGAGCCAATGAAGCCGAGAATTCAAATAAGGATACTTTTAAGACACAATTCTCTTTTAAATGTGGGTTTTGTGTATTTGACTCTATGAAGCAAATTTTATTTTTTCAGCTTTTTTCATATGCTATAAAAAGTCCGTTAAAAACAAGACAGTAGAAATTGTGCTATGTTTCAAGTAAAAACGTCTTTAAAATAAAGTGTTGAAAAACATGACCTATTTTTTAACGATTTTTGCTTTGTAGTCAAGATGCAAAAATGCAACAAATTTAAAGACAATTTCATTAGTTTTAAAGATTTTTTCTGAATTAATAAAGTCAAGTTGAAAAAAACTTTATATTAGAGAAATGCGTCGTCTAAGCTAAGCAAAATTTGTGTTCTTATTTTAAGGACATGAAATCTTTGGCCACACGACAAAATTTTTTTCAGTGTACTCTTTTTAGAGTTGTTACAGTAAAATGAAAACATTGGGAAACAGTGAAAAATTAAACAGTAAGATCTATAAAAACAAAGTTTAGTTCCTCTTTATTAATAAGTAGTCCAAGAGGAGTTGACGGATACTTTCGAAAATAAAAGCGGACATTGAGTTTGAGTTGTGCCACTAAAATTATTTCTCATTTTAACGGCAAAACTCGCATCGGTAAAACCAGAATAACATTATAACTTTTTTAGGCAAATTGTATTATAACTTGGTGGGGAATGATCCAAAGCAACAATTGAATAAGTTTGTTTTCTTTAGAATAAATTATTAAAGAAAGCAAACAATTGTTCACACCCAAATAAATTTATGTGTTGGTTGTAAAATTATTGTTTCGAATTTAAATATAATGTGATTTTGAATGGTTATCGTTAACTTTAGGATTCGATGGAAAAATATTTATATATTACTCGACTTCACATTCTTCCTTTGTAAGAGTTTTTTGAATTTCTTCGAAAATTTCAAACTTGTGTACAAAACCCTTTTTTGTTACAAATTTTTTATTTTTGCAATAAAAAATAATATATGATTTGAAATCAGTCCATTTCCTTTATATCAAGAACTGTTCTTTTCTGAATTTAAGTCTTTTATAAGACACACTTTACAGTTTCGTAGTAAAAAGTTAATATAGTAGTCCGCTGTTCGAATCCCCGTCCGGCAAAAGGTAAAATTTAAAAAAATTATAACATTTAATAATTTCTTCTACAATGTTTGTATTAGAGAAAAAGGTGCTAAGAACTAAAAAACTCATGGAAGTGAGAAAAATGTGAGGGAATATACAATTAGGCAGAAAAAAAATTTGAGCACAATCTTCTTTGGGAGAAAATTCTTCTCAGCATATAATATTTTTGGGTTCAAAATGTTTCCAAACATATTATATGTTCACATAATAACATATAGTTTTTTGGAAGACAACATTATTGAATTTGGATGGAAAAATACATAATGTTTGGAACTTAGACTACCCAAACATATTATATTGTTTAGACCTATATGCTTTCAAACATATTATATATTGGAAGAAATCAAATATGTAAATGTTTGGGCAATACCCAAAAATTTGTATGCTTGAAGCAAAATGTGTTTGGGAGTATATGTTACAGAAGCGATTTTTTGAGGGTGTAGTGAATGCCTACTTATATGGCTACCTATTCATAAACACCGCTATTTATAATCCTGACTACCGCCCTTGTATTTGAGCGGAGAATTTAACATGGAGTGTCACTCAAAATAACCAATAGACTATTTTCGGCATTACCGATAACCCCCCATTTGCACCCTCAAAAAAAATCGCTTCTCTAACATATGTTCCAAACATATTTTGCAGGAAGCACATATATTATTGGATACTGCGAAACATTAATATGATTGTTTTATGTGAGCATATTATATGTTTGGAAGCATTTTGAGTCCAAAAATAGTATATGCGTGGAAGAATTCCTCAAAGAAGATTGTGCTCATTCCCTCACATAATTTTCACTTCCACGAAATTTTTGAGTTCTTCGCATCTTTTTCTGTAATACAAATATGCTGGTTTTTTTCAAATGTCTATTCTCTTGGTTCCGAATGTCTATTCTCTTTATTCCGAATACTCATTCCAATATTCAAATTAAATAATATTTAGACTTAAGCATATTAAATTGTTGGCCTTATCATGAAACAGTTTTCCGAAACAACATACAAGCGGTTTCACAGAAATTGCTCTCATTTCATTCTCGCTATGTTATGTTGATATCTTTTTATTCAACCCTCCCGGTTTCCATCTCTATCCCTTTCTCTATACTAACTCTCTCTCTCTGTCGCTCTCTGAATAAAGTATTACAACATATATATGTTTACTCGAAATGTGTAAATTTATATATGTATACATTCACACATATTATTTTTATGAAACATTCATGCCCCAAACATAATATATTGTAACATATTAACATATGTGTCCCAAACATTTTGTGTTAGTTTAGGAACATTACATGTTTGCACTTAAATATATTTTGTTTAAAAATTGTGCCCGAAACACATTTTGTTTATATCGGAACATATGAAAAACATATTTTTCTAACAGTGTGGTAGCTGAAAGTACCATGTAATTTGTATGCACATTTCTACTCACAGAAAAGGTTGGTGAAATAAGCACTTAAAATTTTATTAAATTTTATTGTTAAATTTTATTGTTTTTAATCAAGGCTTTTTTATTAAATAATTTTTTAATATATAAATAACAAAATTACGTCAAGATTATATAAACAAAAAGAAAAAATGTTAATATTGATGTAAAAATGTTTTACTATTAAATTGGCCCTTCATTTTCCGCTGCATTGCCTGGCGTAATTGTTGTTCTGGAGGTCGATTGCTGCACGCTCACAAAAAATCGCTTCTGTAACATATACTCCCAAACATATTTTGCTTCAAGCATATACATTTTTGGGTATTGCCCAAACATTTATATGTTTGGATCTCTTCCAATATATAATATGTTTGAAAGCATATGGTCTAAACAATATATGTTTGGGTAGTCTAAGTTCCAAACATTTTGTATTTTTGCATCCAAATTCAATAATGTTGTCTTCCAAAAAACAATATGTTATTATGTGAACATATAATATGTTTGGAAGCATTTTGCACCCAAAAATATTATATGCTTAAAAAAATTCTCCCAAACAATATTGTGCTCAAAATTTTATTTATTTATTTATTTATTTATATATTTACAATCATAATGAATTATGAAAATAAACAGGTAATATAGGTGCTAACAACATTGGTTTTCGACCTGAATGCTCAAAATTTTGTTTCTGCCCAATTGTATATTCCCCCACATCTTTCTCACTTCCACGAGATTTTTTAGTTCTTAGCACCTTTTTCTGTAATACAAACATTGTAGAAGAAATTACTCAATTGTATGATTTTTTTTTATTTTAATTTTACCTTTTGCCGGACGGGGATTCGAACAGCGGACCACACAGTTTGTAAGGATCAAAGAAGTAGCTGATCAATTGCCCAAGGAAAAATAAAATGTTAATTTTGTAATAACAAGCAACAACCACCAACTTAATTCAATATCGCTCCCTGTTAAATAGCGCTCCAAGCTACTAAACACATATATGTTTATAGTCTATTTCTAAATTAATATATGTTTGCATCCAAGCATATTATATTTACAAACATATTATGTCCCAAACATAATATGTTCTAACATATTAACAGATATATCCCAAACAAGTGATGCTAGTTTATGAACATTATATGCTTGCACTCAAAAATATTGTGTTTTAAAATTTGTGTTCCAAACATATAATGTTTATAGCCAAACATATGAAAATCAGTCTTTTTCATCCGTGTGCTAGGAAATGGAGAAGCCTCTCAATATAGTCTATCGACTATTTAATAGATTACTTTATGGTGCTGAATTGGGTGAAACGATATGGTGTATTATATGCATTTAGAAAAGGGGTCTTTAGTACTTTTTAAAATCATTATTCTATACCAAAATAACCGCCTGCACATGTGGAGTGCTTATATAAGCAAGGAAAAAGCGACAATAGCTATTTTGCCGAACAAGCGGGTTATATGTTAATATGTTATAACATATTATGTTTGGGACATAAAATGTTTGGAAATCTAATATGCTTAGATTCAAACATATATTAATTTAGAAATAGCTCATAAACATATATGTGTTTAGAAAGAGAGACCTAGAGAGTATGCCGCAAGTAAAATAATGGATTTTTTTCTACCAGTGATGCCCTAAGATGAAACATAATATGTTTGAACAATACAAACAATAGTTTGTTTGGACATATCCTGAAAATATATATGCTTGAAGTAAAATGTGTTTGGGGCATATATTTTTTGGTATTGATTCAGAGTCAAATTTGAATTCATTCGTTTTTCAAGCTTTTTCTTCATGAACTATCAAAGTCCTTTAAAAACGTGCTAACGACAACTTAATTTCCAAATTCAGACACGACTACAAGTAGAAATTTTTCTATGTATCAAGTAAAAACGTCTTTAACGTTGAAAACGCTTTATTTTGCTTTATGGTCAAGATACAAAAAGTCCACAAATTTAAAAAGAGCTCATTAGTTTTCGTATTCTAAGGACATGAAATGTTTGGCCTAACGACAATATTTCTTTCACTGTACAACTCACATCTAATTTTTTAACTTAGTAATAACATAATAACTTGAGAATATTATAACATAATAAGGACACCATAAACTAGTCAAAAACTTTACAAAACTTTACATAATGGCGAGAATCATTGTTAATGTTTCAGTTGATCATTGAAATGTGTGGAAAACCTTATTCTGACAGCAAGGCTTAGATAAAATTGCCGTTTTGTCCATATTTTAATACAAACATGTCGAAAATAAAAAAGCTAAAAATAAAAAAAGCTAAAATGAAATAAAAGCCAGAAAAAAGATATAAGCTAAATGTACTCTTTTCCCGCTAAATGACTTTAAAAAATCCAAAATTAGCAACGCTGCCTCAGGCACACACTGCTAGAAAAAAAAATTTAATGACATTTTCTTTGTATATATATATATATATATATATATATATATATATATATATATATATATATATATATATATATATATATATATATATATATATATATATATATATATATATATATATATATATATATATATATATATATATATATATATATATATATATATATATATATATATATATATATATATATATATATATATATATATATATATATATATATATATATATATATATATATATATTATATATATATATATATATATATATATATATATATATATATATATATATATATATATTTAAGTCGCCAATTGGTTACTTCCATTATTTTACTCGCAGCTTACTCTCTATATCTCTCTTTCTAAACACATATATGTTTATAGTCTATTTATAAATTAATATATGTTTGCAACCAAGCATATTATATTTACAAAAATTTTATGTCCCAAACATAATATGATCTAACATATTAACATAACTATATGTCCCAAACATGTTATGCTAGTTTATGAACATTATATGCTTGCACTTAAAAATATTGTGTTAAAAAATTTGAGTTCCAAACATATAATTTTTATACCCAAACATATGAAAACAGTCTTTTTTCGTCCGTGTATATGGAATGATTTTATTGAATTTTTTTTTCTATTCATGTGAACAAATCTTACGTATTTGCGGTAAACATTTTACTTCAAAATCAGAACATCTTACTTAAGTTTTAAATACAGCTGCATTTATTTATAAACAAGTAAGGAAACTAAAGTCAGGCGGGGCCGACTATATTATACCCTGCACCACTTTGTAGATCAAAATTTTCGATACCATGTCACATCCCTCAAATGTGTTGGGGGATATATATAAAGGTTTGTCCCAAATACATACATTTAAATATCGCTCGATCTGGACAGAATTTGATAGACTTCTACAAAATCTATAAACTCAAAATTTAAGTCGGCTAATGCACTAGGGTGGAACACAATGTTAGTAAAAAAATATGGGAAACATTTAAATCTAAAGCAATTTTAAGAAAACTTCGCAAAAGTTTATTTATGATTTTTCGCTCGATATATATGTATTAGAAGTTTAGGAAAATTAAAGTCATTTTTACAACTTTTCGACTAAGTAGTGACGATTTTACAAGGAAATTGTTGGTATTTTTACCATTTTTGTCGAAATCAGAAAAACATATATATGGGAGCTATATCTAAATCTGAACCGATTTCCACCAAATTTGGCACGCATAGCTACAATGCTAATTCTACTCCCTGTGCAAAATTTCCACTAAATCAGAGTTAAAAATTGGCCTCTGTGGTCATACACGCAGAAAAGGAATATGATCACCTCAAACATGTTTCAAGAACAAAATGTTATTTTTGTATGGTGACCATGTATATATATATATATATATATATATATATATATATATATATATATATATATATATATATATATATATATATATATATATATATATATATATATATATATATATATATATATATATATATATATATATATATATATATATATATTACAATTAAAGTCATTTTTACAACTTTTCGACTAAGTAGTGACGATTTTACAAGGAAAATGTTGGTATTTTTACCATTTTTGTCGAAATCAGAAAAACATATATATGGGAGCTATATCTAAATCTGAACCGATTTCAACCAAATTTGGCACGCATAGCTACAATGCTAATTCTACTCCCTGTGCAAAATTTCCACTAAATCAGAGTTAAAAATTGGCCTCTGTGGTCATACACGCAGAGAAGGAATATGATCACCTCAAACATGTTTCAAGAACAAAATGTTATTTTTGTATGGTGACCATGTAACATGTTTGTCACTAAAATGTTATTTTCTCGTCAAATATAACCTGCTTGCCGAAATCAGATACATGATTTCCGAGAAAATAACTTGGTTGCGAAAACCATGTTACATGGTCACCACCCAAAAATAACATTTTGCTCTTAAAACATGTTTGAGGTGATCATATTCCTTCTCTGGGTGTATGAGTGTAAATCGGGCGAAAGCTATATATGGGAGATATATCTAAATCTGAACCGATTTCAACCAAATTTGGCACGCATAGCTACAATTCTAACTCTACTCCCTGTGCAAAATTTCAACTAAATCGGAGCAAAAAATTGGCCTCTGTGGTCCTATGAGTGTAAATCGGGCGAAAGCTATATATGGGAGCTATATCTAAATCTGAACCGATTTCAACCAAATTTGGCACGCATAGCTACAATGCTAATTCTACTCCCTGTGCAAAATTTCAATTAAATCGGGGTAAAAGATTGGCCACTGTGGTCATATGAGTGTAATTCGGGCGAACGATATATATGGGAGCTATATCTAAATCTGAACCGATTTCAATAAAATTTGGCACACTACTAATTGTACTCCTAGTGCAAAATTTCAACCAAATTGGGGTAAAACTCTGGCTTCTGGGACCGTATTAGTCCATATCGGGCGAAAGATATATATGGGAGCTATATCTAAATCTGAACCGATTTCAATAAAATCTGGCACACTTGACTATAGTACTAATTGTTCTTCTTGTGCAAAATTTTAAGCAAATTAGGGTAAAACTCTGGCTTCTTGGCCATATAAGTCCATATAGGGCGAAATATATATATATATATATATATATATATATATATATATATATATATATATATATATATATATATATATATATATATATATATATATATATATATATATATATATATATATATATATATATATATATATATATATATATATATATATATATATATATATATATATATATATATATATATATATATATATATATATATATGGGAGCTATATCTAAATCTGAACCGATTTCTTCCAAAATCAATAGGGTTCTATTCTGAACCAAAACACATACTTGTGCCTAATTTGAAGTCGGTTGGACTAAAACTGCGGCCTAGACTTTGATTACAAAAATGTGTTCACGGACAGACGGACATGGCCATATCGACTCAGGAGCCCACCCTGAGCATTTTTGCCAAAGACACCATGTGTATATCTCGTCTCCTTCTGGGTGTTGCAAACATATGCACGAACTTATAATACCCTGTTCCACAGTGTGGCGCAGGGTATAAAAATACATGTTTTATTAATATATTAAATGTATTTATTAAGAATTGCACCAGCATCGATTTGCCTTGAAATATTAGTTTTTTTATTTTCTCAACCACATAAAGTAATTTGTGCAACTTCTACGTTTCAGTTGCTGTCCAACGATTTTGTCCTTCATTTGCAATTTCAATCCTTACAAATATAAGAACATCCTAAACCAATGTTTTTTCACAAAAGGTTAGCGTCACTGAATGTTACGTGATATTGAAGACTCCAAAATAAAGACGAATGAAGGGATTGTTATTCTGCTGGTGTTTTCTTGTTCATTCTTCCTCTATACACCATCACGCACGTTGATAGATTAATATTGTTTTGTTATTGATTTTAAATAATTTTCAAACAAAAACTGAAAAATTTACTCACTAATTTATAACAATCAAATATTTTTTTCGTATTTTTTCGACTTTTATAATTTTTTTTTACAATCACTAGATTTTATGGCGCTCCATATACCATAAAATCATTTCAACTGAAAAAACAGCACACGCGCAAAAACATATTGATTACACCGATGACAGGTATCGATTATAGGTACACTGTTAGAAAAATATGTTTTTCATATGTTCCGATATAAACAAAATGTGTTTCGGGCACAATTTTAAAACACAATATATTTAAGTGCGAACATGTAATGTTCCTAAACTAACACTAAATGTTTGGGACATCTATGCTAATATGTTATAATATATTATGTTTGGGGCATGAATGTTTCATAAAAATCATATGTGTGAATGCAAACATATATAAATTTACAAATTTCGACTAAACATACATATGTTGTGATATTTTATTCAAAGCGACATAGAGAGTATAGAGAAAGAAATAGAGATGGAAACCGGGAGAGTTGTCGAAAGATGTCAACATAACACAGCAAAAGAATCAAAAGAGAACAATTTCTGTGAAACCGCTTGTATGTTGTTTCGGAAAACTGTTTTATGATAAGGCCAAAAATTTGATATGCTTAAGTCTAAATATTATTTAATTTGAATAAAGAGAATAGACATTCGGAACCAAGAGAATAGTCATTTGAAAAACAAACATCATATGCTTTCGCCTTGAGAGCAGCATTTTATGTATGTGCGGACATGTGTTTTGTTTATCATTTTAGCATTTGGGCACAATTTTTTTCTTGGTTCGTTAAAAGAAATCAGGGGTCTTCATAAAAATAACGAAAGGGCACTATACTTTTTAGAGTTGGGACAGTAATATGAAATAAGGAGGAAATAGTGAAAAATTACACAGTAGAATGTATAAAAACAGAGTTTAGTTCCTCTTTATTAATAAGTAGTCCACGAGGAGTTGACGGACACCATCAAATATAAAAGCGGGCATTAAGTTCGAGTTTTACAGCTAAAACAATTTAAAAAGATTATTTTCTTTAAAATTAATTATTAAAGAAAAATAAAAGGCATTTTAGAGCGATGGTGTTAAATGCTAGTAAAAAACTGTTCACGCCTAAATAAATGTATGTTTATATTATAAAATTATTTATGTATATTTATACTCGACTCCACGTTCTTGAATTCCTTCCAAATTTTAAAGTTTTGTACCAAAACAGTTTTTTGTTACAAAATTGTTATTTTTGCAATAAAAAATAATATTTTATCCAAAAATCAGTCAATTTCGCTTATATCAAGCACTGTTACTGACTATAAATCTTTAATAACCCACATTTCGAAGTTTCATTATAAAAATTTAATATAGTATAAATATACCTGTGTAAATAAAAAAAAGTTTCGGTCGGAGCAGGGATTGAACCCACGACCCTTTGCATATAAGGCAGACATGCTAATCACTGCTCCACGTGGCAAACAATTGTATGTTTCTGTTAAATAATGTTATGTTTGCATGGGCTCGTGGGCGCTGCAAACTATGCTATATAAATGTAACTTATAACGATAATTATCTAATGGTGACTATAACAGCTACGTAGCCCAGTGGATAGTGTGTTGGCTTACAAACTGTATGGTCCTCGGTTCGATTCTCCGTGCAGGCGAAAGGTAAAATTAAAAAAAAAAATAATAAAAGTGAATAATTTCTTCAACATTATTTGTATTACAGAAAAAGGTGCCAAGAACTAATAAATTTCGTGGAAGTGAAAATTACGAGTATGTTAGGGAATGAGCACAATCGTGTTTGGGAAAAATTCTTCCAAGCATATAATATTTTTGGCTCAAAATGCTTCCAAACATATAATATGTTCACATAAAACAAACATATTAATGTTTCGGCAGTATCCAATAATATATGTGCTTCCTGCAAAATATGTTTGGAACATATGTTAAAGAAGCGATTTTTTTTGAGGGTGTAGATAAAAGAAATATAGGAAAATTTCCTATATTATAACAATTGGGTTTCCGCAAGTTTTGAAAGGATTGAATACTTCTTAGTACTAGTGAACTGAAATATTTTTCTATGCTAACTCTTATTCATATGCATTTTTGTGAATGTGTTGTTATCAGTGAATAAAACTTTCTTGTTCAGTGGTAAATTTTTATACCCCGATAGGAAATCAGGATTAATAAAATTGCATACCTAATTCTAGTTAATGAACTATATCTAACTTCTTTCTGTTTATTGGAACAAGTAAATTTTATTATTTTAAACGGAAATTTTACTTAATAGAAATAAAATGGACAATGGCGGTATCTACTTGTACGTAAAACTCAACATTTGTTTGAATTGAGAGACAAACCATTTGAGTTCGCCCAATTCCACACTACATCTGATATTTATTTTTTGATATTTTTTTTTGTTTGGAGCACTCTAACAAAAGAGAAAATTCAACTCTTCAATCAACGGACGCATTAACGCATGGTATGTAACTCAACCTTTAATTAAGAATAATTGTATATAATCCGCGTACGCATTTGTCTGTGTATACTTACATTCCGAGAATACGTTCTTAATAAAGATATTGAACAGAAGTGAGATTAGCATAAATCCTGCGGAGCACCCTTAATAACTTCTCTAACATGGGATTCCAGACCATTTATTACAACTTTCTGAGCTTGATTAGAGAGGTACTATCCGGTCATCTGAATATATCAGAGAGAATAAAAAGATTGTGATTCACTTTTTCAAACGCCTCCAAAAAATTGAACAAACACATAAACGAAATCTCCAATAACGCAGTAGGGCACCTGTGGGCTTCTGGGAATTGAAATGGAGACAAAAGATTGTTCTTATTTCGTAATTAGGAACATAAAATGGATTCGAAGTTCATTGAAAATACTGTAAGAGTAATTATGGGTCTAAGATCACTGGGGCTACTAGGAGATGACAACTTTGCTACCTGTATAATTCTGCTAACATTCGAACTAGCAAGTGGGAAGTCGCCATGTAATGATTGAAAGTAGGTGCCATAACTCTGACGGTACACCATCCTCACCAATAGCATTTGCTTTAACCCTATGAGTAGATTCATACACATCTGACTCACATATATAAGTAAATTCAAATATGGATGAAAACTAGAGAGAAAGATGAACTTAAATTTCAGCTAAATATTGCTCAATACCGCATTTAGCAGAACTACGTCCATGGATCCCCAAAATTATTCAATTTCTTCCAAATTTGGCGATTTGGAAAGTTCAAACTTAATTTACCGGCATGTGAGACCAACAATACCCTTATCGACATTGCCTTTCCTTATTCATAGAACCGCCGGGCTCGGACTATTGCTCTCTTTTGTAACTATTCCCATTGCGCCTTATCTGGGGCGTGTAACAAAGAACGGTGGTGTACCCGGCAATGAAAGCACCAAAGCCGACTGCGACAATTCCTTTGATTGTGGAACAATCCAATTCTATTAAGACATGCATCGTACTACTTCAACAGGCGTGTTTTTCGAGAGGGTGGAGCGCAGCAATATAGAAATTCATGGCGTGCTGTGCAAAGCGGATCATTAAATTCCATTGCTACGATAGAAAGAAATAACATATGAGTAAAGGCTTGGATCAAAAGCAAATTTAACAAGAGACAAAACTGGGATGCCCGGAATAATCATAAAGAACGAGGCAAAAGTACGAGCTTTTGGATTGAACGTGCTATTGTATCAAACTGCGTTTTTAGACCAACTACTCAGCATAACCGTCACAACCTGCAGTATGTCAAGAATGACTTTTCACATCTTAAATAAATTAGTATTTTTTACTTCGTAGCCAATAAAACAAATTTGTATACAATTATTTTTCGAGCTTTATGGACAGATATAGATTAAGGAACATGGTTAATAGAGCCATTGAAAAGAAAACGCCAGATACAAATCTATACACGCCTGGACTGTACATGTTTCGGTTCGGGCGAATGAACCTTTCCACAGCCTTTAGTATAGATCTGGCTGGGAGAGATAACTCAATTTTGGGTCCTTATGCTAACTCCTTATGGAGAAAACATTTGGGAAATTTCCTCTTACAAATTTAATCATCTTTTCTCCCACTGTACATCATCATATAACTTACAAGTCCCTTAATCTTATTTTTATTTCGTTTTGTTACATAGATATAATGCATTTGGACGTCAATTGCCTGTTTCGGTATCAGGCTAACATGAAATAAAACAAATTTTTATTTTTTACAGTTATTTTTTTTGTATTCTATTATATTTACATGTACACGGACGGAAAAGACTGTTTTTCATATGTTTGGGTAAACATTATATGTTTGAACCTCAAATTGTTTAACACAATATTTTTAAGTGTTATATGTTAGAACATATTATGTTTGTAAATATAATAAGCATATATGTGTTTAGTAACAGATACCTAGAGAGTATGCTGCAAGTAAAATAATGGAAGTAACCAATAGGCGCCTTAAAAATATATACACACAAAGAAAATTTGATTAAAAATTTTTACTACACCCATAGAAAAATTATTACCATACGGGCTCAAATCGATACCGTACGTTATTGATAGTTAGCCAACCCCGTATGGTACAATATCAAGCATGAAAGTACCATTCGGTATTATGAAAGTACAAATATGGTATTGAAAATAATACCTAAGCGGTACTATTATTTATAGCATAAAAGTATTGATGTATAAACAGTGCGGTATTACCAAATAATACCTAAATGGTATTGGTGTAATAATATTTAGTTTAATAAAACACACTTAAAATGCCTTTGTTACGTACTTCATTTAATACATAACATACATACAAAAACATAATCATTTCTCCATGCAAAGTTTTTTTTCCCCAATTCAGCTCCCTGTCGCAATTCAGGCACGGCATCCCTCAAGTTATTTCTCCGTGCAAAGTTTTTCTCCCAATTCAGTTCCATGTCGCAATTCAGGCACTGCATCCCTCAAGTCGTCTGTTGTTGTATTTTGAACGTTTTTGTGTGTCAGTTGCGCATCTAATTAAAGGATGATCGAATTAGAAAACATAAATAATGCTAAAAAATATTATACTTACCTATTTCGCTATATTCACTGAATTCCTTTAATTTTCGTCATCTTATCCCAAACTATTGTTATTTATAAGCCGCATGAAAAAAAAAACTAAACTACCAAGGCGACTAATTACAATTTGTCGCAACGTCTACATATCATGTGTTACGGCGTTGTGATAGTTAATACCACAATAATACCGGATGTAAATGATTTGATACAAATTAAATGGTAACGTGAATCAATTTATTAATACCAAACGGCAATGGCCACATACCGCCTTTTTTCTACCAGTGTATGCCTTAAGGTGAAACATAATATGTTTGAACAATACAAACAATATTTTGTTTGGACCAATCCTGCAAATATATGTGCTTGAAGCAAAATGTGTTTGGGGTATATGTTACAGAAGCGATTTTTTGCGGGTGTAGCTACAGAAATAGTGGAAACAGCAGCTTTTTCGTAAAGTGCACCAATTCTTCATGTCACACTGACTAGGTATTTTATGACATTCCTCTAGAGTTGCTGTTCTAAAAGCTGCCATGTTTTTGGGTTGCCGTTTAGCCAAATATGTAAATTTATTCATACTAAATTCTTTACCATTATGATCCAACATTCTAAACATAAAAGTCACTCACTGGACAATCTCAAACTAGTAAATGTATCTATCCCCACTACCTGAATACACTATTAGAAAAATATGTTTCTCATATGTTACGATATAAACAAAATGGGTTTCGGGCACAATTTTTAAACACAATATATTTAAGTGAAAACATGTAATGTTCCTAAAGTAACACTAAATGTTTGGGACACATATGTTAATATGTTAGAAATTATTATGTTTGGGGCATATTAGGTTAGGTTAGGTGGCAGCCCGATGTATCAGGCTCACTTAGACTATTCAGTCCATTGTGGTACCACAGTGGCGAACTTCTCTCTTATCACTGAGTGCTGCCCGATTCCATGTTAAGGTCAATGACGAGGGACCTCCTTTTTATAGCCGAGTCCGAACGGCGTTCCACATTGCAGTGAAACCACTTAGAGAAGCTTTGAAACTCTCAGAAATGTCACCAGCATTACTGAGGTGGGACAATCCACCGTTGAAAAACTTTTTGTGTTCGGTCGAAGCAGGAATCGAACCCACGGCCTTGTGTATGCAAGGCGGGCATGCTAACCATTGCACCATGGTGGCTGAATGTTTCATAAAAATAATGTGTGAATGTAAACATATATAAATTTACAAATTTCGAGTAAGCATGCAAAAAAATAATTCTTTCCTCCCAAACGAAATTTTAGACAAACAAAGTTCGTTTCTCATTTGCTTTTCGCTGTAAGGAAGTGTATTTGGAAGAAAAGTATATACTTTTTGTGATAAACGTTTATTCTTTTCCAGGATGTAAAAACAATTTCATAAAGACAAACTAAAACAAAAAAAAACATTGCTTTCTTGACGAGGTTTTTAGTTCTTAACACCTTTTCCTGTAATACCAACAATCTAGAAGAAATTATACGATTTTATAAATTTTTAAAATTTTTTTACCTTTCGCCTGGACGGAGAATCGAACCGCGGACCATGCACTTTGTAAGCCAACACACTAACCACTGAGCTATGTACCTGTTATGGTCATCAACAGATAAATATCCATATAAGTTATATTTATATAGCATAGCTTGCGGCGCCCACGAACCGAATAAACAAAGTTTATTCAACAGAAACAAACATTTAGTTTGGCACCGTGGAGCAGTGGTTGCTACGTTCGACTTGCATGCCAAGGGTCGTGGGTTCGATCCCTGCTTCGACCAAAGTTTTTTTGTTTTTTTTTTACATATATTACAGATATGGTCGGAAGATTCCGAAAAAATGTTCAACATTGTAGTATATTAAATTTTGAACTGTAAAATGTATCTTATTAAAGACCTAAAGTCAGAAAAGAACAATGTTTGATATAAACGAAATGGACTGTGTTATTGTTTCAAAAATAACTTTTTTTATTGAAAAAATAAAAATTTTATAACAAACGAATTGTTTTAGTGATAAAAGTTTAAAATTTTCGAAGCAATTCAAAAAACTCTAACAAAAGAAAAACGTTTTTTTTCTTTGCGTGTATGTTGTGATATTTTATTCAGAGAGCGACAGAGAGGGAGAGAGAGCATAGAGAAAGAAATAGAGATGGAAACCGGGAGGGTTGACGAGAGATATCAACATAACACAGCGAGAGAATGAAAAGAGAGCAATTTCTGTGAAACCGCTTGTATATTGTTTCGGAAAACTGTTTTATGATAAGGCCAAAATTTTGATATGCTTAAGTCTAAATATTATTTAATTTGAATATTAGAATGTGTATTCGGAGTAAAGAGAATAGACATTCGGAACCAAGAGAATAGACATTTGAAAAAAACAGCATGTGTTTTCGCCTTGAGAGCAGCATTTTATGTATGTGTGGACATGCGTTTTGTTTATCATTTTGGCATTATGGGCACAATTTTTTCTTGGCTCGTTCAAAGAAATCGGAACGTACGAGGAGTAAGTCAAAATATTCAGACAAAGGAAATTAAAAAAAGGTGGAAATTATACAAAGGGATCTTCATAAAAATAACGAAAGGTCACTATACTTTTTTTAGAGTTGGGACAGTAAAATTAAAAAAGGAGGAAATAGTGAAAAATTAAACAGTAAAATGTATAAAAACAACGTTTAGTTCCTCTTTATTAATAAGTAGTCAAAGAGAAGTTGACGGACACCTTCAAATATAAAAGCGGGCATTAGGTTCGAGTTTTGCAGCTAAAACAATTGAAAAAGTTTATTTTCTTTAAAATGAATTATTAAAGAAAAGTGAAAGGCAAAACAGGGTTATTTTAGAGCGATAATGCCAACATAATATCGGCCTTAAAGGTAAAAATGAAATTAAGTACATAACACGATAAGTTTTAAATGCATTTAAAATGGTGTTAAGTGCTAGTAAAAAACTGTTCACTCCTAAATAAATTTATGTGTATATTATAAAATTATTTATGTATGTTTATACTCGACTCCACGTTCCTCTTTTGTTAGAGTTTTTGAATTCCTTCCAAAATTTCAAACTTTTATACCAAAAACAGTTTTTTGTTATTTTTGCAATAAAAAAATAATATTTTATCCAAAAGTTCAGTCCATTTCGTTTATGGGTGAATAATCTGAAATGGCTCCTTTTTTTGAGAAAAATGGGACAGTCTTCATAATCAAATAAAAGCAAAAAAACATATTGGGATTTATTATATTAATCACTTAGATGCTATTGGTGAATGTTCATTAAATTTTAGCTGTTTTTAATGGTGATTTCGATTGGTAAAAAATATGTTGCATATTTTACACCTTACCCCCATAAATCAAAAATTGTTGTTCGATTGGAAAATTAAGTGCAGCCTACCCAAAATGTCCACGTTCGATTGACGAGGTGTTACCCATCGCAAGAGCAAAAATGCAACCCATTTTACACCGTAGCTGGCCTACGGTGCAGATGATTACACTTTCAATCAGATGTTGAAGACACTTTTATTCTTCGACCTAAATAATAGCGTTGTTGCAAATACAAAAGAAAGTGCGTGACGCGTGTATTGTGGTTGCTATTCAATTTCCTCAACTCACCTGATTAATTTACCAAGAAGAAGCATATCAATTGTTTAGTGCCGCGACAACAAAATTCGATATTAAATATTTTCAATATAATAGCAAAATGCAAAAAGCAAATGCGTTTTTTTTGCCAACACCATTGTAGATGCGCTATTGGAGAGTACTTCTTCTGACGACCATGAAGAAGTTACAACATCATTGCTTGGACGAAATGACCAACGGCGAGTTAAAAACTTTGTTGGTGATGTAATTAACTTGTACTCTGAAGTAGAAGTAAGATCATTAAAAATATATATTGAATCAAAAGTTTTAACAATTTCCCTTAGTTCAAGAAAAATGTGCGTGTTAGTCGAGATTCCAATAATAGTTGTTAATAATAATCGAAATATTTCCGCCAAATTTCTTTTGTTTTGATTTTATATCAGTGTTGCACCTTTTATGTTCGATTTCACACATAAACGATGTTGTCATTGCAAGGGGTTTCGGCAACACGGTGGTAACACCATAAAATGTTGTACCATTTGTATGCAACACTTTTTTCCCCAAACGAAATCACCATAAGAGTTTTATTTTCCACGGGACTGATCGAATTAGCACGGGACATAGCCTTTCCTTCTCTGCCTTAACTTTTCGTTTTTCAGCTGCAGATTTTGTTGGAGCCATTTGAAAGCCTTAATTAAAGTTATCATTATAAAATAAATAAGTATAAAAATATGTTTAAATATACATATACATACTTTTTGTATGAAAATATCAGTCCCGTGGTACTCATTCAGTCCAGTGGCTAATAACTTAACCACGGGACTGATAAAAATTACGTATTTTTGGCTTAAAACTATCAAAAATACATATATAGTTGTAAATAAATAGCAAACCTAAATGTTGTAAGAAGTACGGTAGCTTACTTGTATGTTAATAAATTAATGTATTCAAAAGAAAAATAACACTTTCCACGGGACTTATAACTTTACGGAACAAGCACTGACTGCGACCACTCCGACGAAAATAATTCGCAAACTAAAATAGAAGTACAGTTTCTTCGAAAACCTTCAATGAGAACAAAACTTCAGCGCGAGAGAAACACTACAAATTGCACATAACGGTGGTTACCTTTTTTTAAAGCAGAAAACCACACCAGGCATTGGACTAAGAGAAATTGTTCCGGACAAAAGTCAATGATTTTTATAATTCCTTTAAATTAATTTAATTTAATCAAAAAAGAGTATATGTGATTTGAAGTGATAGTGCATAAATTCATTTTAATGAAAATAAAGATTTTTAATATTTACATACATACTAAGCATGTTTTCTTTTGCTATGCCTGCTTTGGGCACACCACAGGACTGAGATTATGTGTACTGTCTTCTTTTTTTCGATATTAACAAATTAAAATTTTTAAAAACTAATACGTGGGTTATTTTATTATTATTTTTTTAATAAGCTGCTTAGAATATATTTAGAAAAAAAAAAAAATAGTTAATAAAAACCAATTTTAAACAGCCGGACACAGAAAGGAGTCTTAAGATTATTCACCCTTAGGTTAGGTTAGGTTAAAGTGGCAGCCCGATTAAGATTCAGGCTCACTTAGACTATTCAGTCCATTGTGATACCACATTAACTAAAAGTACCTATTACATATGGGCACTTCTTGTTTTAACCGCTGAACCTTCTTGATTATTTTTCTTTGTTGAACCAACCAGATTGTTCCAAAAACATTAGCAGACTGCTTAAGTTAACGTTTTCCAGATCCGCCAGTAATCTGAAGCTATATGCTCCTAAAAGTTGCTTGCGCTTTACACAAAATGCAGGACCCTCACACAAGAGGTGTTTAATTGATTCTTTTTCCTCCGCATCATGACAGCTCATACAATAGTCATTATACTTCGCGCCAATAGTTTTTGCAAAATCGCCTATCAGGCAGCGACCCGTTATAGCAGATATCAGGAGTGATATCTGACGTCTCGAGAACATTAGCATATCTAGTGTGCGGTTTAAGTTGAAATGGGGCCATATTTGCTTGCTGTCGTTACAACCCTTGCCATTCTCCCATCGAACATTTGCCATCATAACAGTCTTCTCACGCAGCATGAGCTTGCAGGTAGCTAGGGGCATACCACCAAATTCTAGTTCCCCTGGAATATGTAAGGTAGTCCCTAGCCTTGCCAACTCATCCGCTTTGCAGTTCCCCGGTATGTTCCTATGGCCAGGCACCCATATTATGTGAATATTGTACTGCTCAGCCATCTCATTGAGAGATTTGCGGCAGTCGATGGCCGTTTTCGAGTTGAGGAACACAGAGTTCAAGGATTTTATTGCAGGTTGACTGTCTGCGTATATATTAATGCCCACATTTTTTGGAACAGTACTTCTCAGCCAATTCGCCACCTCTCTTATTGCTAATATTTCAGCCTGAAAAACACTACAGTGATTAGATAATCTTTTCGCTGTTCGAAGTTCCAGATCATTAGAATATACTCCGAACCCCACTTGTCCATCCAATTTGGAGCCATCAGTGTAGAAATCTATATATTCTTTATTCCCCGGGGTCTGTGTGCACCACGCCTCACTGTTGGGGATTAGAGTCTCAAACTTTTTGTCGAAAAGTGGACTCGCCAAAGTGTAATCCACTACGTTAGGCACATCTGGCATTATTTTGAGGACAGAACTGTGACCGTAACCTTTTTCCGACCACAGCGATAGTTCGCGCAACCGCACAGCCGTTGTGGCAGCTGACTGTTTGGCCAAAATGTCTAAAGGCAATATATGCAGCATGACATTAAGGGAATTTGTTCCTGTCTTGCTGAATGCGCCTGAAATACACAAACACGCCATACGCTGAACTTTATCTAAACAAGCCGGTTTCTGAAGTGCCGGCCACCAGACTGCAACACCATATAGCATTATAGGTCTAACCACTGCCGTGTATAGCCAATGCACAATTTTTGGTTTTAGTCCCCACTTTTTTCCTATTGCCTTTTTGCACGAGTACAAAGCTACAGTTGCCTTTCTCGCCCTTTTTCAATATTAAGCTTAAAGTTCAGCTTCCTGTCCAAAATAACGCCAAGGTATTTTGCACAATCACCAAAGGGAATTTCATTACCCCCTAAGGAAATAGGCCTAACCGTGGGAGTTTTGCGATCTTTGCAGTACATGACTAATTCTGTCTTTGCAGGATTTACCCCAAGACCATTGTCTTTCGCCCATTTCTCAGTCATCCGGAGGGCCCTCTGAATAATATCTCTGAACATTTCGCATGCCGAGGTTGGTTGAAATCGGTTCAAATTTAGATATAGTCCCCATATATATCTTACGTCCGATATGCACTTATATCGATCTAGAAGCCAGATTTTTTCTCTGATTTGCTTCAAATTTAGCACAAGAAGTACATATATTTGATAGTATCGTCAAGTGTGTCAAGATTGATTTAAATCGATTCAGATTTGGATATAACCCCCATATAAACGTACATTTGCAGAAATGCATTATTTTACCCGAGTTAGTGACGTTTAGTACAAGTTTTTGGTCGCATAGTCTGATGAGCCACCGTCTGATGAGCATCCTGCCATGTAATCAGTATGACTATACTCCCGTAGCGATGTTAAGCCGGAGCAGTTCCGGAAGTGCACCCATTCCAAACATCGGTTACACCTCACCGAAACCGAACGATGGTGAATTTGGTTTCGGCAAACTGCAAAGTACCACGGGGTTTTCCTCTATCCCGGCTCGGACCAAAAGCAAGCGGAGAAGGCTCCCCGGGAAGTACCTTCTCCAACACAAAAATACAGACGAACAACACGTACACTGGTGTGGCAGCCGCTGGCCGGTGAATAGTATCCATCGGGTCAATCCGGTACAAAGAACCCGCCGCCGTGGGATTGAGATTTCACTTAGTAATGCCGGTCATTTGTTCTCCCTTGTACTATTTTTAAAGTAGGTCGATGTCATTGGCGAAAGAGATAGGAGAGAACATGTACATGGTCCATTCACAATGGCTGAATATGAGCATAGATCAAGGAAGGTAAAGACATCTAAAGTGAATTCACAGCGCTGTAGTTTGTCTGTATATGGCTCTTTTTCGTCTACAAATGAGTGATTTTTTAATTTGGCTTTAATTTGTTTTCTTTCCTTTGTTCTCTTGATGAAACACAAAATATTGTAAACGCATATAAAATTCTATACACCCACACCTTTTTTGTAATGCAAATTGACTAATTTGATTGACGCCAATTCTCGTTTTCCAAAAGGAAATTGAGTCACTTGACTGCGCAATTGAGTGGAATGACAGTCGCTCAGCAAAATCATTGTAAATTATCAAAGGATGTCTTTATATTTTTTGGTCTATGATATTAGAGAAAGTGGTCTGTGAATGCAAGCGACCAATGGTTTACAAACTTCAATATTTGAAATAGCTCATTTCATTGTGTCCACGCAATTCATTTTCCCATAAAACAGTTTTCTTTTTTTACCATGCAATGCAAACAAAACATCATTAATTGAAATATACAGTCGAACACGGTATTTCTAAAAAAGTGTGTTAAAGAGACCACACATATTGTTCACTATAACCATAAATTCGTGTTCGGATTTCGGTGTCCGTAGTAAACATGTTTGGATGTACATGAAATCAATCAAATAAATGATACGAGGAAATATCTAATTTCCGGAAAATTGAACTAAATGATGCCAAGTTCGGGTAGCCCAAAGTTTTATTCTTTTTTGGTTTTCGTTGTATTTCAAACTACACTTTTTCAGTGTACAGCGAAAGGATGTTGGAGTTATGTATGGTGGCTATCTACGGTTAACCGCTTCACTCTCTACAAATGTCTAGAACTTTTTAATTGATATGATGAATTGTTTTCGAGATATTGTTTAACTTTCAACCATTGTGCATTGACATGTATTTCGGTGGACAGTGATCAATGGCAGTCGAATGCAGTTAAGAATTTTTGTTCATCTCTTAAATATATTAGGGTACAATATAATCAATTTTTTATGTAAAAACGTCGATTATTTTGTGGGTATGGTTGATTAGTAAAACACAACGATTGACCAAATCGTATGCATTCATTCCAAAATTTTTCTATACAATTTCATTCAAGTGGTTACATCGGTTGTTTGCCCAACTCCAGAAAATCCTAAAAATGGTAAAGCAACATTTACGACATTGGCGTATAATTCGGTTGTGAGTTACGAATGTCGATACGGATATACGTTGGTGGGTGAGAGTTCTAGTCGGTGCGGTGCAGATAGGAAATGGAGTGGCACGTTGCCCTTATGCAAGGGTAAGTAATATTTTCCATTATACGGATGCAAATCAATGACTTTGAATTACAGAAATAAATTGTGGCCATCCGGGCGTACTTTTTAATGGATGGATTGAGAATGCAGAAGCTGGCACTGGTTTGGGAGCGAGTATAATATTCCGCTGCCAGCCCGATATGCTTATGAAGGGGCATTCTTCAAGTGTATGTCAGATAGACGGACGTTGGAGAAATCCTTTACCAGAATGTTTGGCGCCATGCGTTGTTCCCGCTATATCACAAGGATTTGTTGTTCCAATTGAGATTATAACTGATGAAAATGGAACCACAATAACTGTACCTACAACTCAAACCACCCCATATCAGCAAACGGGCAATGTTGAGAAAGTAAAGCATGGAACAGCTCTTGACGTTAAATGTGAACTAAATTATGAATTCCCTGTATCGCTACTAAGTCCTCCTAAATGTCACAATGGCACATGGAGTATAATTCCTAGGTGTGTGCCTGCGAGATGTAAAAATATGCCAAAGCCTCCCAAACACGGAATGGTTTTGGCTCCTAAAACTGAGCATGGTATGAAGGCTAGATTCAAGTGTAAGGACGGGTTCAAATTGGTCACTCCGGAAGGTAAAGATATAACAGATAACAATGAATATGTTTTAACGTGTTCATTTGGAAATTGGACTGGAGAAGTGCCACACTGTCAAGAAGTATTTTGTTCCTTCCCTGGATATATACCGAATGGAAAAGTGTTACTCGTAGGCAATATGGGTCTCTACGATTACCGGCCCTACGTCAAAAAGGTACATATAAAAGATTCCATTTTAAGTAATTCTGTAATTCTAATATAGATATTATAAATTGCTGTACGACTTTCAGATTGTTAATAACAAACAAATCATGTACGACTGTGACAAAGGCTATGTTTTAGATGTAGGTCCACCAGGAGCCACTTGTGTGGGTGGCAAATGGCGTCCACTAGAATTACCGCAATGCTTGCTTGGGCAACACCCACGCCTACGATGGAATCGTCGGCGGCGGTCAATAAAGATGAGACATCTGCGTTCTTCATACTTATTAAAACACTCTCGTACTCTTGAGCGAAACCTTCGCAGTGCATTTGAAAACCAATGGATCGGATCAGAGAAGTCTACGGACCAAGGTAAGTCAGCTCTAGTCTCTCATTGCAGTCGATAAAATGTAATAATTATTTGTATGTCGCTGGTAAAAATATTCAAATATGTTAGGTCGGGTGTATAGTGACAGATTTGTATACCACGCTCACATATTCACAACTAAAAACAAGTAAGGAAAGTCTAAAGTCGTGCGGGCCGACTATATTATACCCTGCGCCACTTCGTAGATCTAAATTTTCGATACCATATCACATCCGTCAAATGTGTTGGGGGCTATATATAAAGGTTTGTCTCAAATACATACATTTAAATATCGCTCGATCTGGACAGAATTTGATAGACTTCTATAAAATCTATAGACTCAAAATTTAAGTCGGCTAATGCACTAGGGTGGAAAACAATGTTAGTAAAAAAATATGAGAAACATTTAAGTCTGAAGCAATTTTAAGAAAACTTCGCAAAAGTTTATTTATGATTTATCGCTCGATATATATGTATTACACGCAAAAAAATAATTCTTTCCTCCCAAACGAAATTTTAAACAAACAAAGTTCGTTTCTCATTTGCTTTTCGTTGAAAGGAAGTGTATTTGGAAGAAAAGTATATACTTTTTGTGATAAACGTTTATTCTTTTCCAGGATGTAAAAACAATTTCATAAAGACTAACTAACTAACTTTCTGGCTAATTGCATTTTCCCTCACATCTTTCTCACTTCCACGAAGTTTTGTAGTTCTTAGCACCTTTTTATGTAATACAAACAATGTAGAAGAAATTATACGATTTTAAAAATTTTTTAAATTTTTTTGTACCTTTCACCTGGACGGATAATCGAACCGCGGACCATGCAATTTGTAAGCCAACACACTATCCACTGAGCAATGTAGCCGTTATTGTCATCAATAGACAATTACCCATATAAGTTATATTTATATGGCATAGCTTGCAGCGCCCACGAGCCGATTAAACAAAGTTTATTTAACAGAAGAATACATTTAGTTGGGCACCGTAGAGCAGTGGTTGCTACGTCCGACTTGCATGCCAAGGGTCGTGGGTTCGATCCCTGCTTCAACAAAAGTTTTTTTTTTTACATATATTCCAGATATGATCGGCAGATTCCGAAAAAATGTTCAACATTACATTCTCCTATATTAAATTTTTACTACACCCTCAAAAAAAAAATCGCTTCTGTAACATATACTCCCAAACATATTTTGCTTCAAGCATATAAATTTTTGGGTATTGCCCAAACATTTATATGTTTGATTTCTTCCAATATATAATATGTTTGAAAGCATATTGGTCTAAACAATATAATATGTTTGGGTAGTCTAAGTTCCAAACATTTTGTATTTTTGCATCCAAATTCAATAATGTTGTCTTCCAAAAAACTATATGTTCTTATGTGAACATATAATATGTTTGGAAACATTTTGAACCCAAAAATATTATATGCTTAGAAGAATTTTCTCCCAAAGAAGATTGTGCTCAAATTTTTTTTTTCTGCCTAATTGTATATTCCCTCACATTTTTCTCACTTTTTCTGTAATACAAACATTTTAGAAGAAATTATAATATTTTATAATTTTTTTTTTTAATTTTACCTTTTGCCGGACGGGGATTCGAACAGCAGACCACACAGTTTGTAAGCCAGCACACTAACCACTGGCCTACGTACACACAAAAATTTTTTTTTATTTCAATCACGAAAATCGCGGATTCAATCATTTTTTTAATTGAAATGTCTTCAATCACGAAAATGATAGTATCAATCACCCATTTTGATTGAAAACCAACACGATTTTTAATTAAAAATTTAATTGACTTTTGTCACGGAATCAATTAATTGTGTGATTGAATCAATTAAAAACGTGATTGATTTTTAACATAAAATTCAATCACAGTTTTAATTGAATCAATTAAAATTTTAATTAATTTCGCGACAAAAATCAATCAACTATTTGATTCATTCAATTAAATAATTAATTGAAATTGGCTATAAATTTCGATCAAAAAACTTATATATTGCGACCACAAAATCGTATTTAGTTTTTTTTTTTTCTTTTGAAATAAAAGAAAATATGTATGTGTTTCTTATAAAACATATTTAATATTTTATTATTTTTTGAATTATGCAATAGACAAATAAATTTGGTTCTTGTCATTTGTGTTTTGTTCTAACATAACTTACAAATACAATTACTATCAATAACAACTATAGGGTGAAAAAATAAATTATATAAATCATTATCTTCCTTATAATAATAACCATGTTAACATGTTCCTTCTAATATGTAGATGCGACTAGATTTCCAATAAATCAGCAGCCTGTAAGCTAAATTAATTTTTCTGAAAGTAAACAGAATAATTCGAATTTAATTTTGTTCAATTAAAAGTTAATTTTGTTAAACATTACCTGCATAGAATATCAAGTTCAATTCTTAGTTCCAGGTTGCAGATTTATAATCTTCTTTTGCAGTTGTAGTCTTTTAGCATAAAAAGGTATTAAGGAGCTCGGTAATTTAATTTTAGTAACAATTCCTTTCCAAAATTTCCACACATTAAAATCGTCTATTAAAATTTGAACCAATCAAAGACAAAAATAATGGGAGAGCAATGTAATATTTGGTATTATATTGATGATAATTTGCAAATTCTGGAAATAGAAAAAAATATAAATGGAAAATACATATTTTTATTATTTTCTGATATTTTTCATATTTTTAAATCCAAAAGAAAGAACTTTTTTACCATTACATAATTCAGCTCATTAGTTTATATACCAGATATACTGCTCTCTACTTGGGTTCAAACTGAAAAAGGCAGGTAAAACAAAAATGCAATTTAATGCCAACGCTACTTCGCAACTTCAAGGTGAATCTTCCAACAAACCCATACCGCTCTTGGTTTTAAGAAAACTAGGAGTGAAAAAAATTTATAATTTTAAAAGATCAATACGGTACCCACTTTTTTATTGCAAACATATTATTATATATTTGATAAAATGGTGAAGTTGATGGGATTGATTGGTCAATTTCACGAAATAAAATTGGTCACTAAAAGAAATGAATAAAAAATATATTGTTTTAGTCCGTTTAATGTAAACAGGCTTCAATGGAAAACGGTATTCACATTTCACAATTTCTTACCTTCAATAAACTTAGATTGTTTTCCATTTTTACAATACCACAAAACACAAACACAGGTAATTTCAAATGCGTTCTGTCATATATTTTTTTTCAAACCTTTACCACGTGGCCGTTTGTTGTTGCACACTTTATTTGTTTCAACCCTTTGCTATGATTTGTTGTTGCGTTCAAAATATTTATGCACACATTTTGAATGCAGCAGACAGAATGTCGCCAATCATGTTTTTCAATTTACGCGAAAAACAAAAACCCAACCGTTCGTTACGAGTTACTTCCACAGACTGATCTCTCCATCATACATTGTTGAATAAATACCCATTCTCTTGTTCTCTTTTCGCTCTTTCCATTGCTCAAAATTATTCAGTTTCAATCACAAAGGTGATTGGATCAATCACATGTGTAATTGGAAACGGAAAAAATTTCAATCACGTTTGTAATTGAAAATTATTTCCGAATTGATTAACAAATTGATTGAATCAATTAATATTTTAATTGGAAACGTAACAGATATCAATCATTTTTTTAATTGGTTTTTATTCGGATTTGATTAAATAATTAATTGAATCAATTAACATATTAATTGAATCCGTTTCCAAATTCAATTAAGTGTTTAATTTAAAAAATTTTGGTGATAATTTTTTGTGTGTAGCTGTTATGGTCATCAAGAGATAATTATCGTTATAAGTTATATTTATATAGCATAGATTGCGGCGCCCACGAGCCGATGCAAACATAACATTGTTTAACAACATAACATTGT
The DNA here is from genome assembly GCF_050003625.1 of Haematobia irritans. Classification (NCBI taxonomy): domain Eukaryota; kingdom Metazoa; phylum Arthropoda; class Insecta; order Diptera; family Muscidae; genus Haematobia; species Haematobia irritans. The sequence continues at coordinate 92,088,482 of NC_134398.1, forward strand.
TAAACATACATTTGTTGGCAGCGTGGAGCAGTGGTTGGTCGTCCGCCTTGCGTGACAGGGGACCTGGGTTCGATCCCTGCTTCGACCAACAACATTTTTTTTTTTTTAATATATTTTTTAACATATATTCCAGATATGTTCGGAAGTTCCCGAAAAAGTGTTCAGCATTACATACTATTATATTACATTTTTACTACGAAATTGTAAAGTGTGTTTTATAAAAGACTTAAAGTCAGAAAAGAAAAGTGCTTGATATAAACGAAATGGACTGAGTTCAAATCAAATATCATTTTTTGATTGCAACAATAAAAACTGTGTAACAAATAAAGGTTTTTGTATACAAGTTTAAAATTTTCGAAGAAATTCAAAAACTCTTACAAAAGAAGAACGTGAAGTCGAGTGTATATAAATATTTTCCCATCGAATCCTAAGGTTAACGATAACCATTCAAAAGCACATTATATTTAAATTCTAAACAGTATTTAATTTTACAACAGCACATAAATTTATTTTGGTGTGAACAATTGTTTGCTAGCATGTAACACCATTAATTTAGAAATACAAATAAATATGAATTTTTATTAACGAATAATTTTGTACTTAATTTAATTCTTAAGGCCGGTATAGATTGGTATTATCGCGTTAAAATGCCCATGTTTACCCTTTTACTTTTCTTTAATAATTTCTTTTAAAGAAAATAAACTTATTCAATTGTTGCTTTGGATCTTTCCCCACCATGTTATAATACAATTTACCGGAAAAAGTTGTTATGTTATTCTGGTTTTGCCGCTAAAATGAGAAATAATTTTAGCGGCAAAACTCGAACTCAATGCCCACTTTTATTTTCGAAAAAATCCGTCAACTCCTCTTGGACTACTCATTAATAAAGAGGAACTAATCTTTGTTTTTATAGATCTTCAAAGGTCGATACTTTCAATGAAGTCGTGTTGTCGTTATAATTAAGTGATTTGACTTAAAAATGGGTATCATAACATGAAAGAACAAATTTTGGACTAAGGTCAACTTTACTTTAATAATTCAGAAAAATTCTTTAAAATTAATGAAACTGTCTTTAAATTTGTTGCATTTTTGCATCTTGACTACAAGGCAAAAATCATTAAAAAATAGGATATGTTTTTCAATACTTTATTTTAAAGACATTTTTTACTTGAAACATAGCATAATTTCTACTGGAAGTCTTGTTTTTAACAGACATTTTAAAGCATATGAAAAAAGCTGAAAAAGCGAAAAATTGAAATGTGCTTCGTAGAGTCAAGTACACAAAACCCCATTTAAAAGAGAATTGTGTCTTAAAAGCATCCTTACTTGTATTCTCCGCTTCTTTGGTTCGGAATCAATATCAAAATTGTTAAAGTGGAGACACAATCTTTGGAACCGGACATGCTTTTTGTTCAGTGTATAGTGCCGTTTCGTTAGTTTTACCTTTGTTTGAATATTTTGACTTACTCGTCCTAGGTTCCGATTTGTTTTGACGAAACAAAAAAATTGTGCCCGTAATGCGAAAATGATAAACAAAACTCATGCTCTTTTTTCAAATATATTTTATCTTGGTTCCGAATGAATTTTCTCTCCGAATACTCATTTTAATATTTTACTTAAGCATATACAATTTTTGGCGAAGTCTTATATCACATCATATATATGTTTACTCATAATATGTAAATTTATACTTATTTATATTCACACGTAGTATTTTTCCTATATTTAATGAAATTTTCTTTGTGTATACATATTTGTAATGCGCCAATTGGTTACTTTCATTATTTTACTTCCAGCATACACTTTGTCTCTCTTTGTAAACACATATATGTTTATGGGCTATTTCTAAATTAATATATGTTTGAATCCAAGCATATTATATTTACAAACATTTTATGTCCCAAACATAATATGTTCTAACATATTAACATATATGTCCCAAACATATTATGCTAGTTTATGAACATTATATGTTTGCACTCAAAAATATTGTGTTTAAAAATTTGAGTTCCAAACATATAATGTTTATACCCAAACATATGAAAAACAGTCTTTTTCGTCCGTGTATGAACTGTAAAATATGTCTTATTAAAGACCTAAAGTCAGAAAAGAACAGTGTTTGATATACACGAAATGGACTGCGTTGTTGGTTCAAAAATAACTTTTTGTATTGAAAAAATAAAAATTTTGTAACAAACGAATTTTTTTGGTGATAAAAGTGTATAATTTTCGAAGCAATTCAAAAAACTCGAACAAAAGAAAAACGTTTTCGGTACACGTTTTCCAAACGTTTTTTTTTTTCTTTGCGTGTAGAAGTTTAGGAAAATTAGAGTAATTTTTACAACTTTTCGACTAAGCAGTGGCGATTTTACAAGGAAAATGTTGGCATTTTGACCATTTTTGTCGAAATCTGAAAAACATATATATGGGAGCTATATCTAAATCTGAACCGATTTCAACCAAATTTGGCACGCATAGCTACAATGCTAATTCTACTCCCTGTGCAAAATATCAACTAAATCGGAGCACAAACTTGGCCTCTGTGGTCATATAAGTGTAAATCGGGCGAAAGCTATACATGGGAGCTATATCTAAATCTGAACCGATTTCAACCAAATTTGGCACGAATAGCTACAATGCTAATTGTACTCCCTGTGCAAAATTTCAATTAAAGCGGAGTAAAAGATTGGCCACTGTGGTCATATGAGTGTAAATCGGGCGAACGATATATATGGGAGCTATATCTAAATCTGAACCGATTTCAATAAAATTTGGCACACTTGACTACACTACAAATTGTACTCCTAGTGCAAAATTTCAACCAAATTTGGGAAAAACTCTGGCTTCTGTGACCGTATTAGTCCTTATCGGGCGAAAGATATATATGGGAGCTATATCTAAATCTGAACCGATTTCAATAAAATTTGGCACACTTGACTATAGTACTAATTGTTCTTCTTGTGCAAAATTTTAAGCAAATTAGGGTAAAACTCTGGCTTCTGGGGCCATATAAGTCCATATCGGGCGAAATATATATGGGAGCTATATCTAAATCTGAACCGATTTCTTCCAAAATCAATAGGGTTCTATTCTGAGCCAAAACACATACTTGTGCCAAATTTTAAGTCGATTGGACTAATATTGCGACCTAGAATTTGATTACAAAAATGTGTTCACGGACATGGCTATATCGACTCAGGAGCCCACCCTGAGCATTTTTGCCAAAGACACCATGTGTCTATCTCGTCTCCTTCTGGGTGTTGCAAACATATGCACTAACATATAATACTCTGTTCCACAGTGTGGCGCAGGGTATAAATACATAGTGTATATCTGACATTTCCATGTTTCACCTTTAAAACCACTCGGTAGCTTAACAGTCCTCTAAAGGTTTGATTCCCCAGAGAAAGAAAAAGCGCACTCATAGATCAAGAAAATGTATAGACGTCTTATGTCAATTCACAGCGTTCTGTTCTCACATATTTCCAGGAATATGACTATAAAAGGAAACATAAAAACGGCGATTTTTTTTTATTAAAATATATTTACATCAATGAGTTACATTTTCAAGGATCAAAATTAACTCAATTATAATATATATCTGGTTAATAACCTGGACTGAAGATATTTGCATGATGTTGCCAACATTTTATTTTATTGTGGACTATATCTTAAATAGTCTATTCGATTTCTTTTTATCAGCACAATAAAAAATGGAATATACGAGGGCGGTTCGGAAACTTCAAGCCTATCAATGAAAGAGAATAGTTAGTTTTTCAAAAATATTTGTATTTTTCAATATAATCTCCTGAAACTTCAATACACTCAGTCCAACGCTTTTCTAGCAATTCTCTCCTTTGATTAAAATAGTTTTCTTCAAGGTCTTCAAAATAGTGGTTTACAACTGTAATTGCATCTTCATTTGAGGTAAAACGCTTGCCAGCAAGGATTTTTTTTAGATTTGGGAACAAGTAAAAGTCACTGGGAGCTAAATCAGGAGAATAATACTTTAATTCGTTGATTATAGCCATTGTTAAAACACTCTTGTGCGCTGGTGCGTTGTCTTGATGAAAAATTTTTTTTTTTGTGTTGTAAGCCAGAACGTTTTTCTCGAATTTGTACATTTAATTGATCCAAAAGGTTACAATAGTACTCTGAATTTATTGTTTTACCCTTTTGCAGATACACACAGAGAAGATATTGGTTGAAAATCGATTGTTGTAATGAAAATTCTGCAATTGGAATGAAATCACATTTGTGTCAATCTATTTACTTTATTTACAACCATTATTTGGTTTCTTCTACCTTTTAGAGCTTATTATTATAGATTGTTGTTTGAAATACAAGTCAGGTTGTGTGAACTAATTCCCTCTCTCTTGAAAAATTTTGATCGAATTCGATACGCACAACCTACCTTATAAAACCTTCATAACCGTCATTTAGTATTCAGCACTTACAATTGATAGTCACAGCCGAATTCCGTTGGAAATATTTTAGATGTCAATATTGTTATTATCAATTATTCAATGTGGAAGGAAGACGTGTTTTATTTTTAATTTAATATAAGAACCACTGAAAACTGAATATTTTTCAACCGTTTCTAAGCTTATTTAAATCCTCGGTGGACTGTCTGTCAAATATTTTCACGAACTACTCGCGCAATCGTCAGGATACTCAATGCTACGAGTCAGATAAACAGTGCGCATCAATTGTTTGGGATCAAATGGAGATCGAGTTATATAAAGTATAAATCATGCAACGACGTTAAAGGGCCTCTAATGGAAAAATCCATCTCCACGTCTTTACTTTATTTATGAAACCCCAAAGGAAGTGACCATGTAGAGTAGATTCTTATTGAATTTTTAAAACTCCACACCAATTTTCTAACTTAATTTGTTATGTTTTTAGGCAAGCTATGTTGACCCATTTTTATGCTAGTGCTCAGTTTGGACTTCATTTATAAGTACTAATGTAATAAGAGTCTCAGGGATTTAACTCCCATTGCCCGTCAATTTAACAATCCAAGCTGGCGGGTACTTTTAAAGGTTACAATTTTTGTTAAATTGTTATCAATGTATTGTATTTAGGTATAGTGTGATTTTATGTTCCTTTCTATCTTTAAAAATTTAAAAATGTAAAATACAATATTTTGAGGAAAAATGTATTTTCAATTCGGTTAAGGTGCTAATAAAGTTGGGTGATACAACCAAATAAGAAGGGAGTAACGACCTATTGCATCGTCTAGTACAACTAACTCCATATATGGTATTGGTTGGATTTCCCATAATTCGATTGAGTCGACCGAATTTATCGGGTATCACAACTGCCATCAGATAGTTGCTGCAACTGCAAAAAGGAGGTTGGCAATAACTTCGGTCATCACAACCAATATGTATTCTCTGTGTAGTTAACCAATAAAACACATTTGAAGTCCCAAAAACCCGTTGCCATAACTTTACCAGCCGATTGAATTGTTTTTGCCTTCTTTGGGACACTTCCTCCAGCTTCAGTCCATTGTTTGGATTGTTCTTTTGTCTCTGGAGTATAGTGGTGGATCCATGTCTCATCAGCAGTTATGAAACGACGCTTAAAATCCATTTTATTTCGCTTAAAACGATCGAAACAAGCTTAAGAAATGTTCATTCTTATGCGTTTTTGATCGACTGTTAACAAATGCGGCACCCATCTTGCAGAAAGCTTTTTCATCTGTAGTTCTTCATGCAAAATTAAATGGACTCGATCATTTGAGATGCCCATGATATTAGCAATTTCATGCATTTTTATTCGTCGATCATTTAATACCATATTATGCACTTTGGCTACAATTTCTGTTGTTGTTGCTGTTTTTGGACGTCCACTACGTGGTTCATCTTCAATGCGTGTACGACCACTTTTAAATTCAGCAACCCAATTTTACTTTACTGTTGCATATGAAGGAGCACTTTCACCTAACACATTCACAATATCATTATGAATTTCTTGTCCCGATCAACCTTTTTTATGTAAATATGTAATTACAGCACGCATTTCTAATTTTTCCATTGTAAAAAAATTGCGGATGCGCTTTTTTGAACACCTGTTTCTATATGAAGGAGTTGCCAGATCGAAACAAAATTTAACATGTGTTCATAACAGAGATGAAAGCTTCCAAAACACTTAACTTTTTTCTGTTTATACCGCGCTTTTTGTGCTAGGCTAAGAAGTTTCCGAACTGCCCTCGTATATGTGAAATTTATGTCATAATGATATTAGAAGAATGATTTTTGGACTATGTCTGAAAATCTCCTATATGTGCGATGAACTATAAGTGAAAACTACTGTACTTCGAATTGAATAAGTTACATAGAAGGTTCAGAAATTCAAGTTTCAGCGGATTTGCTCTTTACGTACGACACAAAAGAAACTTACTGTTTTGAATTCACTCTTTACAAAAAAAAAAATCAAAACGAAATGTCAGAAAATTTATGTTTGGAGCAAAGACAATACAGTTTATAAGATGGGAAATTGGCTGCTGAGAACATCAAACCATTGACGGCGCTAGGTCCCTACTTGTCGTTTACGCGTTTGGTTCGACACATTAAGAAATTAAGAGTTGGAAATATCTTGGAATAAACGGAAAAATATAATTTTTAATTTATTGCTCAAAATTTAACACTGTTCAATTCAAAAAATTAAGCTTTTTATTTAAAAAATGCTTTGGTTTGGAGTAGAAACAGTTTTTTCGGGGAGATAAACAGATCATCTATGCATTCTACAATCTATGTTTTATATGAGTAGGATGCATATCAATATTCATACTCGCTACATCATGTGTATTTTGTGTTTACCTACACTGTTAGAAAAATATGTTTTTCATATGTTCCGATATAAACAAAATGTGTTTCGGGCACAATTTTAAAACACAATATATTTAAGTGCAAACATGTAATGTTCCTAAACTAACACTAAATGTTTGGGACATCTATGTTAATATGTTAGAATATATTATGTTTGGGGCATGAATGTTTCATAAAAATCATATGTGTGAATGCAAACATATATAAATTTACAAATTTCGACTAAACATACATATGTTGTGATATTTTATTCAAAGCGACAGAGAGAGAGAGTATAAAGAAAGAAATAGAGATGGAAACCGGGAGAGTTGACGAAAGATATCTACACAACACAGCAAAAGAATCAAAAGAGAACAATTTCTGTGAAACCGCTTGTATGTTGTTTCGGAAAACTGTTTTGTGATAAGGCCAAAAAATTGATATGCTTAAGTCTAAATATTACTTAATTTGAATAAAGAGAATAGACATTCGGAACCAAGAGAATAGACATTTGAAAAACAAACAGCATATGTTTTCGCCTTGAGAGCACCATTTTATGTATGTGTGGACATGTGTTTTGTCTATCATTTTGGCATTATGGGCAGAGAGAAGTTCACCAATGTGGTATCACAATGGACTGAATAGTCTAAGTGAGTCCGATACATCGGGCTGCCACCTAACCTAACCAAACCTAACCTAACCATTATGGCCACAATTTTTCTCTTGGTTCGTTAAAAGAAATCAGGGGTCTTCATAAAAATAACGAAAGGGCACTATACTCTTTTTAGAGTTGGGACAGTAAAATGAAATAAGGAAGAAATAGTGAAAAATATGTTTGGAACATATGTTAAAGAAGCGATTTTTTTGAGGGTGTGGATAAAATATTATTTTTTATTGCAAAAATAACAACTTTGTAACAAAAAACTGTTTTTGGTACAAAACTTTAAAATTTGAAAGGAATTCAAAAACTCTAACAAAAGAAGAACGTGGAGTCGAGTAGTAACATACATAAATAATTTTATAATATAAACATAAATTTATTTAGGCGTGAACAGTTTTTTACTAGCATTTAACACCATCGGTCTAAAATGCCTTTTATTTTTCATTAATAATTCATTTTAAAGAAAATAAACTTTTTAAATTGTTTTAGCTGCAAAACTCGAACTTAATGCCCGCTTTTATATTTGAAGGTGTCCGTCAACTCCTCTTGGACTACTTATTAATAAAGAGGAACTAAACTTTGTTTTTATACATTTTACTGTGTAATTTTTCACTATTTCCTCCTTATTTAATTTTACTGTCCCAACTCTAAAAAGAGAATAGTGGCCTTTCGTTATTTTTATGAAGACCCCTGATTTCTTTTAACGCACCAAGAAAAAAATTGTTCCCATAATGCCAAAATGATAAACAAAACACATATCCATCCACACATACATAAAATGCTGCTCTCAAGGCGAAAACACATGCTTTTTTTCAAATGTCTATTCTCTTGGTTCCGAAAGTCCATTCTCTTTATTCAAATTAAATAATATTTAGACTTAAGCATATCAAATTTGTGGCCTTATCATAAAACAGTTTTCCGAAACAACATACAAGCAGTTTCACAAAAATTTCTCTCTTTGGATTCTTTCGCTGTGTTATGTTGATATCTTTCGTCAACTCTCCCGGTTTCCATCTCTATTTCTTTCTCTATACTCTCTCTGTCGCTTTGGATAAAATATCACAACATATGTATGTTTAGTCGAAATTTGTAAATTTATATATGTTTGCATTCACACATATGATTTTTATGAAACATTTATGCCCCAAACATAATATATTTTAACATATTAACATACACAGTCTTACACAAGTTTACATACGGTTTAAGAAATTGTATTTTCTTTAATTATTAAAATATAATAAAATATGCATATATATGCTTTAGATTTTGTAAATTAATTTTAAAAACAAAGTATTTGTCCATTTTCAAGAAGATGTTTTTAGTCTGGATTATAAACAACAACAAGAAACATGTTTAGTTATAAGGTAAAAACCTCAAGGGTATGTAAACTTATGTGAGACTGTGTAGATGTCCCAAACATTTAGTGTTACTTTAGGAACATTACATGTTTGCACTTAAATATATTGTGTTTCAAAATTGTGCCCGAAACACACTTTGTTTATATCGGAACATATGAAAAAAATATTTTTCTTAGAGTGCAAACATCAGTCAATTTCGTTGATATTAAGCACTGTTACTGACTATAAATCTTTAATAACCCACATTTCGAAGTTTCATTATAAAAATTTAATATAGTACAAATATAAATGTGTAAATTACAAACAAAAAACAAAGTGTTCCGTCGGAGCAGGGATTGAACCAACGACACTTTGCATGCAAGGCAGACATGCTAACCACTGCTCCACGTGGCAAACAAATGTATGTTTTTGTTAAATAATGTTATGTTTGCATGGGCTCGATAACGATAATTATCTACTGGTGACTATAACAGCTACGTAGCCGAGTGGATAGTGTGTTGGCTTACAAACTGTATGGTCCTCGGTTCGATTCTCCGTGCAGGCGAAAGGTAAAATTTACAAAAATTATGGAAGTGAATAATTTCTTCAACATTATTTGTATTACAGAAAAAGGTGCGAAGAACTAAAAAATTTCGTGGAAGTGAAAATAACGAGTATGTTAGGGAATGAGCACAATCGTCTTTGGGAAAAATTCTTCCAAACATATAATATTTTTGGGCTCAAAATCTTTCCAAACATATAATATGTTCACATAAAACAAACATATTAATGTTTCGGCAGTATCCAATAATATATGTGCTTCCTGCAAAATATGTTTGGAACATATGTTAAAGAAGCGATATTTTTGAGGGTGTAAATCAGATATTCCCAACCCAAAAGCATTATCGATTTCGTTGTGCCCCCAAATAGTCAACCTAAAACAAAAAAAAATGAAATTATTAACAAAACCAACAGTTTTTTTTATACCCTCCACCATAGGATGGGGGTATATTAACTTTGTCATTCCGTTTGTAACACATCGAAATATTGCTCTAAGACCCCATAAAGTATATATATTCTGGGTCGTGGTGAAATTCTGAGTCGATCTAAGCATGTCCGTCCGTCCGTCCGTCTGTCCGTCTGTCCGTCTAACTCTAACTTCCGAACGAAACAAGCTATCGACTTGAAACTTGGCACAAGTAGTTGTTATTGATGTAGGTCGGATGGTATTGAAAATCGGCCATATCGGACCACGTTTACGTATAGCCCCCATATAAACCGATCCCCAAATTTGGCTTGGGGAGCCTCCCGGAGCAGCAAAATTCATCCGATCCGGTTGAAATTTGGTACCTGATGTTAGTATACGGCCTCTAACAACCATACAAAAATTGGTCCATATCGGTCCATAATTATATATAGCTCCCATATAAACCGATCCCCAGATTTGACCTCCGGAGCCTCTTGGAGGAGCAAAATTCATCAGATCCAGTTGAAATTTAGTACGTGGTTTTAGTATACGGTCTCTAACACCCATGAAAAAATTGGTCCATGTCGGTCCATAATTATATATAGCCCCCATATAAACCGATCCCCAGATTTGACCTCCGGAGCCTCTTGGTGGGGAAAAATTCATCCGATCCGGTTGAAATGTGGTACCTGATGTTAGTATACGGTCTCTAACAACCATGCAAAAATTGGTCCATATCGGTCCATAATTATATATAGCCCCCATATAAACCGATCCCCAGATTTGACCTCCGGAGCCTCTTGGAGGGGCAAAATTCATCCGATCCTGTTGAAATTTGGTACCTGATGTTAGTATACGGCCTCTAACAACCATGCAAAAATTGGCCCATATCGGTTCATAATTATATATAGCTCCCATATAAACCGATCCCCAGATTTGAACTCCGGAGCCTCTTAGAGGAGCAAAATTCGTCCGATCCAATTGAAATTTAGTACGTGATGTTAGTATATAGTCTCTAACAACCATGCAAAAATTGGTCCATATCGGTTCATAATTATATATAGCTCCCATATAAACCGATCCCCAGATTTGACCTCAGGAGCCTCTTGGAGGAGCGAAATTCATCCGATCCAGTTGAAATTTGGTACATGGTGTTAGTATATGGTATCTAACAACCATGCAAAAATTGGTCCATATCGGTCCATAATTATATATAGCAAAAGTCATCCGATGCGGTTGAAATTTGATACATTTTGTCAATATATGGCCTCTAACAGCCATGTAAAAATTGGTCAATATCGGTCTTTAGTTATATATAACCGATGACTTATTACACAAAAATTGGTCCATATCGCCAAAAATAATCTACCAAAACTTTATTTCCATAGAAAATTTTGTCAAATTTTATTACTATAGAAAGTTGTGTCAAAATTTCATTTCTATAGAAAGTTCTGTCAAACGTTTATTTCTATAGAAATGTTTGTCAAAATTTTATTTCCATAGAAAGTTTTGTCAAAATTTTATTTTTATAGAAAATTTTGTAAAAAATTTATTTCTGTAGAAAATTTTGTCAACATTTTATTTCTATACAAAATTTTGTCAACATTTTACTTCCATAGAAAATTTTGTAAACATTTTATTTCTATAGAAAATTTTGTCAAGTTTTTACTTCTATAGAAAATTTTGTCAAAATTTTATTTCTATAGAAAATTTTGTCAAGTTTTCATTTCTATAGAAAATTTTGTCAAACTATATTATATACGTATTTAATCGGCCTTTTTTTTTGTTTAATATATACCCCGTATGGGCTAACTTACAATTTAGAAGACAGTGTTAAAAAGTTTTACGATACCTTGCCATCGGCAAGTGTTATCGCAACCCAAATAATTCGATTGTGGATGACAGCCTTTAGTAGAAGTTCCTACGCAATCCATGGTGGAGGGTACATAAGATTCGGCCTGGCCGAACTTACGGCCGTATATACTTGTTTAATTTCAATTCATGTAAAACTATATAGTTATATAAAATAAATAATATAATAATTGAAAAAAATAGCAAAAGAAATGAATATTACATTTCTACTAAAGAAAAGTTTGCCAACTTGTGTGAAATTTGGCAATTTTTTGATCATTAAGTGCACTCAATAAAAGATCAACCTTATATGGCACTGTTGCGAATTTAATGTTATTTTACTTCATGGAATTACATTTATTTATTTTATTTCCTCGATTTTGTAATTTGAAGCCATGGGCCGATATTGGTTAAATTACAATAAAAACTACTCCAAAATATTGAATACAAATTTATATAAACATTACGACTTAAGACTAAAAATAATAATAATATTTATATGTAAAACAAAAGAAAATATTTTGAAAAAATAAGTAAAATAAAAATAATAATAATAAATAAATCACATATTTATGGATTAGCATCAACAATATTACATGACAATTATATTAAGCGTCAAGACAAGTAATGCACCCTCAAAAAAAAATCGCTTCTCTAACATATGTTCCAAACATATTTTGCAGGAAGCACATATATTATTGGATACCGCCGAAACATTAATATGTTTGTTTTATGTGACCATATTATATGTTTGGAAGCATTTTGAGTCCAAGAATAGTATATGCTTGGAAGAATTCCCCAAAGAAGATTATGTTCATTCCCTCAAATAATTTTCACTTCCACGAAATTTTTGAGTTCTTCGCATCTTTTTCTGTAATACAAATATGCTGTTTTTTTTTTTTCAAATGTCTATTCTCTTGGTTCCGAATATCTATTCTCTTTATTCCGAATACTCATTCTACTATTCAAATTAAATAATATTTAGACATAAGCATACCAAATTTTTGGACTTATTATAAAACAGTTTTCAGAAACAACATACATTCACAGAAATTGCTCTCATTTCATTCTCTCGCTGTGTTATGTTGATATTTTTTATTCAACCCTCCCGGTTTCCATATCTATTTCTTTCTCTATACTAACTCTCTCTCTCTCTCTCTCTGTCGCTCTCTGAATAAAGTATCACAACATATATATGTTTACTCGAAATTTGTAAATTTATATATGTTTACATTCACACATATTATTTTTATGAAACATTCATGCCCCAAACATAATATATTCTAACATATTAACATATGTGTCCCAAACATTTTGTGTTAGTATAGGAACATTACATGTTTGCACTTAAATATATTGTGTTTAAAAATTGTGCCCGAAACACATTTTGTTTATATCGGAACATATGAAAAACATATTTTTCTAACAGTGTGGACACTACTATAAAGTTTGCTGCTGAAAACAAAACAAACCAAGAGGACATGTAATTTCAAAACCATACAATTCATATTAACTCTCAATTAGCAAAAAATATGTCAGATAAGCAAAATGAAGAAGTACCTTTTTTCCATATGTAGGACAAAAAACATTGAATGTTTTCAAGATTAACTTTCAAGGCAATATAAAATATGGTCATGATAAGAACATGCGCTAAATATTCCTTAACAAACCGTGGTAGTACTAAATCTGTATTGTACAATTGCCGAAGACAAGCAGTTGTACGTGCGACAACACTGTCAGAACCTCACAAAAAATCGTTTCTCTAACATATGTTTCAAACATATTTTGCAGGAAGCACATATATTATTGGATACTGCCGTAACATTAATATGTCTGTTTTATGTGAACATATTATATGTTTGGAAGCATTTTGAGCCCAAAAATATTTTATGCTTGGAAGAATTTTTCCCAAAGACGATTGTGCTCATTGCCTAACATACTCGCAATTTTCACTTCCACGAAATATTTTAGTTCTTGGCACCTTTTTCTGTAATACAAATAATGTTGAAGAAATTATTCACTTTTATAAATTTTTTAAAATTTACCTTTCGCCTGCACGAAGAATCGAACCGAGGACCATACAGTTTGTAAGCCAACACACTATCCACTGGACTACGTAGCTGTTATAGTCAACAGTAGATAATTATCGTTATAAGTTACATTTATATAGCATAGTTTGCAGCGCCCACACGGACGAAAAAGGCTGTTTTTCATATGTTTGGGTATAAACATTATATGTTTGGAACTCAAATTTTTAAACACAATATTTTTGAGTGCAAACGTATAATGTTCATAAACTAGCATAATATGTTTGGGACATATATGTTAATATGTTAGAACATATTATGTTTGGGACATAAAATGTTTGTAAATATAATATGCTTGGATTCAAACATATATTAATTTAGAAATAGCCCATAAACATATATGTGTTTACAAAGAGAGACAAAGTGTATGCTGGAAGTAAAATAATGAAACTAACCAATTGGCGCATTACAAATATATATACACAAAGAAAATTTCATTAAATATAGGAAAAATACTATATGTTGTGATATAAGACTTCGCCGAAAATTGTATATGCTTAAGTAAAATATTAAAATGAGTATTCGGAGAGAAAATTCATTCGGAACCAAGATAAAATATATTTGAAAAAAAAGAGCATGATTTTTGTTTATCATTTTCGCATTACGGGTTTCGTCAAAACAAATTGGAACGTAGGACGAGTAAGTCAAAATATTCAAACAAAGGCAATTAAAGGGATCTTCATAAAAACTAACGAAAGGGCACTATACACTGAACAAAAAGCATGTCCGGTTCCAAAGATTGTGTCTCCACTTTAACAATTTTGGTATTGATTCCGAACCAAAGAAGCGAAGAATACAAGTAAGGATGCTTTTAAGACACAATTCTCTTTTAAATGGGGTTTTGTGTACTTGACTCTACGAAGCACATTTCAATTTTTCGCTTTTTCAGCTTTTTTTCATATGCTATAAAATGTCCGTTAAAAACAAGACTTCCAGTAGAAATTATGCTATGTTTCAAGTAAAAAATGTCTTTAAAATAAAGTATTGAAAAACATATCCTATTTTTTAATGATTTTTGCCTTGTAGTCAAGATGCAAAAATGCAACAAATTTAAAGACAGTTTCATTAATTTTAATGAATTTTTCTGAATTATTAAAGTCAAGTTGACCTTAGTCCAAAAATTTGTTCTTTCGTGTTATGATACCCATTTTTAAGTCAAATCACTTAATTATAACGACAACACGACTTCATTAAATGTATCGACCTTTGAACGTGGAAAAAACTTTATATTAGAGAAATGCGTCTTCTAAGCTAAGCAAAAGTTGTATTCTTATTTTAAGGACATGAACTCGTTGGCCTCACGACAATATTTTTTCAGTGCACTCTTTTTAGAGTTGTGAAAGTAAAATGAAAACAGGGCGAAACAGTGAAAAATTAAACAGTAAGATCTATAAAAACAAAGATTAGTTCCTCTTTATTAATGAGTAGCATTAGCGTAGCTAGACAATTTTCCTAGGGGGGGCTATAGCCCCCCTAGCTATAAATTAATGGACTCAAGGTAGGGTCATTTAATGTTTTATTTTATAAAAATAAATAAAAACTCAGGTTTCAGCTTAACTAGACAATTAGTTTATAATAAAGCAACTAAAAGTAGTTCCACATTTTTCCTGCAAAAAAATTGGGAGTTGTTAAAAGGCACAACTTTAAAAGCAAATTATTTAAAGTATGTCGACAAAATGCAAATTACATTCTAGAAAAATTGCGAAATTTTGAAAATATTTTAGGTCAAACGTTCCCATTTCACATTATTTATTTGGGAAAATATCACAAAAAATTTTAATTCACACTGAATTCGGATCACACCTTAAAAATGATGCAAATTCAGTGCAAGTTGAAATAGTGGGCATCCGTCCTATTAATTTAAATTCATCGTTTCTGCGCCAATGTTGCACCACTTCCGAACACAAAAAGAACAGTTTTACTATTTTTTGGCGATTTTGTTTGCAGCGTTATTAAGATATTCATTTATGAAAGAATATTTTTAATATCGTTTAATATTTTTTTAAATTAAATCGACTAAAACCCTGACTAAACAAAATAATAAAGGTAGTTTAATTATTAAACTAAACATAAATTTAGGAACTTAAATCATAAGTTCAACCACAGTTTTATTTCATTTCAGACTTCAAACATTCACTTATAATAATTCACTTGTATAAAAAAAACTATATATTGCCATCGGCAACTGCTACCAAGAAAGTCTTTAGCGAAACTTTGTGCGGTTGTATTGACTTGTTTAATATTATATAAAAACAATGGAAAATCGTAAATAGGTTTTCAAATTCTGGGGGGGGGCTAAAACTTTTCTGGGGGGTCTAAGCCCCCTCCCCAGAGGCCTTCCTACGCTTATGATGAGTAGTCCAAGAGGAGTTGACGGATTTTTTCGAAAATAAAAGCGGGCATTGAGTTCGAGTTTTGCCGCTAAAATTATTTCTCATTTTAGCGGCAAAACCAGAATAACATTACAACTTTTTCCGGTAAATTGTATTATAACATGGTGGGGAAAGATCCAAAGCAACAATTGAATAAGTTTATTTTCTTTAAAATAAATTATTAAAGAAAAGTAAAAAAGTGGCCATTTTAACGCGATAATACCAATTTATACCGGCTTTAAGAATTAAATTAAGTACAAAATTATTCGTTAACCTTAGGATTCGATGGAAAAATATTTTTATATACTCGAATTCACGTTCTTCTTTTGTAAGAGTTTTTGAATTTCTTCGAAAATTTTAAATTTGTATACAAAAACCTTTATTTGTTACACAAGTTTTATTTTTGCAATAAAAAAATAATATTTGATTTGATCTCAGTCCATTTCGTTTATATCAAGCATTTTTCTTTTCTGACTTTAAGTCTTTTATAAAACACACTTTACAATTTCGTAGTAAAAATTTAATATAATAGTATGTAATGCTGAACACCTTTTCGGGAACTTCCGAACGTATCTGGAATATATGTTAAAAAATATATTTAAAAAAAAATGTTGTTGGTCGAAGCAGGGATCGAACCCAGGTCCCCTGTCACGCAAGGCGGACGACCAACCACTGCTCCACGCTGCCAACAAATGTATGTTTAACAATGTTATGTTGTTAAACAATGTTATGTTTGCATCGGCTCGTGGGCGCCGCAAGCTATGCTATATAAATATAACTTATAACGATAATTATCTCTTGATGACCATAACAGCTACGTAGTCCAGTGGTTAGTGTGCTGGCTTACAAACTGTGTGGTCCACTGTTCGAATCCCCGTCCGGCAAAAGGTAAAATTGAAAAAAAATTATAAAATTTAATAATTTCTTCTACAATGTTTGTATTACAGAAAAAGGTGCTAAGAACTAAAAAAATCTCATGGAAGTGAAAAAAATGTGAGGCAATATACAATTAGGCAGAAAAAAAATTTTGAGCACAATATTCTTTGGGAGAAATTTCTTCTCAGCATATAATATTTTAGGGCCCAAAATGCCTCCAAGCATATTATATGTTCACATAATAACATATAGTTTTTTGGAAGACAACATTATTGAATTTGGATGGAAAAATACAAAATGTATGGAACTTAGACTATATTATATTGTTTAGACCAATATGCTTTCAAACATAATATATATTGGAAGAAATCAAACATACAAATGTTTGGGCAATACCCAAAAATGTATATGCTTCACGCAAAATATGTTTGGGAGTATATGTTACAGAAGCGATTTTTTTTGAGGGTGCACGAGCCCATTATTAAACAGAAACATACATTTGTTTGCCACGTGGAGCAGTGGTTAGCATGACTGCCTTGCATGCAAAGGGTCGTGGGTTCAATCCCTGCTCCGACCGAACACTTTTTTTTAATTTACACATTTATATTTATACTATATTAAATTTTTATAATGAAACTTCGAAATGTCGGTTATTGAAGATTTACAGTCAGAAACAGTGCTTGATATAAAATATTATTTTTCTATTGCAAAAATAACAAGTTTGTAACAAAAAATTGTTTTTGGTATAAAAGTTTGAAATTTTGGAATGAATTCAAAATCTCTAACAAAAGAAGAACGTGCACGGACTAAAAAGACTGTTTTTAATATGTTTGGGTGTAAAAATTACATTTTTGGAACTCAAATTTTTAAACACAATATTTTTAAATGCTAGCATAGAATGTTCATAAACTGGCATCACATGTTTGGGACATATATGTTAATATGTTAGAACATGTTATGTTTGGGACATAAAATGTTTGTGAATATAATATGCTTGGATGCAAACATATATTAATTTAGAAATAGCATATAAACATATGGGAGCCACCGTGGTGCACTGGTTAGGTTAGGTTAGGTTCGGTTAAAGTGGCAGCCCGATTAAGATTCAGGCTCACTTAGACTATTCAGTCCATTGTGATACCACATTAACTAAAAGTACCTATTACATATGGGCACTTCTAGTTTTAACCGTTGAACCTTCTCGATTATTTTCTTCTGTTGAACCAAGCAGATTGTTCCAAAAACATTAGCAGACTGCTTAAGTTAACGTTTTCCAGGTCCGCTAGTAATCTGAAGCTATATGCCCCTAAAATTTGCTTACGCCTTACACAAAATGCAGGACACACACACAAGAGGTGTTTAATTGATTCTTTTTCCTCCGCATCATGACAGCTCATACAATAGTCATTATACTTCGCACCAATAGTTTTTGCAAAATCGCCTATCAGGCAGCGACCCGTTATAGCAGATATCAGGAGTGATATCTGCGTCTCGAGAACACTAGCATATCTAGTGTGCGGTTTAAGTTTAAATGGGGCCATATTTGCTTGGTGTCGTTACAACCCTTACAATTCTCCCATCGAACATTTGCCATCATGACAGCCTTCTCACGCAGTAAGAGCTTGCAGGTAGCCAGAGGCACACCAACAGATTCTAGTTCCCCTGGAATATGTAAGGTAGTTCCTAGCCTTGCTAGCTCATCTGCTTCGCAGTTCCCCGGTAAGTTCCTGTGGCCTGGCACCCATATTAGATGAATATTGTGCTGCTCAGCCATCTCATTGCGAGATTTGCGGCAGTCGATGGCCGTTTTCTAGTTGAGGAACACAGAGTCCAAGGATTTTATTGCAGGTTGACTGTCTGAGTATATATTAATGCCAATATTGCTTGGAGCATTACTTCTCAGCCAATTCACCACTTCTGTTATTGCTAATATTTCAGCCTGAAAAACACTACAGTGATCAGGTAATCTTTTCGCTATTCGAAGTTCCAGATCTTTAGAATGTACTCCGAAACCCACTTGGCCATCCAATTTGGAGCCATCAGTGTAGAAATCTATATATCTTTTATTCCCCGGTCCGTGTACACCACGCCTCACTGTTGGGAATTAGAGTCTCAAACTTTTTGTCGAAAAGTGGACTCGCCAAAGTGTAATCCACTACGTTAGGCACATCTGACATTATTTTGAGGACCGAACTGTGACCGTAACTCTTTTCCGACCACAGCGATAGCTCGCGCAACCGCACAGCCGTTGTTGCAGCTGACTGTTTGGCCAAAATGTCTAAAGGCAATAGATGCAGTATGACATTAAGGGAATTTGTTCCTGTCTTGCTGAATGCACCTGAGATACACAAGCACGCCATACGCTGAACTTTGTCTAAACTTGTCGGCTGGTGAAGTGCCGGCCACCAGACTACAACACCATATAGCATTATAGGTCTAACCACTGCCGTGTATAGCCAATGTTCAATTTTTGGTTTTAGTCCCCACTTTTTCCCTATTGCCTTTTTGCACGAGTATAAAGCTACCGTTGCTTTCCTCGCCCTTTCTTCAATATTAAGCTTAAAGTTCAGCTTCCTGTCCAAAATAACGCCAAGGTATTTTGCACACTCCCTAAAGGGAATTTCAATACCCCCTAAGGAAATGGGCCTAACCGTGGGAGTTTTGCGATCTTTGCAGTACATGACTAATTCTGTCTTTGCAGGATTTACCCCAAGACCATTATCTTTCGCCCATTCCTCAGTCATCCGGAGGGCTCTCTGTATAATATCTCTAACTGTTGATGGGAATTTTCCCCTGACTGCTAGCGCCACATCATCTGCGTATGCCACCACTTGTATCCTTTCGTTTTCTAGGGAAACCAGAAGGTCGTTTATAGCAACATTCCAAAGAAGAGGTGATAGAACTCCTCCTTGAGGAGTGCCTCTGCTCACATACCTTTGTATGTTTGCTTGTCCTAGTGTGGCTGAAATGCGTCTCTTCCTTAGAAGTTCGTCTAACAGCCTAAGTATACCTGGATCAACATTCAGAGTTGTCAGTCCATTTAATATCGAGCTCGGATGGACGTTATTTAACGCCACTTCGATGTCTAGAAATGCCACGATTGTGTATTCTTTGACAGATAGTGAGCTCTCAATAAAGCTGACTAGTTCATGTAATGCGGTCTCAGTAGACCTGCCTTTCGAGTATGCATGTTGTCGTTTCGAGAGCAAACTTGAATCGACGCTAGTTCTAAGATAAATATCTATCATCCTCTCCAGAGTCTTAAGTCGGAATGATGATAAGCTGATTGGTCGGAAATCCTTCGCATTCGAGTGAGAGGCTTTTCCCGCTTTAGGTATGAAAACGACTTTTGATTCTCTCCACTTTCGTGGAATATATGCTAAGTTGATACAACCTATATATATCGCCGACAACCAGGGGATAATTCTGTAAGCCACCGATTTTAACTCCGCCGGAGTAATTCCATCAGGTCCGGGGGATTTGAATGATCCAAAGCTATTTAACGCCCATTTTATTCTAGATTCTGATACAATTTCCTCGATAGGAAACGACCGCTGAGCCACTGTGGCACCGCCAGTGCATGGTTCAACCGTCTGATTTCCGGGAAAATGTGTGTCCAATAGTACCTCCAGCGTCTCCTCACTGGACGTTGTCGAATTGCCCTCCGATGTTTTAATGAAACCTGGAGCGGAGCTCGTGGATACTAGCACCTTCCGTAGTCTGGAAGCCTCGGACGTATTCTCAATGCTGCTGCAGTAATCATTCCAAGAGTTATGCTGAGCCTTTCTCAGTTCTCGCTTGTATCCTCTCAGATTCTTCTTGTAAGCGTCCCAGTCCTCAGGGGCTCTGGTGGACTTTGCCTTGTTAAAGAGCTTCCTGCAGGATTTCCTCATATTACTTAATTCCGCAGACCACCATGGTGTCCGATGTTTCCCTCTTGGCTTCCCTTTAGGGCATGCAGCTTTCATTGAAATGTTGAAGGCCTTAGTAATCCTCTCCACTGCGTGTTTGATAACTTGCACAGTGCTCATATTTGTCTCTGGTATTTCCGGTATCATCATATTGAACGATTCCCTATACCTATTCCAGTCAGCTTTCCTAACATTTGGCGGAAATATGGTCTTGGTGGTATGAACATCAAATTTGAAACTGATGTAGCGATGATCTGAGAAGCTGTGTTCACTTAAAACATGCCACTCAGATATCATTTCATTCAGTTCTTGCGAGGCCAAGGTGATGTCCAAAACCTCTTGCCTGTTTTTAGTGACAAAGGTTGGGGCATCTCCCTTGTTGCAAACTACCAGATTAGTACGCAAAATAAACTCTATTAGCGAATCTCCCCTTGCATTAGTATCACTACTTCCTCATATACTATGATGTGCATTCGCATCGCATCCCATAATGAGTATCGTCTTTGTTTTCAGTGACTCTTCCACTAAGGTCTTAACGGCACATGGAGGCATCTCCCTGTCATGTCCCATATAGACCGAAGATACCCAATATTTGCATTTGGCTATTTCTAAATTGGCAACGACAGTGTCGGAATTGCACATTGAAGGAAGCAGAAACAAGTTAAGCTCGTTTTTAGCAATTATACAGGCTCGAATTACATCATTACCAGTATACTGCAATAGTTTGAACCCCGGAGTACTTAATTCACATATTTTGTTTCTATAAACATATGGTTCTTGAATAAGAACTATATCTATGTCCCCTTTCATCAGGAGAACTTTTAAGGCAGCACATGCAGCCTTACAATGATGAAGATTTATCTGGAGGATCCGTAGGACCATCGAGATTTTCAACAACCGTCACATCAGCCGCTTCAATCGAGTCATCAAGAATGTCCTCTTCAGGGATATCGGTGACTCTCGCAATAACCATAGGTTCAACTTTGGTGAGTTCTGAGGCAGTAGAAGCCTCCTCACGCATACGGCATCTATCCATGTCTTCAACCTTGGTATCTCCCTCGACTTCGCAAGAGGATCCGCTTACTTCTGATTCAGACAGAGGCTTGTCCATTTCTGAATCCTTTAGCTGATCGTTTTTATACACCTTCATTTGGATATAATGAAAGCCATAACATACACGGCCCTGAGACTTTGCTAGATGTGGCAAAGACTGAGTGTTCAATATAAACACTGCATACCGTCTTGGCCCATCCACTTCATCCAAACGGCCAACTTTCCAATCAGCTGTTGGAAGATCTGGATTGCATTGTTTCAGTCTATTTAAAATAGATTCAGGGTCAGGAGGGTTTGCAGGTATCCACGCATGTGCGTGGATACCTGCTTTCTTCTCGACTAACTCTAGAGCAGCTCCTTCCCAAACTTCACCAATTAGTATCAGAGCAGCTTTAAAACATTCTATAGACCTCTGGTCCTCAAATGCGACTAGCTTAAATCGTCCTTGATACCAACCAGCCTCTTGGTGTCGAGGATCTGGGCCAGCACCTGTGAGTATACGCCAGACAAAGCATTCTCAATTTCCCCCCATTTTTGCTTTGGAACCATACCGTCCAATGCTCCTTCATTTATGATAGCCATCACGAGGCTGTCTTTAGCAACTGAGGCAAACGATCGTTGATCCCTTTTGGAGGATGGCAGCTCATCCGGTGATCGTTCCCTTTTTCCAGCCTCAAGAATTCCTTGAGCCCATTTTAAGGAATCGCTTTGTTTAGCCGACAACGTGCTTGGGTCGACTGATCCTAATTTCTTTAGGATAAACAAAGCATTTCTGCGTTCCTTGAATCTCTTTCGTGAGGGATTACCTCCTTTTGATGCCGTTACCTTGGAAAAGGTTCGACTTCTCAAATTGTCGCCACCTGTCGACCCGTCTACAGGTCGACTAATTGGGCCTAACTCTTGGTCATTGCCCAAATTTATAACTCCAGTCGATACCCGTCCACTGGGCCCTGAAGTTAGCAACCCAGTGGATGTCTTTGAATTTCTCTGCATGGTGGCCTAATATCCCACCACACTTGAAATTCGTAGTAGGTACTTATTACGATGATTTTATCCGCTATTAAAAAACACGTCCGTTCCGTTCGACGGTTGAATAAAAAATCTGGTGCAATGGTTAGCATGCCCGCCTTGCATACACAAGGTCGTGGGTTCGATTCCTGCTACGACCGAACACCAAAAAGTTTTTCAGTGGTGGATTATCCCACCTCAGTAATGCTAGTGACATTTCGGAGGGTTTCACTGGAATGTGGAACGCCGTTCGGGCTCGGCTATAAAAAGGAGGTCCCTTGTCATTGAGCTTAACATGGAATCGGGCAGCACTCAGTGATAAGAGAGAAGTTCACCACTGTGGTATCACAATGGACTGAATAGTCTAAGTGAGCCTGATACATCAGGCTGCCACATAACCTAACCTAACCTATATAAACATATATGTGTTTAGAAAGGGAAAATATATTTTGTATTGTTCAAACATATTATGTTTCACCTTAGGCATACACGGGTAGAAAAAATTTTAATGAAATTTTCTTTGTGTATATATATTTTTAACGTGCCAGTTGGTTACTTCCATTCTTTTACTTGCAGCATACTCTCTAGGTCTCTCTTTTTAAACATATATATGTTTATATCAAATAGAAAATAATTAATTAAGCTTGAGATCGTTTTTTGTATGTATTGGTTTCTTTATTTTTCAATATTTCGCAATTACATTGAATTGCTTCATCTGGAGTCGATCTACAACAAAAGTAGTTTGATAATTTTTAATCATGACATGTAAAATTGTTTTTCAAATTGCAAATAATTTTAGTGGTTTATCCTAATAACTACTATTGGTTTTAATTTACAAAATTTATAAATAATTAAAGATTTTAACAATTGTATATTAACAAGTATCAGGAGAACAGGAAAAACAAAAGGAATTACATTATACACTTACGTATACAAAACATTCAAGTGTAAAACAACAACAACACATAAAGCTTAAAACTAGAGTAGTATCATCACTACGTTCGTCTATTACTTTTATTGCACTGATTTCCCTCTTGCTTTTTCTGATGTTGAGTACTTGCATATGTACTTGTCTTGTCTATGATGTGTCAAGACAAGTAGACAAGTCTATGATGTGTCAAGACAAGTAGATATGCAAGTACTCAGCATCAGAGGAAGCAAGAGGGAAATCAGTGCAATAAAAGTAATAGACGAACGTAATGATACTACTCTAGTTTTAAGCTTTATGTGTTGTTGTTGTTATGCCCTCCACCATAGGATGGGGGTATATTAACTTTGTCATTCCGTTTGTAACACATCGAAATATTGCTCTAAGACCCCATAAAGTATATATATTCTAGGTCGTGGTGAAATTCTGAGTCGATCTGAGCATATCCGTCCGTCTATCCGTCTGTTGAAATCACGCTAACTTCCGAACGAAACAAGCTATCGACTTGAAACTTGGCACAAGTAGTTGTTATTGATGTAGGTCGGATGGTATTGAAAATGGGCCATATCGGTCCACTTTTACGTATAGCGCCCATATAAACGGACCCCCAAATTTGGCTTGCGATTGCTCTAAGAGAAGAAAATTTCATCCGATCCGGCTGAAATTTGGTACATGGTCTTAGTATATGGTCTCTAACAATCATGCAAAAATTGGTCCATATCGCTCCACTTTTACGTATAGCCAACATATAAACGGACCCCCAAATTTGGCTTGCAGACCCTCTAAGAGAAGCAAATTTCATCCGATCCGGCTGAAATTTGGTACATGGTGTTAGTATATGGTCTCTAACCACCATGCAAAAATTGGTCCATATCGGTCCATAATTACATATAGCCCCCATATAAACCGATCCCCCGATTTGGCTTGCGGAGCCTCCAAGAGAACCAAATTTCCTCTGATCCGGCTGAAATTTGGGACATGGAGTTTGTATATGGTCTCTAACAACCATGCAAAACTTGGTCCACATCGGTCCATAATTATATACAGCCCCCATATAAACCGATCCCCCGATTTGGCTTACGGAGCCTCTAAGAAAAGCAAATTTCATCCGATCCGGCTGAAATTTGGTACATGGTGTTTGGTATATTTTCTCTAATGACCATGCATCGGCCCATAATTATATATAGCCCCCATATAAACCGATCCCCAGATTTGACATCCGGAGCCTCTTAGAGGAGCAAAAGTCATCCGATCTCCGATCCGATCCGGTCTATAGTTATATTATATATATTATCCGATCCCCAATCACACAAAAATCGGTCCTTATCGGTTCATAATCATGGTTGCCACTCGAGCCAAAAATAATCTATCAAAATTTTATTTTTATAGAAAACATTGTCAAAATGTTATTTCTATAGAAAATTTTGTAAAAATTTTATTTCTATAGAAAATTTTGTCAAAATTTTATTTCTATAGAACATTTAGTCAAAATGTTATTTCTATAGAAAATGTTGTCAAAATTTTATTTCTATAGAAAATTTTGTCAGAATTTTATTTCTATAGAAAATTTTATCCAAATTTTATTTCTATAGAAAATTTTTTTCCAAATTTTACTTCTATAGAAAATGTTGTCAAAATTTTATTTTTTCAAAATTTTATTTCTATTGAAACTTTAAACTTAATTATATACATATTTAATCGGCCTTTTTTAGTTTAATATATACCACGTATGGACTATGTGGCATATATTACGGTGTTAGGAAGTTTTAAGATACCTTGCCATCGGCAAGTGTTACCACAACCCAAGTAATTCGATTGTGGATGACAGTCTTCAGTAGAAGTTTCTACGCAATCCATGGTGGAGGGTACATAAGCTTGGGCCTGGCCGAACTTACGGCCGTATATACTTGTTTTAAACTTGAATGTTTTGTATACGTAAGTGTATAATGTAAGTCCTTTTGTTTTTCCTGTTCTCCTGATACTTGTTAATATACAATTGTTAAAATCTTTAATTATTTATAAATTTTGTAAATTAAAACCAATAGTTGTTATTAGGATAAACCACTAAAATTATTTGCAATTTGAAAAACAATTCAATGTTATTGTGAAATATTGATAAATAAAGAAACCAATACATGCAAAAAAACGATCTCAAGCTTAATTAATTATTTTCTATTGGATAAAAGAAAGATCGAATAAAATCAAAATTTCTAATTATATGTTTATATGCTATTTCAAAATTAATATATGTTTGCATCTAAGCATATTATATTTACAAAAATTGTATGTCCCAAACATAATATGTTCTAACATATTAACATATATGTCCCAAACATGTTTCGCTAGTTTATGAACATTGTATGCTTGCACTTAAAAGTATTGTGTTAAAAATTTTGAGTTTCAAACATATAATTTTTACACCCAAACATATGAAAACCAGGCTTTTTCGTCCGTGTGGATACCGTTCCGGTAGTTTTCAGCAATTTAAAATACACTCTTACTCTCTTGCTAGTTTTTACTGGATATTTTTTACTGAAAAAGTACGCGAACAGACCTTATAACAAACCAAAAGGTCTGCAATTTCGCTTTCAAAACCCCCAAAATTACCATGCGGTGTTTTGAGAAAGTTTTCTTGACATTACTATTTTTTGTGTACAATAGTTAAATGAAATAAATGAATGAATGATAAAATCTCAGCAAAACCTCGGTAAACACTAGTGATTCTTCCAGTAATACCGGAAATCAAAAACTTACCACTGGCACTATTACCTGGGATTTAAAAATAATAACTTACCTGTGTAGACCAAAAGTGATTCCTTTTATTAATACCACACCCAGAAAAAAGTGTTTCGAAACTAAAGGAAAAAATATTTATCATTAGGTCAAATTTTTGTGTGAAATAATAAAATTTACCTGTTTCTGTAAAAAAATCCTATATTGAAAGAAGTTAGGAATAGTTCATTAACTAGAATAAGGCATGGGATTTTACTAATACTGTTTTCTTCGCTGGGTATAAGAATTTACTACTGAACAAGAAAATTTTATTCACTGATAACAAAGCATTCGTAAAAATAAACAGAAACCGAACTAAAACCAAGTTTTCTCAAATCTAGTAAAATTTCTTATAAAACGGGAACACTGAATTCCTTTATTATAGAAAGCTTATCATACATACGAATACCACTTGGCATAGAAAAATTTTAGTTCATTCGTACTAAGAAGTATTCAATCCTTTCAAAACTTAAGGAAACGCACTTGTTAGAATATAGGAAATTTTCCTACATTTCTTTTATCTACCTGTAATCGATGCAATCGATATGTTTGCGCGTGGGTTGTTTTTTTGGTTGGAATCGCGTTGTTATGGTATACGGAGAGATTGTTAAAAAATAATATAGTAAAATAATATAATAAATAACAAATAAAATATTTGTTATTTTAAATTAGTGAGAAAATTTTTCGTTTTTTTTTTCAAAATTATTGAACATAAATAACAAACAGTAAGTCTATCAATGTTCGTGACGGTATATAAAGAAAGAAAACGCAACAGAAAAACAACCCCTTCATTCGTTGTTGATTCTTAATAAATATATTTAATATATTAATAAAACATGTCTTTTATTGAGGAAAAATTGCCTATATAAATAAATAAAACTGTATTTAAAAACTAAGGTAAGCAGTTCTAATTTTCAAGTACAAGGTTTACCACAAATATGTAAGATTTGTCCCAATGAATGAAAAAAGTTCAATAAAATCATTCCATATATGAATTCAATTCAGTTAATTTTTTTCATTCTGTAGTATAGGGTACATAAATATAGGAAGATGTTAACTAATATATGGAATGCATTCTATCTAATTTCTACGAAAATCACATCGTTCAAACAAATAAAAATGTCTTTGGCGCTATTCGAAGTTAAACTTTCTTCACAATGAGTTCATTTTAACTTAAAAAAGCGGTCACTTTTTTCTGGGCGCAGTAATCAAAATCATATTTTGATGTGCGGGTTCGAATCCTACTAAGGCCCTCATTTTTAAAATTAGTTTTTTGTGTTTTTTATTCTTATTAAATATTTGTTGAAAAATAGCTTTTTTTATTTTGTTTTTGAATAGAATAACCTCTACAGCGATTGTGGGCTCCGTTAATAGTAGTGAAAAGAAATTCCAAATTGCATTTCAGAAAAAAATGCAACATATTAATTGATAATGCAAATAAAATATACCCTTGTTTTCTTAAGTTGTAAGCTTAGCGTAAACACGCTTTTCTGACACTAACTACTCCGTAACGCTGAAAAACATAAAATTTGACGTTAAAGACAGATTCACAATGCCAAATACAATTTCAAATACACCTACGGATGTTTTTAGTGATCTAGTTTGGCATTTATTTCGTGCATTTTAATTATTAATTTATATTGCGTTATAATTCCATACCTACTGATATTTTTCCGTTCTCTTTATTTTTAATTTTTTTTTCATGAAATTAAATTATGTTCTTAATATAACTACACTCAAAAAAAAAAGTGAACTACATATTTCACTAAAGCCAATTTAACTTTATTTTACACGGACGAAAAAGACTGTTTTTCATATGTTTGGGTATAAACATTATATGTTTGGAACTCAAACTTTTAAACACAATATTTTTGAGTGCAAACATATAATGTTCATAAACTAGCATAATATGTTTGGGACATATATGTTAATATGTTAGAACATATTATGTTTGGGACATAAAATGTTTGTAAATATAATATGCTTGGATGCATATATTAATTTAGAAATAGCCCATAAACATATATGTGTTTACAAAGAGAGACAAAGTGTATGCTGGAAGTAAAATAATGAAAGTAACCATTTGGCGCATTACAAATATATATACACAAAGAAAATTTAATTAAATATAGGAAAAATGCTATGTGTGAATATAAACAAGTATAAATTTACATATTATGAGTAAACATATATATGTTGTGATATAAGACTTCGCCAAAAATTGTATATGCTTAAAAATTGTATACGCTAAAATTATTTCTCATTTTAGCGGCAAAACCAGAATAACGTTACAACTTTTTCCGGTAAATTGTATTATAACATGTTGGGGAAAGATCCAAAGCAACAAGTGAATAAGTTTATTTTCTTTAAAAGAAATTATTAAAGAAAAGTAAAAGGGTAAACATGGCCATTTCAACGTGATAATGCCAATTTATACCGGCCTTAAGAATTAAATTAAGTACAAAATTATTCGTTAATTAAAATTCATATTTATTTGTATTTCTAAATTAATGGTGTTACATGCTAGCAAACAATTGTTCACACCAAAATAAATTTATGTGCTGTTTTAAAATTACTTGACTTCACGTTCTTCTTTTGTAAGAGTTTTTGAATTTCTTCGAAAATTTTAAACTTGTATACAAAAACCTTTATTTGTTACACAATTTTTATTGTTGCAATAAAAAAATAATATTTGATTTGAACTCAGTCCATTTCGTTTATATCAAGCACTTTTCTTTTCTGACTTTAAGTCTTTTATAAAACACACTTTACAATTTCGTAGTAAAAATTTAATATAATAGTATGTAATGCTGAACACCTTTTCGGGAACTTCCGAACGTATCTGGAATATATGTTAAAAAATATATTAAAAAAAAAAAAATTGTGTTGGTCGAAGCAGGGATCGAACCCAGGTCCCCTGTCACGCAAGGCGGACGACCAACCACTGCTCCACGCTGCCAACAAATGTATGTTTAACAATGTTATGTTGTTAAACAATGTTATGTTTGCATCGGCTCGTGGGCGCCGCAAGCTATGCTATATAAATATAACTTATAACGATAATTATCTCTTGATGACCATAACAGCTACGTAGGCCAGTGGTTAGTGTGCTGGCTTACAAACTGTGTGGTCCGCTGTTCGAATTCCCGTCCGGCAAAAGGTAAAATTAAAAAAAATTATAAAATATAATAATTTCTTCTAAAATGTTTGTATTACAGAAAAAGGTGCTAAAAACTAAAAAACTCGTGGAAGTGAGAAAAATGTGAGGGAATATACAATTAGGCAGCAAAAAAATTTGAGCACAATATTCGTTGGGAGAAAATTCTTCTAAGCATATACTATTTTTGGGTTCAAAATGTTTCCAAACATATTATATGTTCACATAAGAACATATAGTTTTTTGGAAGACAACATTATTGAATTTGGATGGAAAAATATAAAATGTTTGGAACATAGACTACCCAAACATATTATATTGTTTAGACCAATATGCTTTCAAACATATTATATATTGGAAGAAATCAAACATATAAATGTTTGGGCAATACCCAAAAATTTATATGCTTGAAGCAAAATATGTTTGGGAGTATATGTTACAGAAGCGATTTTTTTGAGGGTGTAGTTCATGGAATTATTATGTTTGAAGAAATTTTCCTTTACTCCAATATTTTTTTGCGTACGATAGTTAAATGAACTAAAAAACAGGAAAACATTTACTAAATTCGTATTTCTGACAAAATAGTTCATTATTTCTTTAAATTTGTAAATTTTACTACAAATGCATCCATAATGAACTTCATATGTAACTAAAGACATTCTTGCAATTTTGAACTGAAATTTTTTCCTACAAAATTTTCTTTAACAAGTGTGAACAAATGCGGTAGTAGATTCTACGAATGGACTGTATATTACTTAATTAGTTGGTGTCTCCGCAACTGTTAAAGTTCATAAACCATGTAAAGAAAAGAATCGTATTTCAGGTTTTGTTTCAGGTTTATTTACAGAGTGGTGATATGCTCCTTACCGCTTAAGACGTTCAAGCACAAGTACAAGTAATATGGTTTGCGCGCAGGCGTTATGATTAACTGAGTGAAATGTGATTTATCTTTTAGAGCAACAATTTAAAAATGGAGAAAATCTGTATATTTGAGAAAAGGCAGTTATCGATAAATTCATGGATAGATAGTTGCCATATAGATATATCTTAAATTAAGAATAAGATTGAAGATATTCGAATAATTCAATATAATTATTAACATTAAAATTCATTATATTGGATTGTTAATTCAAGTAAATTATATTCAGTGACAATTTGAAAAATATAATGATTTTGTTGAAACGAAGTTCAACAAAGTGAAAAAAATTAATTATGTCCAACAAATTTTCTTGAATTTGTTGAAAAATATTTACTTATTGTTGTGATATCAGCGTGATGCCAGCGTTTGTAGTACTGTATAGTTAAAATTTTCTAAAAATTTTCAAAATTTTCTAAAATTAACCAAAAGTTTTCTACCTGGTGGGTTCACTGTTTTTTCAGTGTAATAACAAAAATAAAGGACTATCACGTTAGAACGTGTAATTCGGGAGAATTACACGTTATATGGCTATGTTTTGTTTTGAAATTCGCTGAAGTTCGTTAACGGGAACTTTCTTGGTTTTAATTAGTTCACGTTACCGCGAGTGCACTGCACATCATTTATATTGCAAAATTACAACATTCTGAGTTCGATTCCTCCTGGCGTCACAGAGATTTTCAAAAAACAAATTTGTACCATAAATATAAACAGAAGGAAGAAAAAGAACGAGAATACGAAACAGTGTTGTCAGGTGATTTTTAATTCTTCCCCACAAATCTTAAAAAAACCCTAAAATGGTCTAGACTTTTTCAAAAAAAATGAAGAATGTAAATAGTACAAAAAGGAGTCCTAAATATAGTGGAAAAAACTTGTAGTGATTCACTTTAAAAATTAAATTTAAATATATATATATATATATATATATATATATATATATATATATATATATATATATATATATATATATATATATATATATATATATATATATATATATATATATATATATATATATATATATATATATATATATATATATATATATATATATATATATATATATATATATATATATATATATATATATATATATATATATATATATATATATATATATATATATATATATATATATATATATATATATATATATATATATATATATATATATATATGTAAGAAGAGATTTCTTTTCTGAGGAACGAAATTTTAGACAAACTAAGTTTTCTGTTGAAGTAAAGAAAAAACAAAATTTGCTCTTTTGGAAAATATAAAAGGGAATTTCGTTTGTCTAAAATTTCGTCCCTGAGGAAAGTATTTTTTTCTTGGGGTGTAATAATACAATATGTCTATCAATTTATAAAGCAGGCAAAACAAAATAATTCAATATATAAAACTATTAAATTAAATTGATAAAAAAAAAATGTTTATAAAGTAAAAATAATACAAATAAACAAAATCCCCCCCTAAATAAATGTTACCCCTAAAAATCCCCCTAAACGTGATAAAAACCCTAAATTTGGAGGGAAATCCAACCTGGCAACACTGATACGAAATTAACTTATAACATAAGAGAGAATAAAATATATAAATAGATATGGGAGCAGTAACACGCTCGCTCTTTTTGAGTATATTTATGTTATTAGTTTTGAAGAGCTGGTATGCTTACGATGAAGTACTATTTTTCGACTGCTGATATGCTTGCACCGAAGCACTTTCCTTCAATGTCATGCCTGAGTAAAAGTATTACTGCTGATATATGTACAAAGAACTTGTTACCCAATTTGGCGCAGGCATACTGTACTCATACCTGGTAATAGTAGTTTTTCCTGGGAAAGAGAGAAATATACACCAATGAAGCAATTTTGTTTAAGATGTGAAAAATAATTATGCCTAATAAATATTCTCTTCTAAATATTTATCGAAAAATATTTGTTTTTGTGAAAACGGCGTGACTTCAGAAATTGTAATACAATTTAATTAAATTTTCTAAAATTGACCTATTTTAAACATTTAATTGGTTCAACAAATGTTTTCATTGAAACAAAAAATCAATCACAAAAATTAATTGTGACAGTGGAACAATGAAGTTTTTAATAAGCTTTGATGATTGACACTATCATTTGTATGATTAAAGACAATTCAACGCAAATTTAATTGGATCAATTAATTTCGTAATTGAAGACAAAAAAATATTTTTTTATGTGTACGTTCTTTTGTAGTATTATTGATATTTCGCTGAACTTACACATTTGTGTTATTTTCATTTCATTTTATTTATTAATAATCCAGAAGCTCAACCAGGCCTAAATGATTACAAGTACTACAATGACACTAAAATAACTTAACTAAAAAACAATCTTAAAAAATACAAATTTTATAACAACTTTTAACACGAATAGAGACAAAATGTTTTAATTTCCCAGCAAACAAAAATGGAAGTTGTTCCCCAAACATTTCTTTTATAGCCCATCCCAGAATCCCCCATCGAGTTTTTTCAACTTCCGATGCAGTCCTTTTGGACAAGTCCACAAACATTTCTTCTAAAGCGCATCGTGGGATCCCCCAATGATTTTTTCCGCTTCCGATGCAGTCCTTTTGGGCAAGTGCACAAACATTTCTTCTAAAGCACATCTTGGGATCCCCCAATGATTTTTTTCTACTTCCGATGCAGTCCTTGTGGAAAAGTATTAGAAAGAACGCAATCAGAATATTTTAAGTGCAAATTTTGGACAATTAAATTTTCCAAAAAAAAAAAAAAAAAAAAAAAATAGAAAACTAATAAAAAAAATTGAAATGAAAATTAATAAAAGAGTAAAAAAAAATAAATTTTATCCCCGCTTGGGTTTTGAACCTGTGCCGTTTGACTTTTTCGCTTCCATGGAAGTTCTTTTGAGAAGGGTTTGCAAATTACGAGAATTTTGATTTTTTTTGTTAATTTTTAATGGAAAAAATATATTTATACGAAAATATATGCCGAAAATAAAAACTAAAAACGATGCATAACAGAAAAATATTTTTTTAGAAAAATATTTGATAAAAATTGATAATTTGCCGCTGGTGAGGTTTGAACCTGTGTTTCTTATTTTTTCGTTCATACTAATAAACAACATCTCGAGAAGCAATTAGAATGTTATTCCTTGGTGTCGTATTACGATCATATCACAAATATTTGAATTGACCTTTCGACGCTTTATGTTCAATGGCGTTTGCGGCTGAGTGTGCTAAGGCGTTCTGTTATGGTGCCAGCAAACCCAGGTTCAACCCCTACTCGGAGCGAAAAAGTTTTTCAAATTGTAAAACATATGGATGAAAAAAAAGTGAAATTGGTTGAAAACATTTTTTCGCTTTTTAAATTTCTTCATTCAAATTAACTTCTAGGGCACAACTTCTAAAGTAATGCAAAGGATCCAAAAAGGGAGTACTTCCGTCCTATGACAAGCCCATGTACAATTCATTGGAGTTGATCCAAGTTTGCACTACTTCCCGATCACAGATTGGGGATCCAAACTACTTTTTTGGAAGCTCTTTTTTCTGGGTTGTAAAATATTGCTTGTATCCAAAGATAAGGATGAACAAATGTGAGCCAAAACAGTTCAATTATATCAAAGCTTAGCTAAAGACAAAGAGAAATTTCGAAGCTCATAGGGAACAAGCGAATTCCAAAGCATTACAGCCCTTACCTGAAAAGATCGCTGCATAACTAGTGATCGGAACAGAAGCATAACAAGGTCTGAAGTTCTAACTGAATTTCAAAAAAACAAATTTAGAGCTCAAATACAGAGGACTATCGACCCAGCAAAAAAAGCGTCGCCAAAAAAGTAATAAAAATGTTCTTTTTGGATCCGGAAGTGGCAGAAGCGATGAATTTAACATGGGCTTGTCATAGGACGGAAGTCCTCCATTTCAACAGCCGTTGCACTGAATTTGCATCACTTCTTTAGGTGTGATCCGAATTCAATGTTTTGGATGTAAATTAAAAAATTCAGTGATATTTTGTCAAATAAATAATTTGTATAATTTTTAATGGATTCTAACGCTTGTCGGAAACGTTTGACCTCAAATATTTTAAAAAATGCACAATTTTTTCGGATTGGATTTAGCATTTTTTTCGACAAAATTTAAATAATTTGTACCATTTTATGAATTCTTACTCTGTTTTTAACCTATTTGAAACAAAAAAAGTTAGAATTATCCATTAAAAGTATGAAAAAACCAAGTTATAAAAATTGAATTAAAAGAACTTCCTGGGTAGTTAAAATAAAGAACATCAATGGGAGCGCATCTTCTGGAAGTGCTTTTAAAGTTGTGTTGTTGGAAGAACTTCCAAATTTTTTTGCTGGGGAACTATGGGTTCTGTACAACAATTGGATAAATCTAAGATCGATATATTTCTGAAAAGAGCAGCCAAGGAATTGTATCGCGTAAGGCGTAATATGTTGACGGTAATCCAAATTGAATACGAAACGAACAATTCAATTAAAACAAATCTTTAATCTGTCCAAATTTCCTTGGGACAATATTTCAAGGCCATACAAGATATGTGGTAATAATATCGTCATACCTACTTTCCATCGGACATTGAAGGGTAACACAAAAGCAGATGTATATATTCTTCGTAACAAAAAGGATATTCGAACCATTAGCCTGTTACCATGACAATCAAACTTCAAATCAGCATCGATATATAGTCTCAAAATTCTCATTGAATGGACATTCACAATATCTAAATCACCTAGGGAAAAGTACAAATTTCCGTGGCCGGAAAAGTTAAAATTATTGATTTATTTTTTGTGGCATTTATCTGTATAAAATTAGAAGAACACCAACTGACTAGTCTAGGAAGCTCCTCATTCATCCTCCTTACAAAGCTATCTACCCTATCCGTAGAAAAAGCTGCAAAAACCAGCAAATCATCTGCATATAAATGTGCCCCCATAAATGTTCATGAAGTAAATATATCATTTATATAATGAAAAAAAAAAAACAACATTGGGCCTAAAATTGAGCCTTGGGGAACCTCTCGGTATATCATCCTAAATCTTGAATTTGCCCCATTAACCTGAACATACTGAGTCTTTTCACAAATGAAACTTTTAATCAGTCAACATAAGCTCCTGGAAAATCTGAAATTATGACATAATTTATTGAGCAAAATCTCATGACTTATAGAATGAAATGCAGAAGTAAGATCAACTCTTCTCGAATGGAATCGGTTACACTTAAAGGGTGATACGGTCAAAATTTGGTCAATAAAAATTTGACGTATTTCTTTCAATTTTGCATTTAAAAAACCTGAACACCCCTCATTTTCAAGGTGTGAATGTTGCTCCTATTTTGATTTTGGAATTCACTCTTCAGTTGTCAAAATGCCGTCCAAGCAAGAAGAGCAGCGTATCAAAATTTTGCTCGCGCATCGCGAAAATCCGAGCTACTCGCACGCAAAGCTGGCAAAATCGCTAAAAGTTGCCAAATCAACCGTTACAAATGTAATTAAAGTGTTTGGGGAACGTTTGTCGACAGCCAGGAAGTCTGGATCGGGGGAAATCGAAAACCGGAAGCCGCTGAGACGACAAAGAGAGTTGCCGGTAGTTTCAAGCGAAACCCTACAACCGTCTACAACCGTGCATCGAGCCAAAAAACGAGCCGGTCTATCGACTTACAAGAAGGTAGTGACTCCAAATCGCGATGATAAACAAAATACGACGGCCAAAGCGCGATCCCCGACGATGCTGACGAAGTTTGACTGTGTGGTAATGGACGACGAAACCTACGTCAAAGCCGACTACAAGCAGCTTCCGGGACAGGAGTTTTATACGGCAAAAGGAAGGGGAAAGGTAAAGTCGTTGTGCTGTGTCCCCTTCGAAAACCAGACTGGTATGGGGAAAGCAAGTTTCTCTCTCGTATATGAGCAGATATCTGATCGTTAATGATGATCTCCAACACCTTAGATAAAGCTGGGAGATTGCTGATAGGACGAAAATCAGAGTATGAATTCGGAGAACCAACTTTCGGTACCGGGATTACCCTTGCACGTTTCCAAACTTCCGGAAAGCACGAAGTCGTCATTATAGTATTGTATATGTGGACCAAGTGGCTTGCAAATGTCGTCTCAAAGTCAATCGAGGGAGGACTAGCTATCTGCGGTAACATAAAATGATCGTTACACCCATCTGGGTCAATGTCATACCCCCACGATTACCACCTGTATAACCAATTTTGCGGAGTTCCATCCATATATCCCCAGCCGAACAACTAGTAAAAAAGTTCTGCACTGTTAGAAAAATATGTTTTTCATATGTTCCGATATAAACAAAATGTGTTTCGGGCACGATTTTAAACCACAATATATTTAAGTGCGAACATGTAATTTTCCTAAACTAACACTAAATGTTTGGGACATCTATGTTAATATGTTAGAATATATTATGTTTGGGGCATGAATGTTTCATAAAAATCATATGTGTGAATACAAACATATATAAATTTACAAATTGCAACTAAACATACATATGTTGTGATATTTTATTCAAAGCGACAGAGAGAGTATAGAGAGAAATAGAGATGGAAACCGGGAGAGTTGACGAAAGATATCAATATAACACAGCAAAAGAGTCAAAAGAGAACAATTTCTGTGAAACCGCTTGTAAAAGGTGATTCTTTTGAGGTTAGGATTTTCATGCATTAGTATTTGACAGATCACGTGGGATTTCAGACATGGTGTCAAAGAGAAAGATGCTCAGTATGCTTTGACATTTCATCATGAATAGCCGAACGATCTGCCACAACGTCGAATTTTCAGTGAATGGGCCCTAGAAAAGTTGGCAGAAAATCCGCTTTTTTATCGACAAATTTTGTTCAGCGATGAGGCTCATTTCTGGTTGAATGGCTACGTAAATAAGCAAAATTGCCGCATTTGGAGTGAAGAGCAACCAGAAGCCGTTCAAGAACTGCCCATGCATCCCGAAAAATGCACTGTTTGGTGTGGTTTGTACGCTGGTGGAATCATTGGACCGTATTTTTTCAAAGATGCTGTTAGGTTAGGTTAGGTTAGGTTAAAGTGGCAGCCCGATTAAGATTCAGGCTCACTTAGACTATTCAGTCCATTGTGATACCACATTAACTAAAAGTACCTATTACATATGGGCACTTCTAGTTTTAACCGCTGAACCTTCTTGATTATTTTTCTTTGTTGAACCAACCAGATTGTTCCAAAAACAGTAGCAGACTGCTTAAGTTAACGTTTTCCAGATCCGCCAGTAATCTGAAGCTATATGCTCCTAAAAGTTGCTTGCGCTTTACACAAAATGCAGGACACTCACACAAGAGGTGTTTAATTGATTCTTTTTCCTCCGCATCATGACAGCTCATACAATAGTCATTATACTTCGCGCCAATAGTTTTTGCAAAATCGCCTATCAGGCAGCGACCCGTTATAGCAGATATCAGGAGTGATATCTGACGTCTCGAGAACATTAGCATATCTAGTGTGCGGTTTAAGTTGAAATGGGGCCATATTTGCTTGGTGTCGTTACAACCCTTGCAATTCTCCCATCGAACATTTGCCATCATAACAGCCTTCTCACGCAGCATGAGCTTGCAGGTAGCTAGGGGCATACCAACAAATTCTAGTTCCCCTGGAATATGTAAGGTAGTCCCTAGCCTTGCCAACTCATCCGCTTCGCAGTTCCCCGGTATGTTCCTATGGCCAGGCACCCATATTAGGTGAATATTGTACTGCTCAGCCATCTCATTGAGAGATTTGCGGCAGTCGATGGCCGTTTTCGAGTTGAGGAACACAGAGTCCAAGGATTTTATTGCAGGTTGACTGTCTGAGTATATATTAATGCCCACATTTTTTGGAACATTACTTCTCAGCCAATTCGCCACCTCTCTTATTGCTAATATTTCAGCCTGAAAAACACTACAGTGATTAGGTAATCTTTTCGCTATTCGAAGTTCCAGATCATTAGAATATACTCCGAACCCCACTTGTCCATCCAATTTGGAGCCATCAGTGTAGAAATCTATATATTCTTTATTCCCCGGGGTCTGTGTGCACCACGCCTCACTGTTGGGGATTAGAGTCTCAAACTTTTTGTCGAAAAGTGGACTCGCCAAAGTGTAATCCACTACGTTAGGCACATCTGGCATTGTTTTGAGGACAGAACTGTGACCGTAACCTTTTTCCGACCACAGCGATAGTTCGCGCAACCGCACAGCCGTTGTTGCAGCTGACTGTTTGGCCAAAATGTCTAAAGGCAATAGATGCAGCACGACATTAAGGGAATTTGTTCCTGTCTTGCTGAATGCGCCTGAAATACACAAACACGCCATACGCTGAACTTTATCTAAACAAGTCGGTTTCTGAAGTGCCGGCCACCAGACTACAACACCATATAGCATTATAGGTCTAACCACTGCCGTGTATAGCCAATGCACAATTTTTGGTTTCAGTCCCCACTTTTTTCCTATTGCCTTTTTGCACGAGTACAAAGCTACAGTTGCCTTTCTCGCCCTTTCTTCAATATTAAGCTTAAAGTTCAGCTTCCTGTCCAAAATAACGCCAAGGTATTTTGCACATTCACCAAAGGGAATTTCAATACCCCCTAAGGAAATAGGCCTAACCGTGGGAGTTTTGCGATCGTTGCAGTACATGACTAATTCTGTCTTTGCAGGATTTACCCCAAGACCATTGTCTTTCGCCCATTTCTCAGTCATCCGGAGGGCCCTCTGAATAATATCTCTGATTGTGGATGGGAATTTTCCCCTGACTGCCAGAGCCACATCATCTGCGTATGCCACCACTTTTATCCTTTCTTTTTCTAGAGTAACCAGAAGGCTATTTATAGCAACATTCCAAAGAAGAGGTGATAGGACTCCTCCTTGGGGAGTGCCTCTGTTCACATACCTTTGTATGTTTGCTTGTCCTAGTGTGGCTGAAATACGTCTCTTCATTAGCAGTTCGTCTAACAGCCTGAGTATACATGGATCAACATTCAGAGTTGTCAGTCCATTTAATATCGAGCTCGGATGGACATTATTGAACGCCCCTTCGATGTCTAGAAACGCCACGATTGTGTATTCTTTGACAGATAGTGAGCTTTCAATAAAGCTGACTAGTTCATGTAGTGCGGTCTCAGTAGACCTGCCCTTCGAGTATGCATGCTGTCGTTTCGAGAACAAACTTGAATCGATGCTAGTTCTAAGATAAATATCTATCATCCTCTCCAGAGTCTTAAGTAGGAATGAGGATAAGCTGATTGGTCGGAAATCCTTCGCCCTCGAGTGAGAGGCTTTTCCCGCTTTAGGTATGAAAACGACTTTTGTTTCCCTCCACTTTCCTGGGATATATGATAAGTTGATACATCCTTTATATATCACCGACAACCAGGGGATAATTTTGTCAGTTACAGCTTGTAACTCCGCCGGAGTAATTCCATCAGGTCCAGGGGATTTGAATGGTCCAAAGCTATTTAGCGCCCATCTTATTCTAGTTTCCGATACAATTTCCTCGACAGGAAACGACCGCTGAGCAACTGTGGCACCGCCAGTACATGGTTCAACCGTCTGATTTCCAGGAAAATGTGTGTCCAATAGTACCTCCAGCGTCTCCTTACTGGACGTTGTCCAATTGCCCTCCGATGTTTTAATGAAACCTGGAGCGGAGTTGGTGGATGCTAGAACCTTCCGTAGTCTGGAAGCCTCGGACGTATTCTCAATACTGCTGCAGTAAGCATTCCAAGAGTTATGCTGAGCCTTTCTCAGTTCTCGCTTGTATCCTCTCAGATTCTTCTTGTAAGCGTCCCAGTCCTCAGGGGCTCTGGTGGACTTTGCCTTGTTAAAGAGCTTCCTGCAGGATTTCCTCATATTACTTAATTCCGTAGACCACCATGGTGGTCGATGTTTCCCCCTTGGCTTTCCTCTAGGGCATGCAGCTTTCAGTGAGATGTTGAAGGCCTTAGTAATCCGCTCCACTGCGTGTTCGATATCTTGCACATTTCTCATATTTGTCTCTGTTATTTCCGGTATCATCATATTGAACGATTCCCTATACCTATTCCAGTCAGCTTTCCTAACATTTGGCGGAAATATGATCTTGGTGATATGAACATCAAATTTGAAACTGATGTAGCGATGATCTGAGAAGCTGTGTTCACTTAAAACCTGCCACTCAGATATCATTTCATTTAGTTCTTGCGAGGCCAAGGTGATGTCCAAAACCTCTTGCCTGTTTTTAGTGACAAAGGTTGGGACATCTCCCTTGTTGCAAACTACCAGATTAGTACGCAAAATAAACTCTATTAGCGACTCTCCCCTTGTATTAGTATCACTACTTCCCCATATACTATGATGTGCATTCGCATCGCATCCCATAATGAGTTTCGCCTTTGTTTTCAGTGACTCCTCCACTAAGGTCTTAACGGCATATGGAGGCATCTCCCTGTCATGTCCCATGTAGACCGAAGATACCCAATATTTGCATTTGGCTATTTCTAAACTTGCAACGACAGTGTCTGTATTGCACATTGAGGGAAGCAGAAACAAATTGAGCTCGTTTTTAGCAATTATACAGGCTCGATTTACATCATTACCAGTATACTGCAATAGTTTGAACCCCGGAGTACTTAATTCACATATTTTGTTTTTGTAAACATATGGTTCTTGAATAAGAACTATATCTATGTCCCCTTTCATCAGGAGAACTTTTAAGGCAGCACATGCAGCCTTACAATGATGAAGATTTATCTGGAGGATCCGTAGGACCATCGAGATTTTCAACAACCGTCACATCAGCCGCTTCGATCGAGTCATCAAGAATGTCCTCTTCAGAGATATCGGTGACTCTCGCA
Organism: Haematobia irritans; assembly: GCF_050003625.1. Classification (NCBI taxonomy): domain Eukaryota; kingdom Metazoa; phylum Arthropoda; class Insecta; order Diptera; family Muscidae; genus Haematobia; species Haematobia irritans. The sequence continues at coordinate 92,130,052 of NC_134398.1, forward strand.
ATAACCATAGGTTCGACTTTGGTGAGTTCTGAGGCAATAGAAGCCTCCTCACGCATACGGTATCTATCCATGTCTTCAACTTTGGTATCTCCCTCGACTTCGCAAGAGGATCCGCTTACTTCTGATTCAGACAGAGGCTTGTCCATTTCTGAATCCTTTAGCTGATCGTTTTTATACACCTTCATTTGGATATAATGAAAGCCATAACATACACGGCCCTGGGACTTTGCCAGATGTGGCAAAGACTGAGTGTTCAATATAAACACTGCATGCCGTCTTGGTCCATCCACTTCATCCAAACGGCCAACCTTCCAATCAGCTGTTGGAAGATCTGGATTGCATCGTTTCAGTCTATTTAAAATAGATTCAGGGTCAGAAGGGTTTGCAGGTATCCAGGCATGTGCTCTAGGTCTAGCCGGTATGTCTTTCTTCTCGACTAACTCTAGAGCAGCTCCTTCCCAAACTTCACCAATTAGTATCAGAGCAGCTTTAAAACATTCTATAGACCTCTGGTCCTCAAATGCGACTAGCTTAAATCGTCCTTGATACCAACCAGCCTCTTGGTGTCGAGGATCTGGGCCGGGAAACTTTTCCAGTACCTGTGAGTAGACGACAGATAGAGCATTCTCAATTTCCCCCCATTTTTGCTTTGGAACCATACCGTCCAATGCTCCTTTATTAATGATAGCCATCACAAGGCTATCTTTAGCAACTGAGGCAAACGATCTTTGATCCCTTTTGGAGGATGGCAGCTCATCCGGCGATCGTTCCCTTTTTCCAGTCTCAAGAATTCCTTGAGCCCATTTTAAGGAATCGCTTTGTTTAGCCGACAACGTGCTTGGGTCGACTGATCCTAACTTCTTTAGGATAAACAAAGCATTTCTGCGTTCCTTGAATCTCTTTCGTGAGGGATTACCTCCTTTTGATGTCGTTACCTTAGAAAAAGTTCGACTTGTCAGTGTGTCGCCACCTGTCGACCCGTCTACAGGTCGACTAATTGGGCCTAACTCTTGGTCATTGCCCAGATTTATAACTCCAGTCGATAAAGATGCTGTTGGACGCAACGTTACGGTGAATGGCGATCGCTATCGTTCGATGCTAACAAACTTTTTGTTGCCAAAAATGGAAGAACTGAACTTGGTTGACATGTGGTTTCAACAAGATGGCGCTACATGCCACACAGCTCGCGATTCTATGGCCATTTTGAGGGAAAACTTCGGAGAACAATTCATCTCAAGAAATGGACCGGTAAGTTGGCCACCAAGATCATGCGATTTGACGCCTTTAGACTATTTTTTGTGGGGCTACGTCAAGTCTAAAGTCTACAGAAATAAGCCAGCAACTATTCCAGCTTTGGAAGACAACATTTCCGAAGAAATTCGGGCTATTCCGGCCGAAATGCTCGAAAAAGTTGCCCAAAATTGGACTTTCCGAATGGACCACCTAAGACGCAGCCGCGGTCAACATTTAAATGAAATTATCTTCAAAAAGTAAATGTCATGGACCAATCTAACGTTTCAAATAAAGAACCGATGAGATTTTGCAAATTTTATGCGTTTTTTTTTTTTTAAAAGTTATCAAGCTCTTAACAAATCACCCTTTATGTTGTTTCGGAAAACTGTTTTATGATAAGGCCAAAAATTTGATATGTTTAAGTCTAAATATTATTTAATTTGAATAAAGAGAATATACATTCTGAACCAAGAGAATAGACATTTGAAAAACAAACAGCTTATGTTTTCGCCTTGAGAGCAGCATTTTATGTATGTGTGGACATGTGTTTTGTTTATCATTTTGGCATTATTTTTTTCTTGGTTCGTTAAAAGAAATCAGGGGTCTTCATAAAAATAACGAAAGGGCACTATACTCTTTTTAGAGTTGGGACGGTAAAATGAAATAAGGAGGAAATAGTGAAAAATTACACAGTAAAATGTAAAAAAACAAAGTTTAGTTTCTCTTTATTAAAAAGTAGTCCACGAGGAGTTGACGGACACCATCAAATATAAAAGCGGGCATTAAGTTCGACTTTTACAGCTAAAACAATTTAAAAAGTTTATTTTCTTTAAAATGAATTATTAAAGAAAAATAAAAGGAATTTTAGAGCGATGGTGTTAAATGCTAGTAAAAAACTGTTCACTCCTAAATAAATTTATGTTTATATTATAAAATTATGTATGTATGTCTATACTCGACTCCGTTCTTCTTTTGTTAGTTTTTGAATTCCTTCCAAATTTTAAAGTTTTGTACAAAAACAGTTTTTTATTACAAGATTGTTATTTTTGCAATAAAAAAAATATTTTATCCAAAAATCATTCAATTTCGTTTATATCAAGCACTGTTACTGACTATTATTAATATAGTATAAAGATAAATGTGTAAATTCAAAAAAAAAAAAAAACAAAAAAAATGTTCGGTCGGAGCAGGGATTGAACCCACGACCCTTTGCATGCAAGGCAGACATGCTAACCACTGCTCCACGTGGCAAACAAATGTATGTTTCTGTTAAATAATGTTATGGTTGCATGGGCTCGTGGGCGCTGCAAACTATGCTATATAAATGTAACTTAAAACGATAATTATCTACTGGTGACTATAACAGCTACGTGGCCCAGTGGATAGTGTGTTGGCTTACAAACTGTATGGTCCTCGGTTCGATTCTCCGTGCAGGCGAAAGGTAAAATTTAAAAAATTTATAAAAGTGAATAATTTCTTCAACATTATTTGTATTACAGAGAAAGGTGCCAATAACTAAAAAATTTCGTGGAAGTGAAAATTACGAGTATGTTAGGGAATGAGCACAATCGTGTTTGGGAAAAATTCTTCCAAGCATATAATATTTTTGGCTCAAAATGCTTCCAAACATATAATATGTTCACATAAAACAAACATATTAATGTTTCGGCAGTATGCAATAATATATGTGCTTCCTGCAAAATATGTTTGGAACATATGTTAAAGAAGCGATTTTTTTTGAGGGTGTGGAAATGCCTAGCCCTTTCTCTACGGATGATCCTTTCGCTTTCGGTATCTGCAAAATGTATAAGCAAAATCCCTCAGCTGCCTTGCTGAATTACTCGTAATAGCAGCACAAAAATACCAATCCATACGACCTGTAAAAACTATTTTCCTTTTGGGAACGTGTTTATCATTAAAACATGAATGTCCATCATGGTTAGGGTCATTCTTATAATATATTTCCTCAAAATCAGAGGCATCTACATCTAACAGACAACTATTCAAATCAATAGCAGAATAGTCCCGTATCTCTATCCTACATTGTGATTCTGTTTTCTCTACACTGCACGAAATATAAACAGCAGCATGATGGGAATTCAGTGCTGGAACCATAAGTTGGCATTCCGAAACTACCATATTACAATCATTAACGAAATAATAGTCAATAAGGGAATATCTGTCTATCCGAAAATTGGCAAACAATTGTGTAGAATATGGATACCATATTGCGAGCAAAGGTCTCTTAATTCTCCACCACCAGCGAAAAGATTAATATTGAAATCGCCAACCACAATTACAGAACTATACTTAGAACAAAGCTCACCTACGGCGTCCCAACAGCTTCTAATCCCACCATAAGGAAGATATATCACTCCAACAAGCACTTTATGTCCAGAGTAAGAATTTATCTCAATAAAAATTCCCTCCGATACACAACCATTCTTGATCTCTCTCTCTGTAATACAAATAATGTTGAAGAAATTATTCACTTTTATAAATTTTACCTTTCGCCTACACGGAGAATCAAACCGAGGACCATACAGTTTGTAAGCCAACACACTATCCACTGGGCTACGTAGCTGTTATAGTCACCAGCAGATAATTATCGTTATACGTTATATTTATATAGCATAGTTTGCAGAGCCCACGAGCCCATGCAAACATAACATTATTTAACAGAAACATACATTTGTTTGCCACGTGGAGCAGTGGTTAGCATGTCTGCCTTGCATGCAAAGGGTCGTGGGTTCAATCCCTGCTCCGACCGAACACTTTTTTTTTTTTTAATTTACACATTTATATTTATACTATATTAAAATTTTATAATGAAACTTCGAAATGTGGGTTATTAAAGATGTATAGTCAGTAACAGTGCTTGATATAAACGAAATTGACTGATGTTTGGATAAAATATTATTTTTTTATTGCAAAAATAACACTTTTGTAACAAAAAACTGTTTTTGGTACAAAACTTTAAAATTTGGAAGGAATTCAAAAACTCTAACAAAAGAAGAACGTGGAGTCGAGTAAAACATACATAAATAATTTTCTAATATAAACATAAATTTATTTAGGCGTGAACAGTTTTTTACTAGCATTTAACACCATCGCTCTAAAATGCCTTTTATTTTTCTTTAATAATTCATTTTAGAGAAAATAATCTTTTTAAATTGTTTTAGCTGCAAAACTCGAACTTAATGCCCGCTTTTATATTTGAAGGTGTCCGTCAACTCCTCGTGGACTACTTATTAATAAAGAGGAACTAAACTTTGTTTTTATACATTTTACTGTGTAAGTTTTCACTATTTCCTCCTTATTTCATTTTACTGTCCCAACTCTAAAAAGAGTATAGTGCCCTTTCGTTATTTTTATGAAGACCCCTGATTTCTTTGAACGAACCAAGAAAAAAATTGTGCCCATAATGCCAAAATGAGAAACAAAACACATGTCCACACATACATATTTATCATAAAATGCTGCTCTCAAGGCGAAAACATATGCTGTTTGTTTTTCAAATGTCTATTCTCTTGGTTCCAAATGTCCATTCTCTTTATTCAAATTAAATAATATTTAGACTTAAGCATATCAAATTTTTGGCTTTATCATAAAACAGTTTTCCGAAACAACATACAAGCGGTTTCACAGAAATTTTTATCTTTTGATTCTTTCGCTGTGTTATGTTGATATATTTTGCATTAGCGTAGCTAGACAATTTTCCTAGGGGGGGGGGCTATAGCCCCCCTAGCTAAAACTTTATAGACTGAACTTATAGGTTCAACTAATGTTTTATTTCATACAATTGAATAAAAAAATAGACATCAAAATAACTCGACAATCAATTTATAATAAAGCAACTAAAAGTACCCCACGGGAAATTGGTGCAAATTGCCACTGCCGGACCTATCACAGAACTGGTACCTGTGCTCCAGTTAGTTGCAATTTTCACATTTAGTGAAATAAAATGATCAGAATAACCTTTTGTTCGACATATTTCAAAAGTTTTTTTTTTTCATTTCGGGTTCGATTGGGAGCCCAAATTGAAAGAGATTTCTAAGAGTTTGTCCGAGACTGGTTCCTGAGGACCTGTTTATGGGTTGCTCCTGCTAAATTGTCCCAGGACGTGTCCTTTGGGATGAATCCAAGACGCGTCCTAAAATGTAAGTTTACTCCGTCAATGACAAACCCATGTTAATGTGGACGGTCCCTTCCATACGTTTTGATCAGAACTGGGACTGGTCCATACACACCAGGGACTAGTCCTGTACCATTTCTGTGGTTGATCCATTTCCCGTATGGTAGTTCCACACTTTTCCCAGCAAAAAATTGGGAGTTGTTCTAAAGGCACAACTTTAAAAGCACTTCCAAAAATGTACTCACAAAGAAGTTAACTATTTTAACTACACAGGAAGTTTTTTTTACTTAATTTTTTTACATTTTAATGATTAATTTTTTGTTTTCTTTTTTCGAATAGTTTAAAAAAGAGTAAGAATAAATAAAATGGTACAAATTATTCAAATTTTGCCACAAAAATGCTAAATCCATTATAGAAAAATCGATAATATTTGAAAAAAAAAAAAACGTTTCAAACAAGCGTTAGAATGCATTAAAAATCATAAAAAAGTAAACAAATTATTTATTTGGGAAAATATCACAAAATTTTTAATTCACATTCAAAACACTGAATTCAAAGCACACCCTAAGAAGTGATGCAAATTCAACGGTTGTTGAAACGGTGGACATTCGTTCTATGACAAGTTCATATTACATTCATCGCTTCTCCGCCAATTTTGTACCACTTCCAAACCCAAAAAGAACATTTTCACTTCTTTTTTGGCGACGCTTGTTTGCAGCATTATTAAGATATTAATTTATGAAAGAATAGTTTTAATATCAATTAGTATTTTTTATTCAACTAAATCATAAGTTCAACGACAGCTTTATTTCATAAATATCAGACTTCTACCACAACTTAAGTAATTCGATTGTACATGAAAGTCTTTAGTGAAACTTTGTGCGCCGTACGAGTATATACTTGTTTAATTTTTATAAAAATGTAAAATCATAAATAGGTTTTCAAATTCTGGGGGGGCTAAGATTTTTCTGGGGGGGGGGTCTAAGCCCCCTCCCCAGAGGCCTTCCTACGCTTATGATATTTTGTCAACTCTCCCGGTTTCCATCTCTATTTCTTTCTCTATACTCTCTCTGTCGCTTTGAATAAAATATCACAACATATGTATGTTTAGTCGAAATTTGTAAATTTATACATGTTTGCATTCACACATATGATTTTTATGAAACATTCATGCCCCAAACATAATACACAGAAAAAAAGTGTCTTGTAAATTTAAGGACCATTTTAACTTTCACATAGTACAACAAATTTACTGTAATATAGTTCATTTTTCGTAACCACAACGAAAATTAACTTAGCTAAAGGAAAACTTATAAAAATTCAGTAAATGTTTTTTAGTTCACTAACTACGAAATGGGAAGGATTTTTCCTTAAATAAATTTCCAACACAGTAGTTAATGCATCGTTGATTCTATTATAAAAATACATGGGCAATATAAAAATCTTACTACGAAATGTGGACAATATACTAAGAAAAAATTTTGTATGGAAAAAATTTTTTTTTGTAAAATTTAACTTAACGACATTACCGATTCGTACGATGGCTACCTACAGATTATTTCCCTTTTTATTATATGTTGGAGTGTTTTTACTCACATTGAAAATTTTAGAAAAAGTAGAATAAAAAGTAGTTAATATAATCCTTGACGGGTGTATATAATTTTTTAGAGATTCCTCATAGATTTGGTATATATTTTAGCTTAACTTATAGATAGAATTCCAACTAATCAATAAATGTGCTATTGGAAAATGTGAGTGCATCATGTGAGGGAGTTTTTAGAGACATTTTGTGTATATCTCGTATGATTGTTTGTGTTTGTTATTGCGTCATTTATGCTGTTGTTGGTTGTTTTGATTCTAGAGACAATGGAATGTTCCTTGTGTGTTGTTGGTATTTTTTGTGGTGAGAGTTGTTTTCTTGCAATAGCGAGATCAGAAAGTGATCGTGTGTGTGTGGAGTTGTTTTTCTTTACGGCAGGTATGTTTCCTTTATGACTATTTGTGTCTGTGAGTTATTTGGCACGCATAGCTACAATGTAAGTTATTGTTGCATTCAGTTATGTTGATGCTTTTATGAAGTGCACACGTGGATTTAATTTTGCAAAATTGTACGTGCGGTATTGGTGTTTATTAATGAAAATAAATTACATTTATTCGGAACATTTTAGAAACTGAGAATTGAATGATGTGATGTTAGAGTAACCAAAAACTCTTTTTATTGATAAAAAAAACAAATAACAGATTAAGGAACTGTTAATAGTTTAAAATTAGTGCGGATTTTTAATTGATTTACATAAAAAATATACAACATGAGTGGTAATAGGATGATCTATATTTGTTATACATCTGGATCACAGGTTGGAGATGCAACCATTTTTTTTTTGAATCTATATTTTTTATGTTACAGCAATTCCTACAGGTGAGTACTAAATTCGAGTTTAGCAGTAAAATTATTCCCTTATTACTTCGGTAATAAGAGAGGGTAATAAAACGATGCGATTCGTTCTAAGTTGAGATATCATCTACTCTTTATTATTCAAATTTGGATAATATACTTCTTATTGCTATTGCCAAGTGCATTACGTTAACATTTTTCTTATTGCTATTACAAAGTGCATTACGTTAACAATATTTTACCAAAAACAAAGCTGGTCTTTAATTGGGTCATGTGAATGACAGAAGCTTGAGTTGCAATTATAGGTTCAATGAACCAGAATTAGAAAATTGAAAAAGGTAAGTGAGAAAAGGTGTTTTGCAATTGGAAAAAGATTGGATTGCAGTTTAAGATTGCAAAATGAACAAAAAGGTAGGTGTGAGAAAGTTTGAATTGAAAAAAAGATTGGTTTGCAGTTTAAGATTGCAAAATGAACGAAAAGGTAGGTGTGAGAAAGTTTGTTGTGCAATTAGCAGAAAAAGGTAATTTTGCATTGGCAAAATTACTTGTAAACTCAACTTGTGTTGTAATTCCATTACAGCTAAATGATTTCAATTTTAGCTGTCATAACATTTAGCCACTAAAAATAAAAATAAATCACTAAGAAAAGTATAAAATTATACGTCTTCGATACAAATTTAAATATAACTTGATGGAAAATAGCCCAAACCAAGTTTTTTATAAAGATTATTTTTTTATAATGGATTATTAAAAAAAATTTTAGCCTCTAAACTCGAACTTAATATACACCTTAAATACTAAATGCTATACTGACAAGTGGAAATTATTTTATATTTTTTATTTCAAATATATTCTGAGAATAATTTCAAAAACGTCCCATTAGTCCATGGATATGATTCCAATAATGTACCTACTGGATGGATTTTTCAATGTGGTAAGTTTTTCTATAAACGGTATTTTGTCCGTTTTTAATAAAACAAAAATTTCAATTTATTAAAAATAATTATTTTCACTTGCAGGTAGACAGGTTTTACTGTTTAATGCTAATTAAGCTGATATCCTTATTGGATTTAGGAAATACTCTTGAAAACCGTAAGTTAAAAATCAATATGAACGATAGAATTTGATAATATTTTTCTTATATTTTGTATAACTTTGCAATTTCAGATGCTTATAAGACAAATCCGCCCAACAAAAGATAAAAATCGATGAAATTGGACAATTCACTTGAATATTGCAACTTATGCCACATATATCTTTCATATGGATAGAAAACATGGAAATTTAAATTAATTAGTTTAGTCCTAATAACGTAGAATATTACTCTTTTGAAGAAGCAATTACTAACTACCGACAAGTAATTGCATCCAACGTTCTAATAAAAATATTTCCTTTATTGTATATCATAACCCATAGTTTTGTGTAATATAATAATAATTTTTTGAAATAAAATACTGGTGGTAATAGAAAGTTGGCTTGTTTTGTACGATTTGATTCCTCAATTTCTCTACTTTTTTGAAAATTATACCGACAAACAGTTTATTTCAAACCTAATAAAGGTTTCCCAAAAAAATTGTTAATTTTTCCGGATAGCAGGAATTTTTTGAATTTGTTTAACTATATTCTTCCCACAGCATAGTATTAATGAACTAAAATACGATGCAATACATGAACTATTTTATAAGAAAATCATGAACTTATCTACATTAAAAAAATCTTTGGCGCCAAATCATGGTCATTCTTACTATGGGTTAGTTCATTTTTCATAAAAAATAGTAAACTTTTTTTTCGGTGTATATTCTAACATATTAACATAGATGCCCCAAACATTTAGTGTTAGTTTAGGAACATTACATGTTTGCACTTAAATATATTGTGTTTTAAAATTGTGCCCGAAACACATTTTGTTTATATCGGAACATATGAAAAACATATTTTTCTAAGAGTGCACGACCATCTAACCTATCCATCCTAAATAAACGGTATCCTGAAATATTCACCACCGAACTCGGCACGAACTCCTTCAACCATGATTCAGATATAGCAATGATATCAAAAACTTTTCCTGCAAACACAGCTCTTATCCCTTCTATTTTAGTTGAATTACGTCCCGGCACAATACTTTGCGCATTAAAATAGCTAACATTGAGATTGCAGGGGTCTAGTCCAAGACTATCTATAGCATCCTTGCCAATCTGCGTTTAAATTTTATTTTGAATAATCATTAACAAATTCATTCCTAACATTTAGAATTCAAATATAATTTCGTGTAATAGCTATTCAAATATGTAGCACCCCTAGCTAAATATTAATAGACTGAACTTATTGGTTCAATTAATGTTTTATTTTTTAAAAATGAATAAAAAATCATGCATCAACATAACTTGACAATTAATTTTTAATAAAGCAACTAATAGTATTTCCACACTTTTTCCCCAGCAAAAAATTGGGAGTTTTTCTAAAGGCACAACTTTAAAAGCACTTCCAAAAATGTCCTCTCAAAGAAGTTAATTATTTTAACTACACAGGAAGTTTTTTAATTAAATTTTTTATAGCTCGTTTTTTCATATTTTAATGGTTTTTTTTCAAATAGGTTTAAAAGAATTAATAAAATGGTACAAATTATTCAAATGCCGAAGAATGTTAGATTGCCGGAAGAATGCTAGAAAAATCGATAATTTTTTTAAAATATTCCAGGCCAAACTTTTCAGACAAGCATTGGAATGCATTAAAATATCACAAAATTTTTTAATTCACATTCAAAACACTGAATTAGGATCACACCTTTAGGAACTTAAATCATAACTTCAACCACAGCTTTATTTCACAAATATCAGACGTCAAGCATTCACTTATAATAAAGAAACTAACTTACAATTTAGAAGACAATGTTAAGAAATAAAACTACATATATATTGCCATCGGCAACTGCTACCATAGCCTAAAGTAAATCGATTGTGCATGAAAGTCTTTAGCGCAACTTTGTGTATTTACTTGTTTAATTTTTTATAAAAACAATGGAAAATAGTAAATAGGGTTTCAAATTCTGCGGGGTGGTCTACGCCCGCTCCCCAAAGGCCTTCCTACACGCAAAAAATAATTCTTTCCTCCCAAACGAAATTTTAGACAAACAAAGTTCGTTTCTCATTTGCTTTTCGCTGTAAGGAAGTGTATTTGGAAGAAAAGTATATACCTTTTGTGATAAACGTTTATTCTTTTCCAGGATGTAAAAACAATTTCATAAAGACAAACGCAAAAAAAACATTGTTTTCTTGCTAATTGCATTTTCCCTCACATCTTTCTCACATCCACGAGGTTTTTTTATATTAGTTCTTAACACCTTTTCCTGTAATACCAACAATGTAGAAGAAATTATACGATTTTATAAATTTTTAAAATGTTTTTACCTTTCGCCTGGACGGAGAATCGAACTGCTGACCATGCACTTTGTAAGCCAACACACTAACCACTGAGCTATGTACCTGTTATGGTCATCAATAGATAAATATCCATATCAGTTATATTTATAAAGCATAGCTTGCGGCGCCCACGAACCGAATAAACAAAGTTTATTTAACAGAAACAAACATTTAGTTTGGCACCGTGGAGCAGTGGTTGGCAAGGGTCGTGGGTTCGATCCCTGCTTCGACCAAAGTTTTTTGTTTTGTTTTTTTTTTTTTTTTTTTTGTACATATATTCAGATATGTTCGGAAGATTCCGAAAAAATGTTCAACATTACATTGTAGTATATTAAATTTTGAACTGTAAAATGTGTCTTATTAAAGACCTAAAGTCGGAAAAGAACAGTGTTTGATATAAACGAAATGGACTGTGTTGTTGTTTCAAAAATAACTTTTTTTTATTGAAAACATAAAAAATTTGTAACAAACGATTTTTTTTGGTGATAAAAGTTTAAAATTTTCGAAGCAATTCAAAAAACTCTAACAAAAGAAAACGTTTTCGGTACACGTTTTCCAAACGTTCTTTTTCTTTGCGTGTACGCTTATGATCTTGGTAGCAAGAGGAGTGAGGTTGTCATTAACCCTGGAAAGTCATCCTTATTTTGGTACACTAAAGTCATCCTTCGTCATTTTGACTACGGCTTATTTCAAGACACTATAATTTGCATCGTGAGCAAAAATGAGAACCAAAATGAGTTTATTTCCTTATTCAATTTGTTTTTAAATAGTTTAAGACAAAAATTCATAAAATGGTTGTATTGGTATAACTTAAACTTATAATTTCCCAATCCACCAAAATTCATTTTAAATAGAAAATGAAATTAAGCGTCGTCATTTTGACGAAGGATGACTGTCCAGGGTTAATAAAAACACGGCTCTCAATGTCGTTATTAAGTATTTGACATCGTTTCAAACTTCGACTGGCCATATATTTCTTAAAAAGAGCATAACGTTTGTAAATATTATTGAATTTAGCGATAACTTTCTTCTTGCAATTGACATAAGTGCAACTATTAATGTCGCAATGATGCACCGGAACTTCCAAGACTTCTCCAAATTTTTTATGGCATTGTATAAAGATTCCGTGGGCAAATCGCTAGGAAGACCACTAACGATAATATCTCCTCTATTTATCTGCCTTCTTAGGCTATTGTTTTCCACCTCTAATTGATATATTTTTGATTCAACATAGACTTTTCTCTTTGGTTTTTGCTACACAGCGGGCCATCTCTTCTTTAATATCTTTCAATTGGGAACGACATCCTTCGACACAATTTTCGAGAGGTTTCTAATACAAACTTCCAGTTCATTGATTTGGAGATTCAGAAGAACGAGTCTCACGCAATGACAGGTTGTCCAAACATGAGGTGCATTTGAAAAGAACTCCGCTTTTACTATTTTTTATGAGCTTTAACATTGCGTCCTTTAGCATGGAATTTGTAGAAGAAACGCATGCTGTGTGAAACATATGGTTGCAAGATCCACAATTAATTATATTTGCTCCTTGAGCTTTATTATTAAAAATGCCGCACTGAGTCAAAAGAAGGAATTCCAGCGAGTATAGAACAAAAATCAAAAAATTTCGTTTTATTTTTCTTGTTAATGTCAATTAGTGAATACGAGGGCACATATATTTGTAGAGTCAAGTACAAAGCACAATAACAACTACAGGCTGATTAAATGCTGATGACTTCAGTATAAGAGAGTGCAAAATGCGGGAGATAATGGTGTTATTGTCTCTATAATCTTTGTTGTATATTATTCACACTGCAGTCAAAATCGCATTCAGTTTTCTTTTTGCGCTTTATTATCATCCTCTCAAATCACTTATTTCGTCTTTTTGTATTAGAGATCATATTAATATGAAATGTATTGTATTTTCTGGTATATATATTAAAAAGTACTCCTTTTGCAGATTGGAAGTTGATCGTGTTTTTTTAATGGTCCGAAAGAAATTTAGTTTGAAGTTACCACAAGCATTTGTACACGCAAAAAAATTATTCTTTCCTCCCAAACGAAATTTTAGACAAACAAAGATCGTTTCGCATTTGCTTTTCGTTGAAAGGAAGTGTATTTGGAAGAAAAGTATATACTTTTTGTGATAAACGTTTATTCTTTTCCACGATGTAAAAACAATTCCATAAAGACTAACTCAAAAATTTTTTTTCTGGCTAATTGCATTTTCCCTCACATTTTTCTCACTTCCACGATGTTTTTTAGTTCTTAGTACCTTTTTCTGTAACACAAACAATGTAGAAGAAATTATACGATTTTTTAAATTTCTAAATTTTTTTTTACCTTTCGCCTGGACGGAGAATCGAACCGCGGACCATCCAATTTGTAAGCCAGCATTTAGCATTTAGTTGGGCACCTTGGAGCAGTGGTTGCTACGTCCGGCCACCGTGGTGCAATGGTTAGCATGCCCGCCTTGCATACACAAGGTCGTGGGTTCGATTCCTGCTTCGACCGAACACCAAAAAGTTTTTCAGCGGTGGATTATCCCACCTCAGTAATGCTGGTGACATTTCTGAGGGTTTCAAAGCTTCTCTAAGTGGTTTCACTGCAATGTGGAACGCCGTTCGGACTCGGCTAATAAAAAGGAGGTCCCTTGTCACTGAGCTTAACATGGAATCGGGCAGCACTCAGTGATAAGAGAGAAGTTCACCAATGTGGTATCACAATGGACTGAATAGTCTAAGTGAGCCTGATACATCGGGCTGCCACCTAACCTAACCTAACCTAACCTACGTCCGACTTGCATGCCAAGGGTCGTGGGTTCGATCCCTGCTTCGACCAAAGTTTTTTTTTTTTTTTTTACATATATTCCAACTACGGTCGGAAGATTCCGAAAAAATGTTCAACATTACGTTCTACTATATAAAATTTTTACTATGAACTGTAAAATGTGTCTTATTAAAGACCTAAATTTAGAAAAGAACAGTGTTTGATATAAACGAAATGGACTGTGTTGTTGGTTCAAAAATAACTTTTTTTATTGAAAAAATAAAAATTTTGTAATAAACGAATTTTTTTGGTGATAAAAGTTTAAAATTTTCGAAGCAATTCAAAAAACTCTAACAAAAGAAGAACGTTTTCGGTACAAGTTTTCCAAACGTTTTTTTTCTTTGCGTGTAGGCTATTGAAATCCGTCACAAATCCGGAACGTCGTTCGTGGAAAACACACAGGCTGTTGGTGGAAGCCTTTTTTGGGTGATTATTGCATAAAACTATTAAATATTTTTGTAATTCGATCAGTTTTATCGGAAAGAACCAAAACCGAAAATCACTCATTTGGAACATAAAAGCAAAATCAGCTGTTCTCTTTTTCGCAAAATACTGGCTGATTCGGTACATAGTTGTTTATTAAAGTAGTAAACCGCATCAGCTGTTTCCACCGGGCATACCTAACAAGTTGGCGTGAGGGCATTGTCATACTTTCAAGACAAAGAAAAATCGTTCAATATGTAACAAACACCTGTTACTACAGCTAAAATCTCAAATACAACTCGGTTAAGCGAATTTTAAGAGAAACATCACCAGATGAATGTGCTGCAATTATGGCAAACACGTTAGTGGGAAATGTGGGAAAGTTCTATGGAATCGATTATGAGCGAAAAACTAAAAAAATTATCGACAATAGCTGTGAGCCACCGTGGTGCACTGGTTAGCATGCCCGCCTTGCATACACAAGGTAGTGGGTTCGATTCCTGCTTCGACCGAACACCAAAAATGTTTTCAGCGGTGGATTATCCCACGTCAGTAATGCTGGTGACATTTCTGAGGGTTTCAAAGCTTCTCTAAGTGGTTTCACTGTAATGTGGAACGCCGTTCGGACTCGGCTATAAAAAGGAGGCCCTTATCATTGAGCTTAACATGGAATCGGGCAGCACTCAGTGATAAGAGAGAAGTTCACCAATGTGGTATCACAATGGACTGAGTAGTCTAAGTGAACCTGATACATCGGGCTGCCTCCTAACCTAACCTAACCATCGACAAAAGCTGACATGGAGGACGTTAAAAAGCAAATATCAGACATCGATCGAAATATGAAGTTTTTAAGGCAGAAAATGAGGCAATGAAAAGTGAAATTGAAATTCTCAAATTAAGGTAGGTACTATGTTCGGTTTCGCAGCGAAATCCCATACAAAACCAAAAATGCGATAAACTACCGAAACATGTTTTCATTTGTGGTACTTTGTTTTTTCGTGTTGAAGAACTGACGTAAACCGCACAGTCCCTAATTAGATCGTGTTAAATCCTTCCAATGTTGAGATTAGTTAGTTTTAAAACAATTTGCTATGTGAATTAAGAAATCATTTATTTATTCAAATGATTTGTGTGAAATTAACAGGTTGGCTGATAAGTCCCCGGTCTGACACATAGATGGCGAAAACAACAACGTGTTGATGATTCTGAGCGGTGTTTGCAGCTGTTAACTCGTAATACACCCGAGTTTTTCCGTCGATATGTGACAATGGATGAAACATGGCTCCATCACTACACTCCTGAGTCCGATCGACAATCGGTTGAGTGGACAGCGACCGGTGAACCGTCTCCGAAGCGTGGAAAGTCTCAAAAGTCCGCTGGCAAAGTAATGACCTCTGTTTTTTGGGATGCGCATGGAATAATTTTTATCGATTATCTTGAGAAGGGAAAAACCATCAACAGTGACTATTATATGGCGTTATTGGACCGATCGACAATCGGTTGAGTGGACAGCGACCGGTGAACCGTCTCCGAAGCGTGGAAAGTCTCAAAAGTCCGCTGGCAAAGTAATGACCTCTGTTTTTTGGGATGCGCATGGAATAATTTTTATCGATTATCTTGAGAAGGGAAAAACCATCAACAGTGACTATTATATGGCGTTATTGGAGCGTTTGAAGGTCGAAATCGCGGCAAAACGGCCCCATATGAAGAAGAAAAAAGTGTTGTTCCACCAAGACAACGCACTGTGCCACAAGTCATTGAGAACGATGGCAAAAATTCATGAATTGGGCTTCGAATTGGTTCCCCACCCACCGTATTCTCCAGATCTGGCCCCCAGCGACTTTTTCTTGTTCTCAGACCTCAAAAGGATGCTCGCAGGGAAAAAAATTTGGCTGCAATGAAGAGGTGATCACCGAAACTGAGGCCTATTTTGCAAAACCGAAGGAGTACTACCAAAATGGTGTCAACAAATTGGAAGGTCTTATAATCGTTGTATCGCTCTTGAAGGGAACTATGTTGAATAATAAAAATGAATTTTGACAAAAAATGTGTTTTTCTTTGTTAGACCGGGGACTTATCAGCCAACCTGTTATAGTACAAATGTGATTCGCGTTGTTATTTGGATATGCAATAAGATCAATTGATCGAATCAAAAATAACATGGAGTGGTATTTTCGTAATAATCTAGCAACCACCATCTAGCCGCTCTCTACTACATGATAGTAATCGACAAGACCCACAAAGTTTTAGTTATAAATGACTCCATAAAAATAGGAACCAAGTGGATGTCATGGTCAATAAACAGACATCTAATGGCTGGGAAGGACGGAGCAGACAACATTCTAGAGGAGCTCTATGGAGATAAGATAAATCTTATAAATATTCAATACGACAATTTGCTAGCTAAGATCAACCAAGAAAACTAAAATCAGACAGTATATCTGTGGCTTGGTGCTAAAAGGGCCAATGTCAAAATATTCAGTTTTGAGATAATTGAACTTGAATGTTTTAACAAAAACTATTTTAACTACAGCATCCACTGTTTCATTCCATACGTAGCATATAGAAGATGATTTTCTTCCCATCGTTTGGTAGATGGTAAGGTTAAATGTCCACAGTCGACGTTTATAAATGGGCCAAAGTAGACATTGGCCCTTTTAGCATTAAGTTTTATAGATGAGTTCATAACGACATTGGCTTTACGCTTATTTAACCCCTTCTGGGTAAAATTTAAGATTGACTGTTATAATTATGAAAGAGAGCAAAAAAAAAAAAAGAAATCTAATGCAATATTAACTCAAAACAGCAAAATATTGACATTGGCCCTTTTAGCACCAAGCCACAGATATCTGAAAGCGAAGCCTTAAATATTAATATATTATTCGTTTTGTTTTGTTATTGTTGGTTTTGTTCTTTAATCATTCTTGTTGTTTTTTGATTTCAGCTTAAAACCATGCATTGACTAAACTACAAGTGTAGCTTAGCCAACAGAGGAAAATAATGTTTGTGAAATTTATTTGGGCAAAGCCCTATAGACTAAAAGATGTTTGGATGGACTAGGGTTTCCATATGGATAATTTTCAAAATAGAACTTTCGCTTTAAAAAAAGAGAACATTTTAACTAAAAAAGAGTTTACAATAAAAAAATTCTTTATTAAATAATTAATAATTTTATTGATGTTAAAATTAAAATAATAATAGTTTCTAATGATAGAAACAACGAAGTAAATATATAATAAAACAATAAAACACAAAAAGAATCACATTTTCTTAAAAAATAAACAAATTAAATTGACGACGACAACGTATTGGCGTATTTATGTCGTACGTTCAATTACATCTATTTCTAATTTTTACGCCGTACGTCGAAACGTCGCAATTGTGTTCCGGCCTTTAATTTGTCAACAGATTTAACCCAGTACACAATTAGTGGCGAACAATTAAATAAATAAAATTCCATCAATCTAGGATTTTTTTGAAATAGAGTACATAAAGAGCACTGTTGGACATAAAAATACGGCACTAAAAAAAGAGAGTGAACAAAAAGATATGAACACGAAAAGAGAACATGTTCTCTTTAAAAGAGATGTAATGGACAGCCTAGGATGGACGCACATTTCGGAATTACCACATTCCTCATCAGCATCCTCTACTTGCAGCAAAACTATCAACCAATTATCAGAATAAATTCTTGCAGTTCATTAAACCCAACAATGAACCACACTTGAACCTTGCTGGTTAAGCTACACTTGTAGTTTAGTCAATGCATGGTTTTAAGCTGAAATCAAAAAAACGACAACATTAATATATTATCTTACAACGTGCAGGGTTTAGAAAATATAATATTATATACAGATGTTTTCAACTACATTAATAGCCTCGGCGATTTTGAAATTTTTTGAGGTCCTGCAGTAAGATATTCAAGATTTGGAAGAGGAATTGGAGGTTGTTTGTATGGGATAAAAACCGATTGTGTGATAGAAGTATGAAATATTCGTATTGTAAATCAAGCGATATAGGTATAATTAACATCACAATGGGAAGAAATAATTTCAACATTATCCCAATGTATATGAGAAATACGACATGGAAGGAACAATTGTCCACACTTGATGACCTATTCACAGAATATGATATAGAAAATCCTATATTAATTGGCGACTTAAACGTTCGTATTGGTTAAAAGCAAAACGTCATTGATGAATCCTTTAAATCAACATTTTACGCAGGACTCGACGAAAAGAGATCAAAAGACACTGAAATACATGCACGAGAAAGGGAATTCATAAAATTTTGCTGCGACCACGGGCTAGTTATTACAAATGCATTGACAAAAGGGAATAATTTTTGGGAATTTACTTTTGTGAGTACTCAATTGATTCATTTAAAGTTGATAAACAGACTTGGTCGGACCATATGCTAATAATTTTATCTATGACTTTTATTGAGAGGAAATTTGTCGAGATTAAAAAGTCACTACTTCCTAAACTGCAATGGAATGATAGAAAATCTTCAGACTATAGAAGAAAATTGCAAAACGTACTCGAATCACGGAGACAACAATCACCATATAGTTTCAATAAGATTGGAAAAATATTAAAGGAAGCAAATAAATCATGCGTTAAGAATTATGTCAATTTTTCGAAAAAAGAACGATGGTTTAACATACAGTGTTTTAATACCAGGAAGGCTTCTTTTAAGAGTCTTTGCAAATACGGAAAGGAGAGCACAGACGAAAACCAAAATCGTTATATACATCTAACTAAAAAATATAAAGAGATATGCCGTAATGCTAAAATCCAGTACCAAATTAATCTAGAGAAAAAATAGACTTCGTAAATGACTCAAAAGACTGGTGGAAGACTGTTAAAGAAATTCGAAATGAAGAAACACCACAAAATATGCAGGTGTCAGCTACCGCCTTTAAAGCCCACTTCCAACAACTTCTAAATCAGCCACAGCTATCTTCAGACTTTCTTTATGCGCATATGAACAGATTTTTAATAGGAACAGAGAGTTCCTATTAAAAGCAAAGTTAAATAAAGCACCCGGGGAAGACCGAATAACATATGTGTTTTTTAAATTTGCCCCAGATAATCTACTACAGGAAATAACTAATTCCTGTAATGAGATTTTTGAGTCTGGTGTACTTGATCCAGAATTCCATAAAAGTATTATATACCCAATTTTTAAAAAAAAGGAGACTACTCACTACCGGCTAACTACAGGGGTATATCCCTTATGAACTGCCTGCCAAAGATAATGATGGGAATAATCACTGAGCGACTAGAAAAATGGACAGAAAACATGGAAAACTTAATGAATACCAAGCAGGTTTTCTGCTCAATTATTCATCTGAAGTGGCACAAAAAATTAAAAACATATGTGTTCTTGGTCGATTTTAAATCTGCTTTTGATAGGCTATCACACAATGCTATGATTTATAAGTTAAATAATCTCGGCGCTTCGACAAAGATGTTACGTGTTATTTAAAGGGTATACGAAAAAACTGTATTCGCAGTATGGATTGGAAAGGTACTCTCTGACGATTTCATCACTGAAACAGGTGTCAAACAAGGTTGTCTCCTCTCGCCCCTTTTATTTACTCTATAGGTGGATAATTTAAATGATTTTATTGGCGGTGGAACATACGAGGATAACTTAAATATTCGACTATTACTTTACGCTGATGATATTGTACTTTTGGCAAATGAAATAAACATCTTACAACAGATGATAAATAAACTTGAAAAATACTGCGAACTCTGGAATATGGATAAGTCGAAAATAATGATTTTCAAGAGAGGTGGTCGAAATTCAAATGCCGAAAAATGGTTCTATAAAGGTGAACAAATTGATATAACATCCGAATATTGTTAGGAATGATTCTCACGCCAAAACTCTCTTTTAGTAAACATACACTGAAAAAAATATTGTCGTGAGGTCAAAGATTTCATGTCTTTAAAATACGAATACAAATTTTGCTTAGCATAGAAGACGCATTTCTCTAAAATAAAGTTATTTTCCTTGTCCAAAAATCGATAAACTTTTCAATGAAGTCGTATTGTCCTTATAATTAAGTGATTTGACTTAAAAATGAGTATCTTAACATGAAAGAAAAAAATTATAGGCTAAGGTCAACTTGACTTTAATAATTCAGAAAAATTCTTTAAATTTAATGAAATTGTCTTTAAATTTGTTGTCTTTTTGCATCTTGACTACAAAGCAAAAAGTCATTCCAATATAGGACATGTTTTTCAAAACTTTATTTTAAAGAAGTTTTTTACTTCAAACATAGCATAATTTCTACTGGAAGTCGAGTCCTAATTTGGAAAATAAAGTTGCCGTTAACTCGTTTTTAAAGGACTTTGATAACATATGAAGAAAAAAAGCTGAGAAAGCGAAAAATTAAAATATGCTTCCTAGAAGCAAGTACACAAAACCTAAATTTAAAAGAAAATTGTGTCTTAAAAGTATCCTTACTTGTATTCTCCGCTTCTTTGGCTCGGAATCAATACCAAATTTTTTAAAGTAAAGACAAAATCTTTGGAACCGAGTATGCTTTTTTTTCAGTGTATTCAGAAGGGAAATCAATCAGCAAAAATAGCATTAATTCAACATGGAAAACTCTTCTTTCCAAGGCAAATGTGTCCCTTGCTGTCTGTAGAGCAATCCAATCTTATGAGTCGCAAGTATGGGGGTTCTCACAGTTCGAAGAAGTGGATACCCTTACTGTATTCTTCTTAAAGAAAATATGAAAAATGCCATCCTTCACACCGACTTATATACTCACGCTCGAAAATGGAGTTGAATATGGACATATGTAAACGTTGAAAACACACCTAAGATATCTGATTACAACGAAGAAAGACTACCCCATATATTGGCAAAACAAGTTTTGAACCAAAAGTTATTTTGGGCAAAAAACATAATGGACCCCATGGCAGAGAATGATGTTGGCACTCAAGAAATCATTGGATTGGGAAAACGGATTTGCTTTTGCAGAATTTACAATCGAAATATTTTAATTACCATATCGGAAAAGCAACTAAGACATCCAGATTTTATAGCAAGCTTGATCCAATTGTTGGCTCTTTATATATAAATAACTCTTCAACTCCAGACGAAATAATGCGGATATTAAAAGCAAGAAGCAGTATTTTTTATGCAAATGTCCAGCATTAAATAAATTTCGATACAAATATTTCCAAAAAGTTTCGCATAGTGAGAATCAGCTAATACAAATTTTAAATGGCCATGTCATAAATTGGAAACTACTTGCTAGCTACATAAAAACTTGTGTAAATTACAGAGAAGAATTGATGTACGAATTTAATTTTTAATCGTTACAATTTTTCTAAGAAATAATGTAACATATAAAGGGACTGACGACCATAGGTCATAGTCTTTTGTTTATATCAATACAATTCTTATTTTCTATCTTACTATACATAACATATATTGCACTGTTAAATTCAATCAAATAGTTTGTAAACAATTTTGGACAAAATAGAGAATTACTACTACTACACCCAGAAAAAAGTGCCTTCGAAACTAAAGGAAAAAATTTTCATCAATATAGTTTATCCATTTTATTTCCATAAAGGTAAATTTTTGTGAAAAATAATAAAATTTACTCGTTTCAGTAAAAAAATCCTAAACTGTAAGCAGTTAGGAATAGTTCATTAACTAGAATAAGGCATGGAATTTTACTCATACTATTTTCTTCGCTGGGTATAAGAATTTACTACTGAAAAAGAAAATTGTATTCACCGATAACAAAGCATTCGTAAAAATAAACAAAAACCGAACTAAAACCAAGTTTCCTCAAAATTAGTAAAATTTCTTATAAAATGATAATTGCGACTTCCTTTATAATAGAAAGTTTTTCATACATACGAACAACACTTGGCATAGAAAAATATTTTAGTTCATTCGTACTAAGAAGTATGCAATCCTTTCAAAACATAAGGAAACACACTTGTTAGAATATAGGAAATTTTCCTAAATTTCTATTGTCTACCTGTAATCGATAACTGTCATCGTAATTGATGTGTTTGCGCGTGGGTGTAATCGATATATTTGCGCGTCGGTTGTTTTTTTAGTTGGAATCGCGTTGTTTTGGTATACGGAGAGATTGTTAAAAAATAATTTGGTAAAATAATATAATAAATAACAAATAAAATATATAAAATATTTGTTATTTTAAATTAGTGAGAAAAATTTTCGTTTTTTTAAATAAATCTATCAATGTTCGTGATAGTGTATAAAGAAAGAAAACACCAGCAGAATAACAACCCTTTCATTTGTCTTCATTTTGGAATCTTCAATTATCAGGTAATATTCAGTGACGCTAACCTTTTGCAACAAAAATGTTTTATGATTTTTTATATTTGTAGGTATTGAAATTGTAAAAGGAGGACAAAATCGTTAGGCAGCAACTTATTAAAAGTGAAAAGTACAAGAAGAAGAAAAAGTGCGTTTTACAGTTGATAATATCACACGGAAATTGGAAATAGTGGAATAATAAACTAATATTTCAAAGAGATTCGATGCTGTTGATTCTTAATAAATATATTCAATATATTAATAAAACATGTCTTTTATTGAAGATAAAATTGCTTATAGAAATAAATAAAATTGTATTTAAAAACGAAGGTAAGCAGTTCTAATTATGAAGTAAAAGTTTTACCACAAATGTGTAAGATTTGTCGAAATGAATAAAAAAATTTCAATAAAATCATTCCATATATGAATTCAAATTAGTTAAATTTTTTCATTCTGTAGTATAGTGGTATATAAATATAGGAAAATGTTAACTAATATATGGAATGCATTATTCCTAATTTCTACGAAAATCACATCGTTCAAACAAATAAAAATGTCTTTGGCGCTATACGAAGTTCAACTTTCTTCACAATGAGTTCATTTTAACTTAAAGAAGGGGTCACTTTTTTCTGGGTGTATTATCTACTTAAAAATGTCTGAATTAATAAACTGTCTATTATATTTTAAAAATACAACAGAACCCAGCAAAAAAATTTGGAAGTTCTTCCAAAGGCACAACTTTAATAGCACTTCCAGAAGATGCACTTCCAGTGATGTTCTTTATTTTAACTACCCAGGAAGTTATTTTAATTCAATTTTTTATATTTTGGTTTTTTCATACTTTAACCCCCATTTTCATGAAGCTCCGTTAGTGTTCCGTTAACTAACGAACTTTTCCATATGCCAGTTAGGAACTTAACTGCCAAAAAATTTTCAGTTTTAGTTAGCAGGGGAGAAGATATATCCAATTTACTCCGTTAACTGGAAGTTAAAGCCAAACGGAGCTACATGAAAATGACCGTTAATGGGTAATTTTAACTTTTTTTGTTTCAAATACGTTAAAAACGGAGTAACAATTCATAAAATGGTACAAATCATTTAAATTTGGTCGAAAAAAATGCTAAATCCAATCTGAAAAAATTGTGAATTTTTTTAAATATTTGAGGTCAAACGTTTCCGACAAGCATTAGAATCCATTAAAAATTATAAAAAATTATAAAAATTATTTATTTGACAAAATATCACAGAGTTTTTCAATTTACATCCAAAACATTGAATTCGGATCACACCTAAAGAAGTGATGCAAATTCAGTGCAACGGCTGTTGAAATGGAGGACTTCCGTCCTATGACAAGCCCATGTTAAATTCATCGCTTCTGCGTCAATTTTGCACAACTTCCGGATCCAAAAAGAACATTTTCATTACTTTTTTGGCGACGCTTTTTTTGCTGGGAACTCAAACGCTGGGTGTCACTACAGCTGTCATGATTTTGTTTTGAATCATTTTATTAAAATTGCCACACAATTTCGTCGAATTTACATTATTTTTGAACAGCTCAAAAAATACACGTCACTCTCGTGTCGTTGCCTCCTAGCCTTTAATTATTTTAACAAATTTAATTATACAAAACCTGATCAACCTTAAAATACTTTGCGCCCCATAGGAAAGTGCTGATCGAAAAGCATAAAGGGACCAAAGCTCCATAGGATGCCAAATATTTGACGTACAATGCCCAAATGCACTTTGGGCTATACATTTTTTTTCTAAAAGTTCGAAGATATTTCAAACAAGTATGGAAAGTCTAAAGTTGGGCGGGGCCGACTATATTATACACTTCACCACTTTGTAAATCCACATTTTCGATACCATATCAAATCCGTCCAATGTGTTGGATGCTATATGCACCCATACACATATATTCTGTATATCTGAAAAAATCTGGACAGAGTTCTACAATACTTATAGATTTTACATTTAAGTCGGCTAATGCACTGAGGTGGAACACAATGTTAGTAAAAAAAAATATAGGAAACATTTAAATATAAAGCAATTTTGAGGCAACTTCGTAAAAGTGTATTTATGATTTATCGGTCGATAGATGTGTATTAGAGTAATAGGAAAATGTGAGTCATTTTGATAAGTTTTCGAGAATGTGGGTATTTCGGCTAGTTTTGCCTAAATAAGAAACACATATATATGGAATCTATATCGAAATCTGAACCGATTTCAATGAAATTTCACATGCATAGTTACTATGTTGAATCTACTCCCTGTGCAAAATTTCACGTAAATCAGATTACAACTTTGACCTCTGTGGTCATATGACGGAAAATCGGGCGAATGATATGTATGGGATCTATATCTAAATCTGAACCGATTTCAACTAAATTCGGCACAATGAACGATACTATAAAACGTACTCCTTGTGCAAAATTTCAAGCAAATCAGGACAAAACTCTGGCTTTTGAGGCCATATAAATCCAAATCGGACGAAAGATATATATGGGAGCTATATCTAAATCTGAACCGATTTCAACTAAATTTGGCAGAATTAACGATACTATTAAACGTACTCCTTGCGCAACATTTCAACCAAATCAGGGCAAAACTCTGGCTTTTGAAGCCATATAAGTCAAAATCGGACGAAAGATATATATGGGAGCTATATCTAAATCTGAACCGATTTCAACTAAATTTGGTACAATTAACTATACTATTAATCGTACTCGTTGTGCAAAATTTGAAGCAAATCAGGGCAAAACTCTGGCTTTTGGGTCATATCAGTCCAAATCGAACGAAAGATATATATGGGAGCTATATATAAACCTGAAGTCATTGAGAACGATGGCAAAAATTCATGAATTGGGCTTCGAATTGGTTCCCCACCCACCGTATTCTCCAGATCTGGCCCCCAGCGACTTTTTCTTGTTCTCAGACCTCAAAAGGATGCTCGCAGGGAAAAAAATTTGGCTGCAATGAAGAGGTGATCACCGAAACTGAGGCCTATTTTGCAAAACCGAAGGAGTACTACCAAAATGGTGTCAACAAATTGGAAGGTCTTATAATCGTTGTATCGCTCTTGAAGGGAACTATGTTGAATAATAAAAATGAATTTTGACAAAAAATGTGTTTTTCTTTGTTAGACCGGGGACTTATCAGCCAACCTGTTATAGTACAAATGTGATTCGCGTTGTTATTTGGATATGCAATAAGATCAATTGATCGAATCAAAAATAACATGGAGTGGTATTTTCGTAATAATCTAGCAACCACCATCTAGCCGCTCTCTACTACATGATAGTAATCGACAAGACCCACAAAGTTTTAGTTATAAATGACTCCATAAAAATAGGAACCAAGTGGATTTCATGGTCAATAAACAGACATCTAATGGCTGGGAAGGACGGAGCAGACAACATTCTAGAGGAGCTCTATGGAGATAAGATAAATCTTATAAATATTCAATACGACAATTTGCTAGCTAAGATCAACCAAGAAAACTAAAATCAGACAGTATATCTGTGGCTTGGTGCTAAAAGGGCCAATGTCAAAATATTCAGTTTTGAGATAATTGAACTTGAATGTTTTAACAAAAACTATTTTAACTACAGCATCCACTGTTTCATTCCATACGTAGCATATAGAAGATGATTTTCTTCCCATCGTTTGGTAGATGGTAAGGTTAAATGTCCACAGTCGACGTTTATAAATGGGCCAAAGTAGACATTGGCCCTTTTAGCATTAAGTTTTATAGATGAGTTCATAACGACATTGGCTTTACGCTTATTTAACCCCTTCTGGGTAAAATTTAAGATTGACTGTTATAATTATGAAAGAGAGCAAAAAAAAAAAAAAGAAATCTAATGCAATATTAACTCAAAACAGCAAAATATTGACATTGGCCCTTTTAGCACCAAGCCACAGATATCTGAAAGCGAAGCCTTAAATATTAATATATTATTCGTTTTGTTTTGTTATTGTTGGTTTTGTTCTTTAATCATTCTTGTTGTTTTTTGATTTCAGCTTAAAACCATGCATTGACTAAACTACAAGTGTAGCTTAGCCAACAGAGGAAAATAATGTTTGTGAAATTTATTTGGGCAAAGCCCTATAGACTAAAAGATGTTTGGATGGACTAGGGTTTCCATATGGATAATTTTCAAAATAGAACTTTCGCTTTAAAAAAAGAGAACATTTTAACTAAAAAAGAGTTTACAATAAAAAAATTCTTTATTAAATAATTAATAATTTTATTGATGTTAAAATTAAAATAATAATAGTTTCTAATGATAGAAACAACGAAGTAAATATATAATAAAACAATAAAACACAAAAAGAATCACATTTTCTTAAAAAATAAACAAATTAAATTGACGACGACAACGTATTGGCGTATTTATGTCGTACGTTCAATTACATCTATTTCTAATTTTTACGCCGTACGTCGAAACGTCGCAATTGTGTTCCGGCCTTTAATTTGTCAACAGATTTAACCCAGTACACAATTAGTGGCGAACAATTAAATAAATAAAATTCCATCAATCTAGGATTTTTTTGAAATAGAGTACATAAAGAGCACTGTTGGACATAAAAATACGGCACTAAAAAAAGAGAGTGAACAAAAAGATATGAACACGAAAAGAGAACATGTTCTCTTTAAAAGAGATGTAATGGACAGCCTAGGATGGACGCACATTTCGGAATTACCACATTCCTCATCAGCATCCTCTACTTGCAGCAAAACTATCAACCAATTATCAGAATAAATTCTTGCAGTTCATTAAACCCAACAATGAACCACACTTGAACCTTGCTGGTTAAGCTACACTTGTAGTTTAGTCAATGCATGGTTTTAAGCTGAAATCAAAAAAACGACAACATTAATATATTATCTTACAACGTGCAGGGTTTAGAAAATATAATATTATATACAGATGTTTTCAACTACATTAATAGCCTCGGCGATTTTGAAATTTTTTGAGGTCCTGCAGTAAGATATTCAAGATTTGGAAGAGGAATTGGAGGTTGTTTGTATGGGATAAAAACCGATTGTGTGATAGAAGTATGAAATATTCGTATTGTAAATCAAGCGATATAGGTATAATTAACATCACAATGGGAAGAAATAATTTCAACATTATCCCAATGTATATGAGAAATACGACATGGAAGGAACAATTGTCCACACTTGATGACCTATTCACAGAATATGATATAGAAAATCCTATATTAATTGGCGACTTAAACGTTCGTATTGGTTAAAAGCAAAACGTCATTGATGAATCCTTTAAATCAACATTTTACGCAGGACTCGACGAAAAGAGATCAAAAGACACTGAAATACATGCACGAGAAAGGGAATTCATAAAATTTTGCTGCGACCACGGGCTAGTTATTACAAATGCATTGACAAAAGGGAATAATTTTTGGGAATTTACTTTTGTGAGTACTCAATTGATTCATTTAAAGTTGATAAACAGACTTGGTCGGACCATATGCTAATAATTTTATCTATGACTTTTATAGAGAGGAAATTTGTCGAGATTAAAAAGTCACTACTTCCTAAACTGCAATGGAATGATAGAAAATCTTCAGAATATAGAAGAAAATTGCAAAACGTACTCGAATCACGGAGACAACAATCACCATATAGTTTCAATAAGATTGGAAAAATATTAAAGGAAGCAAATAAATCATGCGTTAAGAATTATGTCAATTTTTCGAAAAAAGAACGATGGTTTAACATACAGTGTTTTAATACCAGGAAGGCTTCTTTTAAGAGTCTTTGCAAATACGGAAAGGAGAGCACAGACGAAAACCAAAATCGTTATATACATCTAACTAAAAAATATAAAGAGATATGCCGTAATGCTAAAATCCAGTACCAAATTAATCTAGAGAAAAAATAGACTTCGTAAATGACTCAAAAGACTGGTGGAAGATTGTTAAAGAAATTCGAAATGAAGAAACACCACAAAATATGCAGGTGTCAGCTACCGCCTTTAAAGCCCACTTCCAACAACTTCTAAATCAGCCACAGCTATCTTCAGACTTTCTTTATGCGCATATGAACAGATTTTTAATAGGAACAGAGAGTTCCTATTAAAAGCAAAGTTAAATAAAGCACCCGGGGAAGACCGAATAACATATGTGTTTTTTAAATTTGCCCCAGATAATCTACTACAGGAAATAACTAATTCCTGTAATGAGATTTTTGAGTCTGGTGTACTTGATCCAGAATTCCATAAAAGTATTATATACCCAATTTTTAAAAAAAAGGAGACTACTCACTACCGGCTAACTACAGGGGTATATCCCTTATGAACTGCCTGCCAAAGATAATGATGGGAATAATCACTGAGCGACTAGAAAAATGGACAGAAAACATGGAAAACTTAATGAATACCAAGCAGGTTTTCTGCTCAATTATTCATCTGAAGTGGCACAAAAAATTAAAAACATATGTGTTCTTGGTCGATTTTAAATCTGCTTTTGATAGGCTATCACACAATGCTATGATTTATAAGTTAAATAATCTCGGCGCTTCGACAAAGATGTTACGTGTTATTTAAAGGGTATACGAAAAAACTGTATTCGCAGTATGGATTGGAAAGGTACTCTCTGACGATTTCATCACTGAAACAGGTGTCAAACAAGGTTGTCTCCTCTCGCCCCTTTTATTTACTCTATAGGTGGATAATTTAAATGATTTTATTGGCGGTGGAACATACGAGGATAACTTAAATATTCGACTATTACTTTACGCTGATGATATTGTACTTTTGGCAAATGAAATAAACATCTTACAACAGATGATAAATAAACTTGAAAAATACTGCGAACTCTGGAATATGGATAAGTCGAAAATAATGATTTTCAAGAGAGGTGGTCGAAATTCAAATGCCGAAAAATGGTTCTATAAAGGTGAACAAATTGATATAACATCCGAATATTGTTAGGAATGATTCTCACGCCAAAACTCTCTTTTAGTAAACATACACTGAAAAAAATATTGTCGTGAGGTCAAAGATTTCATGTCTTTAAAATACGAATACAAATTTTGCTTAGCATAGAAGACGCATTTCTCTAAAATAAAGTTATTTTCCTTGTCCAAAAATCGATAAACTTTTCAATGAAGTCGTATTGTCCTTATAATTAAGTGATTTGACTTAAAAATGAGTATCTTAACATGAAAGAAAAAAATTATAGGCTAAGGTCAACTTGACTTTAATAATTCAGAAAAATTCTTTAAATTTAATGAAATTGTCTTTAAATTTGTTGTCTTTTTGCATCTTGACTACAAAGCAAAAAGTCATTCCAATATAGGACATGTTTTTCAAAACTTTATTTTAAAGAAGTTTTTTACTTCAAACATAGCATAATTTCTACTGGAAGTCGAGTCCTAATTTGGAAAATAAAGTTGCCGTTAACTCGTTTTTAAAGGACTTTGATAACATATGAAGAAAAAAAGCTGAGAAAGCGAAAAATTAAAATATGCTTCCTAGAAGCAAGTACACAAAACCTAAATTTAAAAGAAAATTGTGTCTTAAAAGTATCCTTACTTGTATTCTCCGCTTCTTTGGCTCGGAATCAATACCAAATTTTTTAAAGTAAAGACAAAATCTTTGGAACCGAGTATGCTTTTTTTTCAGTGTATTCAGAAGGGAAATCAATCAGCAAAAATAGCATTAATTCAACATGGAAAACTCTTCTTTCCAAGGCAAATGTGTCCCTTGCTGTCTGTAGAGCAATCCAATCTTATGAGTCGCAAGTATGGGGGTTCTCACAGTTCGAAGAAGTGGATACCCTTACTGTATTCTTCTTAAAGAAAATATGAAAAATGCCATCCTTCACACCGACTTATATACTCACGCTCGAAAATGGAGTTGAATATGGACATATGTAAACGTTGAAAACACACCTAAGATATCTGATTACAACGAAGAAAGACTACCCCATATATTGGCAAAACAAGTTTTGAACCAAAAGTTATTTTGGGCAAAAAACATAATGGACCCCATGGCAGAGAATGATGTTGGCACTCAAGAAATCATTGGATTGGGAAAACGGATTTGCTTTTGCAGAATTTACAATCGAAATATTTTAATTACCATATCGGAAAAGCAACTAAGACATCCAGATTTTATAGCAAGCTTGATCCAATTGTTGGCTCTTTATATATAAATAACTCTTCAACTCCAGACGAAATAATGCGGATATTAAAAGCAAGAAGCAGTATTTTTTATGCAAATGTCCAGCATTAAATAAATTTCGATACAAATATTTCCAAAAAGTTTCGCATAGTGAGAATCAGCTAATACAAATTTTAAATGGCCATGTCATAAATTGGAAACTACTTGCTAGCTACATAAAAACTTGTGTAAATTACAGAGAAGAATTGATGTACGAATTTAATTTTTAATCGTTACAATTTTTCTAAGAAATAATGTAACATATAAAGGGACTGACGACCATAGGTCATAGTCTTTTGTTTATATCAATACAATTCTTATTTTCTATCTTACTATACATAACATATATTGCACTGTTAAATTCAATCAAATAGTTTGTAAACAATTTTGGACAAAATAGAGAATTACTACTACTACACCCAGAAAAAAGTGCCTTCGAAACTAAAGGAAAAAATTTTCATCAATATAGTTTATCCATTTTATTTCCATAAAGGTAAATTTTTGTGAAAAATAATAAAATTTACTCGTTTCAGTAAAAAAATCCTAAACTGTAAGCAGTTAGGAATAGTTCATTAACTAGAATAAGGCATGGAATTTTACTCATACTATTTTCTTCGCTGGGTATAAGAATTTACTACTGAAAAAGAAAATTGTATTCACCGATAACAAAGCATTCGTAAAAATAAACAAAAACCGAACTAAAACCAAGTTTCCTCAAAATTAGTAAAATTTCTTATAAAATGATAATTGCGACTTCCTTTATAATAGAAAGTTTTTCATACATACGAACAACACTTGGCATAGAAAAATATTTTAGTTCATTCGTACTAAGAAGTATGCAATCCTTTCAAAACTTAAGGAAACACACTTGTTAGAATATAGGAAATTTTCCTAAATTTCTATTGTCTACCTGTAATCGATAACTGTCATCGTAATTGATGTGTTTGCGCGTGGGTGTAATCGATATATTTGCGCGTCGGTTGTTTTTTTAGTTGGAATCGCGTTGTTTTGGTATACGGAGAGATTGTTAAAAAATAATTTGGTAAAATAATATAATAAATAACAAATAAAATATATAAAATATTTGTTATTTTAAATTAGTGAGAAAAATTTTCGTTTTTTTAAATAAATCTATCAATGTTCGTGATAGTGTATAAAGAAAGAAAACACCAGCAGAATAACAACCCTTTCATTTGTCTTCATTTTGGAATCTTCAATTATCAGGTAATATTCAGTGACGCTAACCTTTTGCAACAAAAATGTTTTATGATTTTTTATATTTGTAGGTATTGAAATTGTAAAAGGAGGACAAAATCGTTAGGCAGCAACTTATTAAAAGTGAAAAGTACAAGAAGAAGAAAAAGTGCGTTTTACAGTTGATAATATCACACGGAAATTGGAAATAGTGGAATAATAAACTAATATTTCAAAGAGATTCGATGCTGTTGATTCTTAATAAATATATTCAATATATTAATAAAACATGTCTTTTATTGAAGATAAAATTGCTTATAGAAATAAATAAAATTGTATTTAAAAACAAAGGTAAGCAGTTCTAATTATGAAGTAAAAGTTTTACCACAAATGTGTAAGATTTGTCGAAATGAATAAAAAAATTTCAATAAAATCATTCCATATATGAATTCAAATTAGTTAAATTTTTTCATTCTGTAGTATAGTGGTATATAAATATAGGAAAATGTTAACTAATATATGGAATGCATTATTCCTAATTTCTACGAAAATCACATCGTTCAAACAAATAAAAATGTCTTTGGCGCTATACGAAGTTCAACTTTCTTCACAATGAGTTCATTTTAACTTAAAGAAGGGGTCACTTTTTTCTGGGTGTATTATCTACTTAAAAATGTCTGAATTAATAAACTGTCTATTATATTTTAAAAATACAACAGAACCCAGCAAAAAAATTTGGAAGTTCTTCCAAAGGCACAACTTTAATAGCACTTCCAGAAGATGCACTTCCAGTGATGTTCTTTATTTTAACTACCCAGGAAGTTATTTTAATTCAATTTTTTATATTTTGGTTTTTTCATACTTTAACCCCCATTTTCATGAAGCTCCGTTAGTGTTCCGTTAACTAACGAACTTTTCCATATGCCAGTTAGGAACTTAACTGCCAAAAAATTTTCAGTTTTAGTTAGCAGGGGAGAAGATATATCCAATTTACTCCGTTAACTGGAAGTTAAAGCCAAACGGAGCTACATGAAAATGACCGTTAATGGGTAATTTTAACTTTTTTTGTTTCAAATACGTTAAAAACGGAGTAACAATTCATAAAATGGTACAAATCATTTAAATTTGGTCGAAAAAAATGCTAAATCCAATCTGAAAAAATTGTGAATTTTTTTAAATATTTGAGGTCAAACGTTTCCGACAAGCATTAGAATCCATTAAAAATTATAAAAAATTATAAAAATTATTTATTTGACAAAATATCACAGAGTTTTTCAATTTACATCCAAAACATTGAATTCGGATCACACCTAAAGAAGTGATGCAAATTCAGTGCAACGGCTGTTGAAATGGAGGACTTCCGTCCTATGACAAGCCCATGTTAAATTCATCGCTTCTGCGTCAATTTTGCACAACTTCCGGATCCAAAAAGAACATTTTCATTACTTTTTTGGCGACGCTTTTTTTGCTGGGAACTCAAACGCTGGGTGTCACTACAGCTGTCATGATTTTGTTTTGAATCATTTTATTAAAATTGCCACACAATTTCGTCGAATTTACATTATTTTTGAACAGCTCAAAAAATACACGTCACTCTCGTGTCGTTGCCTCCTAGCCTTTAATTATTTTAACAAATTTAATTATACAAAACCTGATCAACCTTAAAATACTTTGCGCCCCATAGGAAAGTGCTGATCGAAAAGCATAAAGGGACCAAAGCTCCATAGGATGCCAAATATTTGACGTACAATGCCCAAATGCACTTTGGGCTATACATTTTTTTTCTAAAAGTTCGAAGATATTTCAAACAAGTATGGAAAGTCTAAAGTTGGGCGGGGCCGACTATATTATACACTTCACCACTTTGTAAATCCACATTTTCGATACCATATCAAATCCGTCCAATGTGTTGGATGCTATATGCACCCATACACATATATTCTGTATATCTGAAAAAATCTGGACAGAGTTCTACAATACTTATAGATTTTACATTTAAGTCGGCTAATGCACTGAGGTGGAACACAATGTTAGTAAAAAAAAAATATAGGAAACATTTAAATATAAAGCAATTTTGAGGCAACTTCGTAAAAGTGTATTTATGATTTATCGGTCGATAGATGTGTATTAGAGTAATAGGAAAATGTGAGTCATTTTGATAAGTTTTCGAGAATGTGGGTATTTCGGCTAGTTTTGCCTAAATAAGAAACACATATATATGGAATCTATATCGAAATCTGAACCGATTTCAATGAAATTTCACATGCATAGTTACTATGTTGAATCTACTCCCTGTGCAAAATTTCACGTAAATCAGATTACAACTTTGACCTCTGTGGTCATATGACGGAAAATCGGGCGAATGATATGTATGGGATCTATATCTAAATCTGAACCGATTTCAACTAAATTCGGCACAATGAACGATACTATAAAACGTACTCCTTGTGCAAAATTTCAAGCAAATCAGGACAAAACTCTGGCTTTTGAGGCCATATAAATCCAAATCGGACGAAAGATATATATGGGAGCTATATCTAAATCTGAACCGATTTCAACTAAATTTGGCAGAATTAACGATACTATTAAACGTACTCCTTGCGCAACATTTCAACCAAATCAGGGCAAAACTCTGGCTTTTGAAGCCATATAAGTCAAAATCGGACGAAAGATATATATGGGAGCTATATCTAAATCTGAACCGATTTCAACTAAATTTGGTACAATTAACTATACTATTAATCGTACTCGTTGTGCAAAATTTGAAGCAAATCAGGGCAAAACTCTGGCTTTTGGGTCATATAAGTCCAAATCGAACGAAAGATATATATGGGAGCTATATATAAACCTGAACCGATTTACCTGATATTTTGCATATTTTACGGGACTGTCAAAAAATTCAAATGTACGAAATTTGAAGAACATCGGTTTATAAATACGTGAATTATGATCAAATCGGTGATAAATATATATGGCGGCTATATCTAAATCTGAACCGATTTTTTCCAAAATCAATAGCGATTGTCTTCGACATGAAGAAAGCTGTTATGCCAAATTTGAGGACGATCGGACTTAAACTGCGACCTGTACTTTGTACACAAAATTACATATACAGACAGACGGACGAACAGACAGACAGAAAGGCAGACGGACGGACATCGCTAAATCGACTCAGAATTTAATTCTAAGCCTATCGGTATACTAAAAGATGGGTCTATGACAATTATTTCTTGGCGTTACATACAAATGCACAAACTTATTATATCCTGTACCACAGTAGCGGTGAAGGGTATAAAAATGTACGGTGTATGCGCTGTTCAATAAATTTAGGAAGGAGAAAAGCGCATATAAGAAAATGTAGCAAAAACACGAATGACCATGATTTGGCGCCAAAGATTTTTTTCCATCTAGTTCATTATTACTACGCTGTGGGAAGAATATACACGCAAAGAAAAAAACGTTTGGAAAACGTGTACCGAAAACGTTTTTCTTTTGTTAGTTTTTTGAATTGCTTCGAAAATTTTAAACTTTTATCACCAAAAAAATTCGTTTGTTACAAAATTTTTATTTTTTCAATAAAAAAAGTTATTTTTGAAACAACAACGCAGTCCATTTCGTTTATATCAAACACTGTTCTTTTCTGACTTTTAGTCTTTAATAAGACACATTTTACAGTTCAAAATTTAATATACTACAATGTAATAATGAACATTTGTTCGGAATCTTCCGAACATATCTGGAATATATGTAAAAAAAAAAACAAAAAACTTTGGTCGAAGCAGAGATCGAACCCACGACCCTTGGCATCCAAGTCGGACGTAGCAACCACTGCTCCACGGTGCCAAACTAAATGTTTGTTTCTGTTAAATAAACTTTGTTTATTCGGTTCGTGGGCGCCGCAAGCTATGCTATATAAATATAACTTATGTGGATATTTATCTATTGATGACCATAACAGGTACATAGCTCAGTGGTTATTGTGTTGGCTCACAAAGTGCATGGTCCGCAGTTCGATTCTCCGTCCAGGCGAAAGGTAAAAAAATTTTAAAAATTTCTACACCCTCAAAAAAAATCGCTTCTTTAACATATGTTCCAAACATATTTTGCAGGAAGCACATATATTATTGGATACTGCCGAAACATTAATATGTTTGTTTTATGTGAATATATTATATGTTTGGAAGCATTTTGAGCCCAAAAATATTATATGCTTGGAAGAATTTTTCCCAAAGACGATTGTGCTCATTCCCTAACATACTCGTTATTTTCACTTCCACGAAATATTTTAATTCTTGGCACCTTTTTCTGTAATACAAATAATGTTGAAGAAATTATTCACTTTTATAATTTTTTTAAATTTTACCTTTCGCCTGCACGGAGAATCGAACCGAGGACCATACAGTTTGTAGGCCAACACACTATCCACTGGGCTACGTAGCTGTTATGGTCACCAGCAGATAATTATCGTTATAAGTTACATTTATATAGCATAGTTTGCAGCGCCCACGAGCCCATGCAAACATAACATTATTTAACAGAAATATACATTTGTTTGCCACGTGGAGCAGTAGTTAGCATGTCTGCCTTGAATGCAAAGGGTCGTGGGTTCAATCCCTGCTCCGACCGAACACTTTTTTTTAATTTACACATTTATATTTATACTATATAAAATTTTTATAATGAAACTTCGAAATGTGGGTTATTAAAGATGTATAGTCAGTAACAGTGCTTGATATAAACGAAATTGACTGATTTTTGGATAAAATATTATTTTTTATTGCAAAAATAACAATTTTGTAACAAAAAACTGTTTTTGGTACAAAACTTTAAAATTTGGAAGGAATTCAAAAACTCTAACAAAAGAAGAACGTGGAGTCGAGTAATAACATACATAAATAATTTTATAATATAAACATAAATTTATTTAGGCGTGAACAGTTTTTTACTAGCATTTAACACCATCGGTCTAAAATGCCTTTTATTTTTCTTTAATAATTCATTTTAAAGAAAATAAACTTTTTACATTGTTTTAGCTGCAAAACTCGAACTTAATGCCCGCTTTTATATTTGAAGGTGTCCGTCAACTCCTCTGGGACTACTTATTAATAAAGAGGAACTAAACTTTGTTTTTATACATTTTACTGTGTAATTTTTCACTATTTCCTCCTTATTTCATTTTACTGTCCCAACTCTAAAAAGAGTATAGTGCCCTTTCGTTATTTTTATGAAGACCCCTGATTTCTTTTAACGCACCAAGAAAAAAATTGTTCCCATAATGCCAAAATGATAAACAAAACACATGTCCACACATACATAAAATGCTGCTCTCAAGGCGAAAACACATGCTTTTTTTTCAAATGTCTATTCTCTTGGTTCCGAATGTCCATTCTCTTTATTCAAATTAAATAATATTTAGACTTAAGCATATAAAATTTTTGGCCTTATCATAAAACAGTTTTCCGAAACAACATACAAGCAGTTTCACAAAAATTTCTCTCTTTGGATTCTTTCGCTGTGTTATGTTGATATCTTTCGTCAACTCTCCCGGTTTCCATCTCTATTTCTTTCTCTATACTCTCTCTGTCGCTTTGGATAAAATATCACAACATATGTATGTTTAGTCGAAATTTGTAAATTTATATATGTTTGCATTCACACATATGATTTTTATGAAACATTTATGCCCCAAACATAATATATTCTAACATATTAAAATAGATGTCCCAAACATTTAGTGTTAGTTTAGGAACATTACATGTTTGCACTTAAATATATTGTGTTTTAAAATTGTTCCCGAAACACACTTTGTTTATATCGGAACATATGAAAAACATATTTTTCTAAGAGTGTAAAATCGTATAATTTCTTCTACATTGTTGGTATTACAGGAAAAGGTGTTAAGAACTAAAAAACCTCGTGGATGTGAGAAAGATGTGAGGGAAAATGCAATTAGCAAGAAAACAATGATTTTTTTTTTGAGTTTGTCTTTATGAAATCCTGGAAAAGAATAAACATTTACCACAAAAAGTATATACTTTTCTTCCAAATACACTTCCTTACAGCGAAAAGCAAATGAGAAACGAACTTTGTTTATCTAAAATTTCGTTTGGGAGGAAAGAATTATTTTTTTGCGTGTACTCACACTCATTCAAAATATTCCTGCTATCCGGAAAGTTGAACAATTTTTTGGGAAATCTATATTAAGAAAATAGTTTCAAATAAACTGTTTGTCAGTATATTTTTCAAAAAAGTAGAGAAATTAAGAAATCAACTAAGAAATTTTTCGTACAATACAAGTCAATTTTCTATAACCACCAGTGCTTTATTTCAAAAAATTATTATTATATTACACAAAACTATGGCTTATGATATATAATAAAGGAAATAGTTTTTTCGCATGTTGGATGCAGTTACTTGTCGGTAGTTAGTAATTGCTTCTTCAAAAGAGTAATATTCTATGTTAGTAGGGCTAAACTAATTAATTTAAATTTCCATGTTTTCTAACCATATGAAAGATATATGGTATAAGTTGCTACACCCTCAAAAAAAATCGCTTCTCTAACATATGTTCCAAACATATTTTGCAGGAAGCACATATATTATTGGATACTGCCGAAACATTAATATGTTTGTTTTATGTGAACATATTATATTTTTGGAAGCTTTTTGAGTCCAAAAATATTATATGCTTGGAAGAATTTTCCCCAAAGAAGATTGTGCTCATTCCCTCACATAATTTTCACATCCACGAATTTTTTAGTTCTTGCACGCAAAAAAATAATTCTTTCCTCCCAAACGAAATTTTAGACAAACAAAGTTTGTTTCTCATTTGCTTTTCGTAGAAAGGAAGTATATTTGGAAGGAAAGTATATACTTTTTGTGATAAACGTTTATTCTTTTCCAGGATGTAAAAATAATTTCATAAAGACTAACTCAAAAAAAATTTTTATGACCTTCTGTTTCTTATTGTAAATTCAAGCTCGAGGTCAGAGTTTTATTTTCTGTTTTATTTTTACACTTCGATATTTCGATCTCCTTCGGAAATCATCGACGGGAATCTATATTGCATTAAAATCAAATATGTAA
Source organism: Haematobia irritans (assembly GCF_050003625.1). Lineage (NCBI taxonomy): Eukaryota > Metazoa > Arthropoda > Insecta > Diptera > Muscidae > Haematobia > Haematobia irritans. The sequence goes on from NC_134398.1 coordinate 92,169,283, forward strand.
TAATGACACAAGATTTTGTTTAACATACCAGACAAACCAAACAAACAAACCAGTGTGGTAACAGCAACAGAAATGAGAGGACAACACCAGTGACATAGGTTTTAATTTTATGTATTTAATTTGTAAGTCTGTAATGTTAAACAAAATCTTGTGTCATTATTACATATTTGATTTTAATACAATATAGATTCCCGTCGATGATTTCCGAAGGAGATCGAAATATCGAAGTGTAAAAATAAAACAGAAAATAAAACTCTGACCTCGAGCTTGAATTTACAATAAGAAACAGAAGGTAATAAACCAAAAGGTCAAAAAAACAACAAACGTATATAAAATTTTTTATGTCTAATTGCATTTTCCCTAACATCTTCCTCACTTCCACGAAGTTTTTTAGTTCTTAGCACCTTTTTCTGTAACACAAACAATGTAGAAGAAATTATACGATTTTATAAATTTTTAAATTTTTTTTTTTACCTTTCGCCTGGACGGAGAATCGAAACGGGGACCATGCACTTTGTAAGCCAACACACTAACCACTGAGCCATGTAGCCGTTATTGTCATCAATAGACAATTACCCATATAAGTTATATTTATATAGCATAGCTTGCGGCGCCCACGAGCCGATTAAACAAAGTTTATTTAACAGAAAAATACATTTAGTTGGGCACCGTGGAGCAGTGGTTGCTACGTCCGAATGGCATGCCAAGGGTCGTGGGTTCGATCCCTGCTTCGACCAAAGTTTTTTGTTTACATGTATTCGAAATATGGTCGGAAGATTCCGAAAAAATGTTCAACATTACATTCTACTATATTAAATTTTTACTATGAATTGTAAAATGTGTCTTATTAAAGGCTTAAATTTAGAAAAGAAGTGTTTGATATAAACGAAATGGACTGTGTTGTTGGTTCAAAAAAAAATTTTTTATTGAAAAAAATAAAAATTTTGTAACAAACGAATTTTTTTGGTGACAAAAGTGTATACTTTTCGAAGCAATTCAAAAAACTCTAACAAAAGAAAAACGTTTTCGGTACACGTTTTTTTTCTTTTCGTGTGACTCCTTTTTTTCTGTAATACAAATAATGTTGAAGAAATTATTCAATTTTATAAATTGTTTAAATTTTACCTTTCGCCTGAACGGAGAATCGAACCGAGGACCACACAGTTTGTCACCAGTAGACAATTATCGTTATAAGTTACATTTATATAGCATAGTTTGAAGCGCCCACGAGCATTATTTAACAGAAACATACATTTTTTAGCCACGTGGAGCAGTGGTTAGCATGTCTGCCTTGCATACAAAGGGTCGTTGGTTCAATCCCTGCTCCGACCGAACTTTTTTTTTTTCTTAATTTACACAATTATATTTATACTATATTAAATTTTTATAATGAAACTTCGAAATGTGGGTTATTAAAGATTTACAGTCAGAAAAGAACAGTGCTTGATATAAACGAAATGGACTGAGCTTTGGGATAAAATATTTTTTTTTTTTTTTGCAAAAATAACAATTTTGTAACAAAAAACTGTTTTTGGTATAAAAGTTTGAAATTTTGGAAGGAATTCAAAAACTCTAACAAAAGAAGAACGTGGAGTCGAGTATAAACATACATAAATAATTTTATAATATACACATACAGTTATTTAGGCGTGAACAGTGTTTTACTAGCATTTAACACCATTTTAAATGCATTTCAAACTTATCGTGTCTTGTACTTAATTTCATTTTTACCTTTAAGGCCGGTATTAAGTTGGTATTATCGCTCTAAAATGTTTTGCATTTCATTCATTTTAAAGAAAATAAACTTTTTCAATTGGTTTAGCTGCAAAACTCGAACTTAATGCCCGCTTTTATATTTGAAGGTGTCTGTCAACTCCTCTTGGACTACTTATGAATAAAGAAGAACTAAAATTTGTTTTTATACATTTTACTGTTTAATTTTTCACTATTTCCTCCTTTTTTCATTTTACTGTCCCAACTCTAAAAAGAGTATAGTGTCCTTTCGTTATTTTTAATTTTCTTTGCCTGAATATTTAGACTTACTCATCGTACGTTCCGATTTCTTTTAACGAACCAAAAAAAAAAAAAAAATGTGCCCATAATGCCAAAATGATAAACAAAACACATGTCCACACATACATAAAATGTTGCTCTCAAGGCGAAAACTCATGCTGTTTTTTTTCAAATGTCTATTCTCTTGGTTCCGAATGTATATTCTCTTTACTCCGAATACTCATTCTAATATTCAAATTATATAATATTTAGACTTAAGCATATAAAATTTTTGGCCTTATCATAAAACAGTTTTCCGAAACTACATACAAGCGGTTTCACAGAAATTGCTCTCTTTTGATTCTCTCGCCGTATTATGTTGATATCTTTCGTCAACCCTCCCGGTTTCCATCTCTATTTCTTTCTCTATAATCTCTCTCTCTGTCGCTCTTTGAATAAAATATCACAACATATAAAGGGTGATTCTTTTGAGGTTAGGATTTTCATGCATTAGTATTTGACAGATCACGTGGGATTTCAGACATGGTGTCAAAGAGAAAGATGCTCAGTATGCTTTGACATTTCATCATGAATAGACTTACTAACGAGCCACAACGTCGCTTTTTTATCGACAAATTTTGTTCAGCGATGAGGCTCATTTCTGGTTGAATGGCTACGTAAATAAGCAAAATTGCCGCATTTGGAGTGAAGAGCAACCAGAAGCCGTTCAAGAACTGCCCATGCATCCCGAAAAATGCACTGTTTGGTGTGGTTTGTACGCTGGTGGAATCATTGGACCGTATTTTTTCAAAGATGCTGTTGGAAGCAAAGTTACGGTGAATGGCGATCGCTATCGTTCGATGCTAACAAACTTTTTGTTGCCAAAAATGGAAGAACTGAACTTGGTTGACATGTGGTTTCAACAAGATGGCGCTACATGCCACACAGCTCGCGATTCTATGGCCATTTTGAGGGAAAACTTCGGAGAACAATTCATCTCAAGAAATGGACCGGTAAGTTGGCCACCAAGATCATGCGATTTGACGCCTTTAGACTATTTTTTGTGGGGCTACGTCAAGTCTAAAGTCTACAGAAATAAGCCAGCAACTATTCCAGCTTTGGAAGACAACATTTCCGAAGAAATTCGGGCTATTCCTGCCGAAATGCTCGAAAAAGTTGCCCAAAATTGGACTTTCCGAATGGACCACCTAAGACGCAGCCGCGGTCAACATTTAAATGAAATTATCTTCAAAAAGTAAATGTCATGGACCAATCTAACGTTTCAAATAAAGAACCGATGAGATTTTGCAAATTTTATGCGTTTTTTTTAAACAAAAAGTTATCAAGCTCTTAACAAATCACCCTTTATATGTTGACTCGAAATTTGTAAATTTATATATGTTTACATTCACACATATTATTTTTATGAAACATTCATGCCCCAAACATAATATATTCTAACATATTAACGTATGTGTCCCAAACATTTAGTGTTAGTTTAGGAAAATTACATGTTTGCACTTAAATATATTGTGTTTAAAAATTGTGCCGGAAACACATTTTGTTTATAGCGGAACATATGAAAAACATATTTTTCTAACAGTGTATATTCATTGAATTATTGAAAAACATATAATCTAATTTTAATTAACCACATCTTTGAAGGTATTAAAACTTCTTTTTTAAATATTAAAAATATCTTACATAGATAATCTTTTGAATGTTTATAAATATATAATTTGATACCATATGACAAGCAATTTCAGTTGACACGTCTAACTTACTTAAAATTTATGCTGGACCCATTTTTTTCGTATAAATTCGTTATTCTTCATTGAAACATGTACATACATATAGTAGAACTTTAGTCGTTATTTACAAATTTTACATTAATATATATTTCTAGATAATGCCGCAGAAAAAATAGTGAGTAGAACAAAACGAGGACGTGCTGACGTAGAAGAAGCTTATTCAAAATACTACCAGCGAATTAAACAAAAATATCAAGATTTTGTTAAGTACTTGCTGGGTTATAACAGCGCCACCAACACAATGGACATCCACAATCAGACAAAAAAATTGAAAAACCAAAATGGACGATTTTGCTGTCTCAATGATGACACAGATCAATTACAAATGCTTAAACCTAATCTCAAATCGAATCAAGCTATAAACGGCCTGGATTTAAACGAATATGACGAATTAGAAGTGAAATCCCAAGGAATAAAACTACCAATGTCAAATGTTTATAACGATTCCAAATACAGTACAATGAGAAGAAATAATGAGCCCGTTTTCACAACAATCAATTCATATAATTACGTACTGGGATCTCCAACCCGCGACCAAAAACTGGGAAATTTATCTGATTTTATAGAGAAATTAAAGGCCCAGATAATTAGAAAACGAAGGAAAAGAAGTTCTGCATTGCCAAACGAAAACGATTCCGAAGCTATCGACGAAAATAAAGAAGGGCGTAAACGTTTAAGAGGTCCTTGTGAGGATTTAGATTGGGATTCGTTTGCTAACATAACAATCATAAGGGCTGGAAAGACTTCGGGTCGAACCAGCGTTGGAACCATTTTAAGTCTGGAGTGCAATGCAGGGTTTCAATTAAATATCAAAGGAGAGAATGCAACAGCCAGATGTATTCGTGGCTTTTGGAAACCGGAAAAACCAAAATGTATATCAGGTAAAAATTTAGAACAAACGTGTATACATGTGGTCATAAACAATGTTGTATTCCAATAAGATGTACCAAAATAATCGAATGAAATTTTATTTGATTTTTGTTTAAAACAAATATTATAATATATTATTTGTCAATTAATTTTTTACTTACTTTTTGAGTAGATACACGATTTTCTTGTCGTGGCAAAAAGTGTGTTTGACAGTGTGAAAACATTATTGGTTAAATTTTTAGTTCTTTGCTCTTTAATACTGAAACATGTACTGACTTACGAAACTATTACAAAAAATATTACAACTTTTCCCAAAGATTTCAATTTTAACCAGTGCATACATATTTCCAAAATTTTCTCAAAGGACATATTGTGCCAACATGATGCATTCATCCGAAATTTATTCACTGGAATGTTTTTTTTTAATGAGCTGTCTATAGATTAACACCCAACAAAACCTGTGTAAACAGTGGTGATTTTTTCAGCATTACCGGTAATCAAACACTTACTACTTGGAAGCCACCGTGGTGCAATGGTTAGCATACCCGCCTTTCGTGGGTTCAACCCCAGTTTCGACCGAATACCAAAAAGTTTTTCAGCGGTGGATTATCCCCTCTCAGTAATGATGGTGACATTTCTGTGTGCATCAAAGTTTCTCTAAGTGCCTTCATCGCAATGTGGAACGCCCTTCGGACTCGGCTATAAAAAGTAGGTCTCCTGTCTAAACATAGAATCGGGCAGCACTCAGTGATGGTCACCACTATGGTATCACAATGGACTGAATAGTCCATAGCCTGAAATATCGGGCACAGAGGTGCAAAATCGCAAAAAATGGGGATTAATTAAACTACTTATCCGATATTAAAAATCCTTTCACTATTATAATGCTACGTTATCACTGAGAGTCATAGGCTACACATCTTTTGGAAAAGTGGGCGGAGCCACTCCCACTATTAAAAATAGCTCTAGCGGCCATAGTAATGGACCGATTGTCATGAAACTTCCCAATGTTGATCTGGTAATAGTCTTTGGCTTTTCTTGCACCGTAGCACCGCCCATTCAAACATAGAACGGATATATCTCATTAACTATAAGAGGGATGAATATGAGCTTTGGTATATATGTTGATCGTACAGTATGAATTACATCCAAGGTGGAATAGTACGGTGCCACGCCCCCTTTTAAAAAATGTTCTGTCAGATTTTTTTTGTTTGGAAAAAATTAATAAAATTTTCACATAGTAATCAATTTATTTTTATAATAATAACGTGGACGACAGTTACGAAATATATGTAACTAAATTCGGGACCCAAAGCAGATATTAAAAATTTATATATATATATATAAATCGCTTTATATTATAAGACATGTGTTTCTGACCTGATATTTTAAAATATATGCCGACAGTCATCAAACTCCAATGCATTGTCCTCCATATAATCATCGTCGTCATCGTTGTGCCTTCTGGTGCCACGTTCGTCAAAACTGAAGGCGAAATAAGTAGATCTACCACTGATTTTGGAATTTGGTGGATTTTTTTGCAATTTTTATTTACCAGATAGGATTGGATCTGAACCCATTTAATGTGTCACGATTGCAATCCTCCCGACTACATCTATGTTTCGGGCTTCCTGGGTTACCCAATTACAAGTACATCAATTTCAACACGTTTGACGTTTTCGCATTTCAATACACAACACATAACGCACAATAACAAATACTCATCATTAGAGCTGTTTTCTTTTTGCACTGATGACCAGTGCTAAAAGAAAACGCGAAAAGTTATCAGTTCAAATTTCGATTTTGTTTGGCAACGCTTGGCCCCCAGATGTCAAAATCAATCCTATTGTTTACAAATAAAAATACGCGGTAGAAAATTAATAATAAATTTAAACCAAAAACGAAAGAGTTATTATTTCTCAAAATAATAACTCATTGAGGGTTTGCTGGCTATCTTTCCACAACTAATGATACGTGGACACAGATTCAGTGCGTTAAGTTTATTAACCAATCGAGAAGCTGTAGATGCCCTTGAAGAGAAGAATATGTGGCCTTGAGTTATAGGAGTGTAATTTTAGCTCAAATTAAAATCTTTGTTGAGGTGAACTCACGAGAAGAAATTATATGGAGTGGTGTGACAAAACAAAGCCAAAGAGCTACAACGATGACATATGGTGACGGCCAAACGAGGTTGTTCCATGGGTGGAGGTATGCGAAATCGCTCAATTAGTGTAGTCAATTAATGTAGTTGAAATGGATAAAAAGATGTTGACAGTCTCGTTGAACAACTCAACAGTGAAGTTGGAAAAAAAGATTACAAAAATGATTCCAGCTTCCACGTAATGCAGTGACGGCCGCCGTCAAAGCTAAAATAATTTCGGATGTTCCGATGGAAATATTCACTTTAAAATGGAATGCAAACTTGTAATACTCATTTGTCTTTTGTGTGGCACTCATTGGGCATAATGGTGGTCTTCAACAATTAGAATTATCTGATCTGGTCGCATATTTGTTGCTTTGGAGAATGATAACACACATGGTATTCAATTGCAAAAATATCCAGATGTGGACAAGAAATTATTCAAAAAACGATCGATTGTTGTTTATACCGATGTTGATGTATAGAAGGTGCTAAGCCACCTATTAATGAAAAGTAACCATTAAAAATACTATTTTCGCCAAACGCTGTCAAAATCAGTGAACCCTCTAGGATACTAAAGCCAATTTAAATATATTTTACTTAATGGAAATATTGTGTTTTGAGAAAGTTTCAACTCTAATAATTTTTTGTGTACGTTTGTTAAACTAACTAAAAACAGGAAAAAATTAACACAAATAAAACGTAAATATTTAATAAATCCGTGTTTCTCGCGAAACAGTTCAGAATTTCTTAACAAGTTTAAATTTCGCCGCAAAGGCTTTCGTGCTTTTTTGAGCTCCATTTTTTTCTTTCAAACTACGAAATTTCTTTTAACAATTGAAAATAATAATTAATTTTCTTGACTTAGTCGATACTTACTTTTGTGATAACAGCGTTTCAAAGATCATGGAAATTTGACGACAATGTTAAAGAAATTGAAGTTTTTACATTCTTCAACCAAAATTGTTGCATCTGCCTTAAAGGGAACATTCCGTCTTCTATTAAAATTCACGAATCTTGAATTTCAATAATTGTATAGATAATCTGTAAGTTAGCTTTTTCGAGTTAGCCGCCATTTTTCACTATTATATTTCTCTAATTATAAAGAAAATAAACCTTTTGAAAATTTGCTTTGTGATATTCCCCATAATGTTTTAATTAAATTTGCATCATAGGTATAATATTATACTTTTTCGAAATTAATACCCACCTTTATACTAAATAACAAACTTTTTACAATATTTATTTTATTTTATTCTATTTATTTATTTTTTCATTGGCCCCTAAAAATGAATAAAATACTATTTGCGGCCATTTTCATGTAGCTTCGTTAGGATTTAACTTTCAGTTAACAGAAAGAAAAATTTAAACTGAAAAAATGTTCGGCAGTTAAGTTGTTAACTGGCGTATGTTTTATATAGGCAACATGACAGGTATGTCATTGTACGATTTTAAAGTTCTTTAGCTAACGGAGCTTCACGGAAATGGTGGTACATATGTATGTATGTATTTATTAAGTACAAATATGGATATAAAGAAATATGTATAATAAATAAAATGCTAATATAATGGAAGGAACATGGCAAAAAGTGTATGTTTCAATTTGTTAAAAACGATCCTAAAAAGAGTTAAATATATTTCATCCGAAGAAAATTGGCAAGTATATATGGCCGTATGTTTGGCCAGGCCGAATCTTATGTACCCTCCACCATAGATTGCATAGAAACTTCAGTAAAGACTGTCATCCACAATATAATTAAAATTGTAAGTTAGTCCATATGGCGTATATATTAAACAAACAAAAATGATTTAATACGTAAATAATTAGTTTTACAAACTTTCTATAGCGTTAAAATTTTGACAAAATTTTCTATAGAAATAAAATTTTGACAAAATTTTCTATAGAAATAAAATTTTGTATAGAAATAAAATTTTGACAAAATTTTGTATAGAAATAAAATTTATACCAAATTTTGTATAGAAATTAAATTTAGACAAAATTTTCGATAGAACTAAAATTTTGACAAAATTTTCTATAGAAATAAAGTGTTGGTAGATTATTTTTGGCGATATGGACCAATTGTTGTGTCATTGGCCGTCGGCTATATATAACTAAAGACCGTTATGGACCATTTTTTGCATGGCTGTTAGCGGCCATATGCTAACGCAGTGTACCAAATTTCAAACGAATCGGATGAATTTTGCTCCTCCGCAGCGTTGCCAATTTAGCTTATTTCCCGCTAGATTTGGCTTTTTTTGAAGACGTTTAGCGGGAAAGTAATGCATTTAGCTTTTAGCTTTTTTCTGGCTTTTTTTCATGATCCTTTTAGCTATTTTTGGCTTTTTTTATTTTCGACATGTTCCTATTGAAATATGGATAAAACTTCGTTTTCATATAAGTCTTTCTGCCAGAATAAGGTTTTCCGCATATTTCAAAGCTCAATTGAAGCCTTAATAATTATTCCAGCCATTATACGGGCATTTTTGCAGCAAATACACCTTGTTGTAAAGTTTTTTCCTCGTATTCATAAAAGTTATTGTAAACTTTAAATCTACTATTACCATACAAATTCCTTATATAAACTGTCAGTAAATTATTAGGAATAATAGCATTTGATTCGTTTATCCTTTTTATGTTATTTTAATACGTATTCTAAAGTTATTATGATATTACTAAATTAAAATAGTAGATGTGAATTGCTTTGTACACTGAAAAAATATTGTCATGAGGCCAAAGATTTCATGCCTTTAAAATACGAACGCGAATTTTGGTTATAATAGCATTTGTGAATTTCTCTTATATGTTATAAACTGTTTTCCTTGTCCAAAAGCCGATAAAATCGTTTTGTCCTTATAGTTAAGTGATTCAACTTAAAAATGGGTATCTTTTCATGAAAGAAGGCTAGGGTCAATTCTAAAAAATTCTTAAAATTAATTAAATAGTCTTTAAATTTGTGGAGTTTTTGTATCTTGACCACAAACCAAAATAGCGTTCAAAAATAGAAGAGGTTTTTCATTTTATTTTAAAAACGTATACACAGAATTTTAAAAACGTATACACAGAATAATTTCTACTCAAAGTCGAGTCGGAATTTGGAAATTTAAGTTGTTGTTAGCACGTTTTTAAAGCACTGTGATAGCTCATGAAGAAAAAGCTGAAAAAACGAATAAATTCAAATTTGACTCGGAATCAATACCGAAATGATTAGTGTACAAGATATTTGGAACCGAACATAGAAATAATTAAGGAAATAAAGTTTTGAATGTGGTATTATTTTTTTTAACATCAAAAAAAATGCAATAAAAAATTCGTAGTGATAGGATCAAAACAAATCTGCTATTTATTAATGGAATGGATTTACATTTACGAAAATTGGATAATAGGTTTGTATGGGAAATTTTCGAATAAAAGTTATTCAGTATTAACTTGCAAGACAGTTAGAATGGGTTTTATTCTCTTGGGTAATATTAGGAGAAGTGTACACGTTCACGAATTTATCATTAATTCAGTTAAAACGAAATATATTGATGCAGTTCTATGTGACATTGAACTTGTTGATAATTAACCAGCTGATAATTGCAAGTTTACCGGGAAAAAAAAAATTTTAACTAGGAAATATAAATGAAGGACTTCCAGTAAAAATTTGTGATAGTAATCAAAATGTATCGAGTACGCAAACAGAGCTAATATGACATAGATTTTCTTACAGTCTCACAGAAGTGGAAATAAAATGAATACAATTAAAATAATATGCATTTTAAGTGAAATAAAGCCTTTAAGTTTGTTAAATTTCAATCAAAAATTTGACTTTTGATACAAAAAAATTTAGCTTTTTTTCTAGCTATTTTTTAACATTTTTTTTAGCTTTTTTTGGCTAGTTTTTTGGACAAATCTAGCGGTTTTTGGTGAAACAATTCTGGCAACGCTGCTCCTCCGAGATATCGACCACTTTTGGCATGGTTGTTAGAGACCTTATACACCCTCACAAAAAATCGCTTCTGTAACATATACTCCCAAACATATTTTGCTTCAAGCATATACATTTTTGGGTATTGCCCAAACATTTATATGTTTGATCTTGTTCGCCGTAAGCGCAAATGAAAAGATATAAAAAATAAAACGCAAAGTTGGTTATGGTTTTATAATATTAAATAAGGGTAGCCGTAAGCTTTATTCAGGTTGTTTTGATTATGGGTAACGAGTTTACCTTTTAGTTTACAACGATATGTAAAGACCAATATGCAAAAACGATCCGAGTTATCCAGAGGTTTATTTAGCATTAACAAAAACAATAATCAAGATGGAGAAGGTGGGGGCGTCAATCATATCAAAACCAACGAATTACTCGGTAAAATATGCGCAAAAGTCCCACAGGGTTGCAACAAGGTACGAAAATCAAAATGAAAGTTGCCAGTACACGTAGAAAACGAAAACGACAAATTAAGCAACTTATTTATTCTAACTTCAACATTGCCGCCCACCTTGCAACATCGTGATATGTTGTAACTATATACAAAGCTTATGACTAAAAGGCACAGTGCAGTGTTTCATATTTTCTATCTTTTATTCCATTATTTTTTCTTCAAATATTTAATTCAATTCTTTTCAAAATTCAACTTATAACTAATTGGCCAGTAGGGACCACAATAAGCACATAAGTGCTCCAAAAAAATTTGTCGGCCAGAAAGGACCGCAGTGAGTCAGTAGGGACTCTAGGGTACTCTACGGGCAGCAACCACAACAACACCAACAAACGTGGGCCAGTAGGGACCCCGGCGAGCCAGAAAGGACTCAAATGTTGCACACTCCCGAGAGCACCCAACCAAATATGGTATAATGCGCCACGGGCAAAGCAGGCGCCGTATAGACTCGGTCCGTGACGATGCGCGCGTAGACTTCGGGACCAAAAACGACCGCTACTCGACCGACGCGGTAAAACTGGGGATCCGCCAACGGAAGGCCCAGAAATGAGTTCTTAATTCTCTCCGGAACCGATTCTGCCGGAGTACGGACATGCTCCAAATTAGCAACCCTCGCGAGCAATGTTATCCTCTGTAATGGGTCGTACGATGATGCCACGGTCAACCGACACATACGAGCGCCGTCAATGATTGACACCGGGAGACGCAAGTTTGCGACCATCGAGGCACAAATCTGGCTCTGGCGTGTGCAGTTGTCAATCACCGCTCGAACCGCCACCGATCCCCCCGACGAACTTATGCGGACAACCAGGCTCGGTGACAAAGAGACGACACATTGCAACGGCAGATGCCCAATCATCGTAGACGCAGCACACGCTCGCGTTCCGTCTTCACCGATGCGCGAAGAAACTACGGGAGTCCTAAAATGAGCCCGGCGGGAGGCTCGCGGCTTCCTAGCCCGGTCCGCCTTAACGGAATCCGAGTGTAACATGGTGTGATGGTCGCCGCCGCACCTCTCACACCCCTTAGGACTCACGCAATCCTTCGTTTGGTGGGTGTGAGCCAGGTAACGCGAACAATAGCGAAACCTCACAACCATCCTAATGCGCCGCTCGGAAGACATGCCTAAAAACTTCCTACAAAACCGAAGAGGGTGATTCCGACCACACACCCTACACGAGAAAGATTCCGTGCCGCTGGGCTTCTCAATCGCAACCGCTTTCGAGGACGGTTCGGACTGTGCAAACACACATGTCGGTGGCAGGGTAGTAATTACTGACGACTGTGGAGGAGCCAGGACAGGTACCGGATTGACGAGTGCGGGAGTTTCCTCAGTTACTACAGCTTCCGAAATCGCCGTGGTCGCAGTTTCTCTACGGATCTCTTCCTCCGACATTTCCATCAATTCGTCGAAATCTTCCAAGCCGTCGTCGAAGAATGAGATCTTGTCCATGATACTGCGAGAGGAAACTAGGTTATTAACAAGCCGACTGATTGGTCAGAATGACCAATTTGGTTATGGGTCGCCTTACAACACCATTTGCGGTACGAACGTCAGCGACGCGAATGTGACCATCAACTCCCGGAAAAACGTCCACAACACGTCCCAACCTCCACGATGTTGGAGGGAGCTGTTCATGCCTAATAACAACCAGATCGCCCTGCGCTATACTACGTTCGGAACACTTCCACTTATACCGCATGTGCAAACTCTTCAAGTACTCTTCTTTCCATCTTATACAAAATTGATGGGCTAGGGCCTGCACTTTTCGAAACCGATTAACCAAGGACAACGGCTTCTCAGTAACAAGGACCTCCGCGGGTGCGAGAAGCGGAGCACCTATCAAAAAATGACCGGGAGTGAGCGCATCTAGCTCATCCGGATCCTCGGACAATGGACAAAGAGGGCGCGAATTGAAACAAGCCTCTATCCTAGCTAGAACCGTCGATAGCTCCTCGAACGTATACCTCCGATTCTGCGCCTCCTTCCGAAAGTGAAGCTTAAAACTCTTGACCCCAGCTTCCCACAACCCACCCATATGTGGAGCTCCAGCTGGGATGAAACGCCACGACAGGCCCCGGTGAGCAAAAGTCGAAGAAACGGACTCACAACCTTCCCTAAGAAAAGCTTTAAAATCCCTCTCGATTTCCCGAGACGCGCCAACAAAATTGGTGCCATTGTCCGAAAAAATGGTGTCAGGACAACCGCGACGCGCAATAAAGCGATGAAATGCAGCCAAGAAGTTTGCAGTCGACAAGTCCGACACGGCCTCCAAATGAATAGCCTTCGTACCAAAACACACGAAAACGCAAACATATCCCTTTGTAATCTTACAATACCGACCAGTAAATGACTTTATCTCGAAAGGACCGGCAAAGTCCACCCCAGTAACAGTAAAAGGTCTGTCAGGAATAGTTCTCTCCGGAGGAAGCGCAGCCATAATCTGACTACATGACGCTTCCTCTCCAAAATACAAGGCTTACAATTGTGAATAACCGTGCGCACCAGATTCTTCACACGCGGTATCCAATACTCGATCCTTAAAATCCGCAACACCAGCTGATTACCTCCATGAATGGAAACTAGATGAACAAAACTAACCAATAGTTTTGAAAATCGACACCCATATGGCAAAATTATGGGATGCCTCTCACTATAGGAAAGAGTGGGCGAACGAGACAACCGACCGTTCATCCGCATCACACCCTTATCATCCACAAAAGGATTGAGAGCCAGCAAAGAACTCTTAGAGTCTAAAGGCGTTTTCCCCAACAAATTCATATAATCCGACGCATAATTAGCCCTCTGTGCCAAAACCACCAAATGAAGTCTCGTTTCCCTAATCTCAGCCGACGAAATACACAGACTCGGAAATTCAACACGACCTCTATGTGCCGAATGAGTTCGCTGGAAAAAACACGTAGCGCACGGTCAAGCGAAGAAAACCGCTCCAGAATGTCCTCGCCCGCAGAAAAAAACGAAGCATGACTTCTGATGGAACGAACCTCAACATCGGTCTCACACTGAGCCAAGTCCCGAATGGACCATTCCGATCTATCACGGGATAACCAATGCGGCCCATGCCACCAAATACGAGATGCCGCCAAATCTGCAGGAGTAACACCACGGCTACCAAGATCGGCAGGGTTATCCTCAGACCTCACATGATACCAATTACCATGACCCACATTCTCCTGAATACGACAGACCCTATTGGCCACAAATGTCGTCCATGTGGATGGAGTCTTCCTCAACCAAGACAGGACAATAGTCGAATCCGTCCAACAATACACCTGACTGAACCTAATACCAATCTCGCGAACTATAGTCTTCAGCAACTCCGAAGCCAAAACCGCGCCACAAAGCTCCAAACGAGGCAGTGAAACTGACTTCAAGGGGGCAACTCTCGTCTTACATGATAGTAAGTGGACGAAAATCCGACCATCGGGCGTAACAACCTAATATAAACTACCCCCGCATATGCCTTTTCCGAGGCATCTGAAAAAACATGAAGCTCGGTACTCGCCCCTGGAACATATTGAACCCATCTAGGTATACTAATAGAATTAACGCCAGGGTACAACTCAACAAAAGATTTCCATGCTCGCTCAGTGGAAGGCGAAAGAAATTCGTCCCAACCAATGTTATCCGACCATACCTTCTGCATGATGATCTTCGCAGTAACAATAACCGGGCCCAACCACCCAACGGGATCAAACAGCCTCGCGATGGCCGAAAGAACTTCCCGTTTCGTAAAATGCGACCTACTACTGATCGGATCCACCGAGAAATAAAACGAATCCAACTGGGCATTCCACCTAATACCCAAAGGCTTCGAACTGCTCGCCTCAACGAAAGACAAAACCTGGGCATCCACCAAATACTCCAAAGGCAATCCATCTAAAAGGGCCCTATCGTTAGTTGTCCACTTCCTGAGCTCAAACTTCGCCGTAGAAAGAGCAGCCACCAACTGATCCCGCGCCGCCAATGCACACATACATAGATTTGCGCAAAATGTGCGCCGCGAGCGGACATCTGTCCTCCGTATCATCTGCCAACTGCAGAAGCGTCCGAATTGCGAGATAAGGGGCGCAATTAACGCCAAAAGTTACCGTCTGCAACTCATAGTCCCGAATTGTCCCATCTGGGGAGACTCTAAAAAGAATCCTCTGCAGCGGAGTGTGAGCAGGATCCACACGAATCTGTCTATACATCTGAGTGATGTCGCAATTGAAGACAAACTTATACAGTCGCCACCTCAAAATGAGCAACACAAGGTCAAGCTGCAAAGTCGGTCCAACATGAAGAATGTCATTCAAACTATTCCCATTAGACGTCTTATTTGACGCATTAAAAACCACACGAAGCTTAGTGGACTGCTTCGCAAGATTTATAACCGGGTGGTGAGGCAAATAACATGATAACGTGCCTGGCGGGACCGTGGAGGAGACTGGTCTCATATGATCCAATTCAAGATATTCCCTCACCACATTGTCGTACACAACCTTAATGTCCGGTTTCCTCAAAAGCGACGTCTCATTACGGAGATACTGTCGCAAAACGTTTGCTCGAGACTCCCCTAGATACCCGCCTGCAGAAAAATCCGCCTTGAGTGGTAGCGTAACAATATACCTACCATCCGAGTCCCTGCGGGTGGTCCGAACAAAGTTCTCCTCACAAAATCTATCCGAAGGGGACAAACTCTTGCCCCGTGGCGTCTCCTCCAACTCCCAAAAGCGCAAAAGCGTCTTTTCAATATCGTCCTCATCGCGAACCGAAATTGTTGTCGAAAACGAACGAACTGGAGCTACAGGAATAGGACCCGTGACAAGCCAACCAAAAATACTATTCTGCGCAAGAAGAGAAGCAGAAGTTATCTGACGACAACCTTCCAACAAAATCTTTGGATAAAGATCCGCACCCAACAAAACCTCGACAGGACGAGATACAAATAAATTCGCATCTGCCAACTGAATATTCGGTATCTCCGACCTAAGCTCCGTTGAAATCGAAAAGGTAGGCAAATTCCCCGAAATAGACGGTAGCACCCAAGCAGTCGTCTCCAAAAGAATTGAAGCATCAAGAGGAGATCCTATCTTCAAAGTACATAATCTATTCGACGTTGCCGAAACTGCACTATTAACACCCGAAATCGTCACCCTAGTTGTCTGTACCTCCAGTTTCAATCGATTTTGCAGGCGCTCCGTGATAAACGAGGCCTCAGACGCTGGATCTATAAGTGCACGAGCGGGATACGTAATTCCCTGATACACGATATTGATCATCGCCGTCCCCAATAGTACCGACCTATTTTGCGATAAATGGAAAACTTGCCGTGATACCACACCGCTCGAAGTAGACGGTTGAAAACTAAGCGGATTCGGGTCAGACGGTTGTAAAGACTGGCCAGTGCCAGAAACATTGGTGGAGGCAGCGGCAGCCAAATCCGAACGGGCCGAAGCCAAACCATCGCGATGCAATAAAGAGAGATGCCTTTGATCACATTTCGAACAACGGTGTTTACTCGCGCAATCCTTAGCCTCGTGGCCCTTTACCAAACAATTCAAGCACAGGCGATGACGTTTTATCGACGAAAATCGCTCCGAAGGCGAAAGTTTCCTAAACTTCTGACACGCCGAAAGTTTATGACTATGCTTCGGACATAATATACAGGCCGACTTCGAACTTAGACCGGGCTGAGGGGTCACCGTACTCGCCAAATGAGTCTTAACCCTCTGGTCCTTCGAATGAGACTTTTCCTCGCGTAGATCATGTAAACACATAAGAGTGCGAACCCTTTCCGTAAGGAAGCTGTCCAACTCATTCCACGATGAAAGAGCAGACTTGTCCCTAACACTCTGCTCCCACAGAGTCTGCGTGATCCTCGGCAAACGTTTAAGACAAATGAATACGAGTATCTGGTCCCAATTATCGGTGGAAACCTCATAAGTGTTCAATGCCGAAAGACATCCATTAATTCCGCGCTGATTTGACTTTAACCCCGAACTTGTCTCAACCGTTACCGCCGAAATGGCAAAAAGAGACTTAAGTTGGTTATGAACCAGGACCCGCTTATTGTCGTACGCATCAACGAGGGCCTTTCACGCCAGGGCGAAGCTCCGATGTGTAAGAGGAAATTTCGAGACGATTTCCCTTGCTTCACCGCTTGTTTTCCGCACTAGATGACACAAGCGTTCAACGTCAGTCAATCTCGAATTATTAACGTATACCGCTTGAAATAAATCCCGGAATGTGGGCCAACATAGAAAATGTCCCTCAAGTATATCCGTATCGCAAGGTGGCAAGGTTAAGTTGTGAACCATATCACAAAGTGGGGGGCCGCCCACGGCAACCTCACCTCCAAACTTCTCATTGCCATTACGAAGCCCCATTTCATCCCGATTAGCCGTCACCGAAGAAGAAGCATTGTTGATCAACACCGCTTCCGATCGTTCGCCCGATTTGTGCGACCCGATACTTTGTCGCGATACTGTAGCGACCGATGTCACAGATGAAGTAATCGAAGATCTACGTGACCGCCGAAACTGAGCCAATTTCCGATTTATCGCGGACAAACAATTCATATACACTTCATGCGAAGTCTCATATTTACCCTCCACGGAATCAATATCACTGGACGGTGTATCCCCGGAATCTTGTAACGCAGCTAAACACTCGTCAAATGTGTTCTGAACACGCTCCCACAATTTCCCTAATTCGACCTGACGAATCTCAAGACTAAAGACATCCAACTCCTCCTCTTTCATACCATTAAAATGAGCATGAAATTTAATCAGGGCGTCAGAAATCCTGATGAAGCGTTTAACCACCGAGACGGACATCCTATCTCAAGTTCAACTATCAATATGAAGCACGCAAAGAAAATTCGAAAATTCAATGTAGCCAAGAAGCAACAAAAACGACTCAAAAACTACAGCGGATCACCAACTATAATAATAATAAAGATTTATTCAATAAATACTCAAAATCAAATCGAATATCGAACGACCGAATAATTTCTCTCCGTGTGAAAGTGCAAAAAATCTCCCAGTGTACGGAGAATGAACGAAAGCTTTGACTTAAATTCGAACTATATCGACAATTATTCACACCTTTGAATTCAACTTGAAATCTAATGTAGGCAAACCACGTAGTGTGCTGCCCCCTTAAGGATTTACTTGACGATCGATAACCGATAACCCGATAGTACGTAAAGTGCCCGATTAGTCACAACACTACAGAAATCGACCAAAAGCGCAACACTGATGAGAACAAACAAATAAAGCTTTTTGTATGCTCTCAAATGTATGAAAATAAATGAAATAAAAATATGTAAACGTTATGTATGTAATTTCAGCTAAGGAAACGCGGAGAAGTGGTGAAATTACGAAAAAAAGAGAGTGATAAATATATGAAGTGAATGCTGGTGCATAAAGTGGTGAACACAAACAATTCAAGTTATTTCTCAACGAGAATATTGGGACAGACGGCAAAATGGAAATACAAAAACAAAACACTGTAGTGCGTTTTGCCGTCGGCAAATGAGACTTTACTTTAAATCAATGAAAAACGATATTTTCACCAAACAAAAGCAAATAACCCACTTTAAATCAAACGAGCACCAATATTCACTGATATCACTGAACTTTTTATACCACTTTTAAGAATATTTACAATCCGATTTACATCCGAAAAATTAATTCAAATCGCGTAGTGTTGTAAGACAACCCCGAAATATATACGAAACCAAGCAAATTATTGTTGTTTCTCGCGATTCTATTACTTTTGCACAAAAAAACACTGCACTACACCTACCTTGATATAAAATTTATTGGGGTTTGTGGTGATTTTTAAAAATGCAGGAGATGTTTATCGTGTGGGATGCTCGATGACGTCCAAGGCACTCTACGAAAACAAGACAAAACCAATTAGACCAACTTTTAGTTTACAGGCTCAGATAATCCGGTTCGATTGGGCCAAAATGTTCGCCGTAAGCGCAAATGAACAGATATAAAAAATAAAACGCAAAGTTGGTTATGGTTTTATAATATTAAATAAGGATAGCCGTAAGCTTTATTCAGGTTGTTTTGATTATGGGTAACGAGTTTACCTTTTAGTTTACAACGATATGTAAAGACCAATATGCAAAAACGATCCGAGTGATCCAGAGGTTTATTTAGCATTAACAAAAACAATAATCAAGATGGAGAAGGTGGGGGCGTCAATCATATCAAAACCAACGAATTACTCGGTAAAATATGCGCAAAAGTCCCACAGGGTTGCAACAAGGTACGAAAATCAAAATGAAAGTTGCCAGTACACGTAGAAAACGAAAACGACAAATTAAGCAACTTATTTATTCTAACTTCAACAGATCTCTTCCAATATATAATATGTTTGAAAGCATATTGGTCTAAACAATATATGTTTGGGTAGTCTAAGTTCCAAACATTTTGTATTTTTGCATTCAATAATGTTGTCTTCCAAAAAACAATATGTTATTATGTGAACATATAATATGTTTGGAAGCATTTTGCACCCAAAAATATTATATGCTTAAAAAAAATTCTCCCAAACAATATTGTGCTCAAAATTTTATTTATTTATTTATATATTTACAATCATAATGAATTATGAAAATAAACAGGTAATATAGGTGCTAACAACATAGGTTTTCGACCTGAATGCTCAAAATTTTGTTTCTGCCTAATTGTATATTCCCCCACATCTTTCTCACTTTCACGAGATTTTTTAGTTCTTAGCACCTTTTTCTGTAATACAAACATTGTAGAAGAAATTATTCAATTTTATGATTTTTTTTATTTTAATTTTACCTTTTGCCGGACGGGGATTCGAACAGCAGAACACACAGTTTGTAAGGATCAAAGTAGTAGTGCCCAAGGAAGAAAAAAAACTGTTAATTTTGTAATAACAAGCAACAACCACCAACTTAATTCAATATCGCTCCCTGTTAAATAGCGCTCCAAGCTACTGAACACATATATGTTTATAGGCTATTTCTAAATTAATATATGATTGCATACAAGCATATTATATTTACAAACATTTTATGTTCCAAACATAATATGTTCTAACATATTAACATATATGTCCCAAACATGTTATGCTAGTTTATGAACATTATATGCTTGCACTCAAAAATATTGTGTTTAAAAATTTGTGTTCCAAACATATAATGTTTATAGCCAAACATATGAAAAACAGTCTTTTTCATCCGTGTACTTACACCACGTACCAAATTTCAACCGGATCGGACGGATTTTGCTCCACCCAGAGGCTCTGCAAGCCAAATCTGGTGGTCCGTTTATATGGGGGCTATACGTAAAAGTGGTCCGATATGCCATTTTCAATACCATGTATTGAGGCCAAAGATTTTTTGCTTCTAAAATACGAGTGCGCGTAATGCTTAGCATAGAAGACACATTTCTCTGATATCACGTTTTTCCTTCTCCAAGAATGGATAAACATTTAATGAAGTTGGTTTAACTTACAATTAAGTGATTCGACTTCAAAATGGGTATCTTTACAGGAAAGAAAATTTTGTTGGACTATGGACAATTTGGCTTTAATAATTCTAAAAAAAACTCTTTAAAATTAATAAGGTCATATAAGTGTTATTCCGGCATTAAAGCGAAATTATGATGAAAATATAAACTAATGGCGTTTTCTTTTCTTGTAAAAAAATGCGCACTTTTTTTGCATTTTACCCGGAAAATTTACTTTTTAGGTTCTTTTCTAAAAAAACAGGCAAAAGTGCGAAAAGGCTTTGAATTCTGTTGTGAAAATAGTGCCACGCATAGAGGCAAATTACGGGCATTTTCAGCACTGCCAACAAACGAGAGTGCTGCGATTGCCCTGCTTCCTTCTTTGAATTCTTTTCTGCCCGCTGAAATGATAGCATTTTTTTAGGTTGCTGGTAACATTTTAAAAATGCGCATTCTGTACAGACAAAATGAAGGCAAAGCACTTTTTTCAGAAAAGAAAACACCATAAGATCCAATGTTGCTGCTTATTAAGTCCGTTTTAAAGATTTCAAGGAATAAGGGAACTAACGAAAAAACTTTTTTATATTTTGTAAAATTATTTAAAAATAAACATTTACAACTACTGGTGTTTTCTTTTCTGGAAAAGTGCTTTGCCTTTATTTTGTCTGAACAGAATGCGCATTTTTTTAAATGTTGCCAGCAACCTAAAATAATGCTATAATTCCAGCGTGTAGAAAAGAATTCTACACGCTGGAATTATAGCATTATTATTAAAATTGCAGTGCTGAAAATGCCTGCAATTTGTCTTTTCGCTCTTTTGCCTATTTTTTAGAAAATAACCTAAAAGTACATTTTCCGGTCAAAATGCAAAAGAAATGCGCATTTTTTACAAAAAAAAGTAAACACCATGATATTAAGTGTCCCATACATTTAAAAATCATTAAAGTTTTTGTAACTTTTAACAATAAATGTTTATACATATGTCTGTATTTGCGTATACATGTGTGTTTTGTATCCGCAAAATTCTTAAAGCACTAAGTTCTTGGAACATCTTCGAAAATAATGAAAGTGTATATGAAAATCCTGACTTGGAAACCAAAAACCATTTGGCAGTACAAGGTTTTATGAGTGGTTGGGAAAGATTTCCATTTCGGTTATCCCATTTCGCCATCACAGACCCAAACAAAACCCAATGAAACAAAACAAAAATCAATACCTGCAATGTTGGGGGATCTGGTAATCTGGACTGCTTCTCTAAAACTACACAAACACGGTGTTTGACAATTTGCATTTTCATTTGGACGATTTAGTCTTTTCGTTGGTTTGATTTTAAGAAACGAAATCTTTGTTTTATCTTGAAGGCATGGAAATCCTTTTTGTAGGACAAAATTTAAGACACTAATGGTGGGTTTGCAATTTCAAATACTAAACGAATTAAAAAAAGATTTCATACATCATGGAACCAGTTTTCGCCGAACATTAAAAAAGGGTTAATAACTGTTTCTTTTTCTGGTAATATGGTCAAAACGAGTTAAATAGTTTCATAGGATTATCAGTGACCTGGTACAATACATTGTAGCAGTGTTACAATATTTCTAACCCTTCTGCCCAAATGGTAGGTCATGTTGAGCTAAGCAATTCCACTAAATAGAGATAATATCTCCTTCCATATAACGAAAACTGAATTATCTTAATATCAAAAACCACATCAGGGGCCGGATCGTCTCTTTCTTGTGGTCCACAGTGTGGACAGGGTTTAAAAAGGGGGAGCGAAGCTGGTAGCCAGCAATTGAACACTTCTGATTCAGCCGTTCGAATATTACACATTCCACGAGAGTAAAGGTGAGTACTAAGTTCGAGTTTAGCGTGAAAAAAGTTTAGCGAGAAAAAGTGAAAAAAGGCATCAAATTATACATAGAATAGCCCAAAGCAAATGTTCACATAGTTTGTATACCTTAAAATGGATTATTAAAGGAAAGTAATCGTGAAAAACGACGAATTTAGCGGCTAACTCGAACTTAATACCCACCTTAACGCAAAATCCAAACAAATTATCATTGGTTTATTTACATTTTACTGGCATTCGTTCGTTTCCTCTTCTTTTCTGTATGTGACATTCACTTGAGATGTGTTTCTTTCCGAGTATTACTTCAGTTGCCAACTCATATTTTGACAACTACAAAATTCGCATATCATGGTGACTCTGGTGCGACTTGCACTGATAGATGTTCTGGATAGAACACCAGTGCATGTTGCAGCTGACTGTTTGGCCAAAATGTCTAGAGGCAATAGATGCAGCATGATATTAAGGGAATTTGTTCCTGTCTTGCTGAATGCGCCTGAGATACACAAACACGCCATACGCTGAACTATGTCTAAACTTGTTGGCTGGTGAAGTGCCGGCCACCAGACTACAACACCATATAGCATTGTAGGTCTTGCCGTGTATAGCCAATGCACAATTTTTGGTTTTAGTCCCCACCTTTTTCCTATTGCCTTCTTGCACGAGTAGGCTTTTGAAGAAAGGGCTTTTCTCGCCCTTTCTTCAATATTAAGCTTAAATTTCAGCTTCCTGGCCAAAATAACGCCAAGGTACACACACTCACCAATACCCCCTAAGGAAATGGGCCTAACCGTGGGAGTTTTGCGATCTTTGCAGTACATGACTAGTTCTGTCTTTGCAGGATTTACCCCAAGACTATTGTCTTTCGCCCATTTTTCAGTCATCCGGAGGGCCCTCTGAATAATATCTCTGATTGTGGATGGGAATTTTCCCCTGACTGCTAGAGCTACATCATCTGCGTATGCCACAACTTTTATCCTTTCTTTTTCTAGGGTAACCAGAAGGTTATTTATAGCAACATTCCAAAGAAGAGGTGATAGAACTCCTCCTTTGGGAGTGCATCTGTTCATATACCTTTGTATGTTTGCTTGTCCTAGTGTGGCTGAAATACGTCTCTTCATTAGAAGTTCGTCTAACAGCCTAAGTATACATGTATCAACATTCAGAGTTGTCAGTCCATTTAATATCGAGCTAGGATGGACATTATTGAACGCCCCTTCTATGTCTAGAAACGCCACGATTGTGTATTCTTTGACAGATTGTGAGCTTTCAATAAAGCTGACTAGTTCATGCAATGCGGTCTCAGTAGACCTGCCCTTCGAGTATGCATGCTGTCGTTTCGAGAACAAACTTGAATCGATGCTAGTTCTAAGATAAATATCTATCATCCTCTCCAGAGTCTTAAGTAGGAATGAGGATAAGCTGATTGGTCGGAAATCTTTCGCCCTCGAGTGAGAGGCTTTTCCTTTTAGGTATGAAAACGACTTTTGTTTCCCTCCACTTTCCTGGGATATATGATAAGTTGATACATCCTTTATATAACGCCGACAACCAGGGGATAATTTTGTCAGTCACTGCTTGTAACACCGCCGGAGTAATTCCATCAGGTCCGGGGGATTTGAATGGTCCAAAGCTATTTAACGCCCATATTATTCTAGATTCCGATACAATTTCCTCGATAGGAAACGACCGCTGAACCACTGTGGCACCGCCAGAAACTGGTTCAACCGTCTGATTTCCAGGAAAATGAGTGTCCAATAGTACCTCCAGCGTATCCTCACTGGACGTTGTCCAATTGCCCTCCGATGTTTTAATGAAACCTGGAGCGGAGTTGGTGGATGCTAGAACCTTCCGTAGTCTGGAAGCCTCGGACGTATTCTCAATACTGCTGCAGTAATCATTCCAAGAGTTATGCTGAGCCTTTCTCAGTTCTCGCTTATATCCTCTCAGATTCTTCTTGTAAGCGTCCCAATCCACAGGAGCCCTGGTGGACTTTGCTTTGTTAAAGAGCTTCCTGCACGATTTCCTCATATTACCTAACTCCGTAGACCACCATGGTGGTCGATTTTTCCCCCTTGGCTTCCCTCTAGGGCATGCAGCTTTCAGTGAGATGTTGAAGGCCTTAGTAGTCCGCTCCACTGCGTGTTGGATATCTTGCACAATGCTCATATTTGTCTCTGGTATTTCCGGTATCATCATATTGAACGATTCCCTATACCTATTCCAGTCAGCTTTCCTAACATTTGGCGGAAATATGGTCTTGGTGGTATGAACATCAAATTTGAAACTGATGTAACGATGATCTGAGAAGCTTAAAACCTGCCACTCAGATATCATTTCATTCAGTTCTTGCGAGGCCAAGGTGATGTCCAAAACCTCTTGGCTGTTTTTAGTGACAAAGGTTGGGGCATCTCCCTTGTTGCAAACTACCAGATTAGTACGCAAAATAAACTATTAGCGACTCTCCCCTTGCATTAGTATCACTACTTCCTCATATACTATGATGCTCATTCGCATCGCATCCCATAATGAGTTTCGTCTTTGTTTTCAGTGACTCCTCAACTAAGGTTTTAACGGCATATGGAGGCATCTCCCTGTCATGTCCCATGTAGACCGAAGATACCCAATATTTGCATTTGGCTATTTCTAAATTGGCAACGACAGTGTCTGCAGTGCACATTGAAGGAAGCAGAAACAAGTTAAGCTCGTCTTTAGCAATTACACAGGCTCGATTTACATTATTACCTGTAAACTGCAATAGTTTGAACCCCGGAGTAGTTAATTCACATATTTTGTTTCTATAAACATATGGTTCTTGAATAAGAACTATGTCTACACTGTTAGAAAAATATGTTTTTCATATGTTCCGATATAAACAAAATGTGTTTCGGGCACGATTTTAAACCACAATATATTTAAGTGCGAACATGTAATTTTCCTAAACTAACACTAAATGTTTGGGACATCTATGTTAATATGTTAGAATATATTATGTTTGGGGCATGAATGTTTCATAAAAATCATATGTGTGAATACAAACATATATAAATTTACAAATTTCAACTAAACATACATATGTTGTGATATTTTATTCAAAGCGACAGAGAGAGTATAGAGAGAAATAGAGATGGAAACCGGGAGAGTTGACGAAAGATATCAATATAACATTGCTGTGTTAGAGTCAAAAGAGAACAATTTCTGTGAAACCGCTTGTATGTTGTTTCGGAAAACTGTTTTATGATAAGGCCAAAAATTTGATATGTTTAAGTCTAAATATTATTTAATTTGAATAAAGAGAATATACATTCTGAACCAAGAGAATAGACATTTGAAAAACAAACAGCTTATGTTTTCGCCTTGAGAGCAGCATTTTATGTATGTGTGGACATGTGTTTTGTTTATCATTTTGGCATTATTTTTTTCTTGGTTCGTTAAAAGAAATCAGGGGTCTTCATAAAAATAACGAAAGGGCACTATACTCTTTTTAGAGTTGGGACGGTAAAATGAAATAAGGAGGAAATAGTGAAAAATTACACAGTAAAATGTAAAAAAAAACAAAGTTTAGTTTCTCTTTATTAAAAAGTAGTCCACGAGGAGTTGACGGACACCATTAAATATGAAAGCGGGCATTAAGTTCGACTTTTACAGCTAAAACAATTTAAAAAGTTTATTTTCTTTAAAATGAATTATTAAAGAAAAATAAAAGGAATTTTAGAGCGATGGTGTTAAATGCTAGTAAAAAACTGTTCACTCCTAAATAAATTTATGTTTATATTATAAAATTATGTATGTATGTTTATACTCGACTCCACCTTCTTCTTTTGTTAGTTTTTGAATTCCTTCCCAATTTTAAAGTTTTGTACAAAAACAGTTTTTTATTACAAGATTGTTATTTTTGCAATAAAAAATAATATTTGATCCAAAAATCATTCAATTTCGTTTATATCAAGCACTGTTACTGACTATAAATCTTTAATAACGCACATTTCGATGTTTCATTTAAAAAAATTAATATAGTATAAATATAAATGTGTAAATTAAAAAAAAAAAAAAAAAAACAAAAAAAAAATGTTCGGTCGGAGCAGGGATTGAACCCACGACCCTTTGCATGCAAGGCAGACATGCTAACCACTGCTCCACGTGGCAAACAAATGTATGTTTCTGTTAAATAATGTTATGTTTGCATGGGCTCGTGGGCGCTGCAAACTATGCTATATAAATGTAACTTAAAACGATAATTATCTACTGGTGACTATAACAGCTACGTAGCCCAGTGGATAGTGTGTTGGCTTACAAACTGTATGGTCCTCGGTTCGATTCTCCGTGCAGGCGAAAGGTAAAATTTAAAAAATTTATAAAAGTGAATAATTTCTTCAACATTATTTGTATTACAGAGAAAGGTGCCAATAACTAAAAAATTTCGTGGAAGTGAAAATTACGAGTATGTTAGGGAATGAGCACAATCGTGTTTGGGAAAAATTCTTCCAAGCATATAAAATTTTTGGCTCAAAATGCTTCCAAACATATAATATGTTCACATAAAACAAACATATTAATGTTTCGGCAGTATGCAATAATATATGTGCTTCCTGCAAAATATGTTTGGAACATATGTTAAAGAAGCGATTTTTTTTGAGGGTGTATGTCCCCTTAGGAGAACTTTTAAGGCAGCACATGCAGCCTTAAAATGAAAAAGATTTATCTGGACGATCCGTAGGACCATCATCATCGAGTCATCAAGAATGTCTTCTTCAGAGATCTCGGTGACTCTCGCTGTAGAAATCTCCTCTCGCATACGGTGTCTATCCATGTCTTCAACTTTGGTATCTCCCTCGACTTCCCAAGAGGATGCGCTTACTTCTGATTCAGAGAGAGGCTTGTCCTTTTCTGAATCCTTTAGCTGATCGTTTTTATATACCTTCATTTGGATATAATGAAAGCCATAACGTACACGGCCCTGGGACTTTGCTAGATGTGGCAAAGACTGAGTGTTCAATATAAACACTGCATGCCGTCTTGGTCCATCCACTTCATCCAAACGGCCAACCTTCCAATCAGCTGTTGGAAGATCTGGATTGCATCGTTTCAGGCTATTTAAAATAGATTCAGGGTCAGAAGGGTTTGCAGGTATCCACGCATGTGCTCTAGGTCTAGCCGGTATGTCTTTCTTCTCGAGTAACTCTAGAGCAGCTCCTTCCCAAACTTCACCAATTAGTATCGGAGCAGCTTTAAAACAGGACCTCTGGTCCTCAAATGCGACTAGCTTAAATCGTCCTTGATACCAACCAGCCTCTTGGTGTCGAGGATCTGGGCCGGGAAACTTTTCCAGCACCTGTGAGTAGACAACAGACAGAACATTCTCAATTTCTCCCCATTTTTGCTTTGGAACCATACCGTCCAATGCTCCTTTATTAATGATAGCCATCACAAGGCTGTCTTTAGCAACTGAGGCAAACGATCGTTGATCCCTTTTGGAGGATGGCAGCTCATCCGGTGATCGTTCCCTTTTTCCAGCCTCAAGAATTCCTTGAGCCCATTTTAAGGAATCGCTTTGTTTAGTCGACAGCGTGCTTGGGTCGACTGATCCTAACTTCTTTAGGATAAACAAAGCATTTCTGCGTTCCTTGAATCTCTTTCGTGAGGGATTACCTCCTTTTGATGTCGTTACCTCAGACAAAGTTCGACTTGTCAGAGCGTCGCCACCTGTCGACCCGTCTACAGGTCGACTAATTGGGCCTGACTCTTGGTCGCTGCCCAAATTTATGACTTCAGTCGTTATCCGTCCACTGGGCCCTGAAGTTAGCAACCCAGTGGATGACTTTGAATTTCGCTGCATGGTGGTTTATTATTTCCACCACACGTGAAATTCGTAATAAGTACTTATTACGATGAAATACTCCGCTATTAGAAAACACGTCCGTTCAGTTCGACGGTTGAATAGGAATGGCTCTCTTATCTAACATATGTTCCAAATAACTGCTACGTAGCCCAGTGGATAGTGTGTTGGGTTACAAACTGTATGGTCCTGGGTTCGATTCTCCGTCCAGGCGAAAAGTAAAATTTAACAAATTTATAAAATTGAATAATTTCTTCAACATTGTTTGTATTTATTACAGAAAAAGGTGCTAAGAACTAAAAAAAACTCGTGGGAATGAGAAAGATGTGAGGGAATATGCAATTAGACACAAATATTTTTTTGGGCACAATCGTCTTTGGAAGAAAATTTTTCGAAGCATATAATATTTTTTGGCTCAAAATGCTTCCAAACATATAAAATGTTCACATAAAACAAACTTAATAATGGGTGGGCAATATCCAGTAATATATGTGCTTCCTGCAAAATATGTTTGCAACATATGTTACAGAAGTGATTTTGAGGGTGTGGATTTGAGTAAGATCGTTTATTAAATAAGTGTTTTATAGTTAAATTTGGGAAAATCGGGCGATACATATATATGGGAGCTATATCTAAATCTGCACCGAATATGAAATGAATGAAATTTTGCACACTTTAAAGGTACTATAAAAATTACTTTGTGTTCAATTTGAAGAGAATCGGGTAGTAAATAAGTGCACAATGATGTCACTTGTCGAAATCAGACGATACATATATATGGTGGCTATACCTAATTTTGATCCGATTTGTTTTTCCAAATTCAACAGTGTTCGTCCTTTTACCAAGAAAACATGTTGTACAAAATTTCATCAAAAACTGTTAATAATTGCGACCGAAATTCTGCGAACAACAAAGACGCACGGAATTAGCATTAGTTTCTGACCACTCTATAGTAAGGCATCTGGAATAAGAGGGATTGACTCACTTTTTGTTGGTAACATTTGATTTTGATAATAAGTATCGATACTAGATCGATTGATTGGATTGAAAAAATTATTTAATTTTTGCCGCAAATTTTCAATTTCGGCCCATAGTGCACTGTAGTGTTTTTCAGTTTGAAATATTAGCAATAAAAGAGGTGGATTATTGGATGAGAATTAATGTTCCAACAAATGTTCTTTAACTCGAAAACGGCCGTCTACTGCCGCAAATCTGCCAATGAGATAACTGAGCAGGGCAATATTCACCTAATATGGGCGCCTGGCAACAGGAACATACCGGGAAGGTCTAACTCACCTAAGGCTAAGAACTACCTTACATATGCCCGGGGAACTAGAATCTGTTGGTATGCCTCTGGCTACCTGTAAACTCATACTTCGTGAGAAGGCTGTTATGAATGTGAATGTCCGATGGGAGAGTTGCAAGGGTTGCAACGACACTAATTGACGCGAAGTATAATGACTACTGCATGAGTTGTCATGATGCGGAGGAAGAAGTATTAATTAGACACCTCTTGTGTGAGTGTCCTGCATTTTATGTAATGCGTAAGCGAATTTTAAGAGCATACAGCTTTAGATTACTGGCGGACTTTGAAAATGTTAACCTAAGAAGTCTAATAATATTTTTGGAATAATCTGGGGCCACATCATCGCGTTCTGTTTCGTATAGAGAAACATTTCGATCTCTGTAAATTCCGCTCTCGATCCTAATTTATTTTGTATACTACTTTTTTTACATTGCTGTAAACATATGGTAATAGTTGTGTTCCTTTATGTACTACTAGTTACTACTTTTACTAGTTTTTACTGGAAACCGTTCATTAACCCCAAAGATTAGTAAAATTAGTAAACAATTTTAAGAGAACAATGTCAAAATGCATGTCTCTTTTAAAATTTTTTTACTACAAGTTACTTGAAAAATTCTTTCGAGTAAAAGCGGTACATATGTCATAACAAAAATAATTATTTGTTAATAAATTTTACAAATCAAAGTAGTTCCAAATCGTTTTTTTTTTATATAATTCTGTAACTTTTGAATGGATTAAGATATCAACATAATTTGATATCTTAATCCATTCCCTAGTGGGTTCAAGGGCTGGCCTATAGACGTTGGAAGTTGAACACCTCGGATGTATGAAATTTTGTTTTACTTGCCAAACTCGCAATTATAAACCGATTTTCATGATTTTTATAATATTCCATAAAAATATTGCGTATTGAATATATCTAATATTCGCGAGATATGGGCCTTACAATTTATTTTTTTTTTTTCAAAATTTAAACAAAACGAAAAAACTACCAAAACATTGATAGACTCACACCAAATTCGGCACATCTTTTAATGGACCAAAACTGCCTCTACGTTTTGAATTTCATGCAAATCGGATAGAAGCTTTAATGTCTATGTGCTGAAGATCCCAACTGGGGGGTTGGTTTATATGGTGCAATATCGAAACTTAGGCCGTTGTAGCCCATCTTCGAACTTGACCTGCTTGTAGACAAAATACGTGTCTTTCAATTTCAACACTTTAGGTTCATTATTGAAGCCATATGGACGAACATCGTTATATCGCTTGCTTGCTTTCTATAGCCAGAAATCGTTATTTGTATGTGTTACAAACAGAATGACAAAATACTGAGAATACGCGCTATTACTGTACTTATATGGCCCAGAAGCCAGAGTTTTACTTTGATTTAAAATTTTGTACAAGGAGTGCTATTAATACACAGTAAAAACCATAGCTCCTTTCCATCGCAGTAAAAATTTCAAAGTTTCCTGCAAAAAATCTGTCATTTGTCAAAATAATTGCGATATAAAACTTTTTAATTTACCTGCTTCCATTTTTTGAAAATATTTATTCAAATCACAATACCTCTTTGGTTTTTATTTGGCATTTTTACTATTTTTTACTATATTTTCGTTCCCGTATATTTAACACATTTTCAAGAGGATTTTCAATATTTCTCTCTTTTACTACTTTTTACTACGAGTAAAGTAAAGGAACACAACTAATAATAAATGGGAAGCGAAAGAGATTTTCTAAATAAGTTATTGCGATCCAAATATGTTATTTCGGAGAAATTTATTCTGTGTTTGTGTGTTAAAATATATAACATATGTAAAAATATATTATGAATCCAAGTGTTTTTTTTGTTTTCCTCGTCTTCGGTTCAGAGTATGGCAAGTGGCATTAATAAGGAAATATATTCGTGACAAAAGCAGTCTTTTAGCATAGTACCATGTGCAAAGTGATAAAAAAAAGTCACTCTTTCTGCTTTGCATTGACTTTGTTGCAGTTTTGTTTGAAGCGACTACTGAGAAATCCTTTCTTTGATCCGTTTCCCTAAATGCAAGTAGTATTTTATTTTCTTAAATATATTTTGGCAAAATTACATTTTCACCAACTTCGTTTTGTGTTATTTTTGTTTACGTTTTTTCCACACAAAAATCACTACATACTGTGTTTTCGATAACATACTATGTACCTATCTTGTATAACTTCAACTTCGGTGATCCGCGTAAACTACATTACGATGCCGAAATACCCGATTTCGACTGC
This sequence comes from Haematobia irritans, assembly GCF_050003625.1. Lineage (NCBI taxonomy): Eukaryota > Metazoa > Arthropoda > Insecta > Diptera > Muscidae > Haematobia > Haematobia irritans. Next base: position 92,201,263 of record NC_134398.1, read on the forward strand.
GGTAATCTGGCCTCAGGTTGGTTCAACAGAAGAAAATAATCGATTAGGTTCAGTGGTTAAAACTAGAAGTACCTATATGTAATAGATACTTTTAGTTAATGTGGTATCACAATGGACTGAATAGTCTAAGTGAGCCTGAAAATAACTCGGGCTGCCACTTTAACCTAACCTAAGCCAATTTAACTTTATTTTGGTTCATGGAATTATTATATTTTGCGAAAGCTCCCTTGAGTTTAATAATATTTGGCATGCTCTGGAAAATTAACTATAATGGGCCAAGACATTTTACATAAATGAATAATAAATATTCACTAAATTCGTATTTCCCAAAAAATAGTTCAGAACTTCTTAACATTTGTAAATTTTACCATACTTGCGCCCATCTTGCACTTCGTATGGCGCTAAAGACGTTCTTGCAATTTTGAGCTACAATTTTTTTCGTCAAACTACAAAATTTTCTTAGTCAAGTGAAAGAAAATAATTATGTCGAATAAATTTCCTTGAATTTGTTGAAAAATATTTACTTATTTTATGGAATCGCTGTTGGTAATACAGTTTAGTTAAAATTTTCTAAAATTAACCAATGCTTTCGTTCATTGTGGGTTCACTGTGTTTTTGAGTGTTCAAACAGAAATTGGTTTCTTGAAACCTTCGATACATATAAAGCATATTTAGTAGTGTTTTTTCTGCTTATTGTGTTATGTGACCAAACAAAATTATAGGTACTTATAAACAAATTTATAACTTTAACATGCCCGTAGCAAAAATATTATTTTACACACAAACATAAACAAATATTTTATTATATGTACATCAATTGAATATGATGTCATATATAATAATATACAATTATATCTTACCAGATATGACTGAAAGCATTAGATATAACAGCATTTATAATGGCATCTCGAATGAGATCTAATCATATATAACACTATACATAACATATCTCCGTAGATCATCTATATCTGCAACCATATCTGAGCAGATATAATTATATATACTTTCATATTATTAGATATGATTACACGGATTGGCACTACAAATATTTTATTGTGGTGGAAGAGGTAATTCCCTATTAATATTTAAAGTTAATATGTGCAATGCATACATAAATGTGAAAATTATTTTTGGCATAGAAAAGTACTTTATCGAGGCATATTTAGTACCATTTTAACTATACAGAAGATCCCGGAATTAAACATTTGATTTGTGATCGCTGAATCAAGATATTCTTGTATCTGTAGTAACAGTTTCCCGTGTAAAAATTGGTGGATCTGGCCAGATATTATTAGATCTCCTGCCATATCTGATTAGATATGATAGTATATGTAGGCAGATCTGGTCAGATCCGAAAAATGGTAATATCTGATCAGATCTAATTCTAAAGGAATTAAATCTGACCAGATCTCAAATATGACCCACATCTAATTATATCTTAATATAATTAGATGTTAATATGTCTATTATATAAAATTTTATCTATAGGTATAGTTAATAAAATGGATTTATTTTATGGTTTTTATTATAAAACCAAAAGAGTATTTAATGTTAAAAGTTGGGTCTAACCTATGTACATTATATTTATGTCTAGGAATAAAAGTATAAGAATTCAATAAAAATATATATACATAGCCACTGGCATTTAAATTTAAATTACGAAAGGCGTTGGGAAATTGTTCTCATCACACATTTTTTTTTCATGAGTCTCCCAATTCCTCTCTTTGCCTACTCGGAATGAAAACACTGAAAAATATATTTAAAATATAAATATACAGAATAATAGTCAGTTTATTTAATGATATATTTGCATATAATACATATACTTACCAATAATTGATTCTCGTGTCCAATAATTTATACCAACTCTATATGGAATGGTTTGTGCGAAGCCCCAAATACCATACTATGAATAATTGCACGGGAATATATCCGCTACACAATGCAAATTACCTCCAATTTTTTTTCTATCTATGTGAGCAAATTTCACGTTTGTCCAAATTTTTATGAATTTAATTTGAATTTTTATTATTTAATCTGTGAATTTTACTACTTTTTTGAACTAATAAATTGTACTTTGAATTAGGGAATTACAAATTACAGTGTACTTTCTGTCGTTTAAATTGCTTTTCATTATAAATTTGAATTAGTTTGAATTACTCTTAGTATATGCTTACTAAATAAACGATAAAATCTATTGTGAATATTTCCTAATTGAATTTAGTACATTAAGCTATCATCGGTTTAAGACGCTTTCCTCTTTAATCACTTTCCCTCCAACTTTCAAACGGTGAACATCATTACATATATATGTCCTTTCATTTCTTTCCTTCTCTATTTTCAATTAAATATTGTACATTTACATTTAAAGGTGGGTATTAAGTTCGAGTTTAGCCGCTAAAATCTTCATTTTTTCACTAAAGTGAAAACTAAATAATTAAAAAAAGGCATTACATTATATATATTTCTTGTCTTTGTATTCCGTAAAATGGATTATTAAAGAAAAGTAATCGTGAAAAAATTACGATTTTAGCGGCTAAATTCGAACTTAATACCCACCTTAAAAATAAAACTCCACTTTGTTATTATTTATTCTCTTTCCGGTTGGTTGTACTTCCGCACAATATCGTTGATTATTTCTCATTGCTCTGAGAATAATCAACCGAAATACGCTCGTACAGTCCACTCATATTCTACAGGGGTATTTCACAACAACAACACATTTTGTTATCCATTTCCCTATTTTGGAATCCCCCACACCTCTTCGCAATTTTTTGATATTGGATAATACTACGTTCTGTCCCTACTACGGATATGCCCTGTTTACAAATCTTCACGTTGCTTCTCGGTCTCCTTAATCTGGACTACCACAACTTCATCGTCGTATACACAAACAATTTTTTTCTGATTCTATTACGAAATTAATTGATCCAATTATTTTTTAATTGAAATGTCTTCAATCACAGAAATGATAGTATCAATTAAAAAATTAATTGACAGTCAATTAAAAAATTAATTGATACTATTAATTTGTGTGATTGATTTTTGTTTCAGTTAAAAAATTTGTTGAATCAATTAAATTTTTATTTGAATATTTTTAAAACTCAATTAATAGTTTAATTGGAAAAATTTTCGTGAATTTTGAAAAGAGAAAATAGGAACCAAACAATAAACTCACCTCTACAGTGCCTCTCATACACCTTGATCTTCCTCGAAAATGAGAAGACATTAAATTTTTATATAAATAAAAAATAAAGATATTAAACTCGCATTGTCAAATATTTGATATCAAATTTTTTTTCAAAATTTAATAACAACAATCGTTGCTAAACGTTAAGCATTTTATGAAGACACTTCAAAATTATATTGAAAAAGGTTTGTTGTTGTTTTTTGATTTCAGCTTAAAACCATGCATTGACTAAACTACAAGTGTAGCTTAACCAACAGAGGAAAAGAATGTTTGTCACATTTATTTGGGCAAAGCCCTATAGACTGCAAGATGGTTGGATGGACGCACGTTTCGGAATTACCACATTCCTCATCAGCATCCTCTACTTGCAGCAAAACTATCAACCAATTATCAGAATAAATTCAGGCAGTTCATTAAACCCAACAATGAACCACACTTGAACCCAGTGCTGCCGCTACTACTTCAATCGAAGTATTTTGCTTCATTTTCACAAAATTTACTTCGTCACTCCTTCTTCCAAAAATCTGCTTCACTTTTTGTTCTGCTTCATATTTTAAAAATTTTCCCCATATTACATAATTGTTTTTCCTATTCCTTTAATTACGATGAACATAGCGGTTTCAATCATTGAATTATTAACCGATGTGGACCAATTTTTGCATAGTTGTTAGAGACCATATACTTACACCATGTACCAAATTTCAGCTGGATCGGATGAAATTTGTTTCTCGTTTATATGGGGGCTAAACGTAAAAGTGGACCGATATGGCCCATTTGCAATACCATCCGACCTACATCAATAACAAGTACTTGTGCCAAGTTTCAAGATGATAGCTTCTTTCGTTCGGAAGTTAGCGTGATTTCAACAGACGGACGGACATGCTCAGATCGACACAGAATTTTACCACGACCCAGAATATATATACTTTATGGGGCCTTAGAGCAATATTTCGATGTGTTACAAACGGAATGACAAAGTTAATATACCCCCATCCTATGGTGGAGGGTATAATAAAATGAATTCTATTGTTTTGTTTTCAAAAATGTATGCTACTTCAATTTTATTCAATCTACTCCACTTTTTTCCAAAATCTACTTCACTCAATTTTTCACTAGCGGCAGCGCTGCTTGAACCGTCCGAAAAAAGGTTTTGTATGATAGCCGGCTTATGCCGAAATAAATTCGTACAAACATATCTCTTTTCCTATGCCACTTTCAAATCATCGATTTAAGTGCAGTTGACTGGGTTTATTTTGAGCGTGCTTCCTCTTTTTTATTCGTTTTGTTTTGTTATTGTTGGTTTTGTTCTTTAAGCATTGTTGTTGTTTTTTGATTTCAGCTCAAAACCATGCATTGACTAAACTACAAGTGTAGCTTAACCAACAGAGGAAAAGAATGTTTGTCAAATTTATTTGGGTAAAGCCCTATAGACTGCAAGTTGGTTGGATGGACGCACGTTTCGGAATTACCACATTCCTCATCTGCATTCTCTACTTGCAGCAAAAGGGTTTCTTGATATTGTCACAACATATAAAAATTGTTTGGTAATGTTCACCGCTTGTTCTGATGTGCGACCAAACATACGTACTTATAACCAAAAATATATCACGTTAACATTCTCGAAACAAACATATTATTTTGCACCCAAATATATACAAATATTGTTTTTATCTGTGTAGCAGTACTGCTAGAATCGGATCTAATCATATATAACACTATACATAACATATCTCCGAAGATCTATTTATATATACAACCATATCCGAGCAGAGATAATTATATATACTTTGATATTATTAGATATGATGAAGCTTAAGACCCTAGCGTACAATTATATTTATAATTTTATTGTAAATGTTATTATTTAATAAATAAATAAAAATGAAGTCGTTTTAGGGCTACAACTAATAACAAATCTGATTTCGTTATTAGAATGCAATGATTGAAGCACGTATAATTTATCTCTTTTCAGCCCCTTGTCTCGTTCCTTTAGTGGAAAATGGCAAATACTACAAAGTTGAACCGCATACTACGGAGCTTTCCGACAAACCATCGCTAACACCTCTATCTACTTACGAAGAAATTCAGTCTAACGAATTCATTACTTTGGAGTGTGAAGAAGGATTCAAGATACAAGTTAGTCAATTACATACTAAAATCACCTTTTTAGTTATATTAGTGGAATTTTTATTCAATTTACCTGAAATTGGAAATCTAGAGGTATTACAGGACCACAAATACGTGTGCCAAAAATTGTGAGTATCGGTCCATGTTTTGGTATGGTCCCCATATAAAACGACCTCCCGGTTTGGGGTCTTGGGCTTATAGAAGCCGTAGTTTTTATCCAATTTGTCTGAAATTGGAAATCTAGAGATATTTTAGGACCATAAAGAGGTGTGCCGAAAATGGTGAGTATCGGTCCATATTTTGGTATAGCCCCCATATAGACCGATTTTACTTCTTGGGCTTCTAGAATCCGAAGTTTTTATCCTATTTGCCTGAAATTGGAAATCTAGAGGTATTTTCGGGTCATAAAGAGGTGTGCCGAAAACGGTGAGTATCGGTCCATATTTTAGTGTAGCCCGATTTAACTCCTTGGGTTTCTAGAAACCGTAGTTCTTATCTGATTTGCTTGAAATTGTAAATATTCTGGTATTTTAGGCTCACAAAAACGTGTATCGGATTAAGTTTTTATCGGTCCATTTGGTAATGCCTCCATATAGACCGACTTCACTTCTTGAGGGTGTAGAAGGCGCACTGATCATGAAAATTGCTTGAAACTCAATGTAAAATTTCCAGATTTTACTTCTACAGATTTAAAATTTCAAATCAAGACGTTATTTTATAATTTTCTTGCACACTTACAAGATATGTTAATGATTCCTCTAAAACTCAAACAAAAATGGTTCTTATAAATCCAGCATCTGATATAGTCCTCATAGGTGAAATCTTTAAATTTATCTTCGTGAAGTGTCCTCAAGCCCTCCTGAAATTTCAAAGGAAACCCTAATATTTGGTTCATGGTGGTGGGTATTTAAGATTCGGCCCGGCCGAACGGCATCCTCATCAAAAAACTTGTTCTGACGTCATACACTGAAAAAATTATTTACGTGATATTAAAGATTACGCAACCTCAATTTTAGGATGCGCAATTTACACACTAGTACACTGTAAGAAAAATATGTTTTTCATATGTTTCTATATAAACAAAATGTGTTTCGGGCACAATTTTTAAACACAATATATTTAAGTGCAAAAATGTAATGTTCCTAAACTAGCATTAAATGTTTGGGACACATATGTTAATATGTTAGAATATATTATGTTTAGGAGAAGAATGTTTCATAAAAGTAATATATGAATTTACAAATTTCGAGTAAACATATATATGTTGTGATATTTTATTCAGGTAGCGACAGAGAGATAGAGAGTGCAGAGAAAGAATCCGGGAGGGTTGACGAAAGATATCAACATAACACAGCGAATCAAAAGAGATCAATTTTTGTGAAACTGCTTGTATCGTATGTTGTTTCGGAAAACTGTTCATTTGTTTTGGCGCTTGGCATGTTAATAAGGCTTCGCCAAAAATTGGCTATGCTTAAGTCTAAATATTATTTAATTTGAACAGACATTCGGAACCAATAGAACAGACATTTAATAAAAACCAGCATGTGTTTTTGCCTTGGGCAGCAATTTAAGTGTGTGTTTTGTTTATCATTTTGGCATTATGGGAACAATTTTTTTTTGTTGGTTCGTCAAAAGAAATCGGAACGTACCATGAGTAAGTCAAAATATTTAGCAAGAAAGGAAATTAAAAAACAAAAAACAGTGGAAAATATATCAGAAAAAAATAAGTTAAGTTCCTCTTTATTAGTGTTAGTGCTTGAGCGCGTTTGCTCAGCGGATATTCTGGTGGTACACCAGAATAAATGATTTAATGGCAGTCCTGGTAGTGCACCAGAACTTTCTTTTAAGGGGAGTTTAAAATTCTTTACTCGGTGGTACACCAAGAAAGAATATAATCACGCCAATTGAAACACCAAGAGGTTTAATCGTAGTGATCATCTTTATTAAATTTATTCAGCCTTATATACTAAATACAAGTAAGAAGTAATAACAACAAAAAGTAAAAGAAAAATAACATAGTCGAATTACTTGCCGGAATTGCTTATGCTGCAGTTAAATTCTTTTTCCATATGAAGCCAATGACTGGTGTTGAGTTTCATATTATTTGGCTGGTAGCTTGAATAGCATACGCAAGCGAAATGTTCTTGCGCGTGCCATTCAATACCTGACATATGAATTACCACCTTTGGATTGGCTGCAATATATTTAGAAAGAATGAAAAGAGCAGCATATTTTAATTTTATTCTATTGGAGATTTATTTTATTTTGTCAAAACAAATAAAAAAAAATCATGAAGAATAAACATATTGCGGCCCCGAGGGGAGTCGTGAATAATTTTGAGAGGCTTGTATAAGCTAATTCCGGTTACCTTGTAGGTTTTATTTAGGATGGGTCTACTGAAATGTCCCATGTTGATCTTGGAGCAGGCTGTGGTGATATGGCCCTTTTCTTAAAAATGCACTTTGTTAGTAGGACCACAACAGCGATTAGAATAAGTCCTAATCCACAGTAGCTAACGATCAGGCTATGAACTGCATGGTAATTTGAGGTTGATGGAATTTCACGTAGTTGTGCCTTCACTTCTGCCTGCAAACGATTTATTTCTTCGAAACTTGAGCGGTGAATGAACGCTTGCGTTATATTTTCCATGTTAGGTAGAGAATTCCTATTCAACCGTCGAACGGAACGGACGTGTTTTTTCAATAGCGGATAAACTCATAGTAATAGGTACCTACTACGAATTTCAAGTGTGGTGGGATATTAAGCCACCATGCAGCGAAATTCCAAGTCATCCACTGGGTTGCTAACTTCAGGGCCCAGTGGACGGGTATCGACTGGAGTTATAAATCTGGGCAATGACCAAGAGTTAGGCCCAATTAGTCGACCTGTAGACGGGTCGACAGGTGGCGACACACTGACAAGTCGAACTTTTTCTAAGGTAACGACATCAAAAGGAGGTAATCCCTCACGAAAGAGATTCAAGGAACGCAGAAATGCTTTGTTTATCCTAAAGAAGTTAGGATCAGTCGACCCAAGCACGTTGTCGGCTAAACAAAGCGATTCCTTAAAATGGGCTCAAGGAATTCTTGAGACTGGAAAAAGGGAACGATCGCCGGATGAGCTGCCATCCTCCAAAAGGGATCAAAGATCGTTTGCCTCAGTTGCTAAATATAGCCTTGTGATGGCTATCATTAATAAAGGAGCATTGGACGGTATGGTTCCAAAGCAAAAATGGGGGGAAATTGAGAATGCTCTATCTGTCGTCTACTCACAGGTACTGGAAAAGTTTCCCGGCCCAGATCCTCGACACCAAGAGGCTGGTTGGTATCAAGGACGATTTAAGCTAGTCGCATTTGAGGACCAGAGGTCTATAGAATGTTTTAAAGCTGCTCTGATACTAATTGGTGAAGTTTGGGAAGGAGCTGCTCTAGAGTTAGTCGAGAAGAAAGACATACCGGCTAGACCTAGAGCACATGCCTGGATACCTGCAAACCCTTCTGACCCTGAATCTATTTTAAATAGACTGAAACGATGCAATCCAGATCTTCCAACAGCTGATTGGAAGGTTGGCCGTTTGGATGAAGTGGATGGACCAAGACGGCATGCAGTGTTTATATTGAACACTCAGTCTTTGCCACATCTGGCAAAGTCCCAGGGCCGTGTATGTTATGGCTTTCATTATATCCAAATGAAGGTGTATAAAAACGATCAGCTAAAGGATTCAGAAATGGACAAGCCTCTGTCTGAATCAGAAGTAAGCGGATCCTCTTGCGAAGTCGAGGGAGATACCAAAGTTGAAGACATGGATAGATACCGTATGCGTGAGGAGGCTTCTATTGCCTCAGAACTCACCAAAGTCGAACCTATGGTTATTGCGAGAGTCACCGATATCTCTGAAGAGGACATTCTTGATGACTCGATCGAAGCGGCTGATGTGACGGTTGTTGAAAATCTCGATGGTCCTACGGATCCTCCAGATAAATCTTCATCATTGTAAGGCTGCATGTGCTGCCTTAAAAGTTCTCCTGATGAAAGGGGACATAGATATAGTTCTTATTCAAGAACCATATGTTTACAAAAACAAAATATGTGAATTAAGTACTCCGGGGTTCAAACTATTGCAGTATACTGGTAATGATGTAAATCGAGCCTGTATAATTGCTAAAAACGAGCTCAATTTGTTTCTGCTTCCCTCAATGTGCAATACAGACACTGTCGTTGCAAGTTTAGAAATAGCCAAATGCAAATATTGGGTATCTTCGGTCTACATGGGACATGACAGGGAGATGCCTCCATATGCCGTTAAGACCTTAGTGGAGGAGTCACTGAAAACAAAGGCGAAACTCATTATGGGATGCGATGCGAATGCACATCATAGTATATGGGGAAGTAGTGATACTAATGCAAGGGGAGAGTCGCTAATAGAGTTTATTTTGCGTACTAATCTGGTAGTTTGCAACAAGGGAGATGTCCCAACCTTTGTCACTAAAAACAGGCAAGAGGTTTTGGACATCACCTTGGCCTCGCAAGAACTAAATGAAATGATATCTGAGTGGCAGGTTTTAAGTGAACACAGCTTCTCAGATCATCGCTACATCAGTTTCAAATTTGATGTTCATATCACCAAGATCATATTTCCGCCAAATGTTAGGAAAGCTGACTGGAATAGGTATAGGGAATCGTTCAATATGATGATACCGGAAATAACAGAGACAAATATGAGAAATGTGCAAGATATCGAACACGCAGTGGAGCGGATTACTAAGGCCTTCAACATCTCACTGAAAGCTGCATGCCCTAGAGGAAAGCCAAGGGGGAAACATCGACCACCATGGTGGTCTACGGAATTAAGTAATATGAGGAAATCCTGCAGGAAGCTCTTTAACAAGGCAAAGTCCACCAGAGCCCCTGAGGACTGGGACGCTTACAAGAAGAATCTGAGAGGATACAAGCGAGAACTGAGAAAGGCTCAGCATAACTCTTGGAATGCTTACTGCAGCAGTATTGAGAATACGTCCGAGGCTTCCAGACTACGGAAGGTTCTAGCATCCACCAACTCCGCTCCAGGTTTCATTAAAACATCGGAGGGCAATTGGACAACGTCCAGTAAGGAGACGCTGGAGGTACTATTGGACACACATTTTCCTGGAAATCAGACGGTTGAACCATGTACTGGCGGTGCCACAGTTGCTCAGCGGTCGTTTCCTGTCGAGGAAATTGTATCGGAAACTAGAATAAGATGGGCGCTAAATAGCTTTGGACCATTCAAATCCCCTGGACCTGATGGAATTACTCCGGCGGAGTTACAAGCTGTAACTGACAAAATTATCCCCTGGTTGTCGGTGATATATAAAGGATGTATCAACTTATCATATATCCCAGGAAAGTGGAGGGAAACAAAAGTCGTTTTCATACCTAAAGCGGGAAAAGCCTCTCACTCGAGGGCGAAGGATTTCCGACCAATCAGCTTATCCTCATTCCTACTTAAGACTCTGGAGAGGATGATAGATATTTATCTTAGAACTAACATCGATTCAAGTTTGTTCTCGAAACGACAGCATGCATACTCGAAGGGCAGGTCTACTGAGACCGCACTACATGAACTAGTCAGCTTTATTGAAAGCTCACTATCTGTCAAAGAATACACAATCGTGGCGTTTCTAGACATCGAAGGGGCGTTCAATAATGTCCATCCGAGCTCGATATTAAATGGACTGACAACTCTGAATGTTGATCCATGTATACTCAGGCTGTTAGACGAACTGCTAATGAAGAGACGTATTTCAGCCACACTAGGACAAGCAAACATACAAAGGTATGTGAACAGAGGCACTCCCCAAGGAGGAGTCCTATCACCTCTTCTTTGGAATGTTGCTATAAATAGCCTTCTGGTTACTCTAGAAAAAGAAAGGATAAAAGTGGTGGCATACGCAGATGATGTGGCTCTGGCAGTCAGGGGAAAATTCCCATCCACAATCAGAGATATTATTCAGAGGGCCCTCCGGATGACTGAGAAATGGGCGAAAGACAATGGTCTTGGGGTAAATCCTGCAAAGACAGAATTAGTCATGTACTGCAACGATCGCAAAACTCCCACGGTTAGGCCTATTTCCTTAGGGGGTATTGAAATTCCCTTTGGTGAATGTGCAAAATACCTTGGCGTTATTTTGGACAGGAAGCTGAACTTTAAGCTTAATATTGAAGAAAGGGCGAGAAAGGCAACTGTAGCTTTGTACTCGTGCAAAAAGGCAATAGGAAAAAAGTGGGGACTGAAACCAAAAATTGTGCATTGGCTATACACGGCAGTGGTTAGACCTATAATGCTATATGGTGTTGTAGTCTGGTGGCCGGCACTTCAGAAACCGACTTGTTTAGATAAAGTTCAGCGTATGGCGTGTTTGTGTATTTCAGGCGCATTCAGCAAGACAGGAACAAATTCCCTTAATGTCGTGCTGCATCTATTGCCTTTAGACATTTTGGCCAAACAGTCAGCTGCAACAACGGCTGTGCGGTTGCGCGAACTATCGCTGTGGTCGGAAAAAGGTTACGGTCACAGTTCTGTCCTCAAAACAATGCCAGATGTGCCTAACGTAGTGGATTACACTTTGGCGAGTCCACTTTTCGACAAAAAGTTTGAGACTCTAATCCCCAACAGTGAGGCGTGGTGCACACAGACCCCGGGGAATAAAGAATATATAGATTTCTACACTGATGGCTCCAAATTGGATGGACAAGTGGGGTTCGGAGTATATTCTAATGATCTGGAACTTCGAATAGCGAAAAGATTACCTAATCACTGTAGTGTTTTTCAGGCTGAAATATTAGCAATAAGAGAGGTGGCGAATTGGCTGAGAAGTAATGTTCCAAAAAATGTGGGCATTAATATATACTCAGACAGTCAACCTGCAATAAAATCCTTGGACTCTGTGTTCCTCAACTCGAAAACGGCCATCGACTGCCGCAAATCTCTCAATGAGATGGCTGAGCAGTACAATATTCACCTAATATGGGTGCCTGGCCATAGGAACATACCGGGGAACTGCGAAGCGGATGAGTTGGCAAGGCTAGGGACTACCTTACATATTCCAGGGGAACTAGAATTTGTTGGTATGCCCCTAGCTACCTGCAAGCTCATGCTGCGTGAGAAGGCTGTTATGATGGCAAATGTTCGATGGGAGAATTGTAAGGGTTGTAACGACACCAAGCAAATATGGCCCCATTTCAACTTAAACCGCACACTAGATATGCTAATGTTCTCGAGACGTCAGATATCACTCCTGATATCTGCTATAACGGGTCGCTGCCTGATAGGCGATTTTGCAAAAACTATTGGCGCGAAGTATAATGACTATTGTATGAGCTGTCATGATGCAGAGGAAAAAGAATCAATTAAACACCTCTTGTGTGAGTGTCCTGCATTTTGTGTAAAGCGCAAGCAACTTTTAGGAGCATATAGCTTCAGATTACTGGCGGATCTGGAAAACGTTAACTTAAGCAGTCTGCTACTGTTTTTGGAACAATCTGGTTGGTTCAACAAAGAAAAATAATCAAGAAGGTTCAGCGGTTAAAACTAGAAGTGCCCATATGTAATAGGTACTTTTAGTTAATGTGGTATCACAATGGACTGAATAGTCTAAGTGAGCCTGAATCTTAATCGGGCTGCCACTTTAACCTAACCTAACCTAGGTAGTGTATTGAAGAATGACATCTCATTGTATGAACTGGACTGGTGTAGGGTCGATGTGATAGTTTGGTGGCTGTTGATAGCAAAGGCCTGCACAAGCCTATTCGAAGTAATCGATGTTCTAGTGAAGGCAATACACTCCACGAATACTTCGAATACTTCGATTAATGAATAAAACAAAACCACTGTAAAGCGATTACAGTGTCAAGCATTGCAGAGCCATAACATTCAAAAGGAATCGTTTTACAGTTCTTTTCAATATTTTGGTTTTGAAGTAATCGTCACGATACGAGTAAATCAAAACATTTTTAGTGAAGATAGAATACTTTGCATTAGCAACGACGAAACTTCGTATGAGACACGAAGTAACTATCAAACAAAAGCCAAACACAATCGTCGATCAGTTGATTGGCAGAAGTCAATGAATGCAGGCTGTGAGCGGGTCTGTGCTTTTTATTGTATGTGCCAACAATAAACAAAATAGGAATGGTGTGTATGTGTGTGTAGCATACTATTATAGTTGAGAAAACGAAATAACTTCATCTACACAGAAATGGAAATTATAAAACGAATGCATTTGGAATTCCGATTACATTCGAATACTTCAAAACATTGTTGGGTGTTTGCTTTACTGGGTTCTATTTGTTTTGGTTCACAATGTGCAAGGTTTCTATTTCACTCGTTTAAGAAATGGACACTGAAGTTACTACTCGAATTGTGTGGCGTGTGCTTGAAGTATTCGCTTGTGTATTCGTTGCAGAGGTTTGGTTGATAGTAATCATCTCATTTTTTATTGTGCAACCTGCTGGCAGTGTTAATATTCCAGTACCCTGTAAAGGCTGATAGTTGCTTTTACCATTACAGACTGTACTTAATTTCAGCTGTGCATCAGTGGCAAACAGCCATTGATTTTTCTTAAAGAGTTGATACCACACATTGTGGTTAGATAATGCTTCGATATTGCAGCTAGGGTCAGATTCGTTGTTGAATAGATGGACTTTGCAGCTACAAATCTGTGCACCTTTATGGTAAACTGCTTGGACATTTGGGCATAAAAAGGTGTTGTGATCCAGTGAGTTGCAGTCAAGTAGTTTGATGTTATCCATTGTAAAATATTGATCACGATGAGCATTAAAGGCTATCATTTCTGATGTCGGCATGAGGGCTACTAGAGTATTATTTACCACTTGTGGAACTGGTGTAAGGTAAAATAGGTCATATTCATCCTGGTTTGACAATGGAATGAACAAGGTGCAGATAATATGGTCGTTCGATATTGAGGCATGAGCTGTTGCGATGCCATATAATTGTATTATATCTACTACTGGTAGTGTTAAATCTTGCGGTAGGTTAGCCTTTATATTAGCTACCTCGACAGCAAATTGTTGTGGAGTTAGTAGAAGAGGGCTGATTCGACCATGATGAGTGTCAGCCACCAAATCCGTCATGGAAACATGCATTTTTTGCAAGTTATTTGCAATTAGAATTAACTGGATACTGAGCGATAAGATGAGTTGAGAGCGGTAGATATTTTCGTTGTTTGTCAGATTCATGAGTCTACTTATTTTAAAATTTATTTTTTCAAAACTCTCCTGTGTCCGAGCTTCAGATTGCTTCATGAGATTAAGGGTAGATTCCAGAAATGATGTTTGGTTCCGCAGTAGGTCTTGTAGTCGAGCTTCGTTGGTTTTAATACTATTGATTGTTCCTGACATTTTCTCAGCATAATTTGAGTCCAGAACACCAAATAATGAATTTGCTACGTTGCCGACTATATCTATTGCCCCTCGTTTCTTCCGTAGAACGAGATTTTCTGGAGTGGCTGGCAAATCTTTCTGGATATTGTAGAAATGGGTTATTAGGTCACTACATTGATCGCGGAAGTGTGAGTGGTTGCATGTTTTCGCTAAGGCATTGGTTCCGTTGATGAAGAGCTGCAGTTCCTTATGAAGAGGTGCCAGTTCGAAATATATCAGAAGCTTCCATTCTGATAGAATTGGCTTAATGTTACCAATACACTCAAAATTTATACCGGGGTTGCCTTTAATCGGAGTATAGGTAACTTGTTGGCACATCACTAGTGGGAGGAATAATGCTAGAATAACTAGCATGTTGGTTGTGGGAAGGTTAGCATGTTTTGGAGGTGGTGAACCATTGTCTTTGTCGCTAGATGCGGCGCTGCGGCTAAGCGGAAATGAATTATCTCCTTTTTCGTCGTTAGTTTGTTCTAGAGGGAGAGGAGCGAGTAGGTGAATGGCTCGCTTAATGATACTGCTTGAGGTTTTTACTGCAGCTGCCCTGACGAAACCATCTGACCCTGGATAAGTTTCAATGACTTTACCAAGTCGCCAGTTCATGACAGGCAAGTTATCTTTAATTGCGACTATAGTGCCCAATTGCAGATTTTGAGATGCAGTTTGCCATTTATTACGCTGCTGGAGTTCATTGAGATATTCCTGGGACCATCTTTTCCAGAATTGGTGTTTTATTCGGGATACTAACTCCCATCGTTTTGCCAAAGTTGATGATGTTGCTTGGGCTGTGACGTCTACTTGAGCAGTTAGAGGTTCTCCAATCAAAAAATGGCCCGGAGTCAGTGCAACGGCGTCATTAGGATCATTTGGTAGTGGTGCTATTGGCCTAGAGTTTAGTATCGCTTCAACCTCTATGACAATGGTCTCCATTTCTTCATAAGTCAAGGATGCACTCGATATTTCCTTTATCAGAAGACCTTTAGCGGATTTTACAGCTGCTTCCCAAAGTCCACCGAAATGAGGAGATCGCGGAGGTATAAAGTGGAAAGTAATGCTTCTAGTTGCGCATTCTCGTTGTATTTTTTCTTGAGCTGTTGTTGAGAATAACGAGGTTGACAGCTCTGCGAGTTGATTTTTTGCTCCCACGAAGTTGGTAGCGTTATCACAATATAGGTTTTGGCAATGGCCCCTTCGGCCAATGAATCTTTTCAACGCCCCAATGAAGGCATCGGTTGTAAGGTCCGTTACAAGTTCTAGATGAACGGCCTTTGTTGAAAAGCAGCAAAATATCGCAAGATATGCCTTCTGAGGTCGTTTTCCTCTTGTTTTGAAATGTACCCAGATTGGTCCGCAATAATCTACCCCTGCGTTTATGAAGGGCCTTGCAGGCGTTACTCTTGTTTCTGGCAAATTTCCCATAATTTGTTTCAGAAGCTTTGGCTTTGATCTTGCACATTGAATACATCTGTGAACAGTTTCACGAGCCAAATGCTTTCCTTTGATGGGCCAGAAGCGTTGTCTCACCGTAGCAAGGAGTGCGGTAGGTCCGCAATGCTTATTTTCCTTATGTAACGATTCGAAGATTAGTCGACTTATTGGGTCATTGAATGGCAAAAGCATGGGATGTTTGGCATTAAAACTCAAAGTCGATTCTTCTAGTCTACCTCCAACTCTTAAAACTGTATGTTCGTCCAAAAACGGCGACAAACCTTTGATTTGACTTGAGCCTTTAAGTTCTCTATGCTTCTCCAGTTGTAAAATGTCTTCTTTGAAGTTAGAATGCTGTGCGATACGAACTATGACAATAAGAGAATCGTGAAGTTCAAGGGGAGTGAGGGTTGGCCTGTTTTGTCGATTTTCTTTACGGGTTTTGGAATTTTTAATAAATCTCAGAACATAAGCAACAATTCGTTGGAGTGTCTTCAAGGAATTCCTGTGATTTATTTTGTACAAGAAGTTTTCTGCATCAGCGGCCAACATTAGGTTGTGGAGGTTCTGCTTTCGTTCAGTGCTAATCGAATCAGGAGAAGGAAGAAACGCAGGAGGCCAATGTTTCTCGTCTCCGTGAAGAAAGAATGGTCCAAGCATCCATTGGGTTGTTTGTTTCAACTGATGTGGGTCTGATCCTCTAGATATGATGTCTGCTGGGTTATCTTTGGAACTAACGTGTCTCCATTGTTCAGGAGTCGTGTTGTCTTGAATTGAAGCAATACGATTAGCGACAAAGGTGTGAAAGGAGGATGATCTTGAGTTGATCCAATTTAACACTATTGTGGAATCAGTCCAGTTCTTAACTTTAACTGCCAAGTTGGCTCCCAGCAGTGTAGCGCATAATTCTAGCCTTGGAAGCGTTTGTTGTTTAAGGGGTGCTACTCGGGATTTCGCACAAAGGAGGTTTACAAGTATAATCTTATTCGGTAAGATTGTTCTAATGTATACTGCTGCCCCGTATGCCTTTTCTGATGCACTGAAAAAACAGTGAACCCTTTTGCATTGCAAAATGAACTAAACTGTAGTAATATTGACCATGATTTAGCCCTTAAGATTTTTTTCAACTTGTCTAGTTTATAATTTTCTTAAATTTTAGTTCATCTATAACATTGTAGTTTAGTTCATTTTTACAACACCATAAGATTTATATACACCTACCAAGTTAAAAAGTCAGTATTATTTTGGTTTACTTGCTTATTTTGTGGGAAACCCGATAATAAAAATTGGTTAACAGCCTCTTTAAAATGTCGACGACTAGACTATTTTTAAATCAATCATTCCACAGTATAGAGAAATTAAATAATTAAAGAAACAACAAACCGTTTTACTATTATGAAAATTTTCATACAATAAAATTAAACTTTCTTTAAGCAAAAGTACTTTATTATAAAAACTTATGATGAAAGTTCTTAATACAATGATTTTTGTGAATAAAAATTATGACCACATGGAAAAGAGAGTAGTTCATTTGAACCCGCTGTTTGGACAATTTTACTTATCCTTTTTTTATTCATCGTAGATAATTTTTTCACATATCTTGCTGGAAAAAATGGAAACAATAATGAAAATTGTTAAAAATTAACACCATGTAATGAAATATAATTTTTAATTCTTCATTTTAGCTTGTAACTTACCATATTTGGGTATTTTATCAAATGGTGTAAAGAATTCAACTTTTCTTTGGAAAACGTATCTCATAAAATGTGTACCTGAAACAATTAGAAAAATAATGAAGTATTCTATATAAACTCATAAAACTGTGTTGTTATCGATGTGAAGGATATAATAAAATAAATATTCTAGTTGAAAGAAAGCCAAAGTTTTAATATAAAACTTACCAATTCTCTATTAAATTGTACGCTGAGGGGACATATAAAAAGTTGTCCAAATTTATTTGGGTTACTCTGAAATTAAATATTAAATAAAATTATTAAATAACTTTTCAAAAAACCTAATGAAAAAAATAATAATATGCATAAAAAACCAAATATTCTTGATATTCCTAGACAGTCATCAAAATGACGACACGTAATTTTATTTTCGATTTAAAATGCATTTTAGTCTATTGGGAAATGGTAAATTTAAGTTATACTAATTCGACCGTTTTATGAATTTTTGTTTTATACTACTTAAAACCAAATTGAATAAGAAAATAAATGCAAGTTTGGTTCACTTTTTCGCTCACGATGAAAATTATATCGTCTTGAAATCAGCCGTAATCAAAATGACGAAGGATGACGTTAATGTACAAAAAATAAGGATGGCTATCCAGGGTTAAAAGAAAGTTAAAGAAAACTTACCAATTCACTATTAAATTACAGGCAAAGGAGTACTAAAAATTTGTCCAAATTTTAAGGGGTTATTCTGAAATTAAATATTTATTTTTACATTAAAAATATTACATTAGTTTCCAAAAAAATTAATTAAAGAAATGCTAAAATAAGGTATTAAAAACCTGTAATTTTGATGATAAAAAGGTCATAAAAACGTAAATATTCTAGTTGAAAGAAAGCCAATTTTTAAAAGAAAGCTTACCAATTCTCTACCTTTTTAAATTTGTTTGAATCCGTCTGGAGTTGCTCTGAAATTAAATATCGCTTTTACAACAAAGAAAAACATTAAACTGGTTTCAATATTCTTTTCAAAAGAAAGCCATATTAAAAAAATACTTACCAATTTATGAATAAACTATACGCTGAGATATTACAAAAATTTTCCAAATTCATCTGGAATTGAATATTAATTTTTTACATTAAATAATGAAAATTTCAATACGCTTTCAATTTCAACATATTTTACTAAATATTCTTAATAACTTTTTTCTAAACTACCGATAAAATATTAATAACTTTCATTTAAAAGGTTTAATAAACAAACACCAATATATGACTCAAAAATCCAAAATATTCCATGCCTTTATATTCCCTTGTTGCATACCTACTTAAAAGATGCAACAGCCCACGCCAACGCCAACTATACAACTGAAGCATGCCAAACAAAACCAAGCAAAGCCAAAACATTCCTACAACAACAAAAACACATGTGCCTTTATTGAAAACAACACCTCATCCAGCCAAAAACCATCAACGAATAACAAACACACACACACACAAGCCACTAAATGAACAAAAATAAAAACAACCCCACGCTCATGTATACACAACAAAACTCAAGTAACATCATCTTTACATTAATCACATTCCACCATTCCGATAAAGATCTCTGTACTATGCATTAGTTCATCGCATCTGCTGACAATTTACTCTAAGAATAATATTCGTAAAGGCACACCAGTTTATGAGCGATGAAACGTTTAACTTAAAATTTGCAAAATTTTCATGAAATGTTATCTACCATTTTTGACGAAAATGTCTATAAATTTAATTACATGTGAACTAAAAATATTTCATTGTGTAATTTTTTACCAACAATTATTAACTATAGGAATAGTCAGTAAGAAATTTCTATCCACTTTCAAGTTCATTTTTCGTAAAAAAATATTTTCTCATACAAAAAAATCTTATTGTAAATTGCACTTATTATTTAGAAAATACTTTACATTTCACAAGTAGTTTTATAGCATGACAAACGAATTTTTAACTACCAGTTATGAAATTTTTTAAGGAAATTTCCATCGTATTTTATAGGCCATGAACTAAACGATTGCTACTTAGAATTTGTAAAATTTCCTTTCGAGTAGTTAATTTTCGTTCAAGATACGAAAAATGAACTAAAATTCTGGAAAATTCTTGTAATAAATTATTGTAAAAATCTTCTTAATTTTACGAGACACTTTTTTTTCTGTGTGCGTCGCTGAAGATGTGGAGCTGAGTGTTTTGAGAAATATGTCCCTTATGGACATGTCGGTGAAGGGAAAGGTTTCAAGTGACTTGAGGCTCTCTCTAAAGTTTCGCCATCGATAGTCGAATTCTGAAGGTACGGCTTCATCCCATGAAAGATTTAGATTCCATAGTTCTTGGACAAAGATTTTCGCCCTGACGACTACAGTAGATAGCAAACCTAGGGGGTCGAAAATACGTGCAAGATCTGAAGTGACCGTCCTTTTGGTCACTGACCTGATTGGCGCTAGGTTGACCTTTACTTTAAGTTGGTCAGCTTTGGGTAACCAGGCCAATCCCAAAGTTTTGGTATAATTGGTGTCATCTGTGCTGAAGTCCAGGCTATCTTCTTGGTCGCACTCCGGAATGTTATGAAGCAGGTGGATATGATTGGCACTCCACTTTCGTAAATTAAATCCGTATTGCGCCATGACTTGTTGCAGTTGGCGCTGGATTTCCAAAGCTGTATTCAAGTTGTCTGCTCCGCCCAGGCCATCATCCACATAGAAGTTCTTTTCCAAAAAACTAGCTGCTAAAGGAAAATGCATCTTATTTTCCCTGCTTATTTCTTTCAAGCATCTAATTGCCAGATAGGGGGCTGGTCGGGTTCCGTATGTAACGGTATTTAATGTGAAGTAGTTGATAGGTTCGGTGATATTGTTCCGCCACAGGATAATCTGATATGGTCTGTCTTTAGGATGTATCAGTATTTGGCGAAACATTTTTTCTATGTCTGTGGTAAACACGAAACGTGGCAATCTGAAGCGTAGCAGAATAGCAAACAGATCATTCTGTAGTGTTGGGCCAGTATATAAGACATCGTTCAGTGACTTTCCAGAGGATGTTTTTGTTGAAGCATCGAATACTACTCGGAGTTTAGTGGTGCTGCTTTCAGGTCGTAGGACACAGTGGTGAGGAATAAAATATTTTGCTCCTGTCACATTGTCTATGTTGACTTTAGTCATATGGCCTAGTGCTTCGTATTCCTTCATAAACTGTATATATTGTTGTTTTAAGGTAATGTCTTTGGATAGTCGCCGTTCCACGGTTAAAAGCGAGACTGTGTGACTCTCCTAAAGAGCTTGGTTCGGCATAAAATGGAAGCCTTACGATGAATCTTCCTTCTTTGTCACGTCCAGTATGCTGATTAAAGTGAGCTTCGCACTGTGCGTCATGTATCGATAATTGCTTCTGTGTATTATCGACTTCTTCCAGTTTCCAGAATCGTTCGATTGTCTGGTTCATGCTATCTTCATCAGTTAGTACTCCACATATTGATGTTTGCAAATGTTGATCAGATACCTTCCCTGATGCTATCCACCCAAGTGTTGTGTTTTGCAAGATTGGAAGGTTGTCTCCTAGTTGGATTTGTCCGATAGCGAGTAGCTGATGATAATATTCTGCGCCTAATAGGATGTCGATTTTGCCTGGACGGTTGAAGGTAGGGTATGCCAGCGTTATATTATTGGGAATTAGCCATTTATCAATGTGGATAAATTGAGCAGGTTGTGGAGTAATTATTTGGGGAAGTACGAATGCCTCCAAGCGTGATGAGAAATTGTTATATCTTGACTGGAGCGAAATGTTCACTCTGTGTTGAACCTTGGTCCGATTTCTTCCTATACCACTAATTGACATAGTCGTAGGTCTACTTGGTAGACCGAGTCGTGCTACTAATCTTTCCGTAATTAGGTTGACTTGAGATCCCGAGTCGAGTATTGCTTTGCATTCGGTTTCCAGACCATTCGCCTTAATCTTGACCAATGCGGTTCCTAGTAGAATATAGGGCCTTCGAGATTCAGAGTTTAAGGCCAAGCTTTCAGCTATGACGGATGGGGTAGAGATAAGCGAAGCCGCAGTGGATTGGTTGGAAGTTGTTGCTGATTCTAGTGTTTTGGGGTGTTCCATTTGATCTTCCTTGATTGATCTACCTGAGGATTTGGAGGGTTGCGTGTGAGATTGTTCAAGGTGGACGAGCGTATGGTGCTTTCTCTCACATTTTTGGCAGCGGCCTAAATTCGAGCATTGTTTCGTGGAATGTCCGCTGCTAAAGCAATTCACACATAACTTCTGTCCCAGTACAAGATTGAGGCGGTGTTTTGTGCTGAGTAGAGCGAATTCCTGGCATCGGTATAATTGATGAAAGTCCTTCTTACAAATGATGCAATGTCGGCTTTCAGGACTGGGCTGGGAAGTCAGGGCGCAATTTTTGGAGCTATTGATAGAGGTTTTTTCCTTTACACCCATTGCTTCCAAAGTATGAAAATAGTTCTCCAAGAACGATAGGAAGTCGCTTATGGTTTGCAGTTCCTTCGTGTAATCGCTTGAGGGCACTTAAAGATCCAGCACCTGAGGGTTGATCGAGCATCCTTTGGATTGCCGTAGCTGCAATAACCCTCTTGTTATTATAACGATGTTCCAACAATTGCCATGCCGTGGGATAATTGTCTTCTGTTATGGCAAGGTGCGCAATAAGGCTTGCTGCTTCGCCCATTACGTGGTTTTTCAAGTACCACATCTTGTGAGCATTTGGAATTTTCTGCTCATGGATCATTTTTGTGAAGAGATCCGAAAATGATATCCATTTCATATAGTCACCATCGAATTTGAAGATAGTGACTGCAGGCAGTGGTAAAGCAGTTGGTCGGGCCACAACTTCCGGGCTGGAGAAGGTTGAATCCTTGCTGGCACTAGAGAGTTGGATAACTGCTGCCTGGGCCTCTTTCTCGAGCCAGATGTATTTTGCAGTATCGTACCCGAGTAGCTCTGGGTCTGAGTACTTGTCTAGAACATCGTCGTTGAGGCACTCTATCTGTTGCCATAGACGGTTTATTGTGGCCATTTTCACCTCATAGTAGGTTCTCTCCTGGCCACTAAATTGCAAACCTTCTAGTTGCCGACTCAGGGCTAATGAACGGCTAATAAGACCGTCGTGACCGCTAGTGGCACCCGCCTGTTCATTCTCAGTATGTAAGGATTGCACGTTTGGAGGGTTCTTTGCGTCTGGGACTTTCTCGATGAGCTCATGTTCCAATAGTTTTATACATTCCAAGGCCATGCTTTTGATTTTGTCATAATAACCGGAAACGAAGTATTCGCTGGACGGATCGATACCCTCTGAACATCGTAGCTGGTTGTCCGCCTCTTCGAATTCTTTCCAGGCGGCATTGAGCCTAGCCAGTCGGTCTTGGTAATATGCGGTGGTTTTTCGGATTTTTGGATCTTTCTTAATATTTCTGATGAAGTTGGCGATGCCTTCGCCGATGTCCTTCAGCTGTCGCAGGAGCTCAATCTGAGTTTCCATCGTTGATTAGTAACAGTAACAAAAGTTGACTGGTATAGATTATAGGAGCAAAGGTCCTGTTGATTAATTATAGACACAATGGGTATTGTAGGCACAAAGGGTCCTGATGAGTGGTAGCAGGCACAAAGGGTCCTGATGAGTGGTTGCAGGCACAAAGGGTCCTGATCGGTGGTTGCAGGCACAAAGGGTCCTGATCAGTGGTTGCAGGCACAAAGGGTCCTGATCGGTGGTTGCAGGCACAAAGGGTCCTGATCGGTGGTTGCAGGCACAGAGGGTCCTGATGAGTGGTTGCAGGCACAAAGGGTCCTGATGAACGGTTGCAGGCACAAAGGGTCCTGATTAGTGGTTGCAGGCACAAAGGGTCCTGATGAGTGGTTGCAGGCACGGAGGGTCCTGATGAGTGGTTGCAGGCACAAAGGGTCCTGATTAGTGGTTGCAGGCACAAAGGGTCCTGCTGAGTGGTTGCAGGCACAAAGGGTCCTGTCACGGTCGCCAAAATGTTAGTGCTTGAGCGCGTTTGCTCAGCGGATATTCTGGTGGTACACCAGAATAAATGATTTAATGGCAGTCCTGGTAGTGCACCAGAACTTTCTTTTAAGGGGAGTTTAAAATTCTTTACTCGGTGGTACACCAAGAAAGAATATAATCACGCCAATTGAAACACCAAGAGGTTTAATCGTAGTGATCATCTTTATTAAATTTATTCAGCCTTATATACTAAATACAAGTAAGTAGTAATAACAACAAAAAGTAAAAGAAAAATAACATAGTCGAATTATTTGCCGGAATTGCTTATGCTGCAGTTAAATTCTTTTTCCATATGAAGCCAATGACTGGTGTTGAGTTTCATATTATTTGGCTGGTAGCTTGAATAGCATACGCAAGCGAAATGTTCTTGCGCGTGCCATTCAATACCTGACATATGAATTACCAACTTTGGATTGGCTGCAATATAGAAAGAATGAAAAGAGCAGCAGATTTTAATTTTATTCTATTGGAGATTTATTTTATTTTGTCAAAACAAATAAAAAAAATCATGAAGAATAAACAATTAGTTAGTATCACAATGGACTGAATAGTCTAAGTGAGCCTGATACATCGGGCTGCCACCTAACCTAACCTTAGTAAGTAGTACAAGATGAGTTGACGTACACTTTCAAAAATAAAAGCGGGCATTAAGAGTTTTGCCGCTAAAATGAAAATATTTTTAGCGGCAAAACTCGATCCAAAGCAAAAATTTAAAAAAAAATATATATTTTCTTTAAAATGAATTATTAAAGAAAAGAAAATGTGAAAACATGGCCATTTTAGAGCGATAATGCCAACTTAGTTTCGGCCCTAAAGGTAAAAATGAAATTAGGTACAAAATTATTCGTTAATATATATTCATATTTATTTGTATTTCAAAATGCGATAAATTTCAAATGCGTTTAAAATGGTGTTAAATGCTATTAAACAATAGTTCACGCAAGCATTTTTTTGTTACAAAATTGTTATTTTTGCAATTAAAAAATTAATATTTTATCCAAAAGCTAATAACACAAAAATAAATCTTTAATAACACACATTTCGAAGTTTCATTGTAAAAATTTAATTTAATAATACACAGACAAATATTTCACGAAAAATTTTCCAATTAAAATTTTAATTGAGTTTTAAAAAATAGTCAATTAAAAATTTTATTGAATCAACAAATTTTTTAATTGAAACAAAAATTAATAGTATCAATTAATTTTTTAATTGACCTTCAATTAATTTTTTAATTGATACTATCATTTCTGTGATTGAATACATTTCAATTAAAAATTTTTTTGAGGGTGTAGTAGTAGTAAGTAGTAGTAATTGTATTCTTTATTTATATTCAACATTTCATAAAATCTATTTATAACAAAATATTTTGTACAATAATATGTATTTAATGTTTAAATATAAGAATAACAAATTAATGTGACATTGACCTTAGGTCGTCAGTCTTTAAATTATGTTAATTATGGAATGCTTGGATTTTGCTTTTTGTTCAGAGGTTAAAGTCAGCTAATAATTGTGCTCTGTAGTCTATACAAATTTTAATGAAAATTGCTAGTTTCTTCCAGTTTACGACTAATCCATTTAGAATGTTAATATGAAAGTGTTCTTGAAATGTGATAGTTTGACAAAAAATCATTTGTCTGAATTCTCTTAATGCAAGACATCGGCATAGAAAATGATATATATTTTCCGTTTCATTCATATTGCACATGCAACAATTTGAATGTCTATTCAAATGTCGAACGGAACGGACGTGTTTTTTTAATAGCGGATAAACTCATCGTAATAGGTACCTACTAAGGGATATTAAGCCACCATGCAGCGAAATTCAAAGTCATCCACTGGGTTGCTAACTTCAGGGCCCAGTGGGCGGGTATCGATTGGAGTTATAAATCTGGGCAATGACCTAGAGTTAGGCCCAATTAGCCGACCTGTGGACGGGTCGACCGGTGGCGACACTCTAACAAGTCTAACTTTTTCTATGGTAACGATATCAAAAGGAGGTAATCCCTCACGAAAGAGATTCAAGGAACGCAGAAATGCTTTGTTTATCCTAAAGAAGTTAGGATCAGTCGACCCAAGCACGCTGTCGGCTAAACAAAGCGATTCCTTAAAATGGGCTCAAGGAATTCTTGAGACTGGAAAAAGGGAACGATCGCCGGATGAGCTGCCATCCTCCAAAAGGGATCATAGATCGTTTGCCTCAGTTGCTAAAGACATCCTTGTGATGGCTATCATTAATAAAGGAGCATTGGACGGTATGGTTCCAAAGCAAAACTGGGGGGAAATTGAGAATGCTCTGTCTGTCGTCTACTCACAGGTGCTGGAAAAGTTTCCCGGCCCAGATCCTCGACACCAAGAGGTTGGTTGGTATCAAGGACGATTTAAGCTAGTAGAATGAAGCGGCTGATGTGACGGTTGTTGAAAATCTCGATGGTCCTACGGATCCTCCAGATAAATCTTCATCATTGTAAGGCTGCATGTGCTGCCTTAAAAGTTCCCCTGATGAAAGGGGACATAGACATAGTTCTTATTCAAGAACCATGTGTTTATAGAAACAAAAGATGTGAATTAAGTACTCCGGGGTTGAAACTATTGCAGTATACTGGTAATGATGTAATTCGAGCCTGTATAATTGCTAAAATCGAGCTTAACTTGTTTTTGCTTCCTTCAATGTGCAATGCAGACATTGTCGTTGCCAGTTTAGAAATGGCCAAATGCAAATATTGGGTATCTTCAGTCTATATGGGACATGACAGCGAGATGCCTCCATGTGCCGTTAAGACCTTAGTTGAGGAGTCACTGAAAACAAAGATCAAACTCATTATGGGATACGAATGCGCATCATATTATATGCAAGGGGAGAGTCGCTAATAGAGTTTATTTTGCGTACTAATCTGGTAGTTTGCAACAAGGAGATGCCCCAACCTTTGTCACTAAAAACAGACAAGAGGTTTTGGACATCACCTTGGCCTCGCAAGAACTGAATGAAATGATATCTGAGTGGCAGGTTTTAAGTGAACACAGCTTCTTAGATCATCGCTACATCAGTTTCAAATTTGACGTTCATACCACCAAGACCATATTTCCGCCAAATGTTAGGAAAGCTGACTGGAATATGTATAGGGAATCGTTCAATATGATGATACCGGAAATACCAGAGACAAATATGAGCACTGTGCAAGTTATCGAACACGCAGTGGAGAGGATTACTAAGGCCTTCAACATTTCACTGAAAGCAGCATGCCCTAAAGGGAAGCCAAGGGGGAAAAATCGAACACCATGGTGGTCTACGGAGTTAGGTAATATGAGGAAATCGTGCAGGAAGCTCTTTAACAAAGCAAAGTCCACCAGAGCTCCTGTGGATTGGGACGCTTACAAGAAGAATTTGAGAGGATACAAGCAAGAACTGAGAAAGGCTCAGCATAACTCTTGGAATGCATTGAGAATACGTCCGAGGCTTCCAGACTACGGAAGGTGCTAGCATCCACGAGCTCCGCTCCAGGTTTCAGTAAAACATCGGAGGGCAATTGGACAACGTCCAGTGAGGAGGCGCTGGAGGTACTATTGGACAAACATTTTCCCGGAAATCAGACGGTTAAACCATGCACTGGCGGTGCCACAGTGGCTTAGCGGTCGTTTCCTATCGAGGAAATTGTATCAGAATCTAGAATAAAATGGGCGTTAAATAGCTTTGGAACATTCAAATCCCCCGGACCTGATGGAATTACTCCGGCGGAGTTACAAGCGGTGGCTGACAGAATTATCCCCTGGTTGTCGGCGATATATATAGGATGTATCAACTTAGCATATATTCCACGGAAGTGGAGGGAATCAAAAGTCGTTTTCATACCTAAAGCGGGAAAATCCTCTTACTCGAATGCGAAGGATTTCCGACCAATCAGCTTATCATCATTCCTACTTAAGACTCTGGAGAGGATGATAGATATTTATCTTAGAACTAGCATCGATTCAAGTTTGCTCTCGAAACGACAACATGCATACTCGAAGGGCAGGTCTACTGAGACCGCATTACATGAACAAGTCAGCTTTATTGAAAGCTCACTATCTGTCAAAGAATACACACTCGTGGCGTTTCTAGACATCGAAGGGGCGTTCAATAACGTCCATCCGAGCTCTATATTAAATGGACTGACAACTCTGAATGTTGATCCAGGTATACTTAGGCTTTTAGACGAACTTCTAAGGAAGAGACGGATTTCAGCCACACTAGGACAAGCAAACATAAAAAGGTATGTGAACAGAGGCACTCCTCAAGGAGGAGTTCTATCACGTCTTCTTTGGAATGTTGCTATAAACGACCTTCTGGTTTCCCTAGAAAAAGAAAGGACACAAGTGGTGGCATACACAGATGATGTGGCGCTAGCAGTCAGGGGAAAATTCCCATCAACAGTTAGAGATATTATACACGGATGAAAAAGACTGTTTTTCATATGTTTGGCTATAAACATTATATGTTTGGAACACAAATTTTTAAACACAATATTTTTGAGTGCAAGCATATAATGTTCATAAACTAGCATAACATGTTTGGGACATATATGTTAATATGTTAGAACATATTATGTTTGGGACATAAAATGTTTGTAAATATAATATGCTTGGATGCAAACATATATTAATTTAGAAATAGCCTATAAACATATATGTGGTTAGTAGCTTGGAGCGCTATTTAACAGGGAGCGATATTGAATTAAGTTGGTGGTTGTTGCTTGTTATTACAAAATTAACATTTTATTTTTCCTTAGTCAATTGATCAGCTACTTCTTTGATCCTTACAAACTGTGTGGTCCGCTGTTTGAATCCCCGTCCGGCAAAAGGTAAAATTAAAATAAAACAAGTATATACGGCCGTAAGTTCGGCCAGGCCGAAGCTTATGTACCCTCCATCATGGATTGCGTAGAAACTTCATCTAAACACTGCCATCCACAATCGAATTACTTAAGTTGCGGTAACGCTTGCCGATGGCAAGGTATCTTAAAACCTCCTAACACCATCTTCTAAATTGTATGTAAGTCCATACGTGGTATATATTAAATCAAAAAAGATCGATCCAATACGTATATAATTCAGTTTGACAAAGTAGACATAAAATTTTGACAAAATTTTCTACAGAAATAAAATTTTAACAAAACTTTCTATAGAAATAAAATTTTCACAAAATTTTCTATAGAAATAAAAATTTTGACAAAATTTTCTATGGAAAGAACATTTTTACAAAAATTTCTACAGAAATAAAATTTAACAAAATTGTCTATAGAAATAAACTTTTGACAAAATTTTCTATAGAAATAAAATCTTGGTAGATTATTTTTGGCTCGAGTGGCAACCATGATTATGAACCGAAAAAAATTTGAACAAAATTTTCTATAGAAATAAAATTTTGACAATGATGAAAATTTTATTATGAACCGAATAAAATTTTAACAAAATTTTCTCTAGAACTAAAATTTTGACAAAATTTTCTATAGAAATAAAATGTTGGTAGATTATTTTTGGCTCTAGTGGCAACCATGATTATAAACCGATATGGACCAATTTTTGTGTGATTGGACCAAGTTTGGTATGGTTGTTAGCGACCATATACTAACACCACGTTCCTAATTTGAACCGGATCGGATGAATTTTGCTTCTCCAAGAGGCTCCGGAGGTCATATCTCGAGAATGTTTTATATGGGGGCTATATATAATTATGGACCGATATGGACTAATTCTGGCACGGTTGTTAAAGATCATATACTAACACCATGTTCCAAATTACAACCGGATTGGATGAAATTTGCATCTCTTGGAGACTTCGCAAGCCAAATCTGGGGATCGGTTTATATGGGGCTATATATAATTATGAACCGATGTGGACCAATTTTTGCATGGTTGTTAGAGACCATATACCAATAACATGTATCAAATTTCAGGCGGATCGGATGAAATTTGCTTCTATTTGAGGCTCCGCAACCCAAATCTGGGGATCGGTTTATATGGGCGCTATATATAATTATGGGCCGATGTGGATCAATTTTTGCACGGTTGTTAGAGACCATATACCAATACCATGTACCAAATTTCAGGCGGATCGGATGCAATTTGCTCCTCTTTGAGGCTCCGCAAGCCAAATCGGGGGATCGGTTTATATGGGGGCTATATATAATTATGGACCGATGTGGACCAATTTTTGCATGGTGGTTAGAGACCATATACCAACATCATGTACCAAATTTCACCCGGATCGGATGAAATTTGCTTCTCTTTGAGGCTCCACAAGCCAAATCTGGGGATCGGTTTATATGGGGGCTATATATAATTAAGGACCGATATGGACTAATTTTTGCACGGTTGTTAGAGACCATATACCAATACCACGTACCAAATTTCAGCCCGATCGGATGAAATTTGCTTCTCTTTTAGGCTCCGCAATCCAAATCTGGGGATCGGTTTATATGGGGGCTATATATAATTATGGACCGATGTGGACCAATTTTTGCATGGTTGTTAGAGACCATATACCAACATCATGTACCAAATTTCAGCTGGATCGGATGAAATTTTCTTCTCTTTGAGGCTCCGCAAGCCAAATCTGGGGATCGGTTTATATGGGGGCTATATATAATTATGGACCGATGTGAACCAATTTTTGCATGGTTGTTAGAGACCATATACCAACACCACGAACCAAATTTCAGCCCGATCGGATGAAATTTGCTTCTCTTTTAGGCTCCGCAAGCCAAATCTGGAGATCGGTTTATATGGGGGCTATATATAATTATGGACCGATGTGGACCAATTTTTGCATGGTTGTTAGAGACCATATACCAACACCATGTACCAAATTTCAGCCGGATCGGATGAAATATGCTTCTGTTAGAGGCTCCACAAGCCAAATCTGAGGGTCCCTTTATATGGGGGCTATACGTAAAAGTAGACCGATATGGCCCATTTTCAATACCATCCGACCTACATCGATAACAACTATTTGTGCCAAGTTTCAAGTCGATAGCTTGTTTCGTTCGGAAGTTAGCGTGATTTCAACAGACGGACGGACGGACGGACATGCTTAGATCGACTCAGAATTTCACCACGACCCAGAATATATATACTTTATGGGGTCTTAGAGCAATATTTCGATGTGTTACAAACGGAATGACAAAGTTAATATACCCCCATCCTATGATGGAGGGTATAAAAATCATACAATTGATTAATTTCTTCTACAATGTTTGTATTACAGAAAAAGGTGCTAAGAACTAAAAAATCTCGTGGAAGTGAGAAAGATGTGGGGGAATATACAATTGGGCAGAAACAAAATTTTGAGCATTCAGGTCGAAAACCTATGTTACCTGTTTATTTTCATAATTCATTATGATTGTAAATATATAAATAAATAAATAAATAAAATTTTGAGCACAATATTGTTTGGGAGAATTTTTTTTAAGCATATAATATTTTTGGGTGCAAAATGCTTCCAAACATATTATATGTTCACATAATAACATATTGTTTTTTGGAAGACAACATTATTGAATTTGGATGCAAAAATACAAAATGTTTGGAGCTTAGACTACCCAAACATATATTGTTTAGACCAATATGCTTTCAAACATATTATATATTGGAAGAGATCAAACATATAAATGTTTGGGCAATACCCAAAAATATATATGCTTGAAGCAAAATATGTTTGGGAGTATATGTTACAGAAGCGATTTTTTGTGAGCGTGTACAGAGAGCCCTCCGGATGACAGAGAAATGGGCGAAAGATAATGGTCTTGGGGTAAATCCTGCAAAGACAGAACTAGTCATGTACTGCAAAGATCGCAAAACTCCCACGGTTAGACCCATTTCCTTAGGGGGTATTGAAATTCCCTTTGTTGAGTGTGCAAAGTACCTTGGCGTTATTTTGGACAGGAAGCTGAATTTTAGGCTTAATATTGAAGAGAGGGCGAGCTTTGTACTCGTGCAAAAAGGCAATAGGGAAAAAGTGGGGACTAAAACCAAAAATTGTACATTGGCTATACACGGCAGTGGTTAGACCTATAATGCCATATGGTGTTGTAATCTGTTGGCCGGCACTTCACCAGCCGACAAGTTTAGACAAAGTTCAGCGTATGGCGTGCTTGTGTATCTCAGGTGCATTCAGCAAGACAGGAACAAACTCCCTTAATGTCATACTGCATCTATTGCCTTTAGACATTTTGGCCAAACAGTCAGCTGCAACAACGGCTGTGCGGTTGAGTGAGCTATCGTTACGGTCACAGTTCGGTCCTCAAAATAATGCCAGATGTGCCTAACGTAGTGGATTACACTTTGGCGAGTCCACTTTTCCACATAGACAATCCCAGCAAACAACTTGAGGAATTTTCATCAGGTTTGTAAAGGAACTTAGAACTTAATAGCACTTACAGTAGTGAGGAATTCATTGGTGACATTAACAAGAAATGTCTCGCGAAAATGCGCTTCTTTTATGAATCCTATTTTGCGCTTACATGAATGCCGACCGATAGGTATAAAAAAGGCAGTGAATGAAAGCGCTAATGAAACTAGTGAAAATAGGCTATGAAAACAGTGGTCCCCCGAAGCGCATTTTGCCTTGCTAAATCAAAATGATGAAATACTTTTTTTTAATTTTTTTGTATTTATTATACCCACCACCATAGGATGGGGGGTATATTAACTTTGTCATTCCGTTTGTAACACATCGAAATATTGCTCTAAGACCCCATAAAGTATATATATTCTGGGTCGTGGTGAAATTCTGAGTCGATCTGAGCATGTCCGTCCGTCCGTCCGTCCGTCCGTCTGTTGAAATCACGCTAACTTCCGAACGAAACAAGCTATCGACTTGAAACTTGGCACAAGTAGTTGTTATTGATGTAGGTCGGATGGTATTGCAAATGGGCCATATCGGTCCACTTTTACGTATAGCCCCCATATAAACGGACCCCAAAATTTGGCTTGCGAGGCCTCTAAGAGAAGCAAATTTCATCCGATCCGGCTGAAATTTGGTATATGGTGTTAGTATATGGTCTCTAACAACCATGCAAAAATTGGTCCACATCGGTCCATAATTATATATAGCCCCCATATAAACCGATCCCCCGATTTGGCTTGCGAGGCCCCTAAGAGAAGCAAATTTCATCCGATCCGGCTGAAATTCGGTACATGGTGTAAGTATATGGTCTCTAACAACCATGCAAAAATTGGTCTACATCGGTC
The DNA here is from genome assembly GCF_050003625.1 of Haematobia irritans. Classification (NCBI taxonomy): domain Eukaryota; kingdom Metazoa; phylum Arthropoda; class Insecta; order Diptera; family Muscidae; genus Haematobia; species Haematobia irritans. The sequence goes on from NC_134398.1 coordinate 92,234,411, forward strand.
CATAATTATATATAGCCCCCATATAAACCGATCCCCCGATTTGGCTTGCGAGGCCCCTAAGAGAAGCAAATCTCATCCGATCCGGCGGAAATTTGGTACATGGTGTCAGTATATGGTCTCTAACAACCATGCAAAAATTGGTCCACATCGGTCCATAATTATATATAGCCCCCATATAAACATATCCCCCGATTTGGCTTGCGAGGCCTCTAAGAGAAGCAAATTTCATCCGATCCGGCTGAAATTTGGTACATGGTGTTAGTATATAGTCTCGAACAACCATGCAAAAATTGGTCCACATCGGTCCATAATTATATATAGCCCCCATATAAACCGATCCCCCGATTTGGCTTGCGAGGCCTCTAAGAGAAACAAATTTCATCCGATCCGGCTGAAATTTGGTACGTGATGTTAGTATATGGTCTCTAACAACCATGCAAAAATTGGCCCACATCGGTTCATAATTATATATAGCCCCCATATAAACCGATCACCAGATTTGACCTCCAGAGCCCCTTGGAAGAGCAAAATTCTTCCCATTCGGTTGAAATTTGGTACGTGATGTTAGTATATGGTATCCAACAACCATGCAGGAATAAGAAGTTTTAAGATACCACAACCCAAGTAATTCGATTGTGGATGACAGTCTTTCGTAGAAGTTTCTACACAATCCATGGTGGTGGGTACATAAGATTCGGCCTGGCCGAACTTGCGGCCGTATATACTTGTTTTATTTTTAAACTTGTTTAAAAGTTTGCATTAAATCAGTGGTTTTGTAAACAAACAAAAACTTAAACAATATTCAGTCTTTACAAGGAACTAATTCAAGTATTTATAGAAAATAAAAATAAACTTAAAATGCTATTCAAATTGTAGATTGAAATGGAAAAAGTAGACAAGTATGTTTACGTCTAATCACTATCTATAATGTTGCTAGTTGCACCCTTTTTCTTTAGGGACTCGTTTTTATAATGCAGATTTTTTACCAATCGTATACATTTGCTGAAGTATTTATTGAAGTCCATTTTATTCCCGTACTCAGTACCTACAGCTTCTGAATAAAAAAATAATAAATTTGTCAGAATCAAGTCAGAGAAGGAACTTCCCCAGCAGTCCAAAAACGTTATAGTCTAATAAAAGTTGTATATCAATCAAATATTTGATCGATTTTTGTAATTGTTCTCTTCCCAAAATATGTTTAATTGTTGCAATCTGTGGGGTAAATTTTTATACAAATAAATTCAAAAATTAAGGTAAAATTTAGAGCTCCTATTCTCATCAATTTCCTTTCCTTTGGTATTCTCATCAATTTCGTCTTCAATTGACTCGAGTTCATCCTGTAAAGATATTGGAAAAATATCCTCGTATTTTAACTTCTGTATGCCTGGGGATAAATTGGATTTCACGACGGTTTTTATTTCGGATAACAGCTCAACAAGCTGTTTATTATGGTTAAAAGAATTATCTGTAAGATATATTCATGAGTAAAAATTTATTTGTATAGATGTATGGATTACCTTGTAGTTTTTCGACTTCCTTCTTCAAGGCTTGAATTTCAATTGAGCTTGTTTTGATATTTTCTAATGAGTTTTCCTGAATCTGTGCCAGAATTCTGTTTTGCTTACCAATGAGATCTAAAAAATATTAGAGCTTTGCTATTTTAAATATAAGTATATATCACATAATCATATCCTGCAGCTTTCGCAATTCAGTTTTGAGTATAGTAATTTCAGCAGAATTAGTTTTAAATACATCTGTTGATATATCGTATATTTTATTTAACTTTTCGATTTTTTTGATCATATGGGACAACTTCGCCATTTGAAGCCTTGCGTTTTGTAGGTGCCATATTTTCTATTGATATATACATAATTGAGTAAAATAAATATGTAGTATATAATATATGAAATCTTAAAAGTTTTCTATTCTACTAAATGAATAATAGGTATTAAAACAAGTTCATTTTTAAATGGCAAAACGAAGAATTTCCCTATTATTTTCTCATGGCTAATAACAATTTCTTCAAATTTTTTAATATTGATGACACATATTCCCAAGTCTTTAGATGATATTGGTTGTAGAAAAAACGGGTTTGAACTTAAAAATCTCTTTGCTTTAATTTCTCCTTCACCATTGAAACTTAATATCTGGGCAGGACAGTGTCCATCTATTAAACAAAAGCTGTCGTTAAAATTTTGACTAAAATGCCCTCTTTCTGTAGAATAAAAAAAATTTTTTACCCTTTGCATTCTTTTTGTAGCCTTTAAATGTCTCCTTTCTATGTAACGAAATGTGTGCAAATGTGTTACATAATTGTTCTTCAATGTATTGTGGCTTTTTAATAGATTTTTTAGGGATTTCATCATATTTTCAAAAGGGTAAGCCGTTATATTGCTAAGAGAACCGAATTCAATCGCAGTTTCTGCTAAGTGTAAAAGGTAGTGTATGTTATAAATCACACTACTAAAATTTCGGAAAATCTTCCACAAATTTCTTTAATAACTTTTGTGCTAATAAAATTTTATTTTTGCAAATTTTAGGACCAAGGAGAATTCTATATGCGCATGCTAAACGTAGAAAGTGAATATGCTGGTCAGCATTTAAAAATTCTTTAAATACTAATAATCCAGTGTAGAGACAAAACTGTCGAAATTCTACAGTCTTCCACCTAGAAAATTCTTCTATAGATCTCGGCTTTCTTGCAAACTCTCGTGGAATATGTGCGGCAAAAGATAATAACAGAGAAGAAATGGAAAGCCTATCAGATGAATATAAACGATATTGCAATTCACCTTTAAATAATTTAAAAATTATCTTTTTAGTTACCCCAAGATCCACGAGATGCATGACATCAAGGGGGAACTGTGTAATCATTTTAATTCCTAGACTTTCTAGAGACAAACCTTCACTGCCATACTTTTCGGAGTGGAAATCTGTATCCAATCTTGTTTTGAAATCCTCGTCTGGGGCCAAATCACCGCATTTGTCATCGAGTTCTGTTTCGTATAGAGAAACATTTCGATCGCATTAAATTTTTGGATCACCGCATTCGATCGTAATTTATTTTGTCTACTACTTTTTTTACATTACTGTAAACATATGGTAATAAGAAATTGAAAGAGAGTAGAATTTCAAAATAATGTTTTGTTATCAAATTATGTTATTTCTGAGATATTTATATTGTTTTTGTGTGTTACAATATATGTGTAAAAATATATTATGAATCCAAGTGTTTTTTTCCCCCGTTTTCGGATTCAGACGATGAGTACAAAGTGGCATTAATAAGGAAAAATATTCGTGACAAAAGCAGTCCTTTAGCATTGCCTGAAGTAGGGTAAGAGTAAATTGTGTTTTTAACATCCATAGATTTAAAAGACGTTTTCATATGTCAAAAGAAGCTTTTAAATATGTTCTTGAAAAAATAAGTTTTTTGAAGCGGCTACTGAGCATTGCTTTCTTTGGTCCGATTCCCTAAATGCAAGTAATATTATATTTTCTTAAATGTATTTTGCCAAAATGGAATAATAATTACATTTTCACCAACTTTTTTCTTTTTGTTTACCTTTTTTTCTGCTCAAAAATCACTACATACTTCGTTTTCGATAGCATGCTACCTATCGTGTTCAACTTCGAGTAGAAACAATTCGATAACGACTGCGGTGATCCGCGTAAACTACATTACGAAGACGAAGTACTCGATTTCGACTGCGGTGATTTGGCCCCTGTTCGAAGTTTTGCAGCAGAGGTTCTAAACACAGTTACATTCGACACACTCATGCCTTCCTTGTAACATTTACTACACCCCTTCAAAGAATTGTGGCCCCTAATTCCACAAACGAAAGATCGTGCAGGGGCATCTGCTAAAAAAAGCCCGAATTTTAACATTAATTTTATTTCCATTTACTTCAAGCCCCTCATTTTGAATTTTTATCATTTCTGTTACAAAATCGTGTAGATATGTGTTTACATTAGCTGGTGTTTTCTTTCCCACATAGCTGCCTATTAAAAATACGTTTATTTCGGGGATATTAATAACGCGACATAAAATAGACCACAGCCCTATTTCGCTGCTTTTAAATAAAGGAAGGCCGTCTATGCCTATATCAATTATAATTTCCATTTTATTTTGAGCCATTAAAATATCTGAAATTTTACTAATATTGTTTTGTAGCCCTATGTGGAAATATGTTCCAGGACATACCGTTCTCTTTGTTACATTAGAATACAAACCGATTAGCGTAGCGACACTTAAAGGAACATATAATCCTCTAGATTTTAATATTTTCAAAAGATCGGAAACACAAGCGACAGTCGGTCTATGTTGTAAGTACCACGCCCACAGTACATCTTTAATAGGTATAGGGTTGGGATATTCTTCATTAAAATTATTTGATGACGAATATTCCATCCTATCTGCATTGTCATATTCATCTGCATTATAATCTAATTGGCTTGTATCAAAATCTACAAGATTTTGCGAAAAATTAAGTGCCGTTACATTTTTATTTACTTCTTTACGTATGAGTCTATTTATCTGGCGTTTGCCTACCATTCGTTTTGTTTTTGTTTTCCCCATTTAAAAATGACACAATGCACACAAAGTTTATATATTACTTACCAAATAAATAAATGTTCTCTATGTATTAAAGCAACAAACACGCGCGGTAACGACCTATCCACTCGACTTTCGCACTGTAACTAAACTCACAACGCTCAATTTTTACTCATGATCCAATCCTCGGCAAAAATACGAAATTATTACTCGCTTACTTTAGTGCAACTAAGTAAATAAAAGGGTATGCACTAAACGACATCGTGTCTGAAATGATGTGCGAGCACTGACAAAAGTTTGGCTTCGGCAAAAGCATACTTTAGTGCAACTTGTTAAGCGAGTGTGGTTGCACTAAATAGTCTCGCTTACATAATTTGTCAAAATCAGCGCTTGTTTAATATTCCGTCTAGTTTTTTTTTTCTTTCCAAGTTTTTATGCTGAATGACGATAAAATTAATACATGAAAATGTGTTGAATTTTGCGCCGAAAATTACTGCTTACAGTATACAGTGATCTTTTGTACTGCTTCCAAATTTATGAATATTTTTTGCTGGGATTTTCAGGATTGGTCCAAACAAAATATTGTTTATATTATTCAAACATATTACGTTTCACCTTAGGCATACATTGGTAGAAAAAAATTTAATGAAATTTTCGTTGTGTATAAATATTTTTAAGGCGCCAATTGTACTTCCATTCTTTTACTTGCAGAATACTCTCTAGGCCTCTCTTTCTAAACACATATTTGTTTATAGGATATTTCTAAATTAATATATGTTTGCGTCCAAGCATATTATATTTACAAACATTTTATGTCCCAAACATAATATGTTCTAACATATTAACATATATGCCCCAAACATGTTATGCTAGTTTACGACCATTATATGCTTGCACTTAAAAATATTGTGTTAAACAATTTGAGTTTCAAACATATAATTTTTATACCCAAATATATTACTTATCAACTTACATATTTTGTATATAAATAAATGCTTGCTTTTTATTTTTATTCCAACACAATTAAGACATTTTATTGTAAGCACCTGGAATTAACTATTTGGGGCCTTGGAAAAAGATATGCTTAGGGTGAAACATAAAATATTTGTACTCTGCAAACAATTTTTGTTTGAAGACATTTTGAAAATATACATGATTGAAGCAGAATAAATATGTTTGGGAATATATGTTACAGAGGCGATGTTTTTCGAGGGTGTGGTCAAATAATGATTTCCAAGAGATCGACCATGATTTTCCAACGTGTATACTCCTATTGAGAAAAAAAGTAATGAATTTCTTCGCAAATATTTTTTTGCACCACGTTACTTCAAATTGGAAAATCTAATTGTTAGAAATTTTCTTCTCTTTGAGGCTCCGCAAGCCAAATCTGGGGATCGGTTTATATGGGGGCTATATATAATTATGGACCGATGTGAACCAATTTTTGCATGGTTGTTAGAGACCATATACCAACACCACGAACCAAATTTCAGCCCGATCGGATGAAATTTGCTTCTCTTTTAGGCTCCGCAAGCCAAATCTGGAGATCGGTTTATATGGGGGCTATATATAATTATGGACCGATGTGGACCAATTTTTGCATGGTTGTTAGAGACCATATACCAACACCATGTACCAAATTTCAGCCGGATCGGATGAAATATGCTTCTGTTAGAGGCTCCACAAGCCAAATCTGAGGGTCCCTTTATATGGGGGCTATACGTAAAAGTAGACCGATATGGCCCATTTTCAATACCATCCGACCTACATCGATAACAACTATTTGTGCCAAGTTTCAAGTCGATAGCTTGTTTCGTTCGGAAGTTAGCGTGATTTCAACAGACGGACGGACGGACGGACATGCTTAGATCGACTCAGAATTTCACCACGACCCAGAATATATATACTTTATGGGGTCTTAGAGCAATATTTCGATGTGTTACAAACGGAATGACAAAGTTAATATACCCCCATCCTATGATGGAGGGTATAAAAATCATACAATTGATTAATTTCTTCTACAATGTTTGTATTACAGAAAAAGGTGCTAAGAACTAAAAAATCTCGTGGAAGTGAGAAAGATGTGGGGGAATATACAATTGGGCAGAAACAAATTTTTGAGCATTCAGGTCGAAAACCTATGTTACCTGTTTATTTTCATAATTCATTATGATTGTAAATATATAAATAAATAAATAAATAAAATTTTGAGCACAATATTGTTTGGGAGAATTTTTTTTAAGCATATAATATTTTTGGGTGCAAAATGCTTCCAAACATATTATATGTTCACATAATAACATATTGTTTTTTGGAAGACAACATTATTGAATTTGGATGCAAAAATACAAAATGTTTGGAGCTTAGACTACCCAAACATATATTGTTTAGACCAATATGCTTTCAAACATATTATATATTGGAAGAGATCAAACATATAAATGTTTGGGCAATACCCAAAAATATATATGCTTGAAGCAAAATATGTTTGGGAGTATATGTTACAGAAGCGATTTTTTGTGAGCGTGTACAGAGAGCCCTCCGGATGACAGAGAAATGGGCGAAAGATAATGGTCTTGGGGTAAATCCTGCAAAGACAGAACTAGTCATGTACTGCAAAGATCGCAAAACTCCCACGGTTAGACCCATTTCCTTAGGGGGTATTGAAATTCCCTTTGTTGAGTGTGCAAAGTACCTTGGCGTTATTTTGGACAGGAAGCTGAATTTTAGGCTTAATATTGAAGAGAGGGCGAGCTTTGTACTCGTGCAAAAAGGCAATAGGGAAAATGTGGGGACTAAAACCAAAAATTGTACATTGGCTATACACGGCAGTGGTTAGACCTATAATGCCATATGGTGTTGTAATCTGTTGGCCGGCACTTCACCAGCCGACAAGTTTAGACAAAGTTCAGCGTATGGCGTGCTTGTGTATCTCAGGTGCATTCAGCAAGACAGGAACAAACTCCCTTAATGTCATACTGCATCTATTGCCTTTAGACATTTTGGCCAAACAGTCAGCTGCAACAACGGCTGTGCGGTTGAGTGAGCTATCGTTACGGTCACAGTTCGGTCCTCAAAATAATGCCAGATGTGCCTAACGTAGTGGATTACACTTTGGCGAGTCCACTTTTCCACATAGACAATCCCAGCAAACAACTTGAGGAATTTTCATCAGGTTTGTAAAGGAACTTAGAACTTAATAGCACTTACAGTAGTGAGGAATTCATTGGTGACATTAACAAGAAATGTCTCGCGAAAATGCGCTTCTTTTATGAATCCTATTTTGCGCTTACATGAATGCCGACCGATAGGTATAAAAAAGGCAGTGAATGAAAGCGCTAATGAAACTAGTGAAAATAGGCTATCAAAACAGTGGTCCCCCGAAGCGCATTTTGCCTTGCTAAATCAAAATGATGAAATACTTTTTTTTAATTTTTTGTATTTATTATACCCACCACCATAGGATGGGGGGTATATTAACTTTGTCGTTCCGTTTGTAACACATCGAAATATTGCTGTAAGACCCCATAAAGTATATATATTCTGGGTCGTGGTGAAATTCTGAGTCGATCTGAGCATGTCCGTCCGTCCGTCCGTCCGTCCGTCTGTTGAAATCACGCTAACTTCCGAACGAAACAAGCTATCGACTTGAAACTTGGCACAAGTAGTTGTTATTGATGTAGGTCGGATGGTATTGCAAATGGGCCATATCGGTCCACTTTTACGTATAGCCCCCATATAAACGGACCCCAAAATTTGGCTTGCGAGGCCTCTAAGAGAAGCAAATTTCATCCGATCCGGCTGAAATTTGGTATATGGTGTTAGTATATGGTCTCTAACAACCATGCAAAAATTGGTCCACATCGGTCCATAATTATATATAGCCCCCATATAAACCGATCCCCCGATTTGGCTTGCGAGGCCCCTAAGAGAAGCAAATTTCATCCGATCCGGCTGAAATTCGGTACATGGTGTAAGTATATGGTCTCTAACAACCATGCAAAAATTGGTCTACATCGGTCCATAATTATATATAGCCCCCATATAAACCGATCCCCCGATTTGGCTTGCGAGGCCCCTAAGAGAAGCAAATCTCATCCGATCCGGCGGAAATTTGGTACATGGTGTCAGTATATGGTCTCTAACAACCATGCAAAAATTGGTCCACATCAGTCCATAATTATATATAGCCCCCATATAAACATATCCCCCGATTTGGCTTGCGAGGCCTCTAAGAGAAGCAAATTTCATCCGATCCGGCTGAAATTTGGTACATGGTGTTAGTATATAGTCTCGAACAACCATGCAAAAATTGGTCCACATCGGTCCATAATTATATATAGCCCCCATATAAACCGATCCCCCGATTTGGCTTGCGAGGCCTCTAAGAGAAACAAATTTCATCCGATCCGGCTGAAATTTGGTACGTGATGTTAGTATATGGTCTCTAACAACCATGCAAAAATTGGCCCACATCGGTTCATAATTATATATAGCCCCCATATAAACCGATCACCAGATTTGACCTCCAGAGCCCCTTGGAAGAGCAAAATTCTTCCCATTCGGTTGAAATTTGGTACGTGATGTTAGTATATGGTATCCAACAACCATGCAGGAATAAGAAGTTTTAAGATACCACAACCCAAGTAATTCGATTGTGGATGACAGTCTTTCGTAGAAGTTTCTACACAATCCATGGTGGTGGGTACATAAGATTCGGCCTGGCCGAACTTGCGGCCGTATATACTTGTTTTATTTTTAAACTTGTTTAAAAGTTTGCATTAAATCAGTGGTTTTGTAAACAAACAAAAACTTAAACAATATTCAGTCTTTACAAGGAACTAATTCAAGTATTTATAGAAAATAAAAATAAACTTAAAATGCTATTCAAATTGTAGATTGAAATGGAAAAAGTAGACAAGTATGTTTACGTCTAATCACTATCTATAATGTTGCTAGTTGCACCCTTTTTCTTTAGGGACTCGTTTTTATAATGCAGATTTTTTACCAATCGTATACATTTGCTGAAGTATTTATTGAAGTCCATTTTATTCCCGTACTCAGTACCTACAGCTTCTGAATATAAAAATAATAAATTTGTCAGAATCAAGTCAGAGAAGGAACTTCCCCAGCAGTCCAAAAACGTTATAGTCTAATAAAAGTTGTATATCAATCAAATATTTGATCGATTTTTGTAATTGTTCTCTTCCCAAAATATGTTTAATTGTTGCAATCTGTGGGGTAAATTTTTATACAAATAAATTCAAAAATTAAGGTAAAATTTAGAGCTCCTATTCTCATCAATTTCCTTTCCTTTGGTATTCTCATCAATTTCGTCTTCAATTGACTCGAGTTCATCCTGTAAAGATATTGGAAAAATATCCTCGTATTTTAACTTCTGTATGCCTGGGGATAAATTGGATTTCACGACGGTTTTTATTTCGGATAACAGCTCAACAAGCTGTTTATTATGGTTAAAAGAATTATCTGTAAGATATATTCATGAGTAAAAATTTATTTGTATAGATGTATGGATTACCTTGTAGTTTTTCGACTTCCTTCTTCAAGGCTTGAATTTCAATTGAGCTTGTTTTGATATTTTCTAATGAGTTTTCCTGAATCTGTGCCAGAATTCTGTTTTGCTTACCAATGAGATCTAAAAAATATTAGAGCTTTGCTATTTTAAATATAAGTATATATCACATAATCATATCCTGCAGCTTTCGCAATTCAGTTTTGAGTATAGTAATTTCAGCAGAATTAGTTTTAAATACATCTGTTGATATATCGTATATTTTATTTAACTTTTCGATTTTTTTGATCATATGGGACAACTTCGCCATTTGAAGCCTTGCGTTTTGTAGGTGCCATATTTTCTATTGATATATACATAATTGAGTAAAATAAATATGTAGTATATAATATATGAAATCTTAAAAGTTTTCTATTCTACTAAATGAATAATAGGTATTAAAACAAGTTCATTTTTAAATGGCAAAACGAAGAATTTCCCTATTATTTTCTCATGGCTAATAACAATTTCTTCAAATTTTTTAATATTGATGACACATATTCCCAAGTCTTTAGATGATATTGGTTGTAGAAAAAACGGGTTTGAACTTAAAAATCTCTTTGCTTTAATTTCTCCTTCACCATTGAAACTTAATATCTGGGCAGGACAGTGTCCATCTATTAAACAAAAGCTGTCGTTAAAATTTTGACTAAAATGCCCTCTTTCTGTAGAATAAAAAAAATTTTTTACCCTTTGCATTCTTTTTGTAGCCTTTAAATGTCTCCTTTCTATGTAACGAAATGTGTGCAAATGTGTTACATAATTGTTCTTCAATGTATTGTGGCTTTTTAATAGATTTTTTAGGGATTTCATCATATTTTCAAAAGGGTAAGCCGTTATATTGCTAAGAGAACCGAATTCAATCGCAGTTTCTGCTAAGTGTAAAAGGTAGTGTATGTTATAAATCACACTACTAAAATTTCGGAAAATCTTCCACAAATTTCTTTAATAACTTTTGTGCTAATAAAATTTTATTTTTGCAAATTTTAGGACCAAGGAGAATTCTATATGCGCATGCTAAACGTAGAAAGTGAATATGCTGGTCAGCATTTAAAAATTCTTTAAATACTAATAATCCAGTGTAGAGACAAAACTGTCGAAATTCTACAGTCTTCCACCTAGAAAATTCTTCTATAGATCTCGGCTTTCTTGCAAACTCTCGTGGAATATGTGCGGCAAAAGATAATAACAGAGAAGAAATGGAAAGCCTATCAGATGAATATAAACGATATTGCAATTCACCTTTAAATAATTTAAAAATTATCTTTTTAGTTACCCCAAGATCCACGAGATGCATGACATCAAGGGGGAACTGTGTAATCATTTTAATTCCTAGACTTTCTAGAGACAAACCTTCACTGCCATACTTTTCGGAGTGGAAATCTGTATCCAATCTTGTTTTGAAATCCTCGTCTGGGGCCAAATCACCGCATTTGTCATCGAGTTCTGTTTCGTATAGAGAAACATTTCGATCGCATTAAATTTTTGGATCACCGCATTCGATCGTAATTTATTTTGTCTACTACTTTTTTTTACATTACTGTAAACATATGGTAATAAGAAATTGAAAGAGAGTAGAATTTCAAAATAATGTTTTGTTATCAAATTATGTTATTTCTGAGATATTTATATTGTTTTTGTGTGTTACAATATATGTGTAAAAATATATTATGAATCCAAGTGTTTTTTTCCCCCGTTTTCGGATTCAGACGATGAGTACAAAGTGGCATTAATAAGGAAAAATATTCGTGACAAAAGCAGTCCTTTAGCATTGCCTGAAGTAGGGTAAGAGTAAATTGTGTTTTTAACATCCATAGATTTAAAAGACGTTTTCATATGTCAAAAGAAGCTTTTAAATATGTTCTTGAAAAAATAAGTTTTTTGAAGCGGCTACTGAGCATTGCTTTCTTTGGTCCGATTCCCTAAATGCAAGTAATATTATATTTTCTTAAATGTATTTTGCCAAAATGGAATAATAATTACATTTTCACCAACTTTTTTCTTTTTGTTTACCTTTTTTTCTGCTCAAAAATCACTACATACTTCGTTTTCGATAGCATGCTACCTATCGTGTTCAACTTCGAGTAGAAACAATTCGATAACGACTGCGGTGATCCGCGTAAACTACATTACGAAGACGAAGTACTCGATTTCGACTGCGGTGATTTGGCCCCTGTTCGAAGTTTTGCAGCAGAGGTTCTAAACACAGTTACATTCGACACACTCATGCCTTCCTTGTAACATTTACTACACCCCTTCAAAGAATTGTGGCCCCTAATTCCACAAACGAAAGATCGTGCAGGGGCATCTGCTAAAAAAAAGCCCGAATTTTAACATTAATTTTATTTCCATTTACTTCAAGCCCCTCATTTTGAATTTTTATCATTTCTGTTACAAAATCGTGTAGATATGTGTTTACATTAGCTGGTGTTTTCTTTCCCACATAGCTGCCTATTAAAAATACGTTTATTTCGGGGATATTAATAACGCGACATAAAATAGACCACAGCCCTATTTCGCTGCTTTTAAATAAAGGAAGGCCGTCTATGCCTATATCAATTATAATTTCCATTTTATTTTGAGCCATTAAAATATCTGAAATTTTACTAATATTGTTTTGTAGCCCTATGTGGAAATATGTTCCAGGACATACCGTTCTCTTTGTTACATTAGAATACAAACCGATTAGCGTAGCGACACTTAAAGGAACATATAATCCTCTAGATTTTAATATTTTCAAAAGATCGGAAACACAAGCGACAGTCGGTCTATGTTGTAAGTACCACGCCCACAGTACATCTTTAATAGGTATAGGGTTGGGATATTCTTCATTAAAATTATTTGATGACGAATATTCCATCCTATCTGCATTGTCATATTCATCTGCATTATAATCTAATTGGCTTGTATCAAAATCTACAAGATTTTGCGAAAAATTAAGTGCCGTTACATTTTTATTTACTTCTTTACGTATGAGTCTATTTATCTGGCGTTTGCCTACCATTCGTTTTGTTTTTGTTTTCCCCATTTAAAAATGACACAATGCACACAAAGTTTATATATTACTTACCAAATAAATCAATGTTCTCTATGTATTAAAGCAACAAACACGCGCGGTAACGACCTATCCACTCGACTTTCGCACTGTAACTAAACTCACAACGCTCAATTTTTACTCATGATCCAATCCTCGGCAAAAATACGAAATTATTACTCGCTTACTTTAGTGCAACTAAGTAAATAAAAGGGTATGCACTAAACGACATCGTGTCTGAAATGATGTGCGAGCACTGACAAAAGTTTGGCTTCGGCAAAAGCATACTTTAGTGCAACTTGTTAAGCGAGTGTGGTTGCACTAAATAGTCTCGCTTACATAATTTGTCAAAATCAGCGCTTGTTTAATATTCCGTCTAGTTTTTTTTTTCTTTCAAAGTTTTTATGCTGAATGACGATAAAATTAATACATGAAAATGTGTTGAATTTTGCGCCGAAAATTACTGCTTACAGTATACAGTGATCTTTTGTACTGCTTCCAAATTTATGAATATTTTTTGCTGGGATTTTCAGGATTGGTCCAAACAAAATATTGTTTATATTATTCAAACATATTACGTTTCACCTTAGGCATACATTGGTAGAAAAAAATTTAATGAAATTTTCGTTGTGTATAAATATTTTTAAGGCGCCAATTGTACTTCCATTCTTTTACTTGCAGAATACTCTCTAGGCCTCTCTTTCTAAACACATATTTGTTTATAGGATATTTCTAAATTAATATATGTTTGCGTCCAAGCATATTATATTTACAAACATTTTATGTCCCAAACATAATATGTTCTAACATATTAACATATATGCCCCAAACATGTTATGCTAGTTTACGACCATTATATGCTTGCACTTAAAAATATTGTGTTAAACAATTTGAGTTTCAAACATATAATTTTTATACCCAAATATATTACTTATCAACTTACATATTTTGTATATATAAATAAATGCTTGCTTTTTATTTTTATTCCAACACAATTAAGACATTTTATTGTAAGCACCTGGAATTAACTATTTGGGGCCTTGGAAAAAGATATGCTTAGGGTGAAACATAAAATATTTGTACTCTGCAAACAATTTTTGTTTGAAGACATTTTGAAAATATACATGATTGAAGCAGAATAAATATGTTTGGGAATATATGTTACAGAGGCGATGTTTTTCGAGGGTGTGGTCAAATAATGATTTCCAAGAGATCGACCATGATTTTCCAACGTGTATACTCCTATTGAGAAAAAAAGTAATGAATTTCTTCGCAAATATTTTTTTACACCACGTTACTTCAAATTGGAAAATCTAATTGTTAGAAATTTTTATTCACTTTTACACACGCGGATTCTAAGGAAAATGTGCGAAAGTTGCCTGCAGGTGCTTGTAAAATTATTGCAATTCACTGAAGTGACTGAAAACAAAAATTTCCCATTTTCATGTCATTGCCACTTTCGAATAAATTTCTGCGAAAACCACTCACTAATAAAAGCACTACTTCACACGCATTCAAATTGTTAGAAAATTTATTTAAAAATTTTAAGAAATTCAGCACTATTTATTAATTTTATTTTGAAAAAAATGAGATTTATTTAACTCGTGTGATATACGCGTTTTAATTAATGAAACTAGAATAAGAGCCACTAGCGAAGGTTTGATGAGGACAAAGTAACATAAAGAGTAGAATTATGGCAAATCTTCTAAATGCTATGTTTGCATGAAAAAATTACACTGTATACACTATTTGTTTGTACTTGGTTTGGTTTGGTTTTGTGGCAGCCCGATGTATCAGGCTCACTTAGACTATTCAGTCCATTGTGATACCACAGTGGTGAACTTCTCTCTTATCACTGAGTGCTGCCCGATTCCATGTTAAGCTCAATGACAAGGGACCTCCTTTTTATAGCCGAATCCGAACGGCGTTCCACATTCCAGTGAAACCACTTAGAGAAGCTTTGAAAACCTCAGAAATGTCACCAGCATTACTGAGGTGGGATAATCCACCGCTGAAAAACTTTTTGGTGTTCGGTCGTAGCAGGAATCGAACCCACGACCTTGTGTATGCAAGGCGGGCATGCATGGCTCCCCTTGTTTGTACTTAAATTTTTGTTCGAAATTTTCCACAGCCCATTGAAATGCTCCTTTTGTTAAATATGTCTCAAACATTTCATGAATCAAGCTTCGGTATAAACTAATTTATGGTTAAAACGACCATGATTTGTCGCCATTAATTATGTTCTTTATTATACCCTTCACCACTACTGTGGTACAGGGTATAATAAGTTTGTGCATTTGTATGTAACGCCAAGAAATAATAGTCATAGACCCATCTTTTAGTATACCGATAGGCTTAGAATTAAATTCTGAGTCGATTTAGCGATGTCCGTCCGTCTGCCTTTCTGTCTGTCTGTCCGTCCGTCTGTCTGTATATGTAATTTTGTGTACAAAGTACAGGTCGCAGTTTAAGTCCGATCATCCTCAATTTTGGCATGGGGTCTTTCTTCGGGTCAAAGACAATCGCTATTGATTTTGGAAAAAATTGTTTCAGATTTAGATATAGCTGCCACATATATTTATCACCGATTTGATCATAATTCACGTATTTATAAACCGATCTTCTTCAAATTTCGTACATCTGAATGTTTTGTCGGTCACGTAAAACCTGCAAAACATCAGCTAAATTGGTTCAGATTTAGATATAACTCCCATATGTATCTTTCGTCCGATTTGCACTTATATGGCTTCAAAAGCCAGAAGTTTGCCCTGATTTGATTCAAAATTTGCACAAAGTGTACGTTTTATAATATGGTTAACTGTGCCAAATTTGGTTGAAATCGGTTCAGATTTAGATATAGCTGCCATATATACCTTTCACAACCCACAATTGACCACATATAATGCCGAGATTTAATCAATATCCTTGTAAAAGCGCCACTGTAGCAAAATTTTGAAATATTACTTAAATTTTCCTTTATCTCGAATACGTATTTCTCGCTCGATAAATCGTAAATATTATTTCGTACAATTGCACTAAAATTGCTCTAGCTTTATATTTCCCATACTTTGTAACTAACATTGTGTTTCATCCCAGGGTGTTAGCCGATGTAAATTTTAATTCTAGACATTTTAAAGAAGTACAAAAAATTGTCTCCATATTGTACATAAATTATATAAATATTTCTAATAAAAGCCTTCATAATAACTCCCAACAAATTTGAAGGAGTTGAAATGGTAACACAAATTTTTGGTCTACATACACTCTTAGAAAAATATGTTTTTCATATGTTCCGATATAAACAAAGTGTGTTTCGGGCACAATTTTAAAACACAATATATTTAAGTGCAAACATGTAATGTTCCTAAACTAACACTAAATGTTTGAGACATCTATGTTAATATGTTAGAATATATTATGTTTGGGGCATAAATGTTTCATAAAAATCATATGTGTGAATGCAAACATATATAAATTTACAAATTTCGACTAAACATACATATGTTGTGATATTTTATCCAAAGCGACAGAGAGAGTATAGAGAAAGAAATAGAGATGGAAACCGGGAGAGTTGACGAAAGATATCAACATAACACAGCGAAAGAATCAAAACAGAATAATTTCTCTGAAACCGCTGGTATGTTGTTTCGGAAAACTGTTTTATGATAAGGCCAAAAATTTGATATGCTAAGTCTAAATATTATTTAATTTGAATAAAGAGAATGGACATTCGGAACCAAGAGAATAGACATTTGAAAAAAAAGCCTGTGTTTTCGCCTTGAGAGCAGCATTTTATGTATGTGTGGACATGTGTTTTGTTTATCATTTTGGCATTATGGGCACAATTTTTTTCTTAGTTCGTTAAAAGAAATCAGGGGTCTTCATAAAAATAACGAAAGGGCACTATACTCTTTTTAGAGTTGGGACAGTAAAATGAAATAAGGAGGAAATAGTGAAAAATTACACAGTAAAATGTATAAAAACAAAGTTTAGTTCCTCTTTATTAATAAGTAGTCCAAAAGGAGTTGACGGACACCTTCAAATATAAAAGCGGGCATTAAGTTCGAGTTTTGCAGCTAAAACAATTTAAAAAGTTTATTTTCTTTAAAATGAATTAATTATTAAAGAAAAATAAAAGGCATTTTAGACCGATGGTGTTAAATGCTAATAAAAAACTGTTCACGCCTAAATAAATTTATGTTTATATTATAAAATTATTTATGTATGTTTATACTCGACTCCACATTCTTCTTTTGTTAGTTTTTGAATTCCTTCCAAATTTTAAAGTTTTGTACCAAAAACAGTTTTTTGTTACAAAATTGTTATTTTTGCAATAAAAAAATGAAATTTAACCAAAAATCAGTCAATTTCGTTTATATCAAGCACTGTTAATGACTATAAATCTTTAATAACCCACATTTCGAAGTTTCATTATAAAAATTTAATATAGTATAAATATAAATGTGTAAATTAAAAAAAAAAGTGTTCGGCCGGAGCAGTGATTGAACCCACGACCCTTTGCATGCAAGGCAGACATGCTAACCACTGCTCCATGTGGCAAACAAATGTATGTTTCCGTTAAACAATGTTATGTTTGCATGGGCTCGTGGGCGCTGCAAACTATGCTATATAAATGTAACTTATAACGATAATTATCTGCTGGTGACCATGACAGCTACGTAGCCCAGTGGATAGTGTGTTGGCTTACAAACTGTATGGTACTCGGTTCGATTCTCCGTGCAGGCGAAAGGTAAAATTTAAAAAAATTATAAAAGTGAATAATTTCTTCAACATTATTTGTATTACAGAAAAAGGTGCCAAGAATTAAAATATTTCGTGGAAGTGAAAAAAACGAGTATGTTAGGGAATGAGCACAATCATCTTTGGGAAAAATTCTTCCAAGCATATAATATTTTTGGGCTCAAAATGCTTCCAAACATATAATATGTTCATATTAATGTTTCGGCAGTATCCAATAATATATGTGCTTCCTGCAAAATATGTTTGGAACATATGTTAAAGAAGCGATTTTTTTGAGGGTGTAGTGGTGAAGGGTATAATATAATCGGCCCCGCCCGACTATAAACTTTACTTACTTGTTTTTAGATAATTTTTTCTTCTATGAGATTGTAATTTCGTGAGTTGTAGTTAAAAAGTACACCAGTGCATTACATTTCCCTGCATCGACGAAAAAGACTGTTTTTCATCTGTTTGGGTGTAAAAATTATATATTTAGAACTCAAATTTGTTAACACAATATTTTTAAGTGCAAGCATATAATGTTCATAAACTAGCATAACATGTTTGATATGTTGGATATGTTAATATGTTGGAACATATTATGTTTGGGATATAAGCACACTATATTTATATAGTGTGCTTGGATGCAAACACATATTAATTTAGAAATTGCCTACAAACACATATGTGTTTAGAAAGAGAGACCTACAGAGTATGCTGCAAGTAAATGGAAGTAACCCATTGGCGCCTTAAAAATATATGTACACAAAGAACATTTCATTAAAAATTTTTTCTACCAGTGCATGCCTAATGTGAAACATAATATGTTTGAACAATATAAACAATATTTTGTTTGGACCAATCCTAAAAATATATATACAGAAGCGATTTTTTTGAAGGTGTGGTATTAACAACGCTTTGTGGAAATCTCAAAATGTGGAGTATAATTTAGTTTAATTTTCGCACGGCGTTCTTCATTCTTGCTATAAAACACTTGATTTTTTTCTGAGTACCATGCATAAAACGTTATAACACAGATTTGGTTAAAGTCAAAATTGCAAAAATTAAAAAGTACTGAGCATACAGTGAATAATAAAATTGAGCAAAATTTCAGTCAGTAAAACAAAAACTCATATTTTTGTTTTGATAGAGTTGATCTGCACAGAGATCCTAGATAATTTTTGAAAATATTTATTTGAAATACACGAATAAGACTGCCATTACAATAAAAGCCTAGAAATTTACTCACTAATTTCATACAAAAAAATAATATATTGTGTTTTTTTATTATTCCAAATAGTAGCAAATATTTTACGTTTACTTGCAAAAACCACAGACACATCCATAAAAAATAAACCCAGTAAAAGTAGGTTTATTTAGAAAATTTCAGAAACTTATGAACGCAATTTAAGTAAACTTCACCCATTGTACGAAAATATGAACTATTTTCAGATTTAGTAAATTTCTGTACTTCATTTGTATACAACCACTTTTCTCATTTTTAGTTCACGTCGTTAAAGTTAGCAAAAAATTATTAAAATAAAGAAAATTTTCTACATTTGGCAAAATTTAACTAAACTCAGCATGAACTAAAATATAGTTAAATCGGCTATAGAAATTTTTATTCACATTTCTCTGAGGGCAAATTTAATTTTTAACAATAGCTAAATTTTGCGATGCTTTTCAACTATAACGACAAAACACGAGGAATGTCTTACAATAAACATGGAATTACACACCATTCGGTCATGCGTGCGTACGTTATATGCTATTACCAAAAAGTTAAAATGTGGAAACTACTATTGTTTGAGTTGAGAATGTGGAAACTACTATTTGAGCATGAAGTTGATGAACTTTTAACTTTTCAATGCGTTGAAAACATTAAACAATATGTAAAAAATCGGCAACACAGAACAAAATATCACCAAAATATATCCAATTAATTGAAGCTGAAAACTTTTTGAATTAAAAAACAAGTAAGGAAAGTCTAAAGCCGGGCGGGGCCGACTATATTATACCCTGCACCACTTTGTAGATCTAAATTGTCGATACCATATCACATCCGTCAAATGTGTTTGGGGCTATATATAAAGGTTTGTCCCAAATACATACATTTAAATATAGCTCGATCTGGACAGAATTTGATAGACTTCTACAAAATCTATAGACTCAAAATTTAAGTCGGCTAATGTACTAGGGCGGAACACAATGTTAGTAACAAAAAATATGGGAAACATTTAAATCTGAAGCAATTTTAAGAAAACTTCGCAAAAGTTTATTTATGATTTATCGCTCGATATATATGTATTAGAAGTTTAGGAAAATTAGAGTCATTTTTACAACTTTTCGACTAAGCAGTGGCGATTTTACAAGGAAAATGTTGGTATTTTGTCAATTTTTTCGAAATCAGAAATCCATATATATGGGAGCTATATCTAAATCGGAACCGATTTCAACCAAATTTGGCACGCATAGCCAGGGCTGTGGAGTCGAGCCAATTTTGCTCGACTCCGACTCCAGCATTTATCATCAGCTCGACTCCGACTCCGGAGTCGACTCCGGGTAATATAACTAAATCTCATTTTAATACCACTAATTTGTAGTTCTATTGTGGGGGTACCGTAAGTGGATCGATATAAAGTATCGTATTTATTTATGTGTGCAAAAAAAAAGGTCTTAATTTCACATTAGATGCCAATTAAACTCTACATTTCAAATTTAGGGCAATGTTTAATAAATAAAATAATGTTACAAATACCCATCATAATATGAGAAGATACCAACAGTGCATGTATTTGTGGACCAAAATTATTGATACTATCTCAAATTCTTTAAATTTGTTGCGGGTTATATAAAGGTTTATATTCCCATATGCATGAATTTGAATCTGAATCGATTTAGACAAAATTGTATATACTTCTACAAAATCTATGTACTTTAAATTTAAATCTAACGTTATGGGACGTAACACAATTTTAACAAAAAATAAAAATGCAAGGAAAGTCTAAAGTCGGGGGGGGCGATTATAATATACTCTGCACAACTTTGTATTTAGATCTACATTTTGATAAAATCTCACATCAGACTTCTACAAAATCTCGGGCAATATTTGGGAAATATTTATAATTGTTTAGACAATTTCGCAAAAATGCATTTATGATTCATTCATTGAAAAATTTGAAAATTTGAGTCATTTTTACAAGTTTTCGACTTAGCAGTGAGTATCAGTGAGCATACAATTCTGGAAAAATGTTTGTCTAGTAAATAACATTTTTGAAAATGTTCTACAGAAACAAAATTTTGACTAAATTTTCTATAGAAATAAAATTTTGGCAAAATTTTTTATAGAAATCAAATTATAACCAAATATATAGAAATAAAAGTTTGAAAAAAGTATCAATAGAAACACAATTAAAAAAAAATTGTGTAGCAAACAAAATTTTGCAAAATTTTCTATAGAAATAAAATTTTGCAAAATAACATATTCTATAGAAACAAAATTTTGACTAAATTTTCTATAGATATAAAATTTTGACTAAATTTTATATAGAAAAAAATATTTCTATAGTAATAAAATTTCGAATACATTTTTTATAGCAGTGAGCATCAGTAAGAAAAAAATGTTGAGAAAATTTGCTATAGAAATAAAATTTGACAATTTTTTCTTATAGAAATAAAATTTTGAAAAAATTATCAATAAAAATACAATTTTAGAAAAATTTTTGTGTAGTCAATAAAATTCTGCAAAATATTCTACAGAAACAAAATTTTACTAAATTTTCTATAGAAATAAAATTTTGACAAAATTTTCTAATAAAAAAAATATTACTATAAAATTTTGGCAAAATTTTCTATAGAAATAAAATTTTGACTTAAATTTTAATAGAAATAAAATTATCAATAGAAATAAAATTTAAAAAAAAATTTGTGTAACAAACAAACTTTTATTATTCTATAGAAACAAAATTTTGACTCAATTTTCTATAGAAATAAAATTTTGATTAAATTTTCTATAGAAAAATATATTTCTATAGTAATAAAATTTTGAATAAATTTTTTTTATAGAAATAAAATTTTGACAAAATTTGCTATAGAAATAAAATTTTGACAAAACTTTTTATAGAAATAACATTTCGACAAAATTTTCTATAAAAAACGACTTTGAAAAATTTTCTGTCAATGTTCCACATATGTATATGGGTGTTAGGTTAAAACACGTGACGTACTCGATCGTCAATCTGCAAGTGCAGTAATGATATTTTATTCATTTTCCTCCTTACTGTTTTCGATTACAATTCATTATTATCGATATCACTCTGACATATTTTCCCCCCATAATAAAATGTATATGCCCACAAATCAATTAATTAATTAATTCAATTTATAAATTGAAACGTTTTGGAGCTCTAGTCTGTCTTGCTGAGCGACGCAGTGACTGCGATTCGTCTCCCACAGTTGGAACTTCGGGGATAATATTTTGAGATATCTGTTCGTTGGTCCTCTCGGTTGCACCTGCTGCACACATATCTGTAGAGCTCAATAAAGGTAATATATTAGAATCTTTATTCTCTTCCTCAAGCTCAAACTTATCGTCAAGTGTTTCATTCTGACACATCTGGTCAATGTGTCTCCTCCAGACACGATGATCATCCAGTTCAACATCGTAATGCACTTCTCCAATCTTTTGGGTAACCACACCAGACCTCCATTTATCATCACTTAGGTAATCTCGAACCATCACTTTTTCACCCTCAGTAAATTTTTCTTTTTGGATCAGGACGATTTGGGCTTATATCGTATTTCGGAACAATTAAATCCAGCCGAGAGTGAATTTGCCTTCCAAACATAAGCATTGCAGGTGATCTGCCCGTTGTAGGGTGCACAGCTCGACGATATGCCAATAACACCTTTGCAATTTCTTTCTCTAATTCGGACGCTACGCATTTAACTGCTTTCAATTTACTTTTAATGGTTTGTACAAAACGTTCCGCCAAACCGTTTGTAGCGGGGTGATATGGGGCTCCCATTAATTTTAAGTAAGTTTTGGAATTCTTTAGATTTAAATTGAGTGCCATGGTCACTCACCAATACTCTCGGTATCCCCATTCTTGAAAATATATTTCTGCAAATTTTAATAGTTGAATCTGATGTTATCTTCGACGTAACCTGGACTTCAGGCCATTTGCTGAATGAGTCCACCAGAATAAATAAGTATCGCCCCAACACCGGTCCCGCATAATCTACATGAACTCGTTCAAAAGGATACTTAGTATATGGCCATGGTTGGACTGGAGCCGATTTTGGAGGATTCGGACGCAACGATTGAAAAGCTTGACAACTACGTACCATCTTCTCTATGTCATTGTCCATAGATGGCCACCAGCAATAGCCCCTTGCCAACGCCTTCATCTTTGGAATTCCAAAATGTCCAGAATGAAGTTCATCTAAAACACGATGATGTAGTTTTTTGGGAATGTAAACCCGAATTCCTCTCATAAGGCAACCTTGTTGCAAAGCGAACTGGACCTGTGGTACATTAAACCTGTGCTTCGGCTCGCAATCACGGCCATGCCTTAGGCTTTGCAATAAAATACGAACACTTGAATCGTTCTCCGTTTCTGTTTTTAATTCATCCATTGTAACTGGCAAACTCTGTATGGTGTCCATCTCAATTACGTCTACTTCTTCTACCATTGTATTTTTGCTATCCATGGGCAATCGAGACAACGCATCCGCATTCAGGTTTTCCTTTGATTTTTTTATTTGAATATCGTAATTAAACGACGATAAGAAAATAGCGTAGTGCTGCATTCTACTCGCTGTTAGTATTGGCAGCCCTTTACTAGGAGAAAATATTTGCGCTAATGGCTTGTTGTCCGTAACCAAAGTAAATTTTCTACCATATAAGTATTGGTGAAATTTTCGAATACCAAATACGATAGCGTAGGCTTCCTTATCTATCTGGCTATATTTTTGCTGAGTTTTAGTCGATGTTTGTGAAGCAAACTGAATGGGTCTTTCAGACCCGTCTGGATATGAATGACTTAAAACTGCACCCACTCCGTATGGACTGGCATCTACGGCCAAAATCAATGGTAGCTTTGAATCGTAAAATGCTAATACAGTATTTGATCTCATTATATGTTTTATCTGAGCAAACGCCTTTTCACATTCTCTACTCCATTGAAAAGGTACATTTTGCTGTAGTTTATTTATAGGATAGAGAATAGAGCTCAGATTTTTAACAAATCTACCATAATAATTGTTCTTCAACCGTCGAACTGAACGGACGTGTTTTTTAATAGCGGAGTATTTCATCGTAATAAGTACTTATTACGAATTTCACGTGTGGTGGAAATAATAAACCACCATGCAGCGAAATTCAAAGTCATCCACTGGGTTGCTAACTTCAGGGCCCAGTGGACGGGTAACGACTGAAGTTATAAATTTGGGCATCGACCAAGAGTCAGGCCCAATTAGTCGACCTGTAGACGGGTCGACTGGCGGTGACACTTTGGCAAGTCGAACCTTTTCTAAGGTGACGACATCAAAAGGAGGCAATCCCTCTCGAAAGAGATTCAAGGAACGAAGAAATGCTTTGTTTATCCTAAAGAAATTAGGATCAGTCGACCCAAGCACGTTGTCGGTTAAGCAAAGCGATTCCTTAAAATGGGCTCAAGGAATTCTTGAAGCTGGAAAAAGGGAACGATCACCGGATGAGCTGCCATCCTCTAAACGGGATCAAAGATCGTTTGCCTCAGTTGCAAAAGACAGCCTTGTGATGGCTATTATTAATAAAGGACCATTGGACGGTATGATTCCAAGGCAAAAATGGGGGGGAAATTGAGAACGCGATGTCTGGTGTCTACTCAGAGGTGCGAAAAAAGTTTCCCGGAATAAGTCCTCGACGGCAAGATGCTGGATGGTATCAAGGACGATATAAGTTAATAGCTTTTGCAGACCAGAGGTCTATGGATTGCTTTAAAGCTGCATTGATGCTAATAGGTGAAGTTTGGGAAGGAGCCGCTTTGGAGTTAGTCGATAAAAAAGACATACCGGCTAAACCTAGAGCACATGCATGGATACCGGCAAACCCTTCTGATCCTGAGTCAATACTAGAGAGACTAAAAGAATGTAACCCAGATCTTCCAACCGCCGATTGGAAGGTTGGTCGTTTGGATGAGGTGGATGGACCAAGACGACATGCGGTGTTTATATTAAACATAGAGTCGCTGCCACATCTAGCCCAGACCCAAGGACGCGTAAGTTATGGCTTTCATGATATCCATATGAAGGTATACAAAAGCGATCAGCCAAAGGATTCCGAAACGGACAAGCCTCCGGTAGAGTCAGCAGTGGAAAAATCTCCTAGCGAAGCCGAAGGAGACATAAAACCTGCAGACTATGGCGAAAATCATATGCGGGAAGTTTCTACAGGCTCAAGCCTCACCAAAACTGAACCGCGGATTGTTGCGAGAGTCACCGAGATCTGTGAAGAGGAAGCCCTTGATGACTCAATTGAAGCGGCTGATGTGACGGTGGTTGAAAATTTGGATGGTTCTACGGTTCCTCCAGATAAATCTTCACCATTGTAAGGCCGCTTGTGCTGCCTTAAAAGTTCTCCTGATGAAAGGAGACATAGATATAGTTCTTATTCAAGAACCATACATATATAAGAACAAGATCTGTGAATTAAGCACTCCGGGTTTCAAACTTTTGCATAATACCGGTACCGATATAAATCGAGCATGTATAATTGCTAAAAACGAACTAAACTTGTTTCTGCTTCCTTCATTGAGCAATGCAGACACTGTCGTAGCCAGTCTAGAGATATCCACATGCAAATATTGGGTATCTTCGGTCTACATGGGACATGATAGGGAGATGCCACCCTGTGCCGTTAAGACCTTAGTTGAGGAGTCACTAAAAACAAAGACAAAACTCATTATGGGATGCGATGCAAATGCACATCATAGTATTTGGGGAAGTAGTGATACTAATGCAAGGGGAGAGTCGCTAATAGAGTTTATTTTGCGTACTAACCTGGTAGTTTGCAATAAGGGAGATGCACCAACCTTCGTCACCAGGAACAGACAAGAGGTTTTGGACGTAACGTTGACCTCTCCGGAACTGAATGATAAGATATCTGAGTGGCAAGTTTTGAGGGAACATAGCTTCTCAGATCATCGCTACATCAGTTTCAGATTGGCTGTTCGTACTTCAAAGACCATATTTCCGCCAAATGTTAGGAAAGCTGATTGGAATGGGTATAGGGAATCGTTCAATTCGATGATACCGGAAATGCCGGAGACAAATATGAGCACTGTGCAAGATATCGAACACGCAGTGGAGCGGATTACTAAGGCCTTCAACATTTCACTGAAAGCTGCTTGCCCTAGAGGAAAGCCAAGGGGAAAAAATCGGCCGCCATGGTGGACTACGGAGTTAAGTAATATGAGGAAATCCTGCAGGAAGCTCTTTAACAAAGCAAAGTCCACAAGAGCTCCGGAGGATTGGGACACTTACAAGATGAATCTGAGAGAATATAAACGAGAACTGAGAAGGTCTCAACAAAACTCTTGGGATGATTACTGTAGCAGTATTGAGAATACGTTAGAGGCTTCCAGACTACGGAAGGTACTAGCATCCACTAACACCGCTCCAGGTTTCATTAAAACATCGGAGGGAAATTGGACAACGTCCAGTGAGGAGACGTTGGAGGTACTTTTGGACACACACTTCCCTGGAAATCAGACGGTTGAACCATGTTCCGGCGGTGTAACAGAGGCTCAGCGATCATTTCCTATCGAGGAAATTGTGTCGGAATCTAGAATAAAATGGGCTTTAAATAGCTTTGGACCATTCAAATCCCCCGGACCTGATGGAATTACTCCGGCGGAGTTACAGGCAGTGGCTGAAAGAGTTATCCCCTGGTTGACGGTGATATATAAACGATGTGTAAACTTAGCATATATTCCAGAAAAGTGGAGGGAAACAAAAGTCGTCTTCATACCTAAAGCAGGAAAAGCCTCTCACTCGAGTGCGAAGGATTTCCGACCAATCAGCTTATCCTCATTCCTACTTAAGACCCTGGAGAGGATGATAGACATGTATCTTAGAACTAGCGTGGATTCAAGTTTGCTCTCGAAACGACAGCATGCATACTCGAAGGGCAGGTCTACTGAGACCGCATTGCATGAACTATTCAGCTTTATTGAAAGCTCACTATCTGTCAAAGAATACACAATCGTGGCGTTTCTAGACATCGAAGGGGCGTTCAATAATGTCCATCCGAGCTCGATATTAAATGGACTGACAACTCTGAATGTTGATCCAGGTATACTTAGGCTGTTAGACGAACTTCTAATAAAGAGACGTATTTCAGCCATACTAGGGCAAGCAAACATACAAAGGTATGTGAACAGAGGCACTCCCCAAGGAGGAGTTCTATCACCTCTTCTTTGGAATGTTGCTATAAACAACCTTCTGGTTTCCCTAGAAAAAGAAAGGATAAAAGTGGTGGCATACGCAGATGATGTGGCGCTAGCAGTCAGGGGAAAATTCCCATCCACAATCAGAGATATTATACAGAGAGCTCTCCGGATGACTGAGAAATGGGCGAAAGATAATGGTCTTGGTGTAAATCCAGCAAAGACAGAACTAGTCATGTACTGCAAAGATCGTAAAACTCCCACGGTTAGGCCCATTTCCTTAGGGGGTACTGAAATTCCCTTTGGTGAGTGTGCAAAATACCTTGGCGTTATTTTGGACAGGAAGCTGAATTTTAGGCTTAATATTGAAGAGAGGGCGAGAAAAGCCACGGTAGCTTTGTACTCGTGCAAAAAGGCAATAGGGAAAAAGTGGGGACTAAAACCAAAAATTGTGCATTGGCTATACACTGCAGTAGTTAGACCTATAATGCTATATGGTGTTGTAGTCTGGTGGCCGGCACTTCAGAAACCGACTTGTTTAGATAAAGTTCAGCGTATGACGAGCTTATGTATCTCAGGCGCATTTAGTAAGACAGGAACAGACTCCCTTAATGTCATGCTACATCTATTGCCTTTAGACATTTTGGCCAAACAGTCAGCTGCAACAACGGCTGTGCGGTTGTGCGAGCTATCGCTGTGGTCGGAAAAAATGTACGGTCATAGTTCGGTCCTCAAAATAATGCCAGATGTGCCTAACGTAGTGGATTATACCCTGGCAAAACCACTTTTCGACAAAAAGTTTGAAACTCTAATTCCCAACAGTGAGGCGTGGTGTACACAGATCCCGGGGAATAAAAGATATATAGATTTCTATACTGATGGCTCCAAATTGAATGGACAAGTGGGGTTCGGAGTATATTCTAAAGATCTGGAAATTCGAATAGCGAAAAGATTACCTAATCACTGTAGTGTTTTTCAGGCTGAAATATTAGCAATAAGAGAGGTGGCGAATTGGCTGAGAAGTAATGTTCCAACAAATATTGGCATTAATATATACTCAGACAGTCAACCTGCAATAAAATCCTTGGACTCTGTGTTCCTCAACTCGAAAACGGCCATCGACTGCCGCAAATCTCTCAATGAGATGGCTGAGCAGTACAATATTCACCTAATATGGGTGCCTGGTCATAGGAACATACCGGGGAACTGCGAAGCGGATGAGTTGGCAAGGCTAGGGACTACCTTACATATTCCAGGGGAACTGGAATTTGTTGGTATGCCCCTAGCTACCTGCAAGCTCATGCTGCGTGAGAAGGCTGTTAGGATGGCAAATGTTCGATGGGAGAATTGCAAGGGTTGTAACGATACCAAGCAAATATGGCCCCATTTCAACTTAAACCGCACACTAGATATGCTAATGTTCTCGAGACATCAGATATCACTCCTGATATCTGCTATAACGGGTCGCTGCCTGATAGGCGATTTTGCAAAAACTATTGGCGCGAAGTATAATGACTATTGTATGAGCTGTCATGATGCGGAGGAAAAAGAATCAATTAAACACCTCTTGTGTGAGTGTCCTGCATTTTGTGTAAAGCGCAAGCAACTTTTAGGAGCATATAGCTTCAGATTACTGGCGGATCTGGAAAACGTTAACTTAAGCAGTCTGCTAATGTTTTTGGAACAATCTGGTTGGTTCAACAAAGAAAAATAATCAAGAAGGTTCAGCGGTTAAAACTGGAAGTGCCCATATGTAATAGGTACTTTTAGTTAATGTGGTATCACAATGGACTGAATAGTCTAAGTGAGCCTGAATCTTAATCGGGCTGCCACTTTAACCTAACCAACCTAACCTACCATAATAATTTATTAGATCGACTATAGCTCTAGCTTCCTCCTTATTGGAAGGTCTTTTCATACGTGATATAGCCTCCATCTTATCTCTTGTTTTGCTTATTCCATGTTTACTCACCACATATCCACAGTACTCGATTTTGTCTTGCATCCATTCGCATTTAGTCAAATTGAATCGCATATTTGATTCATTTAATCTCTGCAATACTTGTTCTAATCTCGCTATATGCTCAATATCGTTATTTGCTATTATACGGATATCGTCCAAAAATACAGCAACCCCCGGAATGCCACTCAATTTCTGCTCCATAAATTGCTGCCACTTGGCCGGGGCACTGGCTACCCCAAACATAAGGCGTGTTGGCTGGAACAACCCTTTATGCGTAGTGAGCGTTAAAACATGGCGGTCTTCAGGATGAATTTCGAGTTGCAAATAGGCTTTGGATAAATCCAATTTTGTAAATTTATCTCCACCCGCCATACAGCTAAACAGTTCATCTACCGATGGAAGCGGGTATTCATCCACCTTCAGCACAGGGTTTATGGTTATTTTATAGTCTTCACATAACCTCACTTGTTTGTCTTTTTTTGGTACTACCACAATGGGTGTAGCCCAGTCGCTTGCACTTACTGGCTTCAACAGCCCTTCCTGCACTAACTTCTCCAATTCGTCTTCCACTTGTTGCATCAAAGAAATTGGAACTTTCCTGGGCTTGAAAATCTTCGGAACTGCTCCATGGGTCAAAGGCAGTCTGGCCTGATAACCTGTAATTCTACCCATTGTCGATGAAAATACTTTAGAAAATTTCTTAATCAGATCTTTAACTTTTGCATTTAATTCCGATATGCACATATTATTTACAAATGCTTTTCCACTTTGTATTTTGCCTTTTAATATATCTGCCCAATCCAATGGTACTGTGCGTAGCCACTCACGACCCAGTAGTGGATTTCTTTGTGATTTAACTATGTAAAGCTTAGCTGCTGAAACATCTTTTGAGCCCGCTACCATTACTTGGATATACCCAACACAGTCCAACGGTGTATTACAATAGCTGTATAACGATGTGTCCGTATCATAAACTTTTTCTTTTCCGAAATATTTCTTTGCTTCATCAAGACTTATAATGGACACTGGTGCACCCGTATCTATTTCAAACTTAATGTCAATTCCATTGACATTACACTTATGAAATATTTTCTCCCGATTCTTTATGATCTCTTCATTTTGAATCGTTTTCACGTGGCCCTCGTACATCGGAAACATTTCCTCCACCAATGTCCCTTCTGGCTCGCACTCTTCATCCGATATTAGGTTCAGCTGGCGCGATGTTTTGAGGCACATTCTCCGAAGGTGTCCCTTCTTCTTACAAGCATAGCAAACAGTTTCTTTGTGGTTGCATTGGTTTGCCAGATGCTTCTCACTACCACATCTAAAACATGTCTTACCGCCCCTCCCTTCATGAGCCTTTCTCTTATCGACGATCATATCCACCACTTGTTCGTTGCTGGCCCCTTGATGTAATTCCATTCCACCCCTTTCTGCCGCTTCAAAAATACTGGCTGTATTAATTGCTGATTGCAAGGTTAGGTCTGCCTTCTCAAGTAAACGACTTTGAATCCGAGAATTTTTCAAACCAAAAACAAATTGGTTTCTTAAAGCAGTATTTAAATATTCACCAAAGTCACAATTGGCCGCTAACCTCCTTAAGTTAATCAAATACTCTGCACAAGTTTCATTCTCCTTTTGTCGACATAAATTGAAACGATAATTTTCAAGAATGACGTTTGGTTTAGGATTAAAGTGTTCACTGAGAAGGTTGACTATTCGTTCATATGTGGATTCCTCCGGCGTAACAGGCGCAGGATTCCGCCGGCTCCCATATAATGCAGCAGAAACATTTTCTTTTTGGCACTTTCGCACTCAAATATATCCAGCGCAGTCTCAAATCGCCGTACCCACCTTTGCCATGTTGTAATACCAGCATCAAACGGTTCAAAAGTAAATCCAGATACTTGTATTTTGGTTACTCCTTCTGTTGGCATTTTACAAAATCAAGTTTAGTATAAGAAAATCGGGTTCAATGCTAATTAATTTTCTTTTAACTCGTCGCCAAATGTTAGGTTAAAACACGTGACGTATTCGATCGTCAATCTGCAAGTGCAGTAATGACATTTTATTCATTTTCCTCCTTACTGTTTTCGATTACAATTCATTATTATCGATATCACTCTGACAATGGGCTTAAAATAAAATTAAAAAAAAATAATTTCGGGCATTAAAATGGATCGATCCAGCCCATCTGCTAGTATAACATTCTAGAAAACATCAAAAGATAGCCGTAATTGGAAGTTGATTTTCATTTCATCATGCTATACATTGATCGAATGAATAACGCAATGGAAACTAATTTGCGTAAAAACTTGCTTAGTTACAAAAATGTGAAGTGTTTTAAAAAATTTGGTTTAGCCGGAGTCGGAGTCGAGCAAAATTTTTACGACTCCGACTCCAGCAAAATCTTGAGACTCCGACTCCAAGACTCCGACTCCGGCTCCACAGCCCTGCGCATAGCTACAACGCTAAATCTCCTCCCTGTGCAAAATTTCAACTAAATCGGAGTTAAAAATTGGCCTCTGTGGTCATATGAGTGTAAATCGGGCGAAAGCTATATATGGGAGATATATCTAAATGTGAACCGATTTCAACCAAATTTGGCACGCGTAGCTACACACCGAAAGAATTTTCTTTGTAAAAAGAACAAACAATTTCGTTAAAAGTACGAACTTTGACATTGTTTTACAACCAAAGAAAC
The DNA here is from genome assembly GCF_050003625.1 of Haematobia irritans. Lineage (NCBI taxonomy): Eukaryota > Metazoa > Arthropoda > Insecta > Diptera > Muscidae > Haematobia > Haematobia irritans. The sequence goes on from NC_134398.1 coordinate 92,266,407, forward strand.
TTTTCATTAAAAGTACGAAATATTTCGTACTTTTTACGAAGAAAAGTTCTTCCAAAATTTTCGTAGTTTGTAAGAAAATAATTCGTACTTTTTATGAAGAATCTTCGTACTTTTTATGAAAAATCTTCGTACTTTTTATGAAACAATTTCGTTCTTTTTATGAAAATGTTTCGTACTTTTTATGAAAAATTTTCGTAGTTTTTATGAAAACTTTCGTACTTTTTTCTGAAAAATGTTCGAACTTTTAGAAAAAAAAAAATTATAGTCGAAAGTGCATTTGGTTGTAGTTGCAAGTGTGAAAAATGACATCACTACTTTACATCTTAAGTTTTTGAATAATTTTTAGTTTTATTGCTTCACTTTTATTCATACACACAAAGAAAATTTCGTTAAAATTGAGCCAACGAAAATTTTTCATTGATACAACGAAACATTTTCATTAAGACAATGAAAATATTCGTTAATAGTACGAAACGTTTCGTTGACTAACAGAAAATTCGTTACAATAACGAAAAATTTCGTTATATCAATGAATTTGTTTCATTGGCTCAATTTCAATGACACATTTCATTAATATAACGAAACTTTTTCTACCAGTGTAGCGCGCTATCACCCAAATGAGAAGTAGCATAGACTTGCATAAATAATAGAATAAAGGAATACACTCAAGCACATTATAAAAGACAATTTAATGCCGCGAACGGAAATTTTACAACTTCAATGAAACTTACTCCCTGTGCAAAATTTCCACTAAATCGGAGCAAAAAATTGGCCTTTGTGGTCATATGATTGTAAATCGGGCGAAAGCTATATATGGGAGCTATATCTAAATCTGAACCGATTTCAACCAAATTTGGCACCCATAGCTACAATGCTAATTCTACTCCCTGTGCAAAATTTCATTGAAATCGGATTAAAAGATTGGCCACTGTGGTCATATGAGTGTAAATCGGGAGAACGATATATATGGGAGCTATATCTAAATCTGAACCGATTTCAATAAATTTCGGCACACTTGACTACACTACAAATTGTACTCCTAGTGCAAAATTTCAACCAAATTGGGGTAAAACTCTGGCTTCTGGGACCGTATTAGTCCATATCGGGCGAAAGATATATATGGGAGCTATATCTAAATCTGAACCGATGTCAATAAAATTTGGCACACTTGACTATAGTACAATTGTTCTTCTTGTGCAAAATGTTAAGCCAACTTGGGTAATACTCTGGCTTCTTGGACCATATAAGTCCATATCGGGCGAAATATATATATGGGAGCTATATCTGAATCTGAACCGATTTCTTCCAAAATCAATAGGGTTCTATTCTGAGCCAAAACACATACTTGTGCCAAATTTGAAGTCGATTGGACTAAAACTGCGACCTAGACTTTGATTACAAAAATGTGTTCACGGACGGACATGGCTATATCGACTCAGGAGCCCACCCTGAGCATTTTTGCCAAAGACACCATGTGTCTATCTCGTATCCTTCTGTGTGTTGCAAACATATGCACTAACTTATAATACCCTTTTCCACAGTGTGGCGCAGGGTATAATTTACAAAATTATTGAATTTATTAATTTTTTTTTTTAAAACAAAGCAATTGATACTATCAATGGTTTAATCAAATTAAAAACACAAAGTAAATTATGAAAGTGATAGTTACGTCTTTAATTAAAACATTAAGTGATAGAATCATTTTTGTAGTTATTTGAGAAAATGAGAAATGGTAGTTATGTGAGACAATTTTATTAAACAATTAATTGTTCCAACTACCAAATCAATTAAAAAAATTAATCGGTGTTGATTTCAGAACTCAATTAATTGTTTAACCGATTTAATTAAAAAGAGTTTTCCAATCGACATCAATTACATTTTTAATTAAAAAATTTTTTGGAATTTTGAAATCAAATCAATTAATTTTTTAAATCAAATATATTCTTATGTCCAATTAAAAATGATTGATATTATCATTGTCGTGATTAAAGACATTTCAATTAAAAAATTAATTGGATCAATTAATTTCGTGATTAAATCAGATTTTTTTGTGTGAAACGGAAAACAACCTAAAATATGGACCAGGAATTATTGAGGAAGTTAAAAACCTTAAAGTCCTATACTTATACGTGGAATATAAACAGGGGCCCAATCACCGCATTCGTCATCGAGTTCTGTTTCGTATAGAGAAACATTGCGATCGCATTAAATTTTTGGATCACCGCATTCGATCGTAATTTATTTTGTCTACTACTTTTTTTACATTGAGAAATTGGAAGATAGAAGAATTTCAAAATAATTTTTTGTTATCAAATTATGTTATTTCTGAGATATTTATATTGTTTTTATGTGTTTTTTTTTTGTTTTCCTCGTCTTCGGATTCAGAGGATGAGTACAAAGTGGCATTAATAAGGAAAAATATTCCTTTAGCATAGCCTGAAGTAGAGTAAGTGATTCTATTTTGAAGTGAGTGCTTTTAACTAATTGTGTTTTTAACATCCATAGATTTAAAAGACGTTTTCATCTGTCAAAAGAAACTTTTAAATATGTTCTTGAAAAAATAAGTTTTTTTTTGAAGAGGCTACTGAGCATTCCTCTCTTTGATCCGTTTCCCTAAATGCAAGTAATATTATATTTTCTTAAATGTATTTTGCCAAAATAGAATAATAATTACATTTTCACCAACTTTTTTCTTTTTGTTTACCTTTTTTCTGCTCAAAAATCACTACATACTTCGTTTTCGATAGCATGCTACTTATCGTGTTCAACTTCGAGTAGAAACAATTCGATAACGAATGCGGTGATCCGTGTAAACTACGGGGACCGGACATATCCCCAACGGACATTTCGCCCAAAATGATTTGTGGGCGTTATGACCTCCAATGGGGCGGTCACATCGCCCAATTTTAGTTTGGGCTTTATGTCCTCCCTTATCGCGGTCATATGTCCCAAAAAATAGGCGGTCAAAACGCCCAATATTTTATGGGGAACATAATGTCGGAATACAAATCAAAAACTGTCCTAAATGAAGTAGTTTTTATCCCCAATTTTGGTTAACTAAATACGTACGGTATTTAATTCAAAATGCCGTAACTAGAAAGACAGTGCAGATCTCGTGGTCTATAAGAAAATTAAGGAGAAAATGGTGCAAAACGCTCCACAAAGTCTCCAAGAACTTGCCAAATCAGAACATATGAGTGAATACTACATGTGCGAAAGTGTGCCGGAAAAGATATTTTAGCAAACCACTATTATGGAAGCCGATTTGGCATACAGACTCTTTGTGTTCCAACCCAGTAAGTGAAATAATGAATGAATGAAATATGGATGATGGAGATGCTATTGTTTTATTGATGTCCCTTTTTCGGTCGTTGTTAAATTTATCACATTCAGTTCGTCCTCAAATCCTAGCGACTTTCAGTTTATTATCTTGTTCTAAACATTAAAATTGGAAAGAGATGAGATGATCGACGTGCTGCTGATGGGTACATGAAAAAAATCGCGCGCGCGGTTTATTTCAAGTACCCATCAGCAGCACTTCGATCATCTCATCTGCCTCCAAATCGCGCGCGTGAATCCTTTTTTAAATTCATCACATTCAGTTCATCCTCACACTCTTGCAACTTTCGTTTTATTATCTTGTTCTAAACATTAAAATTGGAAATCCAATTTTCAGTTTAAAATGCATAATTTTCAATTCAGCATTTGTCTGGTTTGTTCAAAAGAAAAAAATGATCAATTTCCGAATTTTCATGTTTCAATATATAAATTCAAATGTCTTGGAGCTTAAACCGACCTATTTCACGAGCGAAATAGGTCTTCGTAGTGCCACTTTTCCATATCAATCGTACGCTGAGAAGAAAAATGGTCAAAAATTCTGTTCCAGTCAAAAACAATTAAAACAAACGATGAAGCCAAGATATGCTAGTTTTACATCTTCTTCCAGCATATACAATAAAAGCAGGATTCGATATTTGTCAATAAGAGGCATATATATCTATTAAATATTAAAAAAATAATTAATGGATAGATGAAGTAATCATATCTAGCTTTTGAATGATTTAAAAAATACATTTTGTTATTTTAAACTACACACAAAAAATTTTCACGAAAATGTTTCCAATTAAAATTTTAATTGAGTTTTAAAAAATATTCAATTAAAAATGTAACTGATTCAACAAATTTTTTAATTGATACAAAAAGCAATCACAAAAATAATAGTATCAATTAATTTTTTAATTGGATCAATTAACTTTTTAATTAACCTTCAATTATTTTTTTAATTGATTGTGATTGAAGACATTTCAATTAAAATTTAATTGGATCAATTAATTTCGTGATTGAATCTGAAAAAAAAAAATTTTGTGTGTATTGTTTATATTCAAACGGTCATAACACCCACATTTTTTATGGGGCTTATGACCGCGATGAGGGAGGACATAAAGCCCAAACTAAAATTGGGCGATGTGACCGCCCCAATGAAGGTCATAACGCCCAAAAATCATTTTGGGCGAAATGTCCGTTGGGGGATATGTCCGGTCGCCGTAAACTACACTACGATGACGAATTACCCGATTTCGACCAAAGACAATAAACTTGAGGAAGATAGGAAATTGGCTTGCGTCATACCAAATGTTGCATTTACCATGTTAGTTACATACATGTTTGTAATTTTTTATTTGTTTTTCGTTTTTATTTTTTAAATGAAAAACTTAATTTACTTAATGAAACAATGTTAAATTTTAAGCAACAACAAAAAAATTACATTTTCCCCTCTATTGAAATTTATTTCGTGCACTTAATTTCTCTTTATTTGCATTTTAATGCAATGTCAATACTTGTCGTATACGCGTTTGGTTCGAGTATGAAACTAACACGGTAAATGGATAAATGGTTTCAGTAGCCAATTTCCCATCTTTCTCAAGTTTATTGTCTTTGATTTCGACTGCGGTGATCTGGCCCCAGACAATAAAACGCGCACAGGCGAGGAATGCAGTCACCAAATTATTGGTGTTCCGACGCATGCTTTGTAACTCAATTGAAGAATCGTATTCGTCAACTCATTCGAAAACAACGTACGCACTCATGACCAAAGATTATGGATTTGAGGAAGATAGGAAATTGGCTTGCGTCATACCAAATGTTGCATTTACCAGATTAGTTTAATACATGTTTGTAATCTTTTAGTTGTTTTTCGTTTTTATTTTTTAAATGAAAAATTTAATTTTCTTAATAAAACAATGTTAAATTTTAGGCAACAACAAAAAAAATACATTTTCGCCTTTATGGAAATTTATTTCGTGCTCTTAATTTCTTTTTATTTGCATTTTAATGCTATGTCAAAACTTGTCGTATACGCGTTTAGTTCGAGTATTAAACTAATGTGGTAAATGGTTTGATGTGCTCAGTAGCCAATCTCCCATCTTCTGTAATCTATAATCTTTGCTCATGACCAAAGACAATAAACTCTAGGAAGATAGGAAATTGGCTACTGAGGAGATCAAACCATTTACCGTGTTAGTTTCATACTCGAACCAAACGCGTATACGACAAGTATTGACATAGCATTAAAATGCAAATAAAAATAAATTAAGTGCACGAAATAAATTTCCATAAAGGGGAAAATGTAATTTTTTTGTTGTAGCCTAAAATTTAACATTGTTTTATTAAGAAAATTAAGTTTTTCATTTAAAAAATAAAAACGAAAAATAAATAAAAAAATTACAAACATGTATGGAACTAACATGGTAAATGCAACATTTGGTATGACGCAAGCCAATTTCCTATCTTCCTCAAGTTTATTGTCTTTGCTCATGACCGCATTGTATGTAATTCCACCTTAACACATTCGCATGCATTTTCTTTCACAATAGGGAACATATCGATTACATCGATGAGCGAATGGTTCTTTTATTGTAAAAAGTGTTTCCTTACGTTTTGAAAGGATTGAATACTTCGTAGTACTAGTAAATTAAATAATTTTTCTATTGCAGTCTTATTCAAATATTTACAGTCGATGCTCGGTTTAATTGTCAGGTCCTTTCGTTATTTAGAAAAATTAGTTAAATCGAACGGGAATATTAAATGTTAACTCTTATTGAAAATCGTATTTTTTATCAGATGAGTAAAAATTCTTAAGCATTTGCCAAAATTAAACTACAGAGGCACTTACGGCCATTTTCATGTGGCACCGTTAGGCTTTAACTGCCTGTTAACAGAAAGTAAATTCCAAATATCTTCTCCTCGGCTAACTTTAACTGAAAAATTTTCGGCAGTTAAGTTCCTAACTGTCATATGGAATATATACGCAAGATGGCAGCTATGCCCATAATACGGTTTAAAAGTTCGTTAGTTAACGGAGCACTAACGGAGCTTCATGAAAATGGGCGTTAAACGTATTACTTTAAATAATCCTTAAAAACTGATGAACTTGATATATCTAGGTTAGGTTAGATTAAAAAGAGAATCTAAGAGGATCATGAGGGCCTATACACACCCATGTCAATATTTGTGTGCTTTAACTTCTTAAACGAATTGCCTAATTTGTTTCCAGTCTCTGGTTTCAAGATGGGTCAGGCATAGGTAGTATTCGTAGTAACATCTTCCTAAAACGTGGTTTATGTTCCATTACTCTGCTCCTGTCGGCATAGAACGCTCTCTACACTAGATTGCCGTTTCGACCGAGCACCAAACAAGGTTTTTGGCGGCAGATTATCCCTCTCAATAATGATGTTGACATGCCTGTGTATTTCATAGTCTCTCTTCAGCTATAAGAATGTGGTTCCTTGTCACTGTGCTAAATATAGGATCGGGTAGCACTCGTATTAACAAAATTCTTCATTAAAAGTCAGCCAACGTAGCATTTCATTATAACATAACAACGAATTATACGTTATATTTACGAAATCCTTTATGGAATAAATTTCGTAGTATTAACGAATAATTATGTTGCTACACCCTCAAAAAAATCGCTTCTGTAACATATACTCCCAAACATATTTTGCTTCAAGCATATAAATTTTTGGGTATTGGCCAAACATTTATATGTTTGATTTCTTCCAATATATAATATGTTTGAAAGCATATTGGTCTAAACAATATAATATGTTTGGGTAGTCTAAGTTCCAAACAATTTGTATTTTTCCATCCAAATTGAATAATGTTGTCTTCCAAAAAACTATATGTTATTATGTGAACATATAGTATGTTTGGAGCACATTTTGGACCCAAAAATATTATATGCTGAGAAGAATTTTCTCTCAAATAATATTGTGCTCAAATTTTTTTTTTCTGCCTAAATGTATATTGCCTCACATTTTTTTCACTTCTATGAGTTTTTTTAGTTCTTAGCACCTTTTTCTGTAATACAAACATTGTAGAAGAAATTATTAAATTTTATATTTTTTTTTAATTTTACCTTTTGCCGGACGGGGATTCGAACAGCGGACCACACAGTTTGTAAGCCAGCACACTAACCACTGGGCTACGTAGCTGTTATGGTCATCAAGAGATAATTATCGTTATAAGTTATATTTATATAGCATAGCTTGCGGCGCCCACGATCCGATACAAACATAACATTGTTTAACAACATAACATTGTTAAACATACATTTGTTGGCAGCGTGGAGCAGTGGTTGGTCGTCCGCCTTGCGTGACAGGGGACCTGGGTTCGATCCCTGCTTCGACCAACAACATTTTTTTTTTAAATATATTTTTTAACATATATTCCAGATACGTTCGGAAGTTCCCGAAAAGGTGTTCAGCATTACATACTATTATATTAAATTTTTACTACGAAATTGTAAAGTGTGTTTTATAAAAGACTTAAAGTCAGAAAAGAAAAATGCTTGATATAAACGAAATGGACTGAGATCAAATCAAATATTATTTTTTTATTGCAAAAATAAAAATTGTGATACACATAAAGGTTTTTGTATACAAATTTAAAACTTTCGAAGAAATTCAAAAACTCTTACAAAAGAAGAACGTGAATTCGAGTATATAAAAATATTTTTCCATCGAATCCTAAGGTTAACGATAACCATTCAAAAGCACATTATATTTAAATTCTAAACAGTAATTTTACAACAGCACATACATTTATTTTGGTGTGAACAATTGTTTGCTAGCATGTCACACCATTAATTTAGAAATACAAATAAATATGAATTTTTATTAACGAATAATTTTGTACTTAATTTAATTCTTAAGGCCGGTATAGATTGGTATTATCGCGTTAAAATGGCCATGTTTACCCTTTTACTTTTCTTTAATAATTTATTTTAAAGAAAATAAACTTATTCAATTGTTGCTTTGGATCTTTCCCCACCATGTTATAATACAATTTACCGGGAAAAGTTGTAATGTTATTCGAACTCAATGCCCGCTTTTATTTTCGAAAAAATCCGTCAACTCCTCTTGGACTACTCATCATAAGCGTAGGAAGGCCTCTGGGGAGGGGGCTTAGACCCCCCAGAAAAGTTTTAGCCCCCCCCAGAATTTGAAAACCTATTTACGATTTTCCATTGTTTTTATATAATATTAAACAAGTCAATACAACCGCACAAAGTTTCGCTAAAGACTTTCTTGGTAGCAGTTGCCGATGGCAATATATAGTTTTTTTTATACAAGTGAATTATTATAAGTGAATGTTTGAAGTCTGAAATGAAATAAAACTGTGGTTGAACTTATGATTTAAGTTCCTAAATTTATGTTTAGTTTAATAATTAAACTACCTTTATTATTTTGTTTAGTCAGGGTTTTAGTCGATTTAATTTAAAAAAATATTAAACGATATTAAAAATATTCTTTCATAAATGAATATCTTAATAACGCTGCAAACAAAATCGCCAAAAAATAGTAAAACTGTTCTTTTTGTGTTCGGAAGTGGTGCAACATTGGCGCAGAAACGATGAATTTAAATTAATAGGACGGATGCCCACTATTTCAACTTGCACTGAATTTGCATCATTTTTAAGGTGTGATCCGAATTCAGTGTGAATTAAAATTTTTTGTGATATTTTCCCAAATAAATAATGTGAAATGGGAACGTTTGACCTAAAATATTTTCAAAATTTCGCAATTTTTCTAGAATGTAATTTGCATTTTGTCGACATACTTTAAATAATTTGCTTTTAAAGTTGTGCCTTTTAACAACTCCCAATTTTTTTTGCAGGAAAAATGTGGAACTACTTTTAGTTGCTTTATTATAAACTAATTGTCTAGTTAAGCTGAAACCTGAGTTTTTATTTATTTTTATAAAATAAAACATTAAATGACCCTACCTTGAGTCCATTAATTTATAGCTAGGGGGGCTATAGCAACCCCTAGGAAAATTGTCTAGCTACGCTAATGCTACTCATTAATAAAGAGGAACTAATCTTTGTTTTTATAGATCTTACTGTTCAATTTTTCACTGTTTCGCCCTGTTTTCATTTTACTTTCACAACTCTAAAAAGAGTGCACTGAAAAAATATTGTCGTGAGGCCAACGAGTTCATGTCCTTAAAATAAGAATACAACTTTTGCTTAGCTTAGAAGACGCATTTCTCTGATATAAAGTTTTTTCCATGTTCAAAGGTCGATACTTTCAATGAAGTCGTGTTGTCGTTATAATTAAGTGATTTGACTTAAAAATGGGTATCATAACACGAAAGAACAAATTTTTGGACTAAGGTCAACTTGACTTTAATAATTCAGAAAAATTCATTAAAATTAATGAAACTGTCTTTAAATTTGTTGCATTTTTGCATCTTGACTACAAGGCAAAAATCATTAAAAAATAGGATATGTTTTTCAATACTTTATTTTAAAGACATTTTTTACTTGAAACATAGCATAATTTCTACTGGAAGTCTTGTTTTTAACGGACATTTTATAGCATATGAAAAAAAGCTGAAAAAGCGAAAATTGAAATGTGCTTCGTAGAGTCAAGTACACAAAACCCCATTTAAAAGAGAATTGTGTCTTAAAAGCATCCTTACTTGTATTCTCTGCTTCGTTGGTTCGGAATCAATACCAACATTGTTAAAGTGGAGACACAATCTTTGGAACCGGACATGCTTTTTGTTCAGTGTATAGTGCCCTTTCGTTAGTTTTTATGAAGATCCCTTTAACCACCTTTGTTTGAATATTTTGACTTACTCGTCCTACGTTCCGATTTGTTTTGACGAAACAAAAAAATTGTGCCCGTAATGCGAAAATGATAAACAAAACTCATGCTCTTTTTTTCAAATATTTTTTATCTTGGTTCCGAATGAATTTTCTCTCCGAATACTCATTTTAATATTTTACTTAAACATATACAATTTTTGGCGAAGTCTTATATCACAACATATATATGTTTACTCATAATATGTAAATTTGTACTTGTTTATATTCACACGTAGTATTTTTCCTATATTTAATGAAATTTTCTTTGTGTATACACGCTCACAAAAAATCGCTTCTGTAACATATACTCCCAAACATATTTTGCTTCAAGCATATACATTTTTGGGTATTGCCCAAACATTTATATGTTTGATCTCTTCCAATATATAATATGTTTGAAAGCATATTGGTCTAAACAATATATGTTTGGGTAGTCTAAGTTCCAAACATTTTGTATTTTTGCATCCAAATTCAATAATGTTGTCTTCCAAAAAACAATATGTTATTATGTGAACATATAATATGTTTGGAAGCATTTTGCATCCAAAAATATTATATGCTTAAAAAAATTCTCCCAAACAATATTGTGCTCAAAATTTTATTTATTTATTTATATATTTACAATCATAATGAATTATGAAAATAAACAGGTAATATAGGTGCTAACAACATAGGTTTTCGACCTGAATGCTCAAAATTTGTATATTGCCCGACATCTTTCTCACTTCCACGAGATTTTTTAGTTCTTAGCACCTTTTTCTGTAATACAAACATTGTAGAAGAAATTATTCAATTTTATGATTTTTTTATTTTAATTTTACCTTTTGCCGGACGGGGATTCGAACAGCGGACCACACAGTTTGTAAGGATCAAAGAAGTACCTGATCAATTGCCCAAGGAAAAATAAAATGTTAATTTTGTAATAACAAGCAACAACCACCAACTTAATTCAATATCGCTCCCTGTTAAATAGTGCTCCAAGCTACTAAACACATATATGTTTATAGGCTATTTCTAAATTAATATATGTTTGCATCCAAGCATATTATATTTACAAACATTTTATGTCCCAAACATAATATGTTCTAACATATTAACATATATGTCCCAAACATGTTATGCTAGTTTATGAACATTATATGCTTGCACTCAAAAATATTGTGTTTAAAAATTTGTGTTCCAAACATATAATGTTTATAGCCAAACATATGAAAAACAGTCTTTTTCAACCGTGTATATATTTGTAATGCGCCAATTGGTTACATTCATTATTTTACTTCCAGCATACACTTTGTCTCTCTTTGTAAACACATATATGTTTATGGGCTATTTCTAAATTAATATATGTTTGAATCCAAGCATATTATATTTACAAACATTTTATGTCCCAAACATAATATGTTCTAACATATTAACATATATGTCCCAAACATATTATGCTAGTTTATGAACATTATATGTTTGAACTCAAAAATATTGTGTTTGAAAATTTGAGTTCCAAACATATAATGTTTATACCCAAACATATGAAAAACAGTCTTTTTCGTCCGTGCACAAACGTTATGTTAATGAAACCTAACCAATTAATGTATTTGAGTGTAGTCATTAGTAGTGTATTATTTTTTTGTTAAGATCTTAGAAATATAATTTATATACATTAGGAAATTATACACTTTCTCTAATTTCTTTGCCACTAAAGTTCATTAATTGTTACAAGTTTTCATCTGAAAGTTCACTCCCCAAAATTTACATCGAATTCCTTGTGAATCAAAAAAAAATACTCACCCACGATCTATGTTTATAATTCACAACGAAACTCTAATGAGCCTGTGTACTCTTCAGCGAAAATGACGTAAATGTTGTGTAATATAAACGACCAAATGAAGGTTTGCCCATCAGACAATTTTTCAGTTGAACTTTTTACCGTTTCAAGATGCACACAGAAACATGTGCTTATTGTCACGTATACATGTGTATACACATGTACATATATGTACACATCAAACCTCTGCAACGAATACACAAGCGAATACTTCAAGCACACGCCACACAATTCGAGTAGTAACTTCAGTGTCCATTTCTCAATCGAGTGAAATAGAAATCTTGCACATTGTGAACCAAAACAAATAGAACCCAGTAAAGCAAGCACCCAACAATGTTTTGAAGTATTCGAATGTAATCGGAATTCCAAATCCATTCGTTTTATAATTTCCATTTCTGTGTAGATCAGCGATGGGCAAAGAGACTACGCGGCGTTTTTCTCTTGCTCACCCAAATATTCTCTCGCTCAGTTAACTCTCAAAACAGACGACGAAATGAATTTGTATTTTGAAAACACATTTCAGTCTGGCTTGAGCAACCGATCGAGCTGGGTGTGTTGTCGCATGTTGTTCAGCGATTACATGAAATTTGAAATAAATGAGTACTTGCAATATAATTTTTTGTTTCCAGAATTCATAACTATCAATTAAATAATAACCAGATGTAATAAAAAAAATATCTTTTTAATAATTATTGAATTTTTTGTACTGTGCGTATTTGAAAACCTAAAAATATTATTTATTTTACTATTTCGAATCAAAGGAAAATACACAACAAACAAAAAACACTTAATATTTTATATGGTAATTTTTAGTACAGTGCGTCTTTGGACATCCAAATAATGTTTCGTTTCGTTAAAAAGTTAATTACATTAAAATTCTGTATCAATGACAGAAATACGTCTTTAAAGTCTTTCAAAAAAATCTCATAAAAAAAAACTAACTTAATATAATTATTAAGTATCATTTCTCGAAGCAGTGTTGCCAACTCCCCAAGGCCAAAAAGCACCAAAAATATTTTAAAAATTCTAACATACCACCTTACACCACAAAATCAAAAATAAAAAAACTTCGGAAGATGTATTATAGAACTTTTGTGAATTGAATTTTATGAAGTTAAGGTGGGTATTAAGGTCGAGTTTAGCTGCTCAAATAGTCATTTTTCACAATTACTTTTCTTTAATAATTCATTTTAAGGAATACAAACTTTGTGAAAATTTGCTTTTGGCTATACCCCATCAAGTTATAATAAAATTTGCAGCAAATATGCATAATTTTATGCCTTTTTACTGATATAGTTTTCACTTTTGCGGCAAAACTCAAACTTAGTACTCACCATTATGAAACGCTATTCTAGTATACACCTTGATCAGTTTTAATGCTTTCGTCCAATTCATTTTGATCAGTGATGTTTTTCAACTTTCAAAATATTAATATATGGATATATGCTTATTTCAGTTGTGAATTTAATACAAACGTTTTTAATGAAATCTTTACCAAATTCAAAAATTCGGCACTCATCGTTCGACTTTCCTACAGAATACCCTAAATAACAATATTAATTAAAAATTAATCAATACCAACTTCATAACAATCAAATTCTATATTTGGCAATAAATTTGAGTTTCTTCAGCTCTTGAAAGTCTAATCAAAATTTGTGTATCAATTTCTTAATACTGTTCAAAATAAAAAAAAAAACACCAAAAGCACTAAATGAAAATGCCAGAAAGCACCAAGTTGGTGCTTTTTTTGAAAAGGCACCAAAAAGGCAATTTGGTGCTTTTTAGAAATCAAAAAGCACTAAATTTGGTGCTAAAAGCACCAAATTGGCAACACTGTCTCGAAGTGCATAAAGAGAGCGATCAATTGAAAACGCACACAAACACAAATCCTCTCTGCCCATCCCTGGTGTAGATGAAGTTATTTCGTTTTCTCAACTATAAGAGAATGTACACACACATACACACCATTCCTATTTTGTTAATGTTGGCACATACAATAAAAAGCACAGACCCGCTCACAGCCTGCATTCACTGACTTCTGCCCAGTGCTGCCGCTACTACTTCAATCGAAGTATTCTGCTTCATTTTCACAAAATTTACTTCGTCACTCCTTCTTCCAAAAATCTGCTTCACTTTTTGTTCTGCTTAAAATTTTAAAATTTTTCCCCATATTACCTAATTGTTTTTCCTATTACTTTAATTACGATGAACATAGCGGCTTTAATCATTGAATTATTAACCGATGTGGACCAATTTTTTCATAGTTGTTAGAGATCATATACTTACACCATGTACCAAATTTCAGCCAGATCGGATAAAATTTGGTTCTCTTAGAGGCTCCGCAAGCCAAATCGGGGGATCAGTTTATATGGGGGCTATATATAATTATGGACCGATGTGGACCAATTTTTGCATGCTTGTTAGAGATCATATGCTGAAACCATGTACCAAATTTCAGCTGGATCGGATGAAATTTGCTTCTCTTAGAGTCCCCGAAAGCCAAATTTGGGGGTCCGTTTATATGGGGGCTATACGTAAAATTGGACCGGTATGTCCCATTTGCAATACCATCCGACCTACATCAATAACAACTACTTGTGTCAAGTTTCAAGTCGATAGCTTCTTTCGTTCGGAAGTTAGCGTGATTTCAACAGACGAACGGACGGACGGACATGCTCAGATCGACTCAGAATTTCACCACGACCCAGAATATATATACTTTATGAGTCTTTGAGCATTATTTCGATGTGTTACAAACGGAATGACAAAGTTAATATACCCCCATCCTATGGTGGAGGGTATAATAAAATGAATTCTATTGTTTTTTTTTTTTAAATGTATGCTACTTCAATTTTATTCAATCTACTCCATTTTTTTCCAAAATCTACTTCACTCAATTTTTCACTAGCGGCAGCACTGCTTCTGCCAATCAACTGATAGACGATTGTGTTTGTCTTTTGTTTGATAGTTACTTCGTGTCTCATACGAAGTTCCGTCGTTGCTAAAGCAAAGTATTCTATCTTCACTAAAAATGTTTTGATTTACTCGTATCGTGACGATTACTTCAAAACCAAAATATTGACAATAACTGTAAAACGATTCCTTTTGAATGTGATGGCTCTGCAATGCTTGACACTGTAATCGCTTTACAGTGGTTTTGTTTTATTCATTAATCGAAGTATTCGTGGAGTGTATTGCCTTCACTAGAACATCGATTACTTCGAATAGGCTTGTGCAGGCCTTTGGTACACATTACATAGACGCCACAGACGTATTAGAGAGAGTAGAAAGAGGCAAAAATACTCAAAGTCCCATTCGAACTATTAACGAACATATTTCATTAATATGACGAAAGATACCAATTTTAAATGTTTTTTATCGATCCGAATTTTTTATTCAACCGTCGAACTGAACGGACGTGTTTTTTTAATAGCGGATTATTTCATCGTAATAAGAACTTATTACGAATTTTACGTGTGGAGGAAAATCAAACCACCATGCAGCGAAATTCAAAGTCATCTACTGGGTTGCTAACTTCAGGGCCAGCGGACGGGTATCGACTGAAGTTATGAATTTGGGCAGTGACCAAGAGTCAGGCCCTATTAGTCGACCTGTAGACGGGTCGACAGGTGGCGACACTTTGGCAAGTCGAACCTTTTCTAAGGTAACGACATCAAAAGGAGGTAATCCCTCACGAAAGAGATTCAAAGAACGCAGAAATGCTTTGTTTATCCTAAAGAAATTAGGATCTGTCGACCCAAGCACGTTGTCGGCTATCATTAATAAAGGAGCATTGGAGGTATGGTTCCAAAGCAAAAATGGGGGGAAATTGAGAACGCGATGTCTGGCGTCTACTCAGAGGTGCGAAAAAAGTTTCCCGGACCAAGTTCTCGACGGCAAGGTGCTGGATGGTATCAAGGACGATATAAGCTAATAAAATTTGCGGACCAGAGGTCTATGGATTGCTTTAAAGCTGCTTTGATGCTAATTGGTGACGTTTGGGAAGGAGCTGCTTTGGAGTTAGTCGATAAAAAAGACATAGCGGCTAAACCTAGAGCACATGCATGGATACCTGCAAAACCCACTGATCATGAGTCGATACTAAACAGACTAAAGGAATGTCACCCAGATCTTCCAACCGCTGATTAGAAGGTTGGTCGTTTGGATGAGGTGGATGGACCAAGACCGCATACTGTGTTTAAATTTAACATTGAGTCGCTGCCACATCTAGCCCAGACCCAAGGATGGCTTTCATGATATCCATATGAAGGTATACAAAAGCGATCAGCCAAAGGATTCGGAAACGGACAAGCCTCCGGTAGAGTCAGAATTGAAAATATCTTGCGAAGACGGAGACATAAAAATTGCAGACATTGACGAACATCGTTTGCGGGAAGTTCCTACAGGCTCAAACATCACCAAAGCTGAACCGCGGATTGTTGCGAGAGTCAGCAAGATCTGTGAAGAGGAAGTCCTTGATGACTCAATTGAAGCGGCTGATGTGACGGTGGTTGAAAATTTGGATGGTTCTACGGTTCCTCCAGATAAATCGTCACACCCAGAGAAATGATTGGTTGGAATTCGATTACGACAACAGTTTGATAGTGGAGAACCACAATTTTTAATTGTGTGGAATATTTGTTAGTTATTTCTCTTGTTTGATACTTTATATGATCAATATAACGGTGGTGTGACCAAAAGTTGGTACACACGACCAAATATTGGTCGTTATTTATACATTGAAGTAACTAACCATTTCAATTTATTCCACCCTGTTGTGATAACTGATTTGTTTTGCCAATGTGTCACCAAACCCAACTGAAAGTCCGCCTAGACAATAAGTTGGTTGCGTTAACAAATTTTATAGTTATAAAGTAATTTGTTGCTATGGACTACATAAATATGACAACAAATAAGTTGTTGTTTGATTTCATTAATTATAAACTCTAAATTCTTAAAATTTCAATACAATTCAAATTTTTCATGTCGAGTACCCAATATTAGAGAAAATTGTGGCCATAAAGACTTGCTGTGAATTAGGTATATATTCTTTTTAATTCGGTAGCTGCATTCTTAAGTGGTGAGTAACACAATCATCAAATGAAATTAATACCACTTACTCACTTATGTTCTTCCCTACTAGAGATATTTTAACAAATGTGACGATTTCCGAGGATGTGAATGGTAAATATATAGATTGGCTACCTCGCCATCGAACTTAAAATCGATCAGAACTGAATAGATTCTGGTGCAAAGACATAACAACATTTCAAGGTCCATGCGTGAGTCACGATCGGGAAATTGTGAGTGGAGCATCAGCAGCATCTGCATCATTTCCATTCAGTTTTTAATTATTAATTAATAATTTAATTAAATACAGACTAAAACTAATTCACCAAATGGTTTCTTTAATTTCTCAAGCATTGGTTGTCCGAAAATAATAAATAGTTGTTTCAAATAACGAATAAAATCTTATTGGTTGGGATTACCAATTAGACTTATAATGGCCCAAATTTTAGTTATCGAAACAATTTGATATACTGTTGTGCAAGACAACAGTTGGTTGCTTTGACAAATTTTGTCAGTTATATTCTGGTAGTAAATGGGACCGAATAATTTGGTTGGCAAAAGAATTGATTGGCACAACAAATTTGTTTTCTGTGTGCACTATTGTAAGGTCGCTTGTGCTGCCTTAACAGTTCTCCTGATGAAAGGAGACATAGATATAGTTCTTATTCAAGAACCATACATATATAAGAATAAGAACTGTGAATTAAGCACTCCGGGTTTCAAACTTTTGCATAATACCGGTAAAGATAAAAATCGAACATGCATAATTGCAAAGAACGAACTAAACTTGTTTCTGCTTCCCTCATTAAGCAATGCAGACACTGTTGTAGCCAGTCTAGAGATATCCAAATGCAAATACTGTGTATCTTCGGTCTACATGGGACATGCTAGGGAGATGCCTCCATGTGCCGTTAAGACCGTATTTGAGGAGTCACTGAAAACAAAGACAAAACTCATTATGGGATGTGATGCAAATGCACATCATAGTATATGGGGAAGTGGTGACATTAATACAAGAGGAGAGTCACTCCTAGAGTTTATTTTGCGTAGTAACATGATAGTTTGCAATAGGGGCGATGCACCACCCTTCGTCACCAAAAACAGGCAAGAGGTTTTGGACGTCACATTGGCCTCTCCGGAACTGAATGATAAGATATCTGAGTGGCTAGTTTTGAGGGAACATAGCTTCTCAGATCATCGCTACATCAGTTTCAGATTGGCTGTTCGTACTTCAAAGAACATTTTCCACCAAATGTTAGGAAAGCTGATTGGAATAGGTATAGGCAATCGTTCAATATTATGATACCGGAAATATCAGAGACAAATATGAGCACTGTGCAAGATATCGAACACGCAGTGGAGCGGATTACTAAGGCCTTCAACATCTCACTGAAAGCTACATGCCCTAGAGGGAAGCCAAGGGGAAAAATCGACCACCATGGAGGTCTACGGAGTTAAGTAATATGAGGAGATCCTGCAGGAAGCTCTTTAACAAAGCAAAGACCACCAGAGCTCCTGAGGATTGGGACGCTTACAAGAAGAATCTGAAAGGATACAAGCAAGAACTGAGTAAGGCTCAGCATAACTCTTGGAATATTTACTGTAGCAGTATTGCGAATACGTCCGAGGGTTCCAGACTACGGGAGGTACTAGCATCCACTAACTCCGCTCCAGGTTTCATTTAAACATCGGAGGGCAATTGGACAACGTCCAGTGAGGAGATGCTGGAGGTACTATTGAACGCACATTTTCCTGGAAATCAGACGGTTGGGCCATGTTCTGGCGGTGCTACAGTGGCTCAACGGTCATTTCCTAACGAGGAAATTGTATCGGAATCTAGAATAAGATGGGCGTTAAATAGCTTTAGACCATTCAAATCCCCCGGACCTGATGGAATTACTCCGGCGGAGTTACAAGCAGTGACTGACAGAATTATCCCTTGGTTGACGGTGATAAATAAAGGATGTCTAAACTTAGCATATATTCCAGAAAAGTGGAGGGAAACAAAAGTCGTCTTCATACCTAAAGCAGGAAAAGCCTCTCACGCGAGTGCGAAGGATTTCCGACAAATCAGCTTAACCTCATTCCTACTTAAGACTCTGGAGAGGATGATAGACATTTATCTTAGAACTAGCGTCGATTCAGGTTTGCTCTCGAAGCGACAGCATGCATACTCGAAGGGCAGGTCTACTGAGACCGCTTTGCATGAACTAGTTATCGTTATCGAAAGCGCACTAACTGTCAATGAATACACAATCGTGGCGTTTCTAGACATCGAGGGGGAATTCAATAACGCCCATCCGAGCTCGATATTAAATGGACCTGCAACTCTGAATGTTGATCCAGGTATACTTAGGCTGCTAGACGAACTGCTAATGAGGAGACGTATTTCAGCCACACTAGGACAAGCAAGCATACAAAGGTATGTGAATAGAGGCACTCCCCAAGGAGGAGTTCTATCGCCTCTTCTTTGGAATGTTGCTATAAATAACCTTCTAGTTTCCCTAGAAAAAGAAAGGATAAAAGTGCTGGTATACGCAGACGATGTGGCCCTAGCAGTCAGGGGAAAATTCCCATCCACAATCAGTGATGTTATATAAAGAGCCCTCCGGATGACTGAGAAATGGGCGAAAGAGAATGGTCTTGGAGTAAATCCTGCCAAGACAGAATTAGTCATGTACTGCAAAGATCGCAAAACTCCCACGGTTAGGCCCATATCCTTAGGGGGTATTGAAATTCCCTTTGGCGAGTGTGCAAAATACCTTGGCGTTATTCTGGACAGGAAGCTGAACTTTAGGCTTAATATTGAAGAAAGGGCGAGGAAAACCACGGAAGCTTTGTACTCGTGCAAAAAGGCAATAGGAAAAAAGTGGGGACTAAAACCGAAAATTGTGCATTGGCTATACAAAGCAGTGCTTTAATGCTAAATGGTGTTGTAGTCTGGTGGCCGGCACTTCAGCAACCGACAGGTTTAGATAAAGTTCAGCGTATGGCGTGCTTGTGTATCTCAGGCGCATTCAGCAAGACAGGAACAAATTCCCTTAATGTCATGCTGCATCTATTGCCTTTAGACATTTTGGCCAAACAGTCAGCTGCAACAACGGCTGTACCGTTGCGCGGGCTATCGCTGTGGTCGGAAAAAAGTTACGGTCACAGTTCTGTCCTCAAAATATTGTCAGATGTGCCTAACGTAGTGGATTACACTCTGGCGAAACCACTTTTCGACAAAAAGTTTGAAACTCTAATTCCCAAGAGGGAGGCGTGGTGTACACAGACCCCGGGGAATAAAAGATATATAGATTTCTACACTGATGGCTCCAAATTGGATGGATAAGTGGGTTTCGGAGTATATTCAAAAGATCTGGAACTTCGAATAGCGAAAATATTACCTAATCACTGTAGTGTTTTTCAGGATGAAATATTAGCAATAAAAGAGGTGGCGAATTGGCTGAGAAGTAATGTTCCAAAAATTGTTGGCATTAATATATACTCAGACATCCAACCTGCAATAAAATCTTTGGACTCTGTGTTCCTTTACTAGAAAACGGCCATCGACTGCCGCAAATCTCTCAACGAGATGGCTGAGCAGTACAATATTCACCTAATATTGATGCCTGGCCATAGGAACATACCGGGGAACTGTCAAGCAGATGAGTTAGCAAGGCTAGGAACTACCTTACATATTCAAGGGGAACTAGAATCTGTTGGTATGTCTCTGGCAACCTGCAAGCTCTTACTGCGTGAGAAGGCTGTTTGATGGCAAATGTTCGATGGGAGAATTGCAAGGGTTGTAACGACACCAAGCAAATATGGCCCCATTTAAACTTGAACCGCACACTATATATGTTACTGTTCTCAAGACGTCAGATATCACTTCTGATATCTGCTATAACGGGTCGCTGCCTGATAGTCGAATTTGCAAAAACTATTGGTGTGAAGTATAATGACTATTGTATGAGCTGTCATGATGCGGAGGAAAAGGAATCAATTAAACACCTCTTGTGTGAGTCTCCTGCATTTTGTGTAAGGCGTAAGCAAATTTTAGGGGCATATAGCTTCAGATTACTAGCGGACCTGGAAAACGTTAACTTAAGCAGTTAAAACACAGTCCTCCCAAAACTTTTCAAAAGTTTCTCTATATGTGCAAATGATTATAATAATTAGCAAAAATTTTTATTCTAATTCTCGGAAAAATATAAAGTTTATATTCGTAATATTAACGAAACGAATTTCATTAAAACTTTTAGTTGAATTTATTTCACACAAAGAAAATTTCACTAAAACTCAGCCAACGAAAAATGTTCATTGATATAACAAAACATTTTCATTAATACAATGAAAATATAATGTTAATAGTACGAAACGTTACGTTAAATAACAGAAAATTCGTTATAATAATGAAAACTTGCGTTGTATTAACGAATTTGTTTCGTTGGCTGACTGTTAACGACACATTTCGTTAATATAACGAAACTTTTTCTATTAGTGTTGGACGAATGGCTTTCTATTTTGTAATTAACTCCGAAAAAAGTTTAGTTCTCTACCACGAATTCCATATAAATAAAGTTTCTCGCACGTAATTGTGTGATCAATTCCATAAAAATAAAGTTTCTCGTACATAATTGTGTGGTCAACGAGATCCAACGCTTGTGAGAAATCATAGAACACACCAGCGACCCCTGGTGATCATTTGTCCAAACTACTGCATATATAGTTTATGACGTTTACTAATGTTTCTTCTGTTCCATATCCCTTGTGAAAACCGTATTGTCTTTTAAATAATAGATTTTCTTCACTTAGGTAAGAAGACAGTTGCGAATATATTAGCTTCTCAAATATTTTATCAAAAACCGATAAGATTGCTATTGGTCTATATTGATTAAATGAAGTTGATCGAATTTCCTTTGGTATAGGTAAAATTTTTTGAATTTCAAGGATTCTGGATACGTGGACTTGTTTATTGAAACATTAAATATCAATGTTAAATACGGGCACAAATGTCGCATACATGTAGAAATTGCTTTCGGTGTTATTTCATCTGAGCCACAGCCTTTATTCAATTCCAACATTTCCTTGGATTATTCTGATAATTTGACAGATTCCCATCCATTGAACGTTTGGTAGCAAGTTTTATTATTCTGCTTATTCTTTTAAGTGCAGAGTTAATATCACTTGAATATTTCTTCTTTCTCAATTTCAACACTTTTCTCTTATAGTCCATAATTGCTCTCAAATTTCCGTTTATCCATGGTGTGACTCATATTTTAAGAGATGTTTTTTTCTTATTTGTGTTGTTGATTGGACTATAGCATCAGAAACGATGGCTTGTAAATAAGACATATCTTCAGAGGACTCACCCGTTAGCGCCGATAATTCCAAATTGTGTCGTATTAGATTGGACACTTTTTCGTAATCGCAGTGCTGGTAGACAGACTCAACAAAATCATTCTTTGTAGAGCTTGATTTTAAACTACACAGTATCATTTTGAGATCTGACAATTTATTTTATATAGCTCCAATTTTTATATCACAGGTGTGGTTACTATAAACATTATCAATAGAAGAACCACTACTCGTACACGGATGAAAAAGACTGTTTTTCATATGTTTGGCTATAAACATTATATGTTTGGAACACAAATTTTTAAACACAATATTTTTGAGTGCAAGCATATAATGTTCATAAACTAGCATAACATGTTTGGGACATATATGTTAATATGTTAGAACATATTATGTTTGGGACATAAAATGTTTGTAAATATAATATGCTTGGATGCAAACATATATTAATTTAGAAATAGCCTATAAACATATATGTGTTTAGTAGCTTGGAGCGCTATTTAACAGGGAGCGATATTGAATTAAGTTGGTGGTTGTTGCTTGCTATTACAAAATTAACATTTTATTTTTCCTTGGGCAATTGATCAGCTACTTCTTTGATCCTTACAAACTGTGTGGTCCGCTGTTCGAATCTCTGTCCGGCAAAAGGTAATATTAAAATAAAACAAGTATATACGGCCGTAAGTTCGGCCAGGCCGAAGCTTATGTACCCTCCATCATGGATTGCGTAGAAACTTCTTCTAAACACTGCCATCCACAATCGAATTACTTAAGTTGCGGTAACGCTTGCCGATGGCAAGGTATCTTAAAACCTCCTAACACCATCTTCTAAATTGTATGTCCATACGTGGTATATATTAAATCAAAAGAGATCGATCCAATACGTATATAATTCAGTTTGACAAAGTAGACATAACATTTTGACAAAATTTTCTACAGAAAGAAAATATTAAAACATGTTCTATGGAAATAAAATTTTCACAAAATTTTCTATAGAAATAAAAATTTTGACAACACTTTCTATAGAAAGAAAATTTTGACAAAAATTTCTACAGAAATTAAATTTTAACAAAATTTTCTATAGAAATAAACTTTTGACAAAATTTTCTATAGAAATAAAATCTTGGTCGATTATTTTTGGCTCGAGTGGCAACTATGATTATGAACCGAATAAAATTTGAACAAAATTTTCTATAGCAATAAAATTTTGACAAAATTTTCTATAGAAATAAAATTTTGACAATGATGAAAATTTTATTATGAACCGAATAAAATTTTAACAAAATTTTCTCTAGAAATAAAATTTTGACAACATTTTCTATAGAAATAAAATTTTGGTAGATTATTTTTGGCGCTAGTGGCAACCAGTATTATGAACCGATATGGACCAATTTTGGTATGGTTGTTAGCGACCATATACTAACACCACGTTCCTACTTTGAACCAGATCGGATGAATTTTGCTCCTCCAAGAGGCTCCGGAGGGGCTATATATAATTATGGACCGATATGGACCATGTTCCAAATTACAACCGGATTGGATGAAATTTGCTTCTCTTGGAGACTTCGCAAGTCAAATCTGGGGATCGGTTTATATGGGGGCTGTATATAATTATGAACCGATGTGGACCAATTTTTGCACGGTTGTTAGAGACCATATACCAATATCATGTACCAAATTTCAGGCGGATCGGATAAAATTTGCTTCTCTTTGAGGCTCCGCAAGTCAAATCTGGGGATCGGTTTATATGGGGGCTATATATAATTATGAACCGATGTGGACCAATTTTTGCACGGTTGTTAGAGACCATATACCAACACCATGTACCAAATTTCAGCCGGATCGGATGAAATATGCTTCTCTTAGAGGCTCCACTAGCCAAATCTGGGGATCGGTTTATATGGGGGCTATATATAATTATGGACCGATGTGAACCAATTTGTGCATGGTTGTTAGAGACCATATACCAACACCACATACAAAATTTCAGCCGGATTGGATGAAATAGGCTTCTGTTAGAGGCTCCACAAGCCAAATCTGGGGATCGGTTTATATGGGTGCTATATATAATTATGGACCGATGTGGACCAATTTTTGCATGGTTGTTAGAGACCATATACCAACACCATATACCAAATTTCAGCCGGATTGTATGAAATAGGCTTCTGTTAGAGGCTCCACAAGCCAAATCTGGGGATCGGTTTATATGGGGGCTATATATAATTATGAACCGATGTGGACCAATTTTTGCACGGTTGTTAGAGACCATATACCAATATCATGTACCAAATTTCAGGCGGATCGGATAAAATTTGCTTCTCTTTGAGGCTCCGCAAGCCAAATCTGGGGATCGGTTTATATGGGGGCTATATATAATTATGAACCGATGTGGACTAATTTTTGCACAGTTGTTAGAGACCATATACCAACACCATGTACCGAATTTCAGCCGGATCGGATGAAATATGCTTCTTTTAGAGGCTCCACAAGCCAAATCTGAGGGTCCATTTATATGGGGGCTATACGTAAAAGTGGACCGATATGGCCCATTTTCAATACCATCCGACCTACATCGATAACAACTACTTGTGCCAAGTTTCAAGTCGATAGCTTGTTTCGTTCGGAAGTTAGCGTGATTTCAACAGACGGACGGACGGACGGACGGACGGACGGACGGACGGACGGACGGACGGACATGCTTAGATCGACTCAGAATTTCACCACGACCCAGAATATATATACTTTATGGGGTCTTAGAGCAATATTTCGATGTGTTACAAACGGAATGACAAAGTTAATATACCCCCATCCTATGATGGAGGGTATAAAAAAAATTATAAAATTGAATAATTTCTTCTACAATGTTTGTATTACAGAAAAAGGTGCTAAGAACTAAAAAATCTCGTGGAAGTGAGAAAGATGTCGGGGAATATTCAATTGGGCAGAAACAAAATTTTGAGCATTCAGGTCGAAAACCTATGTTGTTAGCACCTATATTACCTGTTTATTTTCATAATTCATTATGATTGTAAATATATAAATAAATAAATAAAATTTTGAGCACAACATTGTTTGGGAGAATTTTTTTAAGCATATAATATTTTTGGGTGCAAAATGCTTCCAAACATATTATATGGTCACATAATAACATATTGTTTTTTGGAAGACAACATTATTGAATTTGGATGCAAAAATACAAAATGTTTGGAACTTAGACTACCCAAACATATATTATTTAGATCAATATGCTTTCAAACATATTATATATTGGTAGAGATCCAACATATAAATGTTTGGGCAATACCCAAAAATGTATATGCTTGAAGCAAAATATGTTTGGGAGTATATGTTACAGAAGCGATTTTTTATGAGGGTGTATCAGGACATGTTATAAGTTTGTGACGAGTAGAAAAGTTATAGCACTCGAGTAAGTTAGATATGCTTTGGAAAGATGTTGTTTGCAACGAGTTTATATTTGAGTCTCCGACAAAAAAGCAAGGCAAACGACCATATTTATTTAGCATATTGTCTAAAAATTGACTTGCTTTTTGTGATCGATAAAACGTGGTAATATTTAATTTTTTCCATTAAATGTTTTATTGTGTAATACTATTGCGTCAATAAAATTTTCTCTTTTGCACAGCTCCACTGTGTATTGCAGATTGTTACGAACATATCTACAGATCTACAGCAATGTACAGAATTGTAACCAGGAATGATGTAAAGCTGTAGTAAGTGTACCTGGAACCATGCCTTTTGAACGCAGATAACATCCGGTATCACATAATTTTGCCAACAGCGCTTTGAAACTATTAAATTTTATAACGGAGGAAATGCTTCTAATATTAATAGATACAACATTAAAGTATTTTTTATATTGATTTAATAGACTCATTTATAAATGAATTTTTATGTTTTTAAACAAAGAAAAACACAATTCAAAAATATTTACGGGCAATTAAAAATAGAGACATAACATACTTTGAAAATTCACCATGGTTTTGTTTACTTGCAGTGCGCAGTCATTCCACTCAATTGCGCAGTCAAGTGGCTCAATTTTTTTTTTTTTTTGAAAACGAGAATTACCGTACAAATCAGTCAATTTGCATTACAAGAAAGGTGTAGATGTATAGAATTTTACATGTTTTTCCAATATTTGGTGTTACAACAAGAAAACAAAGGAAAGAAAACAAATTAAAGCCAAATTAAAAAATCACTCAATTGCAGACGTAAAAGAACCCTCTACGGTGAGTAGACAAACTACAGCGCTGTGAATTCACTTGAGATGTCTATACCTTCCTTGGTCTATGGTATTAGGCTCATTATCACAGTCATCCATTTCAGCTGGTTGATTCACAATCGACTTTCGTACATTGGTTCTTGTTGTTGATTGTAACAATAGGGCATCAACGTCTTCAGCATTTCGGATTAATTTTGGTTTATAAAATGCACTCATTTTGACGAAAACTTTCCCACATACAGCATAACAACATTCTTCAGAGATTTTGAGTACAGTAATCCCTCGATTTACGTCGTCTCGGTTTACGTAGTTTCGATTTACGTTGTACTATCTTTTGTTCCATCACACTTCGATTTACGTCGCCATTCGATTTACGTCGTCGATTTTTTTGCCCACTTTATCAGAAACGCCTTCCGTAAAGCGGACCTTACACGGTCGGATAAACCCTACGACAGAGGTTCGGCTATTTGTTGTGTGTTCGTTCAAGTTTTACCCTTATACTGCGCGAACAAAGGTAATAATAACATGAAGAAATAAGAAGAAGCATAAACACAAACAATGAAGATGGACGAAAAGTTAGGTGTAAAGCCATTTTTTAGTAAAAATGGAAGAAACAATAAAAATTCCAAGCTGAATTAGCGATCCCTCATTAATTTCATTGCAGAAATGCTTGTTTTAATTATG
The DNA here is from genome assembly GCF_050003625.1 of Haematobia irritans. NCBI lineage: Eukaryota > Metazoa > Arthropoda > Insecta > Diptera > Muscidae > Haematobia > Haematobia irritans. Next base: position 92,293,719 of record NC_134398.1, read on the forward strand.
AAAATAAATTTGTTGTTGCTAATGTGTGGCGAACATCCCCTTACACGTGAAGATTTGTGCCTCCCAACCGGAAAAAATCAAAGTTGTTTTGATTTTATGCCAACACGTCCCCGCAACACGCGAACATGACCTTATACTAGCGGATTTGTCGCCGCAACGTGTTGTGTCGCAGGGTTTATCCGACCGTATAAGGTGCCCTTAAGTAAAATAAGTATCAACGATGATGACATCGAAACATTTTTTCTGAAATTCTTACCGAAATTGCTGAATTATGTTACCTTTATTTTGTAAGTTTTTTGCACATACAACATAAATGGACTTAGGAGTAGGTTAGGTTAGGTTAGGTGGCAGCCCGAATAGTCTAAGTGAGCAGCAGGCCATTGTGATACCACATTGGTGAACTTCTCTCACTGAGTGCTGCCCGATTCACTGAGTGCTGCCCGATTCCATGTTAAGCTCTATGACAAGGGACCTCCTTTTTACAGCCGAGTCCGAACGGCATTCCACATTGCAGTGAAACCACTTAGAGAAGCTTTGAAACCCTCAGAAATGTCACCAGCATTACTGAGGTGGGATAATCCACCGCTGAAAAACTTTTTGGTGTTCGGTCGAAGCAGGAATTGAACCCACGACCTTGTGTATGCAAGTCGGGTATGCTAACCACTGCACCACAGTGGCTCCCAACTTAGGAGTAAGTATGAGCAATTTTTAATTCGGTTTACGTCGTTTCGATTAACGTCGTCAAATTCCGGAACCAATCACGACGTAAATCGAGGGATTACTGTAGTTTAAAAGTGTTAAAGTTTCTTTGCTCAGGAACTCATTGACGTAAACGAACTTTGTCGTCTCATTTTCCATTAGCTTCGATTTTGCAGTCATCATTTTTTGTTTTGACCTTGATGAGTTGAGTTTTACTACCATATACTGTTTTTTGAATTTTGTTTTTTATTCAAGAAATAACTATGCATTTCTACTTGTTTCATCTCAACACCAGCTTCTTTCATTACAGAAATAACAGTGTTCACAGCAATATTTTTTCCATCGTTAAGAACTCCAGTTACTAAGCAATCATTTCCAACACGATAAACAATTAAATATTTCACAGTTTGTTTTAATTCAATTATTTCATTTTTTATGTTTTTGTTTTCCTTTTGTACCACTTCCAGTTTCTTTTAGTTTTCTATAAAGCCTTTCAAAATAGTGTCAAATGGCTTTGACATAAAATTCATAGACTCTGTTAAGGCAGCTTAGTGCAAAGAGGATGAAAAATTTTGGAACACATCGCATTCTACACTGAAAAAAAAGCATACTCGGTTCCAAAGATTTTGTCTTTACTTTAACAAATTTGGTATTGATTCCGAGCCAAAGAAGCGGAGAATACAAGTAAGGATACTTTTAAGACACAATTCTTTTTTAAATTTAGGGTTTGTGTACTTGCTTCTAGGAAGCAAATTTTAATTTTTCGCTTTCTCAGCTTTTTTTCTTCATATGCTATCAAAGTCCTTTAAACGCGAGTTAACGGCAACTTTATTTTCCAAATTAGGACTCGACTTCCAGTAGAAATTATGCTATGTTTGAAGTAAAAAACTTCTTTAAAATAAAGTTTTGAAAAACATGTCCTATATTTGAACGATTTTTTGCTTTGTAGTCAAGATGCAAAAAGACAACAAATTTAAAAACAATTTCATTAAATTTAAAGAATTTTTCTGAATTATTAAAGTCAAGTTGACCTTAGCCTATAAATTTTTTCTTTCATGTTAAGATACCCATTTTTAAGTCAAATCCCTTAATTATAAGGACAATACGACTTCATTGAAAAGTTTATCGACTTTTGGACAAGGAAAAAAACTTTATTTTAGAGAAATGCGTCTTCTATGCTAAGCAAAATTTGTATTCGTATTTTAAAGACATGAAATCTTTGACCTCACGACAATATTTTTTTCAGTGTATGCTTTCATCATCGTTTCGTATTTCCAACTTGCACTGACTACAAACAAATGTGTGTGTGTGTTTTTTTTTTAACTACGTCGAGACGGTGGCATATTTCACTTAGTTGATGTAGCTTGGATATTTATCTTTGAGATTTAAACTAAAAGTTTATGTTGTGTTGTCTATAACAACGGTAAATTCACAATTTAAATTGATTGTAGGGAGCGCACTCAAAACTATCTCTTATCTTGAAAAGAGTTGCTGGACTTTTCAAAATGTACCCCGTCAATGAAAAACTAGTGTTAGAGTGAATGGTCCCATCCGTACGTTTCGACAAGAACTGGGACTGGTCCATTCACCCCAGGGAGTAGTCCTGTACCGGTTCTTGGGTAGATCCATTTCCCGTATCGGAGCTGCCACTCTATCTAACCTAACTTTACCTAGTTACCCGGCCATTGAATATGTGTTTCTAAACAGTTGATGGAATCTAAATATCTTGGGAATGCCGTACGTTGTGGACATTTTCGAAGTACTTAAGCCATTCTCACAATCGCCCAATATTGCTGATTTGTTGTTGTGTATTTTCTTAAGATTAAAAAGGGATATTCGTTAAACAGAGCTTCGAATGTATATAGTAAGCAGACATGGTGAATGCGTGGCATAAAAGTAGAAAAGAAATAAAAATGCACTGGTTTAGAATTTGAACCAAAATGTATGGGCTTTATTTAATAAATTATTGTTCGTCAAACAATATTTACCTTCGTAGAAGCGAGAGAGTCTCAAAAGTGAATGTCAAAAAGCTTGAATGTCGAAAGGCGGGGGTTGATGACATTTGACGTTAGAAAATGTCCTTATTTTCGTACCGAAAGGCAGAAAAGGTATAGACAAATCCTAACGGCGGGACTACACTTGAAAATGATTATATGATTTAACAAAAGCTAAGAAAACGGCATTTGAACTTAAACATTGCCGCCCGCCTTGCAACATCCAGCCATGTTGCAAAATGTAAAGTAATATTAATTATATGTACAATTTAAATAATGAAAGTATACAGAATGTACATTTCAGTTAATAAAAAAAGGAGCATTTTATTTTAGTTCAATTCTGTTTTTTTTTGTTATAGTTTCCAATTCATGTTTCATTTTTTTCAAAAACAAATTAATATTTACAAATTTGCTCGTCAAGCACGCGATCGTAAATGGACTCGTTAAGCCCGATCGTTGTTATCAAAATTTTAAATAAATTTGACTCGGAAGAGCCGGGTGTCGAGGACTCGTTAAGTCGGAAGACAATGGAAGATTGTCTTACACCCAATTATATGTTGCATGGACCCGAAATAACCCACCCAAACATTGTGAGTTGGGCCCATGGGAAACCCGGGCTAGAATATGTTTGTGGCCTCATTATTTTGTGGTAGACCTCTGGATCAAGGACAATCGCTACATGTGAAGGTTGATAAAAATGCGGGTCAGCTAACTGTAGCCCGGCAAAGTGATCCTTTAGGGCAGGATTCACTGACTCCGAAGGAGAAGTTATGTGGGTCAAATCCACAATTCTTGCCGATACCCCTAATCGTTGCGATGGGTCATGTGATGATGCGACTGAGACCTGACAGAACACTTCTGAACCCACTGCCACAGGACTTAGCCGAAGTTCCTCGGCCAATGACCGACAAATTAAACAAAGACCTGCGCAAGGGTCCAAAAGCGCCCGGATAGAAACTCGCCGATCATTCAACTCTAGCTGAATGACCATTGTCGGCCCGAGCGTAGCAACGGACTGAATCGCTGAAATGCTGACGGCTGATAAAATCGGACAGACGGGTCAGACGTAATATGCGGACGAATAGAGGATCTACCAGGTTTTGGAGGAACTCCGGATTTTTGTCTGGGAGCAGACTTTGTAGCAGGGCGGGACCGATCAGCGCTATTCTTTGCATGATTATGCAGCATGGTGTGATGGTCACCGTTACAGTGCTTACACCTGTGTGGACTGGGACAGTCACGAACAAAGTGTGTGGCGTCAAGGCAATTACCACAGCATTTATGAAGCGCTACGGTACGCAGCCTTCGTTCAATGCGCATCGCCCTGAACTCTTTGCAATCACGTAAGTTATTCTTTGCCTTGCATATGACTCATTCTCTTCTGCCACGTTGAATATTCGAACCCTGGTTCTTTCGAACTGGTGCCGAAAGGGGTGGCGAAGCCACAGATAATTCTCCTGGAGGAACTCCAGGAGCCGTCGTCAACGGATTTTTATTGGAGGAAAGGTCGGCCAGAGTGGCAGGATCAGCAGTCGTGCTGATGGTGGATACATCGGCCAGAGGTGCGATGGTTGGATCGATTTCCCGTTCCTCATTAGGCATGGGGACGTCGTCCTCAAAATCAGGAAGGGTAGCGGCCATCTTTGCTATGTTTTCCATCTATGAAAATATAGAAAGATTTCGATGACGGAACGGAAAATCAAATTAACAAAATGGTCAGAATGACAAGAAACCGTAGGTCGCCTTACAACTTTCCGTCCTATAACGATTCGAAATGCGGCCATCAAACCTAAGATTTTCACGCAACCAAAATCCAGTGAGGACGCGAGTACAACGCAAAATGAACTTATTTTACCTCCGTAAGAGGCACAAGTTTAACTACGGGACGCCGTATAACGCCATTTTCGGTTTTAACATCCGCGACGCGTACTCGACCGTCAGTACCCGGATGAATATCAACAATACGACCTAACTTCCACGAAGTGGGGGGTAATTGCTCATGTCGAATGACAACTAAATCGTCCTTCTGCATATCCCGTTGAGGAAATTGCCATTTGTAGCGTTTATGCAAGCTCTTCAGATACTCGTCTTTCCACCGTAAGCAGAACTGTTGAGTTAGAGCTTTCATCTTTCTCTATCTGTTAACAATATGCAAAGGCGATTCATCAATAACGGGCTCCGGAGGAGCGAGGATCGACGATCCAACCAAGAAATGACCTGGCGTGAGAGCCACTATATCATGCGGACTATCATTCACTGGACAACGTGGACGAGAATTAAGGCAGGCCTCAATTCTAGCCAGAATGGTAGAAAGTTCTTCAAACGAGTATTTGAAGCCATTGACGTGCTTTCGAAAATGAAGCTTAAAGCTCTTTACTGCGGCCTCCCAGAGACCGCCCATATGTGGAGCTCCCGCCGGAATGAATTGCCAAGACAACTCTTGATACAAATGTGCGGAGCACAACTTATCGCGGCTCTCGCGCAGCACAACCTTGAAATCCCGCTCAATTTCCCTAGATGCTCCAACGAAGTTGGTGCCGTTGTCGGAATATATTGTTCCGGGACAACCACGGCGGGAGACAAATCGATAAAAAGCCGCCAAAAAGGATGTCGTCGACAAATCAGATGTAGCCTCTAAATGAATTGCTTTCGTAGAAAAGCAGACAAATACGCAAACATAACCTTTGGTTACCTTACAAGCGCGACCTGTAAAGGATTTGACCTCAAATGGGCCCGCGAAGTCCACACCAGTAGTGGCAAAAGGTCTAGAAAGTGTAGTACGCTCTGATGGAAGCGCGGCCATAATCTGGGAGCAAGACCGCTTCCTGTCCAAAAGACAGCGCTTACAACCATTTATGGTCTTTCGTACCAAAGAAAATCAGGCGGGGAACCCAGTACTCAATCCTCAAAATGCGTAGCATCAATTGATTCCCCCCATGTATGGATATCAAATGGACGTACCTGGCCAAAAGAGCAGCAAACCGACTATTGTAGGGTACAATAATCGGATGACGCTCTGAATATGCCAGTGTAGGGGAACGTGCCAAGCGCGCGTTGAGCCTAAGCACGCCTGATTCATCCAAGAATGGATTAAGTGGCAACAAAGAACTTTTCGGACCAATAGGTTCCTTGCGTAACAAGGAAGCGTATTCCTCCGCATAATAAGCATTTTGAGCCAGTATAGCCAGACGTCGTCTCACGTTTTTAAGCTCCAAACTCGTCAAAGCCGTGCTGTGATAAACGTGGTGACCCCTATGGGCAGGATGGGCCCTATATAAACATCGAAAGACATAAGACAGAACTCGTAAAGCCCTGTCCAAGGACGAAAATCTCTCTAACACATCCTCATAATTCGAAAAAATGTGGTATGAACCTTGACAGCGCGCAACTCAACATCTGTATCAAGGGGGACGGAGTCCCGAATATCCCACTGAGACCGATCCTGGCGTAGCCAGTGTGGCCCATGCCACCAAAGTCGGGATCCAGCCAATTCCGAGGGGATAACCCCCCGGCTACCCAAGTCAGCGGGATTTTCCTCAGAGCGTACATGACGCCAATTCTAACCACCTGTAATATCCTGAATCTTGCTGACACGATTGGCAACAAACGTAGCCCACGTAGATGGAGGTTTGCCGAGCCAGGAAAGGATGATCGTCGAATCCGTCCAACGAAATATTCCCTGAAGTTGTATATCAATCTCGTCGAGGATACTCTTTAGCAATTCGGAGGCCAAAACTGCTCCACACAACTCCAATCGGGGCAGAGACACAGACTTAAGCGGTGCGACTCTGGTCTTACAAGAAAGCAGATGAGTGCATATATCACCATTCGGAGTCAAAATACGAATGTATACCACCCCCGCGTATGCCTTCTCTGAGGCATCAGAAAAAACATGCAATTCTGCGCCACAATCAGGCGAATAGCTAACCCAACGCGGTATTTGAATCGAATTAACGTCGCGGTAACATTCGACAATCCTTCGCCATTCCCGTTCTGTCGTAGGCAGAAGCGCATCATCCCAACCAATCTTGTCAGACCAGATCTGCTGCATTATCACCTTGGCAGTAACTAAGGTAGGGCCTAACCAACCTAGTGGATCAAACAGTTTCGCAATGGCAGATAAAGTATCGCGTTTCGTAAACCGAGACTTGTCCGGGAGCGGACTCATGTCAAAGTAGAATACGTCCAGCTGGTCGTTCCATCTTGTACCAAGAGGCTTAGAACTGCTAGCTTCTACAAACGTGATAAGCTCAGCATCAATCAAATGGCCCGTAGGGAGACCCTCGAGAATGGTACGATCATTCGCAGTCCACTTTCGCAGCTCAAACTTGGCAGAAGATAGAGCGGCGATTAGCTGATCCCTAGACCTAATCGCAGTATGCAAATCATGGTAGCCCGTCAATACGTCGTCAACGTACATGCACCTCCGTAGGATGTGCGCAGCAAGAGGAAAGTCATTCTCCGTGTCGTCCGCCAATTGCAACAGTGTCCGTATGGCTAGAAATGGAGCACAATTTACTCCAAACGTTACAGTTTGTAACTCATAGTCCGGGATAATGTTTTGCGGAGAATCCCGAAATAGTATTCTCTGCAGACAGGTCTGAGACGGGTCAACTCGGATTTGGCGATACATCTGTGTGATGTCGCAATTGTACACGAATTTGTACAACCTCCATCTCAAAATGAGGAGGACCAAGTCAGTTTGTAGAGTCGGACCGACATGTAAAATGCCATTCAGGCTATTGCCGGTAGACGTCTTATTCGAGGCGTTGAAAACCACTCGAAGCTTAGTCGTCCTTTTGTCGGGGTTAATCACGGGGTGATGAGGTAGATAACAAACTGGGGCGTCTGTTGGCGTAGCCGAAACTGTGGTTAATTTGTGGTTTTCGCAAGAGGGATGCCTCATTTCGAAGAATTTGCCTTAAGCAACCCGTCCTTGAATTTCCTAAATCGATTTGTCCACAGAAATCAGTTTTGAGCGGAAGTGTAACAATGTATCTTCCCTCAGAATCCCGTCTAGTCGTTCTCTTGTAATTGTCCTCGCAAAACTTATCTGATGCAGATAAGAGAGGGCGTCGGGGAATCTCCTCGAGTTCCCAAAATCGGAGAAGTTTCTCGTCAAGACCGTTTTCCTCGTGGAGGTCTACTGCAGTCGTGAAGACTGAAATAGTCGGATAAGGGATGGGACCTGTTAGCACCCAATCGAAGACTGTGTTTTGTGCTAGTGATGACCCCAAAATATTCGTTCGCGTACCCTCCAACACAATTTTCGGATAAAGATCCGCGCCCAAAAGCAGGTCAACAGGACGACAAACAAATAAATTGGGGTCAGCCAAACGTAGATTTTGCATACTAGACACAATATCACGATCTACAGCAAATGATGGCAGATTGCCGGAAATGATCGGAAGAACCAATGCCGCAGACTCCAGTAGGAGCGACTCATCCAGTGGCGTACCAATAAGAAGCGAAAATGTCGGCCATTTGAGAAAATCGCCGTCAAAAACATCTATATCACAAGGCGGCAGATTGAGACTGTGGGAGGAACTATTGTCTCCCCTAGAACTGATGGAAGAGCTGCGTGACTCATCGGACCTATGAGAAACATTCAAAAGTGATGTTTGGTCCTCCAACTGAGGCGATTTAGCAGAATGCTTAGATGGTGCACGTAGTGCATCCAATTTACGTTGGATTGATTCCATAACGTTCAGATAACAATTATAAGCCACGTCATATTTGCTGTCAGCAGCGGCGACTGCCTCGGTTGCGTTGCTCTGTGTGGACACAAAGTCAAGACATTCGTCGAGTAAGCTCTTAACTTTTTCCCACAACGACTTAGCCTCGGAACCATGATATTCTAGTCTATGGGCGGTGAGATCATCGTCTCGCAAACTGTGAAACTTCGTTTCAAATCGGACTACTGCGTCAGTTGCTCTTGTGAAAGCAGTTAGTGGTGTAGTAGTCATTATGACAAAGTACTGTCAAACTTAAAGGGCGAAGAAATTGACACGTGATGTCCAAATCTCTCGAAAAGAATATAAATCGATCCAAACGCTACTTCGATTTGTCGTCGAACAAATGAAAATGCAGTTTTTTTCCAGTGTATGCGAAATGTGTATCGTCAACAATATTTTTCGCAGTGTACCGAAAGTACCACAAATGTGAACAAGGTAACGTAATTACCACAAAAACACAAAAAATGAGATCAGAAAATTTCTCACAGTGTACGGAGTACAACCAATTTTTTACAGTGTATCGTCGATACACCAATTTCCTCACAGTGTATTGGAAATATCAGCTAAAATTAGCTCTGTAAGGTAAATTATAAGTATTTTAACTTTTTGTAAAAATTGGCGAAAAATTTCTCCAAGTGTATGAAAACACGTAAAGTTTCTTCAAGTGTATCGTAAATACAAGAAACCCTTTCTCGCGTGGCGAAATATATGCAAAATCTTTATTTGGAAAATATTACAATATTTTTCCAGTGTACCCTGTGTACCAAAAGATTTTTGCAAGTGTATCGTGAATACAAAAAATATTTTCAGTGTATCGTAGAATACAAAGAATAATTTTCACGTGGCGAATTATTGGAAAAATTGAAAATTTTATATATTTCGAGTTTCTCTCAGTGTATATATTATTCAAAATTTCTCCCAGTGTACGTAGATACACAAAATTTGTGCAAGTGTATCGTGAATATCACTTACCAAATGGAAAAATTACAAGACAATAAAAAGTCGTGAACTTTAAATTGTAAAATGTCAACTTGACCGATTGTAGGGTGCACGGACTGTAAGATGCACACCAAAGACAATAAACTCTAGGAAGATAGGAAATTAGCTACTGAGGAGAACAAACCATTTACCGTGTTAGTTTCATACTCGAACCAAACGCGTATACGACAAGTATTGACATAGCATTAAAATGCAAATAAAAATAAATTAAGTGCACGAAATAAATTTCCATAAAGGGGAAAATGTAATTTTTTTGTTGTAGCCTAAAATTTAACATTGTTTCATTAAGAAAATTAAGTTTTTCATTTAAAAAATAAAAACGAAAAACAAATAAAAAATTACAAACATGTATGGAACTAACATGGTAAATGCAACATTTGGTATGACGCAAGCCAATTTCCTATCTTCCTCAAGTTTATTGTCTTTGATGCACACTACGAAACAGTAAGGTCCAACAACAACAACAATAATATAAAAAATCAAAAAGTTTCGTGGAAACTCAAATATGTCAATATTACGATAATATAATATATAATAAATACTGTTATTTTATTGTTTATTGTTATTGTATTGTACCGACCGTAGGGTACACTACCACGTAACACGAACGATAATAGTAAACGACAGATATCCGTAGGAATCAACAATAAATACTTTTTTCAATTGAACTTGCAAAAAATTATTTTTATAATTTCGCGCCGTAAGCGACCCACGCTAATAACCAACGTGTATGCAGTTCGAACGTATGTTGGATGTAACACCTGTGTGCGTACGTGTGTATAGCAAGCAAAAACAATGGAAGATGAAGATGGGAAAATGGCAGCAGAGTGTATCAAACCATTGACGGCATTCGAAGCAAACGTGTCGTTTATGATTTTTTGTTCCACTAATTAAACTAAGAATAAAAAGAAATTTATATCAGGGAATGACGTAGAACAATCGGTCAAAAGTTTTTCATTATTATTTACACAAAATTTAACATCATTTGTGAGTTTTTAACAAAAAATATTGCAAATTAAAAATGAACGAACGTGTATGTATCAAACACCGTAAATGCCAAAGACAATAAACTTGAGGAAGATAGGAAATTGGCTTGCGTCATACCAAATGTTGCATTTACCATGTTAGTTCCATACATGTTTGTAATTTTTTTATTTATTTTTCGTTTTTATTTTTTAAATGAAAAACTTAATTTTCTTAATAAAACAATGTTAAATTTTAGGCTACAACAAAAAAATTACATTTTCCCCTTTATGGAAATTTATTTCGTGCACTTAATTTATTTTTATTTGCATTTTAATGCTATGTCAATACTTGTCGTATACGCGTTTGGTTCGAGTATGAAACTAACACGGTAAATGGTTTGTTCTCCTCAGTAGCTAATTTCCTATCTTCCTAGAGTTTATTGTCTTTGGTAAATGCAACTTTTGGTATGACGTCGCCCATTTTCCAATCTTCCTTTTCTATTGTTTTTGCTTACAACCAATGCAATTGTTTTTGTTTTTCCTATGCAGATCGAAGATCAAAAAACCAAAAGAAAAAACACAACAATATGAATGTAATCAAATGGAGAAATACAGCGAAATTGAATTCAACTTTGACGTAGAATATTTGGACGAAAACAAAGTGGAATTAAACGCACTTTTCAACACTTTAATGACAATGTAACCGGGTATTAAAGACCGACGGATAATTTAATTTTTTCTCGTAGAGATTTAATGTACAACCGATATAAAATACGAGTTGTAAAGCGACCGTAGGCGAGTGTTTTTTTTCTGTTTTTATTTATATTTACACCGAAGGATATGCTCAATTTAAATTATCACTGAAAGTACATACCTTGGTTGTTGATAATAAAAATATTTGTGTAATAAATTGAAAATGCCTCGTAGAGGATGGTGATCGTCGATCGTTTGTTGTTGTTGGTGGCGTAGCCTTTGCCTTGGTAAAAGAAATAAAAAGAGCGAATTAATTCTTTCCAATTAATATCCGGTTCGAAGGACCAATGAATGCGTGGCATAAAAGTAGAAAAGAAATAAAAATTCACTGGTTTAGAATTTGAACCAAAATGTATGGGCTTTATTTAATAAATTATTGTTCGTCAAACAATATTTACCATCGTAGAAGCGAGAGAGTCTCAAAAGTGAATGTCAAAAAGCTTGAATGTCGAAAGGGGGGGGGTTGATGACATTTGACGTTAGAAAATGTCCTTATGTTCGCACCGAAAGGCAGAAAAGGTATAGACAAATCCTAACGGCGGGATTACACTTGAAAATGATTATATGATTTAACAAAAGCTACACTGCAAAAACAGTGAACCCACCAGGAAAGATAACTTTCGATTAATTTTAGAAAATTTTGAACTTTTTTAGAAAATTTTAACTAAACGGTATTACAAGCGCTGGCATCACTCCGATATGGCAAAAATAAGTAAATATTTTTCGACAAATTCAAGAAAATTTATTAGACATAACTAAATTTTTTCAGTAGTGAAAGAAAATTTTGTAGTTTTAAGACAAATCTTGGAGTTCAAAATTGCAAGAATGTCTTTAGTGACATACGAAGTTCACGATGGACACATTTTTGGTAAAATTTAAAAATTTAAAGAAATAATGAACTATTTTGTAAGAAATACGAAATTAGGAAATCTTTATGCTTTATTTGTGTATAACTTTTTCCCATTTTTTAGTTCATTTAACTAACATACGCAAAAAATTATTTGACTAAAATAAACTTTTTCCAAACATAATGATTCTATGAACTAATATAAAGTTAATATGGCTTTAGTGAAATAGAGAGTTCACTTTTTTTTGAGTGTAAGAAAACGGCATTTGAACTTAAACACATGGGCTGTCGTAAACAATAAGGTATTTGACATACATTTACGACATATTTTACCATACTTCACACTAAAGGGTACCATACAAAATATTAGAAATTTTTAATATTTAGTATTTAAACCAATAATGTTTATTTATTTGTTGTGTACAAGTTTTTTTTTTTGGATACGCAAAATTAATTTCTCTAAACAGAAATCAATCTGATTTAATTTCCTTTTTATTATGTAGCTCCGATCTCAAGATTTAATTTAAGGTATAATACATATATACTTACTTCATATTTTTCGTATTGTTTCACAATTTATTTCGAACTGATTGGTGCACTGAAAAAAGAATGAACCCACCAGGAAATAAAATTTTAGTTAATTTTAGAAAATTTTAACTAAACTGTATGTAGGGATGCCAGATTTTGAAGAGGCAAAAAGAGCACATTCAGCTTATAAAAAGAGCACATACGAAAAGAATAGAGCACACTTTTTCAAATAAAAGAAAAACATTTATTTCCAATTTATGGAAATATAATTCATTTAAATATAGCAAAAAGTTTCATACCATAAACATAAAATAACCCACTTTCAACTCAAGCTAATTTTCTTACAATACTTTTTAAGTCATTTTTTGGTGTTTTTGTGAAAAACGCTATTGAAGAAGTTTGTTTACATTTAGAACAGAGTACAAAGTGAAGAAGCAACATCTTCTACGACTCTGATATATAAAGTAACTATTTAATTAGAAAATAACACTATTTAATTAGAAAATAACGGCTAGGAAAATCTATTAGTGCGACATTTACTGAAAATACAGTTACTTTTACCATTTATTGAATCGCGCTTGATTAATATTTGTTGTGATGCAAAAAAAGAGCACTTTTGCGTGCTCTTTTGACCTGTCTTGTTTTAAGAGCACATTTTGTAAAAAAGAGCACATGTGCTCTTTAAAAGAGCACGTCTGGCATCCCTAACTGTATTAGAAGCGCAGATGTCACGCCGATTTCACAAAAATAAGTAAATACTTTTCGACTAATTAAAGAAAATTTTTTAAACAAAATTATTATTTTTAACTTATTAAAGAAAATTTTGTAGTTTGAAGGAAAAGATTGGAGTTCAAAATTGCAAAAATGTCTTAGTACCATACGAAGTTTAAGATGGGCGCATTATTGGTACACTTTACAAAATTAAAGAAATTCGGAACTTTTTTTTTGGGAGACACGAAATTATTTTTATTTTATTTATTTATTTTTTATAGACATCAAGCCCGTTGGGCCAAATCTTTCCAAGTACACAGTAAAAAATTCATTATATTATTTTCTTTTCTTTCTCAATATATACAAATATAATAACTAAATTAACTTATTATATGTTACCCCCAGCACAAGTACAAAGAATAATGTATATAATATTTATAAATACAAAATTCTTTATCAAGTGGGTAACTTCAAAGACAATAAACTCTAGGAAGATAGGAAATTGGCTACTGAGGAGATCAAACCATTTACCGTGTTAGTTTCATACTCGAACCAAACGCGTATACGACAAGTATTGACATAGCATTAAAATGCAAATAAAAATAAATTAAGTGCACGAAATAAATTTCCATAAAGGGGAAAATGTAATTTTTTTGTTGTAGCCTAAAATTTAACATTGTTTTATTAAGAAAATTAAGTTTTTCATTTAAAAAATAAAAACGAAAAATAAATAAAAAAATTACAAACATGTATGGAACTAACATGGTAAATGCAACATTTGGTATGACGCAAGCCAATTTCCTATCTTCCTCAAGTTTATTGTCTTTGGGTAACTTCACATTTTTCAATTATGCTTCTAAGATTTCCAGTATTATTTTCTTGAATTGGTTTACATCATACGAAAACCGTCGATTATTTTAGGAAATTAAAGTATTCCAAATTCGCGCGATTCGAACCAGAAAAGAATTTTCCATTATGAGCGTCGAAAAAGGTGGTATTAAAATAGAAGTTGTCCTTGACGAATTCCCAAAAACTAATTGTTCTACTAAGTATTCCGGAATCCTGTTGTAAATTATTTTGTAAAACATAAGCATACTTCCGTGGTGCAATGGTTAGCATGCCCGCCTTGCATACACAAGGTTGTGGGTTCGATTCCTGCTTCGACCGAACACCAAAAAGTTTTTCAGCGGTGGATTATCCCACCTCAGTAACGCTGGTGACTAAGTGGTTTCACTGCAATGAGGAACGCCGTTCGGACTCGGCTATAAAAAGGAGGTCTCTTGTCATTGAGCTTAACATGGAATCGGGCAGCACTCAGTGATAAGAGAGAAGTTCACCAATGTGGTATCACAATGGACTGAATAGTCTAAATGAGCCTGATAACATACATCGGGCTGCCACCTAACCTAGCCTAACCTAACCTAACAACAATAAAATGTCTGAAGTCACATCTCAAAAAAATCTTACAATATTCTGAAACATGTTCATGATAGCCCAAACCGTAAGCATAACGTATAACACTATTAAAACTCCGCTGAAGCCTGATCAAATTTCTCTGTCCCAGTAAATACTTCAAACCCATACAGGAATAAAGGAAGACAAAAAGCCTTAGCAACTCCTGTCCTAATTGCAAGAGGGAGATTACTTCCAATGGCATACAACCTTCGTAACGTAACAGTCACTGTAGATAAAATGTGACTTCGTTTTCACTGGATTCAAAAAATTCGTCAAAAAATTCCGTCGTGACCATAGATTAACATTTTCCAAATCCCTACACCATCAAAAAAATCGCTTCTCTAACATATGTTCCAAACATATTTTGCAGGAAGCACATATATTATTGGATACTACCGAAACATTAAAATGTTTGTTTTATGTGAACATATTATATGTTTGGAAGCATTTTGAGCCCAAAAATGTTATATGCTTGGAAGAATTTTCCCCAAATAAGATTGTGCTCATTCCCTCACATAATTTTCACTTCCACGAAATTTTTTAGTTCTTAGCATCTTTTTCTGTAATACAAATAATGTTGAAGAAATTATTCAATTTTACATATTTGTTTAAATTTTACCTTTCGCCTGGACGGAGAATCGATCCGAGGACCATACAGTTTGTAAGCCAACACTATCCACTGGGCTACGTAGCTGTTATAGTCACCAGCAGAGAATTATCGTTATAAGTTACATTTATATAGCATAGTTTGCAGCGCCCACGAGCCCATGCAAACATAACATTATTTAACAGAAACATACATTTGTTGGCCACGTGGAGCAGTGGTTAGCATGTCTGACTTGCATGCAAAGGGTCGTGGGTTCAATTCCTGCTCCGACCGAACACCAATTTTTTTTAATTTCCACATTTATATTTATACTATATTAAATTTTTATAATGAAACTTCGAAATGTGGGTTATTAAAGATTTACAGTCAGAAACAGTGCTTGATATAAACGAAATGGACTGAGCTTTTGAATAAAATATTATTTATTTATAAAAATTTTGTAACAAAAACTGTTTTTGGTATAAAAGTTTGAAATTTTGGAAGGAATTCAAAAACTCTAACAAAAGAAGAACGTGCACGGACTAAAAAGACTGTTTTTAATAGGTTTGGGTGTAAAAATTATATGTTTGGAACTCAAATTTTTAAACACAATATTTTTAAATGCAAGCATACAATGTTCATAAACTAGCATCACATGTTTGGGACATATATTAGAACATATTATGTTTGGGGCATAAAATGTTTGTAAATATAATATGCTTGGATGCAAAGATATATTAATTTCGAAATAGCATATAAACATATATGTGTTTAGAAAGAGAGACTTAGAGAGTATGCTGCAAGTAAAAGAATGGAAGTAACCAATTGGCTCCTTAAGAATATATATACATAAGGAAAATATCATTAAAAATGTTTCCTACCAGTGTATGCCTAAGGTGAAACATAATATGTTTGAACAATACAAATAATATTTTGTTTGGACCAATTGTGAAAATATATATGCTTGAAGCAAAATGTGTATACGTTACAGAAGCGATTTTTTTTGAGGTTGTGGAGTCGAGTATAAACATACATAAATAATTTTATAATGTACACATAAATTTGTTTAGGCGTGAACAGTTTTTTACTATCATTTAACACCATTTTACATGTATATAAAACTTATCGTGTTTTGTACTTAATTTTATTTTTACCTTTAAGGGCGGTATTAAGTTGGTATTATCGCTCTAAAATGAACCTGTTTTGCCTTTTACTTTTCTTTAATAATTCATTTTAAAGAAAATAATCTTTTTCAATTGTTTTAGCTGCAAAACTCGAACTTAATGCCAGCTTTTATACTTGAAGGTGTCCGTCAACTCCTCTTGGACTACTTATTAGTAAAGAGGAACTAAATTTTGTTTTTATGCATTTTACTGTTTAATTTTCCACTACTCCATCCTTTTTTCATTTTACTGTCCCAACTCTAAAGAGAGTATAGTGCCCTTTCGTTATTTTTATGAAGATCCCTTTGTAAATTTTGTATTTTTTCCACAGTTTTGTTTTAATCTCCTTTGCCTGAATATTTTGACTTACTCCTCGTACGTTCCGATTTCTTTTAAGGAACCAAGAAAAAAATTGTGTCCATAATGCCAAAATGATAAACAAAACACACACCCAGAAAAAAGTGTTTTCGAAACTAAAGGAAAAAATGTTCATCAATTTAGTTTAGCCATTTTATTTCCATTAAGTCAAATTTTTGTGTGAAATAATAAAATTTACTTGTTTCAGTAAAAAACTCCTAAACTGAAAGCATTTAGGAATAGTTCATAAACTAGAATAAGGCATGGACTTTTACTAATACTGTTTTCTTCGCTGGGTATAAGAAAGAAGAACAAGACAATTTTATTCACTGATAACAAAGCATTCGTAGAAATAAACAAAAACCGAACTAAAACCAAGTTTCCTCAAATTTAGTAAAATTTCTTATAAAATGATAATTCTGACTTCCTTTATTATAGAAAGCTTATCATACATACGAATAATACTAGGCATAGAAAAATATTTTAGTTCATTCGTTCTAAGAAGTATTCAATCCTTTCAAAACTTAAGGAAACATACACCCTCAAAAAAAATCGCTTCTTTAACATATGTTCCAAACATATTTTGCAGGAAGCACATATATTATTGCATACTGCCGAAACATTAATATGTTTGTTTTATGTGAACATATTATATGTTTGGAAACATTTTGAGCCAAAAATATTATATGCTTGGAAGACTTTTTCCCAAACACGATTGTGCTCATTCCCTAACATACTCGTAATTTTCACTTCCACGAAATTTTTTAGTTATTGGCACCTTTCTCTGTAATACAAATAATGTTGAAGAAATTATTCACTTTTATAAATTTTTTAAATTTTACCTTTCGCCTGCACGGAGAATCGAACCGAGGACCATACAGTTTGTAAGCCAACACACTATCCACTGGGCTACGTAGCTGTTATAGTCACCAGTAGATAATTATCGTTTTAAGTTACATTTATATAGCATAGTTTGCAGCGCCCACGAGCCTATGCAAACATAACATTGTTTAACAGAAACATACATTTGTTTGCCACGTGGAGCAGTGGTTAGCATGCCTGCCTTGCATGCAAAGGGTCGTGGGTTCAATCCCTGCTCCGACCGAACATTTTTTTTTTGTTTAATTTAACATTTATATTTATACTATATTATTTTTTTTTTAAATGAAACTTCGAAATGTGCGTTATTAAAGATTTATAGTCAGTAACAGTGCTTGATATAAACGAAATTGACTGATTTTTGGATAAAATATTATTTTTTATTGCAAAAATAACAATCTTGTAATAAAAAATTGTTTTTGTACAAAACTTTAAAATTTGGAAGGAATTCAAAAACTAACAAAAGAAGAACGTGGAGTCGAGTATAAACATACATAAATAATTTTATAATATAAACATAAATTTATTTAGGCGTGAACAGTTTTTTACTAGCATTTAACACCATCGCTCTAAAATTCCTTTTATTTTTCTTTAATAATTAATTTTAAAGAAAATAAACTTTTTAAATTGTTTTAGCTGTAAAACTCGAACTTAATGCCCGCTTTTATATTTGATGGTGTCCGTCAACTCCTCGTGGACTACTTTTTAATAAAGAGGAACTAAAGTTTGTTTTTTTACATTTTACTGTGTAATTTTTCACTATTTCCTCCTTATTTCATTTTACTGTCCCAACTCTAACAAGTATATACGGCCGTAAGTTCGGCCAGGCCGAATCTTATGTACCCTCCACCATGGATTGCGTAGGAACTTCTACTAAAGGCTGTCATCCACAATCGAATTACTTGGGTTGCGATAACACTTGCCGATGGCAAGGTATCGCAAAACTTTTTAACACTGTCTTCTAAATTGTAAGTTAGCCCATACGGGGTATATATTTAACAAAAAAAGGCCGATTAAATACGAATATAATATAGTTTGACAAAATTTTCTATAGAAATGAAAACTTGACAAAATTTTCTATAGAAATAAAATTTTGACAAAATTTTCTATAGAACTAAAAACTTGACAAAATTTTCTATAGAAATAAAATGTTGACAAAATTTTCAATGGAAGTCAAATGTTGACAAAATTTTGTATAGAAATAAAATGTTGACAAAATTTTCTACAGAAATAAATTTTTTACAAAATTTTCTATAAAAATAACATTTTGACAAAACTTTCTATGGAAATAAAATTTTGACAAACATTTCTATAGAAATAAACGTTTGACAAAACTTTCTATAGAAATGAAATTTTGACACAACTTTCTATAGTAATAAAATTTGACAAAATTTTCTATGGGAATAAAGTTTTGGTAGATTATTTTTGGCGATATGGACTAATTTTTGTGTAATAAGTCATCGGCTATATATAACTAAAGACCGATATTGACCAATTTTTACATGGCTGTTAGAGGCCATATATTGACAAAATGTACCAAATTTCAACCGCATCGGATGACTTTTGCTATATATAATTATGGACCGATATGGACCAATTTTTGCATGGTTGTTAAAGACTATATACTAACACCACGTACTAAATTTCAATTGGATCGGATGAATTTTGCTCCTCCAAGAGGCTCCGGAGTTCAAATCTGGGGATCGGTTTATATGGGAGCTATATATAATTATGAACCGATATGGACCAATTTTTGCATAGTTGTTAGAGGCCGTATACTAACATCAGGTACCAAATTTCAACAGGATCGGATGAATTTTGCCCCTCCAAGAGGCTCCGGAGGTCAAATCTGGGGATCGGTTTATATGGGGGCTATATATAATTATGGACCGATATGGACCAATTTTTGCATGGTTGTTAGAGACCGTATACTAACATCAGGTACCACATTTCAACCGGATCGGATGAATTTTTCACCACCAAGAGGCTCCGGAGGTCAAATCTGGGGATCGGTTTATATGGGGGCTATATATAATTATGGACCGACATGAACCAATTTTTGCATGGGTGTTAGAGACCGTATACTAAGACCACGTACTAAATTTCAACCGGATCGGAAGAATTTTGCTCCTCCAAGAGGCTCCGGAGGTCAAATCTGGGGATCGGTTTATATGGGAGCTATATATAATTATGGACCGATATGGACCAATTTTTGCATGGTTGTTAGAGGCCGTATACTAACATCAGGTACCAAATTTCAACCGGATCGGATGAATTTTGCTGCTCCGGGAGGCTCCCCAAGCCAAATTTGGGGATCGGTTTATATGGGGGCTATACGTAAACGTGGTCCGATATGGGCGATTTTCAATACCATCCGACCTACATCAATAACAACTACTTGTGTCAAGTTTCAAGTCGATAGCTTGTTTCGTTCGGAAGTTAGCGTGATTTCCACAGACGGACGGACAGCCGGACAGACGGACAGACGGACAGACGGACGGACGGACGGACGGACGGACATGCTTAGATCGACTCAGAATTTCACCACGACCCAGAATATATATACTTTATGGGGTCTTAGAGCAATATTTCGATGTGTTACAAACGGAATGACAAAGTTAATATACCCCCATCCTATGGTGGAGGGTATAAAAAGAGTATAGTACCCTTTCGTTATTTTTATGAATACCCCTGATTTCTTTTAACGAACCAAGAAAATAATTGTGCCCATAATGCCAAAATGATAAACAAAACACATGTCCACACATACATAAAATGCTGCTCTCAAGGCGAAAACATAAGCTGTTTGTTTTTCAAATGTCTATTCTCTTGGTTCAGAATGTATATTCTCTTTATTCAAATTAAATAATATTTAGACTTAAACATATCAAATTTTTGGCCTTATCATAAAACAGTTTTCCGAAACAACATACAAGCGGTTTCAGAGAAATTGTTCTCTTTTGACTCTTTTGCTGTGTTATATTGATATCTTTCGTCCACTCTCCCGGTTTCCATCTCTATTTCTCTCTATACTCTCTCTGTCGCTTTGAATAAAATATCACAACATATGTATGTTTAGTCGAAATTTGTAAATTTATATATGTTTGTATTCACACATATGGTTTTTATGAAACATTGATGCCCCAAACATAATATATTCTAACATATTAACATAGATGTCCCAAACATTTAGTGTTAGTTTAGGAACATTACATGTTCGCACTTAAATATATTGTGGTTTAAAATCGTGCCCGAAACACATTTTGTTTATATCGGAACATATGAAAAACATATTTTTCTAACAGTGTACTTGTTAGAATATAGGAAATTTTCCTATATCTCTTTTGTCTACCTGCAGTCGATACCTGTCATCGATATAATCTATACGTTTGCGCGTGGGTTGTTTTTTAGTTGTTATGGTATATGTAGAGATTGTTAAAAAATAATATAGTACAATAATATAATAAATAACAAATAAAATATATAAAATATTTGTTATTTTAAATTATTGAGAAAATTTTTCGTTTTTTCGAAAATTATTAAAAATAAATAACAAACAATAAGTCTATCAATATTCGTGATGGTGTACAAAAAAAAGAAAACACCAACAGAATAACAACCCCTTCATTCATCAGCTAACTTTCAGGACGATAACCTTTTGGGAAAAATTGGTTTATTTTTTATATTTGTAGGCATTGAAATTGTAAAAGGTGGACAAAATCGTTATGCAGCATCTTATTAAAAGTGAAAGGTACAGGAAGAAGAAAAAAAATACGTTTTACAGTTGATAACATTACATGGAAATTGGAAATAGTGGAATAATAAACTAATATTTCGATGCTGACGATTCTTAATAAATATATTTAATATATTAATAAAACATGTCTTTTATTGAAGAAATAATTGCCTATATTAATAAATAAAATTGTATTTAAAAACGAAGCAGTTCTAATTTTGAAGTAAAAGGTTTACAACAAATATGTAAGATTTGTCCAAATGAATGAAAAAAGTTTAATAAAATTATTCCATATATGAATTCAATTCAGTTAAATTTTTTCATTCTGTAGTATAGTGGTACATAAATATAGGAAAATGTTAACTAATATATGGAATGCCTTCTACCTAATTTCTATGAAAATCACATCGTTCAAACAAATAAAAATGTCTTTGGCGCTATACGAAGTTCAACTTTCTTCACAATGAGTTCATTTTAACTTAAAGAAGGGGTCACTTTTTTCTGGGTGCATGTCCACACATACGAGTATTTTATTGATTGACTATCTGCAAAAGGGTAAAACAATAAATTCATTGCAACTTTTTGGATCAATTGAATATACAAATTCGAGAAAAACGTCCTGGCTTACAACACAAAAAAATTATTTTTCATCAAGACAACGTACCAGCGCACAAGGGTGTTTTTAAAGTCAACGAATTAAAGTACGGGTTGCTTGACCACCCACCTTATTCTCCTGATTTAGCTCCCAGTGACTTTTACTTGTTCCCAAATCTAAAAAAATTCCTTGCTGGCAAGCGTTTTACCTCAAATGAAGATGCAATTACAGTTGTAAACCACTATTTAGAAGACCTTGAGCAAAACTATTTTAATCAAGGGATAGAATTGCTAGAAAAGCGTTGGACTAAGTGTATTGAAGTTTCAGGAGATTATATTGAAAAATAAAAATATTTTTGAAAAACTAATTATTCTCTTTCATTGATAGGCTAAAAAGTTTCCGAACCGCTCTCGTAGTATAGTTTGCGGCGCCAATGAACCGATGCAAACAAAACATTATTTAACATAAACATACATTTGTTGGCCACGTGGAGCAATGGTTAGCATGTCTGCCTTGCATGAAAAGGGTCGTGGGTTCAATCCCTGCTCCAACCGAACACCATTTTTTTCATTTATTTTTAAATATATTCCAAAAATTCCGAAAAGATGTTCGACACTACATATTATTATATTAAATTTTTATAGTGAAACTTGAAAATGTGATTTCCAAAACCTCTTGGAGGAGCAAAATTCATCCGATTCGGTTGAAATTTGGTACATGGTGTTATATGGTCTCTAAGTACCATGCAAAAATTGGTCCATATCGGTCCATAATTATATATAGCCCCCATATAAACCGTTCCCCAAATTTGATCTCAGGAGCCTCTTGGAGAGGCAAAATTCATTCGATCCGGTTGAAATTTGCAACGTGGTGTTAGTATATGGCCGCTAATAACCATGCCAATTTGGTCCATATAGGTCTATAGTTATATATAGCCGATCCCCAATCACACAAAATTGGTCCATATCGGTTCATAATCATGGTTGCCACTCGAGCCAAATATAATCTACCAAAATTTTATTTCTATAGAAAATGTTGTCAAAATTTTATTTTTATGGAAAATTTTGTCAAAATTGTATTCCTATAGAAAATTTTGTCAAATTTTATTTCTATAGAAAATTTTGACAAAATTTTATTTCCAAAGAAAATGTTGTCCAAATTTTACTTTTATAGAAAATGTTGTCAAAATTTTATTTCTATAGAAACTTTTATCAAAATTTTATTTCTATAGAAAATTTTGTCAAACGTGAAGTCGAGTATCAACATAAACAACACTAGTTCAGAAAATAAAACTTTTTTCGTGTACATTTGATGACAGGTAACTTTTCTTATATATTGTGATCTGCTGAATTTGAAAATGAAAGTTAACAAATGTTTTATGGAGCAGTTTTTGAGGTATCCCGTTATTTTTAGTTTTTCGGCCATTTTTCACTAAACAAATCCTATATCGAGCTAGAAATGCTCGTTTATTTCGTTGTTGGTACTTGTATACAAGGTATTGCGATGACAAATATATTTGTATAATTGGATCTGTGATAAGTTAAGTGGTTCAAAATATATCAATGAAAATACGGCAAATTTTCCAAAAAAAATCGTGTTTTAGAATGACTCTTTCCTGCCAGAAAAGTATAACCCATTAAAAAAAATGCTTTCTTAATGTTCGTAAAGACAATACATTTTTAGTTTAGTTTAGTTTTGCAATATACGCATAAATTTATTTAGGTGTGAATTATTTTTTTACCAGCATTTAACACTACTCTAAATGCATTTAAAATTTATCGTATTTACAGCCTCAAAAAAAAAATCGATTCTGTAACATATACCCCAAACACATTTTGCTTCAAGCATATATATTTTCAGAATTGTATACAACTAAGAAATTTTTCGTACAATACAAGTCAATTTGTTATAACCAACATTACTTTATTTCAAGAAAATATTACTATATTAAAGCCGGTACTATGTTCATTCTTGCGAAAAATTTTACAGAAACCATTATTTCGCACATAGAAAGCGGCGTTTATTTAGGTAACAGCGCGCACAGAAAAAACATGTTTGGACATGTTTGCCGCATCCATTCAATGCTTTTCTAGAGTATGTAATTGCCGCGAAAACTATGTATTTTGTCTTTGAAAAATAGTTTTAGAGCGGAGAAAAATGTATGGTGGCAATAAGCATTTGAATGGTTTTCAAATACCGCAAACATGTTCTATCATTTAAATGATAGAATTTGAGACCATTACATGGTCGGGAAAATCATGTACCTGACCATTCAATATTTTTTTTTTTACTTTTTTGCATGGAAAAAACTATTTTTTATAGGTTACGTATAGACATGTCTAGAACCATTACATGACCATAAAGATCATGTACATAGTTTTCGTGAACATGTACTTTTCTAATTTTTTTCAGCAAAAATAATTTTATAAAAACATTGAGCAGGTACACTCAATTGATCTGCTACTTCTTTGATCCTTTCTATATTTTCGGAACAAAAATATGATCCGTGTTTGCGTTTAAACCCACACAAATAGTTTTAATAAATAAATTATTTCTTAATTCACATTGCAATTGGCGCCATGCTATAAACGTTAGTTTTTCAACTCGAAAAAAAATCAAAGTACCACAAATGGAAAAAATGTCGCTATTTTTTCGAATTTTTTGGTTTTGTATGGAGTTTCAACGCGAAAACCGAACAGAGTACCGGCCTTAAGGTGGATATTAAGTTCGAGTTTAGCCGCTAAAATCGCCATTTTTTACAATTACATTTCTTTAATAATCCATTTTAAAGAATATAAACTTTATAAACAAACTTGCTTTGGCTATTCTCCAATAACAAACACAAACAATCGTACGATATATACACAAAATGTCTCTACAAACTCCCTCACACGATGCAATAATTTGATTACTCTCTTCTCACTTAATTTTTCAGTAGCACATTTATTGATTAGTTGAAAAAATATATTCCAAATTTACGAGGAATCAATGATTATATAACTACTTTTTATTCTACTTTATCTAAAATGTTCAATGTGAGGAAAAATACTCGAACTTATAATAAAAAGGGGAATAAGCTGTAGGTAGTCATCATACGAATCGGTAAGTTAACTTTTAATACAAAAATTTGTTCAATACAAAAATTTTTCCTAGTAAATTGTCCACATTTAGTAGTAAGATTTTTATATTGCCTATGTATTTTTATAATACAATCAACGATGCATTAACTACTGTGTTGGAAATTTATTTAAGGAAAAATCCTTCCCATTTAGTAGTTAGTGAACTAAAAAACATTTACTGAAATTTTATAAGTTTTCCATTAGCTAAGTTAATTTTCGTTGTGGTTACGAAAAATTAACTAAATTGCCTTAAATTGTGTGAACTATGTGGAAGTTAGAATGGTCCTTAAATTTACAAGACACTTTTTTCTGTGTAATTCATTTTAAAGAAAATAATTTATTTTCAATTGTTTTTTTTGGATCATTCCCCACCAAGTTATAATACAATTTGCCAAAAATAATTTTAGCGGCAAAACTCGAACTTAATGCTTTTATTTTTGAAAGTGTCCGTCAATTCCTCTTGGACTACTTATTAATAAAGAGGAACTAAATTTTGTTTTTATTCATTTTACTATTTAATTTTTCACTGTTTCTCCCTTTTTTCATTTTACTGTCCCAATTCTAAAAAGAGTACAGTGCCCTTTCGTTATTTTTTTGAAGATCTCTTTGTAATTTTTATATATTTTCCCTCTGTTTTCTTTTTTAATTTCCTTTGTCTGAATATTTTGACGAAGCAAGAAAAGAAAATTGCTGCTGTCAAGGCTAAAAAACATGCTGTTTTTTTCAAATGTCTATTCTCTTGATTCCGAATTCTATTCTCTTTATCCGAATATTCATTTTAATATTCAAATGAAATAATATTTAGTCTTAAGCATATCAAATTTTTGGCGAGGCCTTATTAACATGCCAAGCGTATAGCCAAAACACATGAACACATAAAACAGTTTGCCGAAACAAAATACAATCAGTTTCACAGAAATTGCTCTCTTTTGATTCTCTTGCTGTTCTATGTTGATATGCTGTTTTTTCAAATGTCTATTCTCTTGGTTCTGAATTCTATTCTCTTTACTCCGAATATTCATTTTAATATTCAAATGAAATAATATTTAGACTTAAGCATATCAAATTTTTGGCGAAGCCTTATTAACATGACAAGCGTATAGCCAAAACACATGAACACATAAAACAGTTTGCCGAAACAAAATACAATCAGTTTCACAGAAATTGCTCTCTTTTGATTCTCTTGCTGTTCTATGTTGATATCTTTCGTCAACCCTGCCAGTTTCCATCTCTATTTCTTTCTCTATACTCTCCTTCTATCTATCGCTCTCTGAAAAAACATCGCAATATATAAATGTTTACTCGAAATTTCTAAATGTAAACAGTAGAGTTTTTTTATGTTCCATGGTAAATTTAAGAAATATATTTATTGAAAAGCAAAATAAAGTCTATAATTGATATTAATGACATACATCTAACTTAGAAGTAAATCATTTTCTGGAAAAGACAAGTGAAATGAAAAGCTAATCCAAATAAGGTAAAGTAAGAGTCAAAAATGAATGGACAAAATAATAAGTACATTTTCTAAATCGTAAAATATACAGGTCTACTTTTGTTTTGTTTAAATTGAACATAATTTTGTTATATTATCAATAACCAGTGTATCCAACTTTATTTTGATAACATTTTATACTCGCTTTGACATACTGCTTACAAGCTTCCGACTGGTTTCATCTGAGTTTTCATACCATGTTATTCCAAAGTTGTTGTTTATTTTTAAATATTTCATTCCCAATTCTGTGTTTCAACTCTCCCCAAAGATTTTCAATGGGTTTAGGGTCTGGTGACTGAGTAGGCCAATATAGAAGGGTTATGTCATTGTCTTGGAACCAATTTTTAATAAAGCGAGAAATGTGTTTAGGATCGTTGTCTTGTTGAAACACCCACCATAGAGGCATGGTTTCTTCTGCGTACGGCAGCATTGTGTTCTCCAATATATTTCTATATTGTAATGCGATAAATTCGACCTAGGCCACACCAGAAAAAACAGCCCCATACTACTATGTTCCTGCTCGCATGTTTGACCTCATTTTTGTGAAGCACATATGAAGTTCTTTTTCTTGGGGTCGACGAACATTATGACTTACTACCATTTCGGAATAATTTTTTGCTTAGTTTCATCGCTCCACAAGATATTGCGCCATTTTCTCTCACCTACCGTTCCTGACCACCTATAATGTTTTCTGGCGAAGCATAGTCTCTTTTTTTTACTAATTTTTTTCCCGTAGCATAGGAACTTTTCTGACTGTTCGGCAGGGTAATTTGGCATGCACTAATCGCCGCCAAATAGATCGTGCAGATATCAAATTGCCCATTTCAGTAGAAATTTGTCTGGATGATTTGAAAGGGTCTTTTTTGGGAGAGCGACAAAAACATTATCTGTTTTTCGAAGTGTCTGCTTGGTTTTCCACGTGTTTTCGCAGAACTTCTTTTCTTTAGGGCTTTTTGGATACGAAGTAAAGATCTCTAAAAACATTTGACGGTCGTTCAAAGAGATTTTCCCTCAATTCTTAGAGCTAAAACCAGCCTTTTCTTTTCTACTACAATGACTTTTTCGGATCATCTAGTAACTAATTTTTACTGAATTTGCATTCAATTCATCGCCACTAAAAACACAATAACAAACTTTTTGTAAAATTTTAAAATTTCCATATAAAAACGCACAATGTACTTATTTTTTTGACCAACCAATTATAGCGCTTCATCACAAAGAGAACACAGGAAACAAAAATAATGACGTTTTTTCTGATTGAATCAGTGCTGCCAATATAACTTTAGTTACATGACGTAGTTACAACACCAAATTAAAAAAATATGTTAGAGTTAGGACAAAGAAGAAAAAATGCCAACGTGTACTTATTATTTTGACCATATGTGTATATACATTCACACATATTATTTTTATAAAACATTGATGTCCTAAACACAATATATTCTAACATATCAACATATGTGTCTCAAACATTTTATGCTAATTTAGGAACGTTATATTGTTGAACTTAAATATATTGTGTTTAACAAATTCTGCCGGGACACACATTTTGTTTACATCGAAACATTTTAAAAACATACAGTGGCCGTCATAAGTATTGGCACACCAAACAATTTTAGTTAAACCCCATATTTTAAAAGTGATATGAAGTTACTTCAAATTAAAAATTATTTTAGTTTGCATGGTAACTGTTTAAGAATCTAGATAATTTTTTATTTTAGAACAAAGTTTTTTCGTTCAATATTTGAATTATATAAAATTAAAACAAGGTACATTTTTTGGGGAATAAAAGTATTGGCACATGTAGTTCTTAATTGTTGTTTTTCCTTTTTGTTTAATAATATCATCAAGCAGTCTAGACAATGAATGGACTAATTTTTTGTTTTATTTTTACCTATATATCCCCCATTCTTCCATCAACACTGTACCAAATTTCATCAAAATCGGTTAATAATAGTAGCCTGAATACTGCGAACAACGAATACATGGTCAGACGGACGGACACCAAGGACTAAACTGATTCAGGAGGTGGTTCTGAGGATATCAGTACATATTTTATGGAGCTTAAAATCAATATTTCGTGTAGGCACATTTTTTCTCAGATACCCTGGCCACTATGTGGTTTAGGGTACTGTGCCAAAACTTATGTGGGGCTATGTATTTTTCTATCAATGTCAAAAAACTAAAAATTTAAAGTTCACCATATAAAATTTCAATTTAATTTAACGAATTTTTCTCAATAACGAAAGAGTCTGACAATATATCGTTCGTAAAACCTAGCTTCGACTGTGTATGTTACAGAAGCGATTTTTTAAGGTTCATCTTGAATTGATTATGCTTATTTTTTATTTTCTGTTTTGTATTTTTGAATATTTAGTAATCTGCTACAATATGTATAAACGAATCTAAGACATTCTTTCCCAAAATATCGTTGTGTCTCCAAAATAAGTTAATTTAATTTTTGTATATTTAATTTTTAGGGCGCTGGACAACTGCGATGCGGTCATGGGAGTTGGTCTGTGAAAGCATTCTCAAAATGCGTTTCAATAGCCTGCACGCTACCAAACATACCGGGTTTAATATATGAGGTAATTCTATGATTATATTGATTTGCATTACGAAGATACATTATTTACAGTATATATATATTACAATCGCAGGGAGGATATAGGGCTGGCTTAACAATCGGTCACGACAGTGCAATTAGTGCCCGATGTAATTACTCAACGAACACCCTTCCAATTGAAATGACCTGTAACAAAGGCACTATTAAGCCTCAAAACATACATTGCGAGTCCGGCATGCGCAAGTCTCGGGAAGAAATTGTTAAAATTCCTGATCTAATGGACGCGTCCAAAGAGGCTTATAGCAATAACAACCTATTAGATAATTCGGACAATACAGAAAGTTCTAATTCAACAGATGATCAAAACGTTTCTGAAGAGTCGAAGATGTGTGGACCCCCAAGTTTGACTGATGGAGCTCTCATTTACAAGTAAGGCCACACAAAAATATGAACTAAATTTGATTAGTATATCCGAAATTCTTTTCCAGAAATGGAGATTTGGATATTGATGGTGCTTATGAGAGTGGAACCGAAATATATTTCAACTGCATTCCTAGTGCCTCCGGTGAAAGAAACACTTGGAAAATTATATGCGAAAATGGCGAGTGGATCGGTAGATCATATAACTGCGGTATGACTTCAGAATGACAAGAAGTAGAAAAAAAAATAATACTCTTGTATGTTTTGTCTAGCTAATGGTACTTGCTTGTTTAAAAACAATGAACCTAATGTTGTGAGTTTTTACAATGATTTGGAAATACGGGAAGATGTCGTGGAATTCCCACCAGGAGCAACAATAACCTCGAGGTAATTTTAATTACAAAATTTATCTTACATAAATGGTCCTTGATTAGTTTGTAAATAATTCGAAGTGTGAAATTCTTCGATTAACAGTATAAAATAAGCAACTATCTGCTGGCAGTTGTGTCACCCGACTCAATCGAATTATGGGAAATCAAACTAATACTATATATGGAATTGGTTGTACCAGAAAATGAAATTGAATTCTTCATTTGGTTGTATCACCCGACTTTAAAAGCACCTTAACCGAAAAAATATAATTTCATTTAAATAAAATAATTAATGTCCAAATGTTTTAGCGTTTGGGGCACACAAAAATTTAATACACACCCCATTATGCCCTACAGTTGAAAGTCATATACACATGTGGACAAAAAAAAAAATAGGTGTAAGTATTATTTTAACGAGGGCATGGTTTTTATATTTTATGGCTTTAATTACATATTTCGGATTTATTTATAAAGTAAACATATTTCGTGTAATTGAAAAATAGTTTAGAATTCAGGTAGGACTAAATAATAACTTAAAATATAATAAATTCAAGCAATCCGTCGAATTTTATGTGGACAGTAAAATAGGTGTATATGGATAAAATGAAAATAAATGAAAGTCAATGTTTGCAATAAGTATCAAACTACGTCGGTAATATTCTGTATATTCACCGTGATTTTTAAGGACAGTTTCAATTCTCTTAGGCATGGATGAAATTAACCTACGGCAAATCTCTACCTGTAGATTATACCATACTTTTTGAATATTTTCCCACAATTTTATTCTGCTGATATCTCCAAACATATTATGTTTAACCTCAGGTATACACTGGTAGAAAAAAATGTTAATGAAATTTTCTTTGCGTATATATTTTTAAGTCGCCAATTGGTTACTTCCATTATTTTACTTGCAGCATACACTCTAGGTCTCTCTTTCTAAACACATATATGTTTATAGGATATTTCTAAATTAATATATGTTTGCAACCAAGCATATTATATTTACAAATATTTTATGTCCCAAAACCAACCATGTCCCAAACATGTTATGCTAGTTTATGAACATTATAAGCTTGCACTTAAAAATATTGTGTTAAAAAATTTGAATTCCAAACATATAATCTTTACACACAAACATATGAAAACAGTCTTTTTCGTCCGTGTAGAACTAAAGGGTGATTTGTTAAGAGCTAAAATTTGCAAAATCTCATCGGTTCTTTATTTGAAACGTTAGATTGGTCCATGACATTTACTTTTTGAAGATAATTTCATTTAAATGTTGACCGCGGCTGCGTCTTAGGTGGTCCATTCGGAAAGTCCAATTTTGGGCAACTTTTTCGAGCATTTCGGCCGGAATAGCCCGAATTTCTTCGGAAATGTTGTCTTCCAAAGCTGGAATAGTTGCTGGCTTATTTCTGTAGACTTTAGACTTGACGTAGCCCCACAAAAAATAGTCTAAAGGCGTCAAATCGCATGATCTTGGTGGCCAACTTACCGGTCCATTTCTTGAGATGAATTGTTCTCCGAAGTTTTCCCTCAAAATGGCCATAGAATCGCGAGCTGTGTGGCATGTGGCGCCATCTTGTTGAAACCACATGTCAACCAAGTTCAGTTCTTCCATTTTTGGCAACAAAAAGTTTGTTAGCATCGAACGATAGCGATCGCCATTCACCGTAACGTTGCGTCCAACAGCATCTTTGAAAAAATATGGTCCAATGATTCCACCAGCGTACAAACCACACCAAACAGTGCATTTTTCGGGATGCATGGGCAGTTCTTGAACGGCTTCTGGTTGCTCTTCACTCCAAATGCGGCAATTTTGCTTATTTACGTAGCCATTCAACCAGAAATGAGCCTCATCGCTGAACAAAATTTGTCGATAAAAAAGCGGATTTTCTGCCAACTTTTCTAGGGCCCATTCACTGAAAATTCGACGTTGTGGCAGATCGTTCGGCTTCAGTTCTTGCACGAGCTGTATTTTATACGGTTTTACACCAAGATCTTTGCGTAAAATCTTCCATGTGGTCGAATAACACAAACCCAATTGCTGCGAACGGCGACGAATCGACATTTCACGGTCTTCAGCAACACTCTCAGAAACAGACGCAATATTCTCTTCTGTACGCACTGTATGCATTCGTGTGGTTGGTTTAATGTCCAATAAAGTAAACTGAGTGCGAAACTTGGTCACAATCGCATTAATTGTTTGCTCACTTGGTCGATTATGTAGACCATAAATCGGACGTAAAGCGCGAAACACATTTCGAACCGAACACTGATTTTGGTAATAAAATTCAATGCTTTGCAAGCGTTGCTCGTTAGTAAGTCTATTCATGATGAAATGTCAAAGCATACTGAGCATCTTTCTCTTTGACACCATGTCTGAAATCCCACGTGATCTGTCAAATACTAATGCATGAAAATCCTAACCTCAAAAGAATCACCCTTTATACAAACGTATTGCAAGGGATAATAATAACTTAAAATAAAGTAAATTCGTCGAATTTATTGTGGACAGTAAACTAAGTGTACATGGAAAAACATCAAAATAATATAAGAATTTGTACATGAAAGTTAGTGTTTGCAATAAACATCAAACTAGGTCGATAATGTCATGTATATCCATCGTGATTTTTAAAGACGGCTTCAATTCTGTTATGCATGGATGCAATTAACGTACGGCAAATCTCTACCTGTATACTAAACCATGCTTTTTGAATATTTTCACACAATTGTGTTTTATAGCTGCAGGCAAGCTAAGAGTTGTCTCTTGAGTTCGCTCCAAAGATTTTCAATGGGATTGAAGTCGGTGGACTGACTTGTCCACTCAACAACGTTCGAATTATGATCCCGAAACCATTCACTCGCCGACTTTGATAAGTGTTTCGGATCGTTATTCTGCTGGTATCTCCAAACATATTTGTTTGGACCAATCCTGAAAATATATATAGTTGAAGCAAATTGTGGCCTGAATCCAATAAGTTTGGTTTTCCCAGCATTGACAACTAGTCCATTTAACCTGGCAAACTCTACCAACATTGACGCGTCGTATTCTGCTTGTGCCTGTAAACTCTTTCGTGGTATAATTTTATAGGTTAGGTTAGGTTAGGTTAAAGTGGCAGCCCGATTAAATTTCAGGCTCACTTAGACTATTCAGTCCATTGTGATACCACATTTAACTAAAAGTACCTATTACATATGGGCACTTCTAGTCTTAACCACTTAATCTTCTCTATTATTTACTTTTGTGGAACCAACCAGATTGCTCCAAAAACATTAACAAACTGCTTAAGTTAACGTTTTCCAGGTCAGCCAGTAATCTAAAGCTATATGCTCCTAAAATTCGCTTACGCCTTATACAAAAAGCAGGACACTCACATAAGAGGTGTTTAATTGATTCCTTTTCCTCCACATCATGACAGCTTATACAATAGTCATTATACTTCGCACCTATAGTTTTTGCAAATTCGCCTATCAGGCAGCGACCCGTTATAGCAGATATCAGTAGTGCTATCTGACGCCTTGAGAACACTAGCATATCTAGTGTGCGGTTTAAGTTTAAATGGGACCATATTTGCTTGGTGTCGTTACAACCCTTGCAATTTTCCCATCGAATATTGGCCATCATAACAGCCTTCTCACGCAGTAAGAGCTTGCAGATGGCCAGAGGCATACCAACAGATTAGAATCTGGAATATGTAAGGTAGTCCCTAGCCTTGCTAACACATCTGCTTCGCAGTTCCCCGGTATGTTCCTATGGCCAGGCACCCATATTAGGTGAATATTGTACTGCTCAGCCATCTCGTTGAGAGATTTGCGGCAGTCTATGGCCGTTTTCGAGTTAAGGAACACAGAGTCCAAGAATTTTATTGCAGGTTGGATGTCTGAGTATATATTAATGCCAATATTTGTTGGAACATTACTTCTCAGCCAATTCACCACCTCTCTTATTGCCAATATTTCAGCCTGAAAAACACTACAGTGATTAGGTAATCTTTTCGCTATTCGAATTTCCAGATCTTTAGAATATACTCCGAACCCCACTTGTCCATTCAATTTGGAGCCATCAGTATAGAAATCTATATATCTTTTATTCCCCGGGGTCTGTGTACACCACGCCTCACTGTTGGGAATTAGAGTTTCAAACTTTTTGTCGAAAAGTGGTTTTGCCAGGGTATAATCCACTACGTTAGGCACATCTGGCATTATTTTGAGGACCGAACTATGACCGTACATTTTTTCTGACCACAGCGATAGCTCGCGCAACCGCACAGCCGTTGTTGCAGCTGACTGTTTGGCCAAAATGTCTAAAGGCAATAGGTGTAGCATGACATTAAGTGAGTCTGTTCATGTCTTACTAAATGCGCCTGAGATACATAAGCTCGCTATACGCTGAACTTTATCTAAACAAGTCGGTTTCTGAAGTGCCGGCCACCAGACTACTACACCATATAGCATTATAGGTCTAACTACTGCCGTGTATAGCCAATGCACAATTTTTGGTCTTAGTCCCCACTTTTTCCCCATTGCCTTTTTGCACGAGTACAAAGCTACCGTGGCTTTTCTCGCCCTCTCTTCAATATTAAGCCTAAAATTCAGCTTCCTGTCCAAAATAACGCCAAGGTATTTTGCACACTCACCAAAGGGAATTTCAGTACCCCCTAAGGAAATGGGCCTAACCGTGGGAGTTTTGCGATCTTTGCAGTACATGACTAGTTCTGTCTTTGCTGGATTTACACCAAGCCCAGTATCTTTCGCCATTTCTCAGTCATCCCGAGAGCTCTCTGTATAATTGTGGATGGGAATTTTCAACTGACAGCTAGCGCCACATCATCTGCGTATGCCACCACTTTTATCCTTTCTTTTTCTAGGGAAACCAGAAAGTTGTTTATAGCAACATTCCAAAGAAGATGTGATAGAACTCCTCCTTGAGGAGTGCCTCTGTTCACATACCTTTGTATGTTTGCTTGCCCTAGTGTGGCTGAAATGCGTCTCTTCCTTAGAAGTTCGTCTAACAGCCTAAGTATACCTGGATCAACATTCAGAGTTGTCAGTCCATTTAATATCGAGCTCGGATGGACATTATTGAACGCCCCTTCGATGTCTAGAAACGCCACGATTGTGTATTCTTTGACAGATAGTGAGCTTTCAATAAAGCTGACTAGTTCATGCAATGCGGTCTCAGTCGACCTGCCCTTTGAGTATGCATGCTGTCGTTTCGAGAGCAAACTTGAATCCACGCTAGTTCTAAGATACATGTCTATCATCCTCTCCAGGGTCTTAAGTAGGAATGAGGATAAGCTGATTGGTCGGAAATCCTTCGCACTCGCGTGAGAGGCTTTTCCTGCTTTAGGTATGAATACGACTTTTGTTTTCCTCCACTTTTCTGGAATATATGCTAAGTTTACACATCGTTTATATATCACCGTCCACCAGGGGATAATTCTTTCAGCCACTGCCTGTAACTCCGCCGGAGTAATTCCATCAGGTCCGGGGGATTTCAATGGTCCAAAGCTATTTAAAGCCCATTTTATACTAGATTCCGACACAATTTCCTCGATAGGAAATGATCGCTGAGCCTCTGTTACACTGCCGGAACATGGTTCAACCGTCTGATTTCCAGGGAGGTGTGTGTCCAAAAGTACCTCCAACGTCTCCTCACTGGACGTTGTCCAATTTCCCTCCGATGTTTTAATGAAACCTGGAGCGGTGTTAGTGGATGCTAGTACCTTCCGTAGTCTGGAAGCCTCTGACCTATTCTCAATACTGCTACAGTAATCATCCCAAGAGTTTTGTTGAGACCTCAGTTCTCGTTTATATTCTCTCAGATTCATCTTGTAAGTGTCCCAATCCTCCGGAGCTCTTGTGGACTTTGCTTTGTTAAAGAGCTTCCTGCAGGATTTCCTCATATTACTTAACTCCGTAGTCCGCCATGGCGGCCAATTTTTTCCCCTTGGCTTTCCTCTAGGGCAAGCAGCTTTCAGTGAAATGTTGAAGGCCTTAGTAATCCGCTCCACTGCGTGTTCGATATCTTGCACAGTGCTCATATTTGTCTCCGGCATTTCCGGTATCATCGAATTGAACGATTCCCTATACCTATTCCAATCAGCTTTCCTAACATTTGGCGGAAATATGGTCTTTGAAGTACGAACAGCCAATCTGAAACTGATGTAGCGATGATCTGAGAAGCTATGTTCCCTCAAAACTTGCCACTCAGATATCTTATCATTCAGTTCCGGAGAGGTCAACGTTACGTCCAAAACCTCTTGTCTGTTCCTGGTGACGAAGGTTGGTGTATCTCCCTTATTGCAAACTACCAGGTTAGTACGCAAAATAAACTCTATTAGCGACTCTCCCCTTGCATTAGTATCACTACTTCCCCAAATACTATGATGTGCATTTGCATCGCATCCCATAATGAGTTTTGTCTTTGTTTTTAGTGACTCCTCAACTAAGGTCTTAACGGCACAGGGTGGCATATCCCTATCATGTCCCATGTAGACCGAAGATACCCAATAGTTGCATGTGGATATCTCTAGACTGGCTACGACAGTGTCTGCATTGCTCAATGAAGGAAGCAGAAACAAGTTTAGTTCGTTTTTAGCAATTATACATGCTCGATTTATATCATTACTGGTATTATGCAAAAGTTTGAAACCCGGAGTGCTTAATTCACAGATATTGTTCTTATATATGTATGGTTCTTGAATAAGAACTATATCTATGTCTCCTTTCATCAGGAGAACTTTTAAGGCAGCACAAGCGGCCTTACAATGGTGAAGATTTATCTGGAGGAACCGTAGAACCATCCAAATTTTCAACCACCGTCACATCAGCCGCTTCAATTGAGTCATCGAGGGCTTCCTCTTCACAGATCTCGGTGACTCTCGCAACAATCCGCGGTTCAGCTTTGGTGAGGCTTGAGCCTGTAGAAACTTCCCGCATATGATTTTCGCCATAGTCTGCAGGTTTTATGTCTCCTTCGGCTTCGCTAGGAGATGTTTCCACTGCTGAATCTACCGGAGGCTTGTCCGTTTCGGAATCCTTTGGTTGATCGCTTTTGTATACCTTCATATGGATATCATGAAAGCCATAACTTACACGTCCTTGGGTCTGGGCTAGATGTGGCAGCGACTCTATGTTTAATATAAACACCGCATGTCGTCTTGGTCCATCCACCTCATCCAAACGACCAACCTTCCAATCGGCGGTTGGAAGATCTGGGTTACATTCTTTTAGTCTCTCTAGTATTGACTCAGGATCAGGAGGGTTTGCCGGTATCCATGCATGTGCTCTAGGTTTAGCCGGTATGTCTTTTTTATCGACTAACTCCAAAGCGGCTCCTTCCCAAACTTCACCAATTAGCATCAATGCAGATTATTATTATTCATCCGTCGAACTGAACGGACGTGTTTTCTAATAGCGGAGTATTTCATCGTAATAAGTACTTATTACGAATTTCACGTGTGGTGGAAATAATAAACCACCATGCAGCGAAATTCAAAGTCATTCACTGGATTGCTAACTTCAGGGCCCAGTGGACGGGTAACGACTGAAGTTATAAATTTGTGCAGCGACCAAGAGTCAGCCCCAATTAGTCGACCTGTAGACGGGTCGACTGGCGGTGACACTTTGGCAAGTCGAACCTTTTCTAAGGTGACGACATCAAAAGGAGGCAATCCCTCTCGAAAGAGATTCAAGGAACGAAGAAATGCTTTGTTTATCCTAAAGAAATTAGGATCAGTCGACCCAAGCACGTTGTCGGCTAAGCAAAGCGATTCCTTAAAATGGGCTCAAGGAATTCTTGAAGCTGGAAAAAGGGAACGATCACCGGATGAGCTGCCATCCTCTAAACGGGATCAAAGATCGTTTGACTCAGTTGCAAAAGACAGCCTTGTGATGGCTATTATTAATAAAGGAGCATTGGACGGTATGATTCCAAGGCAAAAATGGGGGGAAATTGAGAACGCGATGTCTGGTGTCTACTCGGAGGTGCGAAAAAAGTTTCCCGGACCAAGTCCTCGACGGCAAGATGCTGGATGGTATCAAAGACGATATAAGTTAATAGCTTTTGCAGACCAGAGGTCTATGGATTGCTTTAAAGCTGCATTGATGCTAATTGGTGAAGTTTGGGAAGGAGCCGCTTTGGAGTTAGTCGATAAAAAAGACATACCGGCTAAACCTAGAGCACATGCATGGATACCGGAAAACCCTCCTGATCCTGAGTCAATACTAGAGAGACTAAAAGAATGTAACCCAGATCTTCCAACCGCCGATTGGAAGGTTGGTCGTTTGGATGAGGTGGATGGACCAAGACGACATGCGGTGTTTATATTAAACATAGAGTCGCTGCCACATCTAGCCCAGACCCAAGGACGCGTAAGTTATGGCTTTCATGATATCCATATGAAGGTATACAAAAGCGATCAGCCAAAGGATACCGAAACGGACAAGCCTCCGGTAGAGTCAGCAATGAAAAAATCTCCTAGCGAAACCGAAGGAGACATAAAACCTGCAGACTATGGCGAAAATCATATGTGGGAAGTTTCTACAGGCTCAAGTCGCACCAAAGCTGAACCGCGGATTGTTGCGAGAGTCACCGAGATCTGTGAAGAGGAACCCCTTTATGACTCAATTGAAGCGGCTGATGTGACGGTGGTTGAAAATTTGGATGGTTCTACGGTTCCTCCAGATAAATCTTCACCATTGTAAGGCCGCTTGTGCTGCCTTAAAAGTTCTCCTGATGAAAGGAGACATAGATATAGTTCTTATTCAAGAACCATACATATATAAGAACAAGAATTGTGAATTAAGCACTCCGGGTTTCAAACAAACTGCATGGTGGTTTATTATTTCCACCACACGTGAAATTCGTAATAAGTACTTATTACGATGAAATACTCCGCTATTAGAAAACACGTCCGTTCAGTTCGAAGGTCGAAAAAAAAGAGCAAAATAATATGATAGAAGCTATTTATGCGGCGACCATGTAACATTTTTACCTGCAACCATATTGGCTCAGTGAACATGGTTCTAAGAAAAATAAAATTGTCCTCATCTATGTTAAAATGTTTTTATATTGATAAAAAGAATTTTGTTTCCATTAAAAGACAATGGTCAAAAATGTTTTTTTTTTCAGTTAAAAGAACATGGTCACCAAAGCTTATAGATTTGAGGAAGATAGGAAATTGGCTTGCGTCATACCAAATGTTGCATTTACCAGATTAGTTTAATACATGTTTGTAATCTTTAGATTTTTATCGTTTTTATATTTTAAATGAAAAATGTAATTTTCTTAATGAAACAATGTTAAATTTGAGGCAACAACAAAAAAAAAATTTTCCCCTTTATGGAAATTTATTTCGTGCTCTTAATTTCTTTTTATTTCCATTTTAATGCTATGTCAATACTTGTATACGCGTTTGGTTCGAGTATTAAACTAATGTGGTAAATGGTTTGATGTGTTCAGTAGCCAATCTCCCATCTTCTGTAATCTATAATATTTGATGGTCACAACCTAAAATGTTTTGATCTTTATGAAAAAAACTTTTTCGTCGTCGAAAAAAAGGACGCCACTAGAGAAAAGAAAACACCAAATTAACTTTATTTATTTATAAACTAATTTATTGTTTATTTGTATTTATAATGTCGTGCAAGCAAACATCACATATTTTTACACACTCTATTTGGGTTCAATTTCAACAATAAAGGGTGATACGGTCAAAATTTGGTCAAGGGAAAACGCGTGTAAATCGGTGAAATCATTTATTTAAAAAATCAAATTAAATTTCTTTTTCAAGTTCAATTAGTATAAAATTCAGGAAAAATATTCAGTTAGGCTTTCGCTTTTCCAAATCCGAATTGCCGGGCCTCACGCTTGACACCTGTCATCAGATTTTGTACAGCCACCTTGTCCACCTTCTTCGCCGCAGAAAGCCAGTTTGCCTTGAACTGCTGCTCGTCCTTAGCAGTGTTTTGGTCTTCTTTAGGTTCCGCTTGACAATAGCCCAGTATTTCTCAATTGGGCGGAGCTCTGGCGTGTTGGGAGGGTTCTTGTCCTTGGGAACCACCTGCACGTTGTTGGCGGCGTACCACTCCATGGCCTTTTTACCGTAATGGCAAGATGCCAAATCCGGCCAAAACAGTACGGAACAACCGTCTTTCTTCAGGAAAGGCAGCAGACGTTTATTCAAACACTCTTTCACGTAAATTTCTTGGTTGACAGTCCCGGAAGATATGAAAATGCTGCTTTTCAAGCCACAGGTACAGATGGTTTGCCAAACCAGATATTTCTTTGCGAACTTTGACAGTTTTATGTGCTTGAAAATATCTGCTACATTTCCCCTTCCTTTTGCCGTATAAAACTCCTGTCCCGGAAGCTGCTTGTAGTCGGCTTTGACGTCAAACTTCGTCAGCATCGTCGTGTACAGCCTCCGGGATCGCGCTTTGGTCGTCGTATTTTGTTTATCATCGCGATTTGGAGTCACTACATACTTGTAAGTCGATAGTCCGGCTCGTTTCATCCGAGCTTATTTGCGGCATCTCGGAGAGAGAGGTTAGGGTTTCGCTTGAAACTACCGGCAACTCTCTTTGTCGTCTCAGCGGCTTCCAGGCTATCGACAAACGTTCCCCAAACACTTTAATTACATTTCTAACGGTTGATTTGGCAACTTTTAGCGATTTTGCCAGCTTTGCGTGCGAGTAGCTCGGATTTTCGCGATGCGCGAGCAAAATTTTGATACGCTGCTCTTCTTGCTTGGACGGCATTTTGACAACTGAAGAGTGCATTCCAAAAAAAAAAAAAAAAATAGGAGCAACATTCTACACACACTCACCTTCAAAATGGGGGGTGTTCAGGTTTTTTAAATGCAAAATTGAAAAAAATACGTCAAGTTTATATTGACCAAATTTTGACCGTATCACCCTTTAAGTAATCATTCCATATTTACTTCGTGCCAATTAAATGTACCAACACAGACATCATGTAACTGCAAATAAAAGTAAATTATACCATATATAAATGCAGAACAAAAAACAGGTACATTTTATCAATTATACTTTCCTTTTTATACCCTCCACCATAGGATGGGGGATATATTAACTTTGTCATTCCGTTTGTAACACATCGAAATATTGTACTAAGACCCCATAAGGTATATATATTTTGGGTCGTGGTGATATTCTGAGTCGATCTAAGCACGTCCGTCCGTCTGTTGAAATCACGCTAACTTCCGAACGAAAGAAGCTACCGACTTCAAACTTGGCAGAAGTAGTTGCTATTGATGTAGGTCGGATGGTATTGCAAATGGGCCATATCGGTCCACTTTTATGTTACGTATAGCCCCCATATAAACGGACCCCCAGATTTGGCTTGCAGAGCCTATAAGAGTAGCATATTTCATCCGATCTGACTAAATTTGGTACATGGTGTAAGTAAATGGTCTCTAACAATCACGCAAACGCAAAATTTTGTCAAAATTGTATTCCTATAGAAAATTTTGTCAAATTTTTTGATCTCAGCTTTAAAACCATTGTGTTGACTAAACTATAAGAGTAGCTTAACCAACAGAGGAAAATCGACCTGTAGACGGGTCGACTGGCGGTGACACTTTGGCAAGTCGAACCTTTTCTAAGGTGACGACATCAAAAGGAGGCAATCCCTCTCGAAAGAGATTCAAGGAACGAAGAAATGCTTTGTTTATCCTAAAGAAATTAGGATCAGTCGACCTAAGCACGTTGTCGGCTAAGCAAAGCGATTGCTTAAAATGGGCTCAAGGAATTCTTGAAGCTGGAAAAAGGGAACGATCACCGGATGAGCTACCATCCTCCAAACGGGATCAAAGATCGTTTGCCTCAGTTGCAAAAGACAGCCTTGTGATGGCTATTATTAATAAAGGAGCATTGGACGGTATGATTCCAAGGCAAAAATGGGGGGAAATTGAGAACGCGATGTCTGGTGTCTACTCAGAGGTGCGAAAAAAGTTTCCCGGACCAAGTCCTCGATGGCAAGATGCTGGATGGTATCAAGGACGATATAAGTTAATAGCTTTTGCAGACCAGAGGTCTATGGATTGCTTTAAAGCTGCATTGATGCTAATTGGTGAAGTTTGGGAAGGAGCCGCTTTGGAGTTAGTCGATAAAAAAGACATACCGGCACATGCATGGATACCGGCAAACCCTCCTGATCCTGAGTCAATACTAGAGAGACTAAAAGAATGTAACCCAGATCTTCCAACCGCCGATTGGAAGGTTGGTCGTTTGGATGAGGTGGATGGACCAAGACGACATGCGGTGTTTATATTAAACATAGAGTCGCTGCCACATCTAGCCCAGACCCAAGGACGCGTAAGTTATGGCTTTCATGATATCCATATGAAGGTATACAAAAGCGATCAGCCAAAGGATACCGAAACGGACATGCCTCCGGTAGAGTCAGCAGTGAAAAAATCTCCTAGCGAAGCCGAAGGAGACATAAAACCTACAGACTATGGCGAAAATCATATGCGGGAAGTTTCTACAGGCTCAAGCCTCACCAAAGCTGAACCGCGGATTGTTGCGAGAGTCACCGAGATCTGTGAAGAGGAAGCCCTTGATGACTCAATTGAAGCGGCTGATGTGACGGTGGTTGAAAATTTGGATGGTTCTACGGTTCCTCCAGATAAATCTTCACCATTGTAAGGCCGCTTGTGCTGCCTTAAAAGTTCTCCTGATGAAAGGAGACATAGATATAGTTCTTATTCAAGAACCATACATATATAAGAACAAGATCTGTGAATTAAGCACTCCGGGTTTCAAACTTTTGCATAATACCGGTAACGATATAAATCGAGCATGTATAATTGCTAAAAACGAACTAAACTTGTTTCTGCTTCCTTCATTGAGCAATGCAGACACTGTCGTAGCCAGTCTAGAGATATCCACATGCAAATATTGGGTATCTTCGGTCTACATGGGACATGATAGGGATATGCCACCCTGTGCCGTTAAGACCTTAGTTGAGGAGTCACTAAAAACAAAGACAAAACTCATTATGGGATGCGATGCAAATGCACATCATAGTATTTGGGGAAGTAGTGATACTAATGCAAGGGGAGAGTCGCTAATAGAGTTTATTTTGCGTACTAACCTGGTAGTTTGCAATAAGGGAGATGCACCAACCTTCGTCACCAGGAACAGACAAGAGGTTTTGGACGTAACGTTGACCTCTCCGGAACTGAATGATAAGATATCTGAGTGGCAAGTTTTGAGGGAACATAGCTTCTCAGATCATCGCTACATCAGTTTCAGATTGGCTGTTCGTACTTCAAAGACCATATTTCCGCCAAATGTTAGGAAAGCTGATTGGAATAGGTATAGGGAATCGTTCAATTTGATGATACCGGAAGTGCCAGAGACAAATATGGGCACTGTGCAAGATATCGAACACGCAGTGGAGCGGATTACTAAGGCCTTCAACATTTCACTGAAAGCTGCATGCCCTAGAGGAAAGCCAAGGGGAAAAAATCGGCCGCCATGGTGGACTACGGAGTTAAGTAATATGAGGAAATCCTGCAGGAAGCTCTTTAACAAAGCAAAGTCCACAAGAGCTCCGGAGGATTGGGACACTTACTAGATGAATCTGAGAGAATATAAACGAGAACTGAGAAGGTCTCAACAAAACTCTTGGGATGATTACTGTAGCAGTATTGAGAATACGTCAGAGGCTTCCAGACTACGGAAGGTACTAGCATCCACTAACACCGCTCCAGGTTTCATTAAAACATCGGAGGGAAAGTGGACAACGTCCAGTGAGGAGACGTTGGAGGTACTTTTGGACACACACTTCCCTGGAAATCAGACGGTTGAACCATGTTCCGGCGGTGTAACAGAGGCTCAGCGATCATTTCCTATCGAGGAAATTGTGTCGGAATCTAGAATAAAATGGGCTTTAAATAGCTTTGGACCATTGAAATCCCCCGGACCTGATGGAATTACTCCGGCGGAGTTACAGGCAGTGGCCGGAAGAATTATCCCCTGGTTGACGGTGATATATAAACAATGT
The DNA here is from genome assembly GCF_050003625.1 of Haematobia irritans. Taxonomy (NCBI): domain Eukaryota; kingdom Metazoa; phylum Arthropoda; class Insecta; order Diptera; family Muscidae; genus Haematobia; species Haematobia irritans. Next base: position 92,337,730 of record NC_134398.1, read on the forward strand.
GTAAACTCAGCATATATTCCAGAAAAGTGGAGGGAAACAAAAGTCGTCTTCATACCTAAAGCAGGAAAAGCCTCTCACTCGAGTGCGAAGGATTTCCGACCAATCAGCTTATCCTCATTCCTACTTAAGACCCTGGAGAGGATGATAGACATGTATCTTAGAACTACCGTGGATTCAGGTTTGCTCTCGAAAGGACAGCATGCATACTCGAAGGGCAGGTCTACTGAGACCGCATTCCATGAACTGGTCAGCTTTATTGAAAGCTCACTATCTGTCAAAGAATACACAATCGTGGCGTTTCTAGACATCGAAGGGGCGTTCAATAATATCCATCCGAGCTCGATATTAAATGGACTGACAACTCTGAATGTTGATCCAGGTATTCTTAGGCTGTTAGACGAACTTCTAATGAAGAGACGTATTTCAGCCACACTAGGGCAAGCAAACATACAAAGGTATGTGAACAGAGGCACTCCCCAAGGAGGAGTTCTATCACCTCTTCTTTGGAATGTTGATATAAACAACCTTCTTGTTTCTCTAGAAAAAGAAAGGATAAAAGTGGTGGCATACGCAGATGATGTGGCGCTAGCAGTCAGGGGAAAATTCCCATCCACAATCAGAGATATTATACAGAGAGCTCTCCGGATGACTGAGAAATGGGCGAAAGATAATGGTCTTGGTGTAAATTCAGCAAAGACAGAAATAGTCATGTACTGCAAAGATCGCAAAACTCCCACGGTTAGGCCCATTTCCTTAGGGGGTACTGAAATTCCCTTTGGTGAGTGTGCAAAATACCTTGGCGTTATTTTGGACAGGAAGCTGAATTTTAGGCTTAATATTGAAGAGAGGGCGAGAAAAGCCACGGTAGCTTTGTACTCGTGCAAAAAGGCAATAGGGAAAAAGTGGGGACTAAGACCAAAAATTGTGCATTGGCTATACACGGCAGTAGTTAGACCTATAATGCTATATGGTGTTGTAGTCTGGTGGCCGGCACTTCAGAAACCGACTAAAGTTCAGGGTATGGCGAGCTTATGTATCTCAGGCGCATTTAGTAAGACAGGAACAGACTCCCTTAATGTCATGCTACATCTATTGCCTTTAGACATTTTGGCCAAACAGTCAGCTGCAACAACGGCTGTGCGGTTGCGCGAGCTATCGCTGTGGTCGGAAAAAATGTACGGTCATAGTTCGGTCCTCAAAGTAATGCCAGATGTGCCTAACGTAGTGGATTACACCCTGGCAAAACCACTTTTCGACAAAAAGTTTGAAACTCTAATTCCCAACAGTGAGGCGTGGTGTACACAGACCCCGGGGAATAAAAGATATATAGATTTCTATACTGATGGCTCCAAATTGAATGGACAAGTGGGGTTCGGAGTATATTCTAAAGATCTGGAAATTCGAATAGCGAAAAGATTACCTAATCACTGTAGTGTTTTTCAGGCTGAAATATTGGCAATAAGAGAGGTGGTGAATTGGCTGAGAAGTAATGTTCCAACAAATATTGGCATTAATATATACTCAGACAGTCAACCTGCAATAAAATCCTTGGACTCTGTGTTCCTTAACTCAAAAACGGCCATAGACTGCCGCAAATCTCTCAACGAGATGGCTGAGCAGTACAATATTCACCTAATATGGGTGCCTGGCCATAGGAACATACCGGGGAACTGCGAAGCAGATGTGTTAGCACGGCTAGGGACTACCTTACATATTCCAGATTCTAATCTGTTGGTATGCCTCTGGCCATCTGCAAGCTCTTACTGCGTGAGAAGGCTGTTATGATGGCCAATATTCGATGGGAAAATTGCAAGGGTTGTAACGACACCAAGCAAATATGGCCCCATTTAAACTTAAACCGCACACTAGATATGCTAGTGTTCTCAAGGCGTCAGATAGCACTACTGATATCTGCTATAACGGGTCGCTGCCTGATAGGCGAATTTGCAAAAACTATAGGTGCGAAGTATAATGACTATTGTATAAGCTGTCATGACGTGGAGGAAAAGGAATCAATTAAACACCTCTTGTGTGAGTGTCCTGCTTTTTGTGTAAGGCGTAAGCGAATTTTAGGAGCATATAGCTTTAGATTACTGGCTGACCTGGAAAACGTTAACTTACTTACTTTTAGTTAAATGTGGTATCACAATGGACTGAATAGTCTAAGTGAGCCTGAAATTTAATCGGGCTGCCACTTTAACCTAACCTAACCTAACAGAGGAAAATAATGTTTGTTAAATTTATTTGGGCAAAGCCCTATAGACTGCAAGATGGTTGGATGGACGCACGTTTCGGAATTACCACATTCCTCATCAGCATCCTCTACTTGCACCAAAACTATCAACCAATTATCAGAATAAATTCAGGCAGTTCACTAAACCCATGGTGAACCACACTTGAACCTTCCGAAAAAAGGTTTATGATAGCCTGCTTATGCCGAAATAAATTCATAGAAACATTTCTCTTTTCCTTTGCCACCACCAAATCATCGATTTGAGTGCAGTTGGCTGGGTTTATTTTGAGCGTGCTTCTTCTTACTTCATTCGTGTTTTGTTTTTTGTTGTGGGTTTGTACTTCAATCATATTTGTTGTTTTGATCTCAGCTTTAAAACCATTGTGTTGACTACTTGCAGCAAAATTATCAACCAATTATCAGAACAAATTCAGGCAGTTCACTAAATCCATGGTGAACCACACTTGAACCTTCCGAAAATTGGCAAAATTTTATTTCTATAGAAAATGGTGTCAACATTTTAATTCTATAGAGAATGTTGTCAAAATTTTAGTTCTATTGAAAATTTGTCAAAATTTTATTTCTATTGAAAATTTTGTCAAAATGTTATTTCTATAATTTTGACAAAATTTTATTTCTATAGAAAATTTTGTTAAAATTTTATTTCTATAGAAAATTTTGTTAAAATTTTATTTCTATAGAAAATTTTGTTAAAATTTTATTTCTATAGAAAATTTTGTTAAAATTTTATTTCTATAGAAAATTTTGTAAAATTTTATTTCTATAGAAAATTTTGTAAAATTTTATTTCTATAGAAAATTTTGTCAAACTTAATTATATACGTATTTAATCGGCCTTTTTTAGTTTAATATATACCACATATTGACTACCTTGCAATTTAGAAGACGGTGTTAGGAAGTTTTAAGATACCTTGCCATCGGCAAGTGATACCGCAACCCAAGTAATTCGATGGTGGATGACAGTCTTCAGTAGAAGTTTCTACGCAATCCATGGTGGAGGGTACATAAGATTCGGCCTTGCCGAACTTACGGCCGTGTATACTTGTCTGTGTTCACATAAACATCGTGCCGCATCTGAATGAATAAGTTAACACAATAATTCCGTATTCACTGTCCATTCCAAGAAACAATCAACACACGACTGAGGGGCAAAATGAAAATCATGTGTACCTAGTCAATGTTTTTATAAAATTCTTTTCGCTGCAAAAAAATTAAAAATTAAATGGTCACGAAAACAATGAACATGGTCTTTATGGCTTAATGGTTCTAGGAATGTCTATACGTAACCTATAAAAATACTATTTTCCCTGCGAAAAAGTAAAAAAAATTGAATGGTCAGGTACGTGATTTTCCCGACCATGTAATGGTCTCAAATTCTATCATTTAAATAATGGAACATGTTTGCGGCATATGAGAACCATTTAAATGCTTATTGCCAACATATATTTTTCTCCGCACGAAATTTATTTTTACAAAAACAAAATACATGGTTTTCGCGACAATTACATACTCTAGATAATCATTAAATGGATGCGGCACAGAAGAAAATACGTTAATTGGCCTAAAGTCAATCACCTCCTTCGCATCCCGTTTCTTTGGAATCGGAAAATTTTTATGGGTTTTCAAAATATCTGGATACCAAAGATCCATTAAAAATTCTGGCAATTGTTCCAGAGATCTCGTTCTCCCTAACTCACAATAAATTTGGAACTAAGCCATCAAAACCTGGACTTTTACCGCTTTCCATAGATCTAATTATATTTACGATTTCCTCAGGTCTAACGAATTGTAAACTGAAAACTGTATTTACAACACCCATTGTCAAAAAAAATAAGTCATCATTAGGGTAACATGCAATATTAGGGCTGTTTTCTTTTAGCACTGGATGCAACATTTGCATGGGCTATCCACACTGAAAAAAATATTGTCGTGAGGTCAAAGATTTCATGTCTTTAAAATACGAATACAAATTTTGCTTAGCATAGAAGAAGCATTTCTCTAAAATAAATTTATTTTCCTTGTCCAAAAGTCGATAAACTTTTCAATGAAGTCGTATTGTCCTTATAATTATGTGATCTGACTAAAAAATGGGTATCTTAACATGAAAGAAAAAATTTATAGGCTAAGGTCAACTTGACTTTAATAATTCAGAAAAATTCTTTAAATTTAATGAAATTGTCTTTAAATTTGTTGTCTTTTTACATCTTGACTACAAAGCAAAAAAATCGTTCAAATATAGGACATGTTTTTCAAAACTTTATTTTAAAGAAGTTTTTTACTTCAAACATAGCATAATTTCTACTGGAAGTCGAGTCCTAATTTGGAAAATAAAGTTGCCGTTAACTCGTTTTTAAAGAACTTTGATAGCATATGAAGAAAAAAAGCTGAGAAAGCGAAAAATTAAAATTTGCTTCCTAGAAGCAAGTACACAAAACCTAAATTTAAAAGAGAATTGTGTCTTAAAAGCATCCTTACTTGTATTCTCCGCTTCTTTGGCTCGGAATCAATACCAAATTTTTTAAAGTAAAGACAAAATCTTTGGAGCCGAGTATGTTTTTTTTTTCAGTGCAAAAAAAAAATCTGACTTTGAAAACATAACTCCTAAAATGATAATTGATAATTGGAATCTAGTTGGTCATATATTGCTTGGTATAATAAACGAATCACTAATGTGCGGAAGGTTCCCCGAAACCTGGAAAGTCACAATGATAACTCCAATTGAGAAGATTAATAACACAAAGAGAGCTGAGGAATTCCGTCCAATAAATACTATGATGACTTTTGAAAAATAATCGAAGTTGTGAAGCGACAAATGGAAGAATATATTGAAGAGGCCGAGATTTTGACCAAATTTCAATCGGGATTTCGGAAACATTTTTCTTGCGAGACAACAGTAAATTATGTTATAAATAGATGGAAAAATACAAAAGGCAAAAAATCAATAGCAATGTTTTTAGATTTTAAAAGAGAATTTGAAACTATAGATCATAAAATAATGTTAATGAAACTCTATATGTACGGCATACGGCACAGAACAAAAATGGTTTAAATCATATCTAACGAATAGAGAACAATTCACAAATATACATGGTGCAAAGCTGAGTACTATGTTCAGTTTTCAAGCTGAAAATCAGCTTGTTTGCACGGTTACTTTTTATACCCTCCACCATAGGATGGGGGTATATTAACTTTGTCATTCCGTTTGTAACACATCGAAATATTGCTCTAAGACCCCATAAAGTATATATATTCTGGGTCGTGGTGAAATTCTGAGTCGATCTAAGCATGTCCGTCCGTCTGTCCGGCTGTCCGTCCGTCTGTGGAAATCACGCTAACTTCCGAACGAAACAAGCTATCGACTTGAAACTTGGCACAAGTAGTTGTTATTGATGTAGGTCGGATGGTATTGAAAATGGGCCATATCGGACCACGTTTACGTATAGCCCCCATATAAACCGATCCCCAAATTTGGCTTGGGGAGCCTCCCGGCGCAGCAAAATTCATCCGATCCGGTTGAAATTTGGTACGTGGTCTTAGTATACGGTCTCTAACAACCATGCAAAAATTGGTCCATATCGGTCCATAATTATATATAGCCCCCATATAAACCGATCCCCAGATTTGACCTCCGGAGCCTCTTGGAGGGGCAAAATTCATCCGATCCGATTGATATTTGGTACCTGATGTTAGGTTAGGTTAGTTTAGGTTATGTGGCAGCCCGATGTATCAAGCTCACTTAGACTATTCAGTCCATTGTGATACCACAGTGGTGAACTTCTCTCTTATCACTGAGTGCTGCCCGATTCCATGTTAAGCTCAATGACAAGGGACCTCCTTTTTATAGCCGAGTCCGAACGGCGTTCCACATTCCAGTGAAACCACTTAGAGAAGCTTTGAAACCCTCAGAAATGTCACCAGCATTACTGAGGTGGGATAATCCACCGCTGAAAAACTTTTTGGTGTTCGGTCGTAGCAGGAATCGAACCCACGACCTTGTGTATGCAAGGCGGGCATGCTAACCATTGCACCACGGTGGCTCCCTACCTGATGTTAGTATATGGTCTCTAACAACCATGCAAAAATTGGTCCATATCGGTCCATAATTATATATAGCCCCCATATAAACCGATTCCCAGATTTGACCTCCGGAGACTTTTGGAGGGGCAAAATTCATCCGATCCGGTTGAAATTTGGTACCTGATGTTAGTATACGGCCTCTAAAAACCATGCAAAAATTGGTCCATATCGGTCCATAATTATATATAGCTCCCATATAAACCGATCCCCAGATTTGACCACCGGAGCCTCTTGGAGGAGCAAAATTCATCCGATCCGGTTGAAATTTGGTACCTGATGTTAGTTTACGGCCTCTCATAACCATGCAAAAATTGGTCCATATCGGTCCATAATTATATATAGCCCCCATATAAACCGATCCCCAGATTTGAACTCCGGAGCCTCTTGGAAGAGCAAAATTCATCCGATCCAGTTGAAATTTGGTACATGGTGTTAGTATATGGTCTCTAACAACCATGCAAAAATTGGTCCATATCGGTCCATAATTATATATAGTTCCCATATAAACCGTCCCCAGATTTGACGTCCGGAACCTCTTGGAGGAGCAAAAGTCATCCGATACGGTTGAAATTTGGTACATTTTGTCAATATATGGCCTCTAACAGCCATGTAAAAATTGGTCTTTAGTTATATATAGCCGATGACTTATTACACAAAAATTGGTCCATATCGCCAAAAATAATCTACCAAAACTTTATTTCCATAGAAAATTTTGTCAAATTTTATTACTATAGAAAGTTTTGTCAAAATTTCATTTCTATAGAAAGTTTTGTCAAAAGTTTATTTCTATACAAATGTTTGTCAAAATTTTATTTCCATAGAAAATTTTGTCAAAATTTTATTTCTATAGAAAATCTTGTAATCTCCCTAAACTTTATTTCCATAGAAAATTTTGTCAAATTTTATTACTATAGAAAGTTTTGTTAAAATTTCATTTCTATAGAAAGTTTTGTCAAAAGTTTATTTCTATAGAAATGTTTGTCAAAATTTTATTTCTATAGAAAATTTTGTAAAAAATTTATTTCTGTAGAAAATTTTGTCAACATTTTATTTCTATACAAAATTTTGTCAAAATTTTATTTCTATACAATATTTTGTCAACATTTTATTTCTATAGAAATTTTTGTCAAAATTGTATTGCTATAGAAAATTTTGTCAACATTTTACTTCCGTAGAAAATTTTGTCAACATTTTATTTCTATAGAAAATTTTGTCAAGTTTTTATTTCTATAGAAAATTTTGTCAAATTTTTATTTCTATAGAAAATTTTGTCAAAATTTTATTTCTATAGAAAATTTTGTCAAGGTTTCATTTCTATAGAAAATTTTGTCAAAATTTTATTTCTATAGAAAATTTTGTCAAACTAGATTATATACGTATTTAATCGGCCTTTTTTGTTTAATATATAGTATATATTAATATATAGTATATATATTATATACCCCGTATGGGCTAACTTACAATTTAGAAGACAGTGTTAAAAAGTTTTACGATACCTTGCCATCGGCAAGTGTTATCGCAACCCAAGTAATTCGATTGTGGATGACAGCCTTTAGTAGAAGTTCCTACGCAATCCATGGTGGAGGGTACATAAGATTCGGCCTGACCGAACTTACGGCCGTATATACTTGTTTTAATTAACTAATTTAGAAATATAAAATTATTTGCAATCAATTCCTTCTTTTCCATCCATTATTTGGCAAGACTCGATCAAAATATAATCGTCTTCATAAATATATTTGTACTTTTAATTTAGTTTTTTGGTGAAAAACCCGAACATGGTGAGTACTATGTTCGGTTTTTTCACCAAAACACTAAATCAAAAAACTTAGAAAACGAATGCGGAGTCCCCCAAGGTTCGATCTTGAGAGCACTGCTGTTTATTATTTATATTAATATAATGAGATAGTTCTATATGCTGATGACACATTAATATTTGCAGAAGGTGAATCACCGGAACTGTGTGAAAAATACTTGAAGGATGATTTAAAAAATGTAAATGATTGGTTAAAAATGAATAAACTAAAATTAAACGAAAAAAAGACAAAAGCTATGGAAATTAACATGACTAGTAAGATAAATATAGAGCTAAATGGAGAAACTATTGAGAAAGTGAATAAGATAAAATATCTTGGCTTTGTTATCGACCTCAAACTAAAATTTACTGAACACATAACATATTCTATGTGTTCAAAAAAATTGGTAAAAAATTGGATTCTTTAAGAGAATCAGAAGTAATATAAATATTATAACAGCTTTAAATATATACAATACTATCGTGAAACCGCACTTTGGATTTGGTTCTACAATTCTTTTTACTTGTTGTAACGGTTATCAATTAAACAACGATTGGCCCTAAATACGCTGAAATTAATAAATAAAATAAAAAAATGGATATGCACCGGATTATCTTAGCGAGAAAGTTCGATATGTTGGAAATGTACAACCATATGCACTACGCAATGGAGGAACTTTAGACTGCCACGAGTGACATCAGCAGCAATGCAGAAATCGTTACTCTACAAAGGATTACAAATATTTAACTCACTGCCTAATGAAGTGAAGAATGAGACAAATACAAATGTTTTCTATAAACAAATTACAATGTATGTGAAAAACAACTTTTGAGAGGAAGATATATGATTTTGTTAAATCTGTTAAAGTTTTTTGTAATTAAGAGTATAATACTATACTAATAATAATAAATAAAAAAATAACATCGTTGCACTGGTGTTCTATCCAGAACATCTCAACAGTGCAAGTCGCGCCGATGTTGCCAGATTGTATTTTGATAAAGTGACGCTTCTTCGATTCACAATAGCAATTTATTGTGACTAATTTATGTTTTTCGATAAATTCAAAGTGGTACAGTGTCATAAATAATCGCAGCAATAAATATTTATTACTAAGTGGAGCATTTCATACATTAAAAATTCAAGATTTCACTTCTTTTCTGTGATTGTTTTTGAACAGCTGATGACAGTGTTGCATATTTTTGGAGATGTCCTGGATAAACGAGTACTCTGTTTTCTTTTAGTCCTTCACGGCTTAGGGCATCCAGTGTTAAAAGAAAACAGCCCTATTATTCTTCAAGCTACTGATAGACTCGTAGAAGAATCTATTGAAAATAAAGGCCTTCTCATCGTCCTCAATAGCACTATGGCCATCCACCGATACAATCTCATTGAACCTTGTCTTGCTTCTACCCAATATATTATTATGAAATCTCCATATTTTCTTAGAGTCACCAGATTATTGTCTCAAATTCAATATGTAATAGTCCTCCATCAATTTCCTGCTACATAGTTTAACAATCTTACTAATCCTTCTAATACGTTTTAGCAAGCAGTTACTAGATTTTCTTCCCCCTCTCTCGCAAAAGCCTTTTCTTAAAACATATTAGTCCATATAGACCCTCAGTCATCCACGGAGAAACCTCATATGTAATATCATTAACCCTAGTAGTATTCAACAGGCTCTGTGTCTTAGCAGTAAACAGAATCTCTAACAAACTAGCGCATAAACGTGAAGGTTCTGAAACACTGTCAAGTTGCGCCAGTGCTGAATCAATGATGCCTGCATACTTCACTAAGTCAATTTCTTCATTCCACCTTATTATGTCCGGCTTATAATTAATATCCAAATCAATGCAACAACTTAGAAAATTGTGATCAGATAACTCATTTTCTATAGCATAAACTGACAAGTTCTCTGGATTATTGCTATAATCCAATCAATACATCTCTGACTCAAAGGTCTGGTACCGTAAGCATGACATGAGTGCAAATTATGTTCAATAAGGAGAGTAGATAATTCTCTATAACTTCTGCTGAGGCCAAAAGAATCAACATTCACGTCACTTACAAATAGCACAAAATAAGAACTAAGGTTGTGAAGAATAATTTCCATTTTTCTCAAAAGAATATCAATTGGACATCGAGGTGACCTATAATCTGACATTATCGACAACTTCCGTCTTTCAATCTTAACATCTGGCAACTCAATCACGAGAATTTCAACGCTATCCTCGCTACTTTTCAATATTACACGGTGTTTCAAATTTACGTTTACGTAGACAGAGGTTCCTCCAAAACCATAAAATCTCTCACAATGGATACCATTAAAACCACCTATAGAATATAGACCAACATTTTGGCTACGGAACCATGTTTCCTGCATTGCTATAATGTCAGGCAACTTCGTAAAACTACTAATTACATTTCTATATCGATTAAATTTACTAATTGAAGATACACTCCTTATATCAACCGAAAGTACATTTAATTTAAATTATGATTATCAAAAAATGTATTTTAAAAATTGATTGTTTTAAAATATTTGGAATTCATAGAATATTCATAATTAAGAAACTGGCTTTAAGGAGACAACAACAATTCTTTTTTTTTTTTCATTATTCAACCGTCGAACTGAACGGACGTGTTTTCTAATAGCGGAGTATTTCATCGTAATAAGTACTTATTACGAGTTTCACGTGTGGTGGAAATAATAAACCACCATGCAGCGAAATTCAAAGTCATCCACTGCTAACTTCAGGGCCCAGTGGACGGGTAACGACTGAATTCATAAATTTGGGCAGCGACCAAGAGTCAGGCCCAATTAGTCGACCTGTAGACGGGTCGACACGCGGTGACACTTTGGCAAGTCGAACCTTTTCTAAGGTGACGACATCAAAAGGAGGCAATCCCTCTCGAAAGAGATTCAAGGAACGAAGAAATGCTTTGTTTATCCTAAAGAAATTAGGATCAGTCGACCCAAGCACGTTGTCGGCTAAGCAAAGCGATTCCTTAAAATGGGCTCAAGGAATTCTTGAAGCTGGAAAAAGGGAACTATCACCGGATGAGCTGCCATCCTCTAAACGGGATCAAAGATCGTTTGACTCAGTTGCAAAAGACAGCCTTGTGATGGCAATTATTAATAAAGGACCATTGGACGGTATGATTTCAAGGCAAAAATGGGGGGAAATTGAGAACGCGATGTCTGGTGTCTACTCAGAGGTGCGAAAAAAGTTTCCCGGACCAAGTCCTCGACGGCAAGATGCTGGATGATATCAAGGATGATATAAGTTAATAGCTTTTGCGGACCAGAGGTCTATGGATTGCTTTAAAGCTGCATTGATGCTGATTGTTAAAGTTGGGAAGGAGCCGCTTTGGAGTTAGTCGATAAAAAAGACATACCGGCTAAACCTATAGCACATGCATGGATACCGGCAAACCCTCCTGATCCTGAGTCAATACTAGAGAGACTAAAAGAATGTAACCCAGATCTTCCAACCGCCGATTGGAAGGTTGGTCGTTTGGATGAGGTGGATGGACCAAGACGACATGCGGTGTTTATATTAAACATAGAGTCGCTGCCACATCTAGCCCAGACCCAAGGACGCGTAAGTTATGGCTTTCATGATATCCATATGAAGGTATACAAAAGCGATCAGCCAAAGGATTCCGAAACGGACAAGCCTCCGGTAGAGTCAGCAGTGAAAAAATCTCCTAGCGAAGCCGAAGGAGACATAAAACCTGCAGATTATGGCAAAAATCATATGCGGGAAGTTTCTACAGGCTCAAGCCTCGCCAAAGCTGAACCGCGGATTGTTGCGAGAGTCACCGAGATCTGTGAAGAGGAACCCCTTGATGACTCAATTGAAGCGGCTGATGTGACGGTGGTTGAAAATTTGGATGGTTCTACAGTTCCTCCAGATAAATCTTCACCATTGTAAGGCCGCTTGTGCTGCCTTAAAAGTTCTCCTGATGAAAGGAGACATATATATAGTTCTTATTCAAGAACCAAGAATCAAGAATAAGATCTGTGAATTAAGCACTCCGGGTTTCAAACTTTTGCATAACGATAACGATATAAATCGAGCATGTATAATTGCTAAAAACGAACTAAACTTTTTTCTGCTTCCTTCATTGAGCAATGCAGACACTGTCGTAGCCAGTCTAGAGATATCCACATGCAAATATTGGGTATCTTCGGTCTACATGGGACATGATAGGGAGATGCTGCCCTGTGCCGTTAAGACCTTTGTTGAGGAGTCACTAAAAACAAAGACAAAACTCATTATGGGATGCGATGCAAATGCACATCATAGTATTTGGGGAAGTAGTGATACTAATGCAAGGGGAGAGTCGCTAATAGAGTTTATTTTGCGTACTAACCTGGTAGTTTGCAATAAGGGAGATGCACCAACCTTCGTCACCAGGAACAGACAAGAGGTTTTGGACGTAACGTTGACCTCTCCGGAACTGAATGATAAGATATCTGAGTGGCAAGTTTTGAGGGAACATAGCTTCTCAGATCATCGCTACATCAGTTTCAGATTGGCTGTTCGTACTTCAAAGACCATATTTCCGCCAAATGTTAGGAAAGCTGATTGGAATAGGTATAGGGAATCGTTCAATTTGATGATGCCGGAGAAAAATATGAGTACTGTGCAAGATATCGAACACGCAGTGGAGCGGATTACTAAGGCCTTCAACATTTCACTGAAAGCTGCTTGCCCTAGAGAAAAGCCAAGGGGAAAAAATCGGCCGCCATGGTGGACTACGGAGTTAAGTAATATGAGATAATCCTGCAGGAAGCTCTTTAACAAAGTAAAGTCCACAAGAGCTCCGGACGATTGGGATACTTACAAGATGAATCTGAGAGCATATAAACGAGAACTGAGAAGGTCTCAACAAAACTCTTGGAATGATTACTGTAGCAGCATTGAGAATACGTCAGAGGCTTCCAGACTACGGAGGGTACTAGCATCCACTAACACCGCTCCAGGTTTCATTAAAACATCGGAGGGAAATTGGACAACGTCCAGTGAGGAGACGTTGGAGGTACTTTTGGATACACACTTCCCTGGAAATCCGACGGTTGAACCATGTTCCGGCGGTGTAACAGAGGCTCAGCGATCATTTCCTATCGAGGAAATTGTGTCGGAATCTAGAATAAAATGGGCTTTAAATAGCTTTGGACCATTGAAATCCCCCGGACCTGATGGAATTACTCCGGCGGAGTTACAGGCAGTGGCTGAAAGAATTATCCCCGGGTTGACGGTGATATATAAACGATGTGTAAACTTAGCATATATTCCAGAAAAGTGGAGAGAAACAAAAGTCGTCTTCATACCTAAAGCAGGAAAAGCCTCTCACTCGAGTGCGAAGGATTTCCGACCAATCAGCTTATCCTCATTCCTACTTAAGACCCTGGAGAGGATGATAGACATGTATCTTAGAACTAGCGTGGATTCAAGTTTGCTCTCGAAACGACAGCATGCATACTCAAAGGGCAGGTCGACTGAGACCGCATTGCATGAACTAGTCAGCTTTATTGAAAGCTCACTATCTGTCAAAGAATACACAATCGTGGCGTTTCTAGACATCGAAGGGGCGTTCAATAATGTCCATCCGAGCTCGATATTAAATGGACTGACAACTCTGAATGTTGATCCAGGTATACTTAGGCTGTTAGACGAACTTCTAAGGAAGAGACGCATTTCAGCCACACTAGGGCAAGCAAACATACAAAGGTATGTGAACAGAGGCACTCCTCAAGGAGGAGTTCTATCACATCTTCTTTGGAATGTTGCTATAAACAACTTTCTGGTTTCCCTAGAAAAAGAAAGGATAAAAGTGGTGGCATACGCAGATGATGTGGCGCTAGCGGTCAGTTGAAAATTCCCATCCACAATTATACAGAGAGCTCTCGGGATGACTGAGAAATGGGCGAAAGATACTGGGCTTGGTGTAAATCCAGCAAAGACAGAACTAGTCATGTACTGCAAAGATCGCAAAACTCCCACGGTTAGGCCCATTTCCTTAGGGGGTACTGAAATTCCCTTTGGTGAGTGTGCAAAATACCTTGGCGTTATTTTGGACAGGAAGCTGAATTTTAGGCTTAATATTGAAGAGAGGGCGAGAAAAGCCACGGTAGCTTTGTACTCCTGCAAAAAGGCAATAGGGAAAAAGTTGGGACTAAAACCAAAAATTGTGCATTGGCTATACACGGCAGTAGTTAGACCTATAATGCTATATGGTGTTGTAGTCTGGTGGCCGGCACTTCAGAAACCGACTAAAGTTCAGGGTATGGCGAGCTTATGTATCTCAGGCGCATTTAGTAAGACAGGAACAGACTCCCTTAATGTCATGCTACATCTATTGCCTTTAGACATTTTGGCCAAACAGTCAGCTGCAACAACGGCTGTGCGGTTGCGCGAGCTATCGCTGTGGTCGGAAAAAATGTACGGTCATAGTTCGGTCCTCAAAGTAATGCCAGATGTGCCTAACGTAGTGGATTACACCCTGGCAAAACCACTTTTCGACAAAAAGTTTGAAACTCTAATTCCCAACAGTGAGGCGTGGTGTACACAGACCCCGGGGAATAAAAGATATATAGATTTCTATACTGATGGCTCCAAATTGAATGGACAAGTGGGGTTCGGAGTATATTCTAAAGATCTGGAAATTCGAATAGCGAAAAGATTACCTAATCACTGTAGCGTTTTTCAGGCTGAAATATTGGCAATAAGAGAGGTGGTGAATTGGCTGAGAAGTAATGTTCCAACAAATATTGGCATTAATATATACTCAGACATCCAACCTGCAATAAAATCCTTGGACTCCGTGTTCCTTAACTCGAAAACGGCCATAGACTGCCGCAAATCTCTCAACGAGATGGCTGAGCAGTACAATATTCACCTAATATGGGTGCCTGGCCATAGGAACATACCGGGGAACTGCGAAGCAGATGTGTTAGCACGGCTAGGGACTACCTTACATATTCCAGATTCTAATCTGTTGGTATGCCTCTGGCCATCTGCAAGCTCTTACTGCGTGAGAAGGCTGTTATGATGGCCAATATTCGATGGGAAAATTGCAAGGGTTGTAACGACACCAAGCAAATATGGCCCCATTTAAACTTAAACCGCACACTAGATATGCTAGTGTTCTCAAGGCGTCAGATAGCACTACTGATATCTGCTATAACGGGTCGCTGCCTGATAGGCGAATTTGCAAAAACTATAGGTGCGAAGTATAATGACTATTGTATAAGCTGTCATGATGTGGAGGAAAAGGAATCAATTAAACACCTCTTGTGTGAGTGTCCTGCTTTTTGTGTAAGGCGTAAGCGAATTTTAGGAGCATATAGCTTTAGATTACTGGCTGACCTGGAAAACGTTAACTTAAGCAGTTTGTTAATGTTTTTGGAGCAATCTGGTTGGTTCCACAAAAGTAAATAATAGAGAAGGTTCAGTGGTTAAGACTAGAAGTGCCCATATGTAATAGGTACTTTTAGTTAAATGTGGTATCACAATGGACTGAATAGTCTAAGTGAGCCTGAAATTTAATCAGGCTGCCACTTTAACCTAACCTAACGTGTACATTAGTAGTGTTTTTCCTAGTTTACGACGTGCTCTTCGCTAATTATTATTTTTCATATTAGCCTGATAATGAAACAGCCTGATACTCAAATATCATACAGTTTGCGTCGGCGTCACCCAGTTCAGTTCTCCGCCGACTTTACGAAACGAAACTTACGAAAGTAAGTAAGGATGTATCGCACGATTTCCCCTTACTTACTAACCGATCTTACTTAAAGTTAGCACAATTTAATCTTCTGAAAAAATTATAGAAATCGGTTCAGATTTATATATAGCTCCATTGCCCGATTTTCTCAAATCACAGTTGCGTCTTTTGTGATTACAAATTCATATAAAAGAATGTTAGTACATTAAGAAATACTGTTAAAATTTGTGTTTCTATTTCTTTCATTTTCATAACAAAACATTTTTCTTTGTAAAATTAAAAACAAGTATATACGGCTGTAAGTTCGGCAAGGCCGAAGCTCATGTACCCTCCACCATGGATTGCGTAGAAACTTCTACTGAAGACTGTCATCCACAATCGAATTACTTGGGTTGCGGTATCACTTGCCGATGGCAAGGTATCTTGAAACTTCCTAATACCGTCTTCTAAATTGCAAGGTAGTCAATATGTGGTATATATTAAACTAAACAAGGCCGATTAAATACGTATATAAGTTTGACAAAATTTTCTATAGAAATAACATTTTGATAAAAGTTTATATAGAAATAAAATTTTGACAAAATAAAATTGGCAAATTTTTCTATAGAAATAAAATTTTGTCTAAATTTTCTATAGAAATAAAATTTTGTCAAAATTTTCTATAGAAATAAAATTTTGTAAAAATTTTCTATAGAAATAACATTTTGGCAAAATTTTCTATAGAAATAAAATTTTGACAAAATTTTCTATAGAAATAACATTTGTTTTGTTTTGTTATTGTTGGTTTTGTTCTTTAAGCTTTGTTGTTGTTTTTTATTGCAGCTTAAAACCATACATTGACTAAACTACAAGTGTAGCTTAACCAAAAGAGGAAAAGAATGTTTGTCAAATTTATTTGGGCAAAGCCCTATAGACTGCAAGATGGTTGGATGGACGCACGTTTCGGAATTACCACATTCCTCATCAGCATCCTCTACTTGCAGCAAAACTATCAACCAATTATCAGAATAAATTCAGGCAGTTTATTAAACCCAACAAAAACCACACTTGAACCCTCCGAAAAAAGGTTTTACATTGATAGCCGGCTTATGCCGAAATAAATTCGAAACAAACATATCTCTTTTCCTATGCCACTGTCAAATCATCGATTTGAATTCACATGGCTGGGTTTATTTTGAGCGTGCCTCCTCTTCTTTTTCCATTTGTTTTGTTTTGTTATTGTTGGTTTTGTTCTTTAAGCTTTGTTGTTGTTTTTTATTGCAGCTTAAAACCATACATTGACTAAACTACAAGTGTAGCTTAACCAACAGAGGAAAAGAATGTTTGTCAAATTTATTTGGGGAAAGCCCTATAGACTGCAAGATGGTTGGATGGACGCACGTTTCGGAATTACCATATTCCTCATCAGCATCCTCTACTTGCAGCAAAACTATCAACCAATTATCAGAATTGTTGGGTTTAATAAACTGCCTGAATTTATTCTGATAATTGGTTGACAGTTTTGCTGCAAGTAGAGGATGCTGATGAGGAATGTGGTAATTTCGAAACGTGCGTCCATCCAACCATCTTGCAGTCTATAGGGCTTTGCCCAAATAAATTTGACAAACATTCTTTTCCTCTGTTGGTTAAGCTACACTTGTAGTTTAGTCAATGTATGGTTTTAAGCTGCAATAAAAAACAACAACAAAGAAATAACATTTTGACAAAATTTTCAATAGAAATAAAATTTTGACAAAATTTTCAATAGAATTAAAATTTTGACAACATTTTCTGTAGAAATAAAATTTTGCCAAAATTTTCTATAGAAATAAAATTTGACAAAATTTTCTATAGAATATGGACCAATTTTTGTGTGATTGGGGATCGGCTGTATATAACTATAGACCTATATGGACCAATTTTGGCATGGTTAGGTTAGGTTAGGTTAGGTTATGTGGCAGCCCTATGTATCAGGCTCACTTAGACTATTCAGTCCATTGTGATACCACATTGGTGAACTTCTCTCTTATCACTGAGTGCTGCCTGATTCCATGTTAAGCTCAATGACAAGGGACCTCCTTTTTATAGCCGAGTCCGAACGGCGTTCCACATTGCAGTGAAACCACTTAGAGAAACTTTGAAACCCTCAGAAATGTCACCAGCATTACAGAGGTGGGATAATCCACCGCTGAAAAACTTTTTGGTGTTCGGTCGAAGCAGGAATCGAACCCACGACCTTGTGTATGCAAGGCGGGCATGCTAACCATTGCACCACGGTGGCTCCCAATTTTGGCATGGTTATTAGCGGCCATATACTAACACCACGTTGCAAATTTCAACCGGAACGGATGAATTTTGCTTCTCAAGGAGGCTCCTGAGATCAAATCACTGAGTTCTGCCTGATTCCATGTTAAGCTCAATGACAAGGGACCTCCTTTTTATAGCCGAGTCCGAACGGCGTTCCACATTGCAGTGAAACCACTTAGAGAAACTTTGAAACCCTCAGAAATGTCACCAGCATTACAGAGGTGGGATAATCCACCGCTGAAAAACTTTTTGGTGTTCGGTCGAAGCAGGAATCGATCCCACGACCTTGTGTATGCAAGGCGGGCATGCTAACCATTGCACCACGGTGGCTCCCAATTTTGGCATGGTTATTAGCGGCCATATACTAACACCACGTTGCAAATTTCAACCGGATCGGATGAATTTTGCTTCTCAAGGAGGCTCCTGAGATCAAATCTGGGGAACGGTTTATATGTGGGCTATATATAATTTTGGACCGATATGGACCAATTTTTGCATTGTTCTTAGAGACCATATAACACCACGTTGCAAATTTCAACCGAATCGGATGAATTTTGCTCCTCCAAGAGGTTCCGGAGGTCAAATCTGGGGATCGATTTATATGGGGGCTATATATAATTATGGACCGATATGGACAAATTCTTGCATGGTTGTTAGAGACCATATACTAACACCACATACCAAATTTCAATCGGATCGGATGAAATATGCTACTCTTATAGACTCAGCAAGCCAAATCTGGGGGTCCGTTTATATGGGGGCTATACGTAAATGTGTACCGATATGGCCCATTTGCAATACCACCCGACCTACATCAATAACAACTACTTGTGCCGAGTTTGAAGTCGATAACGTGTTTCGTTCGGAAGTTGGCGTGATTTCAACGGACGGACGGACGGACGGACGGACGGACATGCGTAGATCGACTCAGAATTTCACCACGACCCAGAATATATATACTTTATGGAGTCTTAGAGCAATATTTCGATGTGTTACAAACGGAATGACAAAGTTAATATACCGCCATCCTATGGTGGAGGGTATAATAATCAAAGACAATAAACTTGAGGAAGATAGGAAATTGGCTTGCGTCATACCAAATGTTGCATTTACCATGTTAGTTCCATACATGTTTGTAAATGAAAAACTTAAGTTTCTTAATGAAACAATGTTAAATTTTAGGCAACAACAAAGAAATAAAATTTTCCCCTTTAAGGAAATTTATTTCGTGCACTTAATTTCTTTTTATTTGCATTCTAATGCTATGTCAATACTTGTCGTATACGCGTTTGGATCGAGATCGATGAAACTAACGTTGTAAATGGTTTGATCTCCTCAGTAGCCAATTTCCTATCTTCCTTGAGTTTATTGTCTTTGATAATAATAAGGACAGTTTTGATTTGTAAAAAAACGATACTAAAAATTAAAAACTCTTTGCTGTTTGTAAGTGACTGCATAAAACATCACATTAATTGCCAAATAAATTGCACTTTTTGTGAAATATGGGTAGAAATAGACGCTACAGCAGACATAAATATTACAAAAATGTTCGGTGCATCTTAAACCCATGACGGGTCAAACCCGTGACAGAGTATTAAAAAAAATAGAGATGGAAACCGGGAGGGTTGACGAAAGATATCAACATAACACAGCGAGAGAATCAAAAGAGAGCAATGTCTGTGAAACCGCCTGTATGTTGTTTCGGAAATCTGTTGTATCCAAAGTCCAAAAATGTTGATATGCTTCTAAATATTATTTAATTTGAATATTAGAATGAGTATTCGGAGTGTAGAGAATATACGTTCGGAACCAAGAGAATAGACATTTGAAAAAAGACAGCATGTATTTTCGTCTTGAGAGCAGCATTTTATGTACACAGTCTTACACAAGTTTACATACGGTTTAAGAAATTGTATTTTCTTTAATTATTAAAATATAATAAAATATGCATATATATGCTTTAGATTTTGTAAATTAATTTGAAAAACAAAGTATTTGTCCATTTTCAAGAAGATGTTTTTAGTCTGGATTATAAACAACAACAAGAAACATGTTTAGTTATAAGGTAAAAACCTCAAGGGTATGTAAACTTATGTGAGACTGTGTATGTGTGGACATGTGTTTTGTTTATCATTTTGGCATTATGGGCACAATTTTTTTCTTGGTTCGTTAGAAGAAATCGGAACGTACGAGGAGTAAGTCAAAATATTTAGGCAAAGGAAATTAAAAAACAAGTGAGTAAAGCAGAAATTCGGGCGGGGCCGACTATATCATACCCTAAACCACCCCCACTGAATTAGTAAACATTTGTGGGGTATCAATGGTATAGGTTTGGGGAAAAACCGCATTTCCACATTTAAGAACATTAAGGGGCACATGGGAGTTTTATCACAATCTGAACAGAAATGTCTGACATTAGGAGCTATAGTTGATTCTGAACCTAAAGAGTTAGTATGCCACTAATATTGAGTCCATTATTAAACAAGTATATACGGCCGTAAGTTCGGCCAGGCCGAAGCTTATGTACCCTCCACCATGGATTGCGGACAAACTTCTACTGAAGACTGTCATCCACAATCGAATTACTTGGGTTGCGGTAACACTTGCCGATGG
The DNA here is from genome assembly GCF_050003625.1 of Haematobia irritans. Taxonomy (NCBI): domain Eukaryota; kingdom Metazoa; phylum Arthropoda; class Insecta; order Diptera; family Muscidae; genus Haematobia; species Haematobia irritans. Next base: position 92,358,492 of record NC_134398.1, read on the forward strand.
CAAGGTATTTTAAAACTTCCTAACACCGTAATAAAGTTTAAAGTTTCTATAGAAATAAAATGTTGACAAAATAAAATTTTGACAACATTTTCTATAGAAGTAAAATTTGGAAACAATTTTCTATAGAAATAAAATTTGGAAAAAATTTTCTATAGAAATAAAATTTTGACAAAATTTTCTATAGAAATAAAATTTGGAAAAAATTTTCTATAGAAATAAAATTTGGAAAAAAATTTCTATAGAAATAAAATTTTGACAAAATTTTCTATAGAAATAAAATTTTGACAAAATTTCCTCTAGAAATAACATTTTGACAATGTTTTCTATAAATAAAATTTTGGTAGATTATTTTTGGTTCGAGTGGCAACCATGATTATGAACCGATATGGACCAATTTTTGTGTGATTGGGGATCGGCTATATATAACTATAGACCTATATGGACCAATTTTGGCATGGTTATTAGCGGCCATATACTAACACCATGTACCAAATTTCAGCCGGATCGGATGAAATTTGCTTCTCTTAGAGCAATCGCAAACCAAATTTGGGGGTCCGTTTATATGGGGACTATACGTAAAAGTGGAACGATATGGACCAATTTTGGCATGGTTATGAGCGGCCATATACTACCATCACGTCGGAAATTTCAACCGGATTGGATGAATTTTGCTCCTCTAAGAGGCTCCGGAGGTCAAATCTGGTGGTCGGCTTATATGGGGGCTATATATAATTATGGACCGATATGGACCAATTTTGGCATGGTTGTTAGAGACAATATACTAACACCACGTAGCAAATTTCAATCGGATCTGATGACTTTTGCTCCTCTAAGAGGCCCCGGAGGTCAAATCTGAGGATCGGTTTATATGGGGGCTATATATAATTATGGGCCGATGTGGACCAATATTGGGGGCTATATATAATAATGGACCGATATGGACCAATTGTGACATGGTTGTTAGAGACAATATACTAACACCACGTACCAAATTTCAATCGGATCGGATGACTTTTGCTCCTCTAAGAGGCCCCGGAGGTCAAATCTGAGGATCGGTTTATATGGGGGCTATATAATTATGGGCCGATGTGGACCAATTTTTGCATGGTCATTAGAGAACATATACCAACACCATTTACCAAATTTCAGCCGGATCGGATGAATTTTGGTTCTCTTAGAGGCTCCGCAAGCCAAATCGGAGGATCGGTTTATATGGGGGCTATATGTAATTATGGACCGATATGGACCAATTTCTGCATGGTTGTTAGATACCATAACTAACACCATGTACCAAATTTCAGCCGGATCGGATGAAATTTGCTTCTCTTAGAGCAATCGCAAGCCAAATTTGGGGGTCCGTTTATATGGGGGCTATACGTAAAAGTGGACCGATATGGCCCATTTGCAATACCATCCGACCTACATCAATAGCAACTACTTGTGCCAAGTTTCAAGTCGATAGCTTGTTTCGTTCGGAAGTTAGCGTGATTTCAACAGACGGACGGACATTCTCAGATCGACTCAGAATTTCACCACGACCCAGAATATATATACTTTCTGGGGTCTTAGAGCAATATTTCGATGTGTTACAAACGGAATGACAAAGTTAATGTACCCCCATCATATGGTGGAGGGTATAAAGAGATGAAATCGCTGAATTAGTGTGGGTAATAAAGCCAAACTTCTGAAAATAGGATAATAGATTTATGAAAGAGCTACATGTAAGTCTAAATACGATCAGCTCATACATGTACATTTGAAAATCGAGCAACATTGGTTAATAAATAAGAGTATTATGGCCAAATTTGAGAAAATCGATCGATGCGTATATATGGGTTGACGGTGATATATAAACGATGTGTAAACTGAGCATATATTCCAGAAAAGTGGAGAGAAACAAAAGTCGTCTTCATACCGAAAGCGGGAAAAACCTCTCACTCGAGTGCGAAGCATTTCCGACCAATCAGCTTATCCTCATTCCTACTTAAGACCCTGGAGAGGACGATAGACATGTATCTTAGAACTAGCGTGGATTCAAGTTTGCTCTCGAAACGACAGCATGCATACTCGAAGGGCAGGTCTACTGAGACCGCAAAGAATACACAATCGTGCCGTTTCTAGACATCGAAGGGGCGTTCAATAATGTCCATCCGAACTCGATATTAAATGGACTGACAACTCTGAATGTTGATCCAGGTATACTTAGGCTGTTAGACGAACTTCTAATAAAGAGACGTATTTCAGCCACACTAGGGCAAGCAAACATACAAAGGTATGTGAACAGAGGCACTCCCCAAGGAAGAGTTCTATCACCTCTTCTTTGGAATGCTGCTATAAACAACCTTCTGGTTTCCCTAGAAAAAGAAAGGATAAAAGTGGTGGCATACGCAGATGATGTGGCGCTAGCAGTCAGGGGAAAATTCCCATCCACAATCAGAGATATTATACAGAGAGCTCTCCGGATGACTGAGAAATGGGCGAAAGATAATGGTCTTGGTGTAAATCCAGCAAAGACAGAATTAGTCATGTACTGCAAAGATCGCAAAACTCCCGCGGTTAGGCCCATTTCCTTAGGGGGTACTGAAATTCCCTTTGGTGAGTGTGCAAAATACCTTGGCGTTATTTTGGACAGAAAGTTGAATTTTAGGCTTAATATTGAAGAGAGGACGAGAAAAGCCGCGGTAGCTTTGTACTCCTGCAAAAAGGCAATAGGGAAAAAGTGGGGACTAAGACCAAAAATTGTGCATTGGCTATACACGGCAGTAGTTAGACCTATAATGCTATATGGTGTTGTAGTCTGGTGGCCGGCACTTCAGAAACCGACTTGTTTAGATAAAGTTCAGCGTATGGCGAGCTTATGTATCTCAGGCGCATTTAGTAAGACAGGAACAGACTCCCTTAATGTCATGCTACATCTATTGCCTTTAGACATTTTGGCCAAACAGTCACCTGCAACAACAGCTGTGCGGTTGCGCGAGCTATCGCTGTGGTCGGAAAAAAGTTACGGTCATAGTTCGGTCCTCAATGTAATGCCAGATGTGCCTAACGTAGTGGATTACACCCTGGCAAAACCACTTTTCGACAAAAAGTTTGAAACTCTAATTCCCAACAGTGAGGCGTGGTGTACACAGACCCCGGGGAATAAAAGATATATAGTTTTCTATACTGATGGCTCCAAATTGAATGGACAAGTGGGGTTCGGAGTATATTCTAAAGATCTGGAAATTTGAATAGCGAGAAGATTACCTAATCACTGTAGTGTTTTTCAGGCTGAAATGTGAGAGGTGGTGAATTGGCTGAGAAGTAATGTTCCAACAAATATTTGCATTAATATGTACTCAGACAGTCAACCTGCAATAAAATCCTTGGACTCTGTGTTCCTTAACTCGAAAACGCCCATAGGCTGCCGCAAATCTCTCAACGAGATGGCTGAGCAGTACAATATTCACCTAATATGGGTGCCTGGCCATAGGAACATACCGGGGAACTGCGAAGCAGATGTGTTAGCAAGGCTAGAAACTACCTTACATATTCCAGGGGAACTAGAATCTGTTGGTATGTCTTTGGCTATCTGCAAGCTCTTAGTGCGTGAGAGGCTGTTATGATGGCAAATGTTCGATGGGAGAATTGCAGGGTTGTAACGACACCAAGCAAATATGGCACCATTTAAACTTAAACCGCACACTAGATATGCCAGTGTTCTCAAGGCGTCAGATAGCACTCTTGATATCTGCTATAACCAAGGCCGTATTCAGGGGGGGGGGTGAGGGGGATCAAACCCCCCCCGAAATGAATGAATATTTTTATATAAATAAATATATATTTTTAGCTGCATAGAAAAATCTTATCGAAGATGTTGAAGAGAAGGTGGAGGTTTTATTTTGTAAAACGCTTACCTATAAAACTTGCACAAATCATAGAATACTAGTTGAAAAGTCCGTCAAACGACGGTAGAAAAAAACAAATTGTTTTTGTTCTCGCACCACAAATTTCATTTTTGGAAAATATATTTCTGCTTTTTATGTGTGTTTGTTGTTCTTTTTGTGAACATGACTCGCTTTGTTTGGCCATAGCAACAACAACGAAACAGCCAAACACACATGTGTAAATGAAATGGAGCAAAACCTGCGAAAAGAACCTGCCTAATTCAGCGATGGAAGCAATAAAGAGATATTTCCAAACGTGCATATTCTTTTAAAAATTTTGGTCACTTTGCCAGTTACTCAGGGATGGAAAATACAATTTTTAAGAAAGTACAAAAAAGGTATTTTTTGAGCGGAAAGGTACTTTTTACTAAATTTCAAAAAAAATTTCACTGGAAGATTATTGTCAAGAGACTGAATTTTAAAGAAAATAAAATTTTGACAAAATTTTCTATAGAAATAAAATTTTGCAAAAATTTCCTATAGAAATAAAATTTTTACAAAATTTTCTATAGAAATAAAATCTTGCAAAAATTCTATATAGAAATAAAATTTTGACAACATTTTCTACCGAAATAAAAAATCGATAATATAGAATCGCATTCTTTCTTCGACTAAAACTTTCTTGAAGTTCAACAAAATCCTGTTTTTGACTATGTCTTTTACAAAATCGAGATTTTCTTCCCACATGAACATGTCGGTTTTGCCATATTTGTAAAAGACTATTAGCAAATAAGGTTGATAAAGACTTTCTCAAAATATTAAAATATTTTGTCAAAGCTATTGTACCCTAAATCTGATATCGACTCAAAAATGTCTACTCAAAAGGTACTAAATTATTCGCGGGGGTACTACGGTAATGACCGGGGTGAAAAAGGTTTGAAAAAAGTACTATAGTACTGCATTTTCCATCCCTGCAGTTACTACGTGCTCATCCGAACGTTCATTTTCAACAATGAAGAGATTAAAGACGTATCTTAGAAATTCGACTAGCGAGAGTAGACTCAAAGGATTGGCATTAATTTCGGTTCATCGCCGAATAAATGTGCCGACTGAAGATGTCATTGATTTATTTGCTGCCCAAAAAGCCCGTCGGCTCAATTTAATAGTATAAAAATATTGTATACATACCTATGCATAAATAACATTTTCTACACATCAGATTATATTAATATATTTTTTTTAAAGTTGAACCCCCCCGAATTAAAATCCTGGCTACGGCCTTGGCTATAACGGATAGGAGATTTTGCAAAAACTATTGGTGCGAAGTATAATGACTATTGTATGAGCAGTCATGAAGCGGAGGAAAAGGAATCAATTAGATACCTCTTGTGTGAGTGTCCTTTTTGTGTAGGGCGTAAGCGAATTTTAGGAGCATATAGCTTTAGATTACTGGCGGACCTGGAAAACGTTAACTTAAGCAGTTGTTAATGTTTTTAGAGCAATCAGGTTGATTCAACAAAAGTAAATAATAGAGAAGGTTCAGTGATTAAGACTAGAAGTGCCCATATGTAATTGGTACTTTTAGTTAAATGTGGTATCACAATGGACTGAAGGTCTAAGTGAGCCTGAAATTTAATCGGGCTGCCACTTTAACCTAACCTAACCTAACCTATATATGGGAGCTATATCTAAATCTGAACCGATTTCGATAATATTTCCCAGATTTAGTTGATACCACAGAAGGTTACCTTGTGCTAAATTAGAGTAAGATCGGGTACTAAATAAGGATATTATGGTCAGAAATAAATTTGTAAGGGGTAATTTTTTCAAAAACGGGCGATACATATATATGGGAGCTATATCTAAATCTAAACCGATTTGAATTATATTTTGCAGGTTTTGTTGATATTACAGGAGATTACCTTGTGCTAAATTTAAGTAAAATCGGTTTATACATGAGGCCACTACGGTCAAAAATAGGGTTATAAGAGGCAAATTTTTGAAAATTGGGCGCTACATATATATGGGAACTATATCTACATCTGAACCGATTTGGATGACATTTTGCACATATAGTTAGTACTATAGAACATTATAGTAATTTGAGTAATATTGGTTGATAAATAAGGGTTTTATGGCCAAATTTCTGAAAACCGGCGATACATATATATGGGTACTATAGCTAACTCTGAACCGATTTCGATGATTTTTGGCACATATAGTAAATACTATAGAAAATTAGATTTGGCCGACATAGAGTCAGATCGGTTAATAAATAAGGCACTTATCGCCAAATTTGGGGAAATCGGCCGATACCTATATATGGGAGCTATATCTAATTCTGAACCGATTTCGATGAAATTTGGCACACTTAAAGGGTGGTCTATTGGATTACTTTGTGGCAAATTTGAAGCCGATCAGTTAGTAAATGAATACAATCTGACCACATTTATCGAAATAGGGCGATACATAACATATATATGGGAGCTATATCTAAATTTGATCCGATTCCAAATTCAATAGCGTTCGTAATTGTGCCCATAAAACACTGTGTACCAAATTTAATCAAAATCGGTTAATAATTGCGACCGGAATCCTGTGAACAACAAATACATGGATAGACGGACGGACACCAAGCGCTAGATCGAATCAGGAGGTGATTCTGAGTCGATCGGTATATATTTTATGGGGTCTAAAATCAATATTTCGGGTAGGCACATTTTTTGGCAGATCAAAGTTATTATACCCTGACCACTATGTGGTTTAGGGTATAAAAACGGTGGAAAATATACAAAAGTTACAAAGGGATCTTCATAAAAATAACGAAAGGGAACTACACGCACAGAAAAAACATGTTTGCAACCATGTCGCCGCATCCATTTAATGCTTATTTAGAGTATGTAATTGTCGCGGAAACCATGTATTTTGTCTTTGTAAAAATAATTTTCGAGCGGAGAAAAATATATGTTGGCAATAAGCATTTAAATGGTTCTCAAATGCTGCAAACATGTTCTATTATTTAAATGATAGAATTTGAGACCATTATATGGTCAGGAAAATCATGTACCTGACCATTCAATTTTTTTTTTACTTTTTTGCAGAGAAAAAGGTATTTTTATAGTTTACGTATAGACATGTCTACAACCATTACATGGCCATAAAGACCATGTACATTGTTTTCGTGAACATCTAATTTTTTAATTTTTTTGCAGCGACAAGAATTTTATAAAAACATTGAGCAGGTACACACGATTTTCATTTTGCGCGTCAGTCGTGTGTTGATTGTTTCTTGGAATGGACGGAGTATACGGAATTATTGTGTTTTGTGTTAATTTATTTATTCAGAAATGGCACGTGGTTTTATGTGAATACAAAAAAGGAAAGTGTAATTGAAAAAAAATATACCTGGTTTTTGTTCTGCATTTTGATATATGGTATAATTTATTTTTATTTGCAGTTACATGATGTCTGCGTTTGTACATTTGATGGGCACGAAGTAATTATGGAATGATTACTTATTGTTGAAATTGAGATTCGAGTGTAAACATGACACAAGAGTAGACGTGTTTTATTTGACTCTTCGTAAAAATCTGAAATACAATGAAATTAAAAGCATGAAGAAACAGTGTCTGGAAAATATTTAGTGACTGGAGATATGAAATTAATTGAATCATTCGTGTTCCAAAATCCTACGACTTGTTATTAAACATTTTACAAAATCAATTTTTATTTTGTGAACAAAAGAAAACCATAAAACATCTCTTATACTGCAAAAATAATCATTGCACATATTGAGAGTTTGACATTTATCTTATTTAGTGCTCGCAACTTTATATATCGGCATATTTATAAAAAGAGAATTGTTAAAAACACAAACAAAATAGAGTGTGATAAATAGTGTTAATTGAGATAACCAACATCATTCCATAGTGACAGTTATCTCTCTTATATTGAATTTGTTGGCTACTGCTGAGAAGAGATTTTTCTTTTGCGCTCGATTAATAAAGCAAAGCATAAGCAAAATAAAAAAAAAAAAACATTTCAATAAAAGACAAAAAATAACTGTTTCAAAATCTATTGGGATTAACTGCAAGTAGGGTAAGTGCAGCAAATGTGGTATACCCATTTGTTTTTCGATAGCAACATTTTTAGTTTTTGTCCGGCGAGGCTAAGATTTTACGACATTCATGTTACTAGTGTTAGCCATCCAAGCTACTAAGAGCGAAAAATAAGAAAGCCATAATTTCAGATATATTTGCGAATTTGTTGAAAAACTCATTACACACGAATTCACAAAATGTGAAGGTAATGTGGTACACCATATAATTGTATTGTGGTATAGTATACCACATTACCAGTTTATAGTTTCTACTCATATTGAGTCATTGAAAGTAAATATATACCTGGAAACTGTTCTGCTATGAAATCGTCATCGGTGAAAATGTTTTTATTGCAAGGATAAATACCTGTCACTCTAAAACCATTTACAGCAATTTTTCCAGTCTAAACTTTTAAGTAGGTTTTATTAAATAGGCCAGTAATATCATAAGGTGTCAGTTTTCTTCCCTCCTCTCTCATACATCTTCGTATTTCTTCATTGTAATATTTTTTTAAAGGACCCATAAATGTTTTGTCTAATGGTTGAAGTTCAAGTGACGAATGAGGAGGCAGTGAAATAATGGTAACATGATGTGCTCGATCTATGTCCAGCACTTCGAGATTGCGAGTGTGGCTGTAATGACCATCTAGAATTAGTAAAATTGGGTAGGTTGAAGACGACTTTGATTCCTTTAAAAAGTGTTTGAACCATTCTGTAAAAATTGGAATTTGGACCCATCCACATAAATGACATGCCGACTTTGAGCCAGGCGGGGCATCCTTCATAAGAAGCGGATTGTAATTTTTACGAGGGAATATAAAAAACGGTGGCACAAACGCTCCTCCAGCACTCATGCAAGTAATGATGGTAACCAGTGACCCGCGCTCGACTGATGTAATCATACCAATCTGTATTTTGCCTTTTCATGCAATTACTTGTGGTTGCTGTGATGGCACCATTGATATTCCGGTTTACGTTCCAGATACGAGAAGGTGGGAAATTGTGCTTATTGTACTCAAGTAAATTTAAAAATAGATCAACATTTTCTATAGAGAATTCACGAACATGATCCATACTGGACCCAGTAGGCTTTCTTAAACTTATTATGTTTCGATGGCGTCTAATAAACCCGTTTAACCAATATCTTCCTGCACATTCTTTCATTACAGAAAATTTGTTCGGTATGTTATTTATTGAGGCAATTTGAAAACATAAGGATCGTATGTCAGCTCGTGTTAGTCCCCAGTATCGTGACTCCAGTTCTAATATATATCTAACATGTTCATTTTCCAAATCGGCATCTAATGTTGGACGTCGACCAAGCTTAATTGCTTAAATATCTTCTATGGTTTCTTCGCATAACGTTGTTAAGTTGTGTGGGGTACACCAAAAGTTTTTGATGCCAATAGAATACCCATTGTATTCCTTCTAACAGCCTGCTGCATAGCAGCTCTATATCATCTGCTTTCCAATTCCTTATTTCTCCTTTTATCGGCATTCTGTTTTTTATGTAATATGGTATACTATACCAAATTATCTGCTGCAAACTATACCACAATTGCTGCACTTGAGCTTAATGTAAATGTTTTTGTAAAAACAAAAAAATACAGCGTATACACAGCAATTGCACATATGTAATGCTTATTTAGTACTCACCAGTTATTTACATTCGAAAATTGAAAAATTAGTATATACCTTTCAGACAAAACAAAATGATTAAGAACCACCAAAAAAAAAAAGTCGACCTCACATACATTTGAATTTTTTCAACTGGCACAAAGAAAGAGTTGCAAACATAAAACTGATCTTTGATTTCTTCATTCTCTGACAGCCGCAATTTATTTTGTCTGATTCCGTTATTCGAATTTTGCCAGATAGAGAAAAACGGTACCATACCACATTACCAACCTGTACCACATTTGGTGCACTTACTTACCCTATTATTGAAAATGACGATTGAGTGTGAATCATGCAAAACTAAGGTTCCTGGTGCCAAATTTATTTCGTGCGGAATATGTAAATTGGCATTTCATATCAGATGTGCTGCATCAAAAATCCCAGGCCTTTCAGAGTCGATGGTAGAATTAATAAAAGCTAGCAAAGGTGGATTGTTATTTAAATGCGTTACTTGCGTTAATGCCCAGACCCCACTTTCAATTACTGCTGATATTTCTGCAAGACTTGCGGCGTTAGAAGTGAGCGTTAATCAGCTATCCAAGATTGTAACTGATGATATTGTGTCCCAGCTTAAAGATATTAAAACTGAAGTCGTCAATTGCGTTACAAGAACCAGTAAGGTGGAAGCTTTTGTGAGTGCTAAGATCAAAGAGTTGCAGGAGGAGAACAATGTTTTGAGGAGACAGCTAAATAGAAATGACATATTAGTAAGCGGCCTTCCATCCAATATGACAATCGATGCACTATATTCTGCCGTGTTTAAAATTGGAAGTCACTATGATGTTAATATCAGCCATGGTGATTTGAACATATGTTCATACATGAAAAACAAAAAAATGGTGATAATAAAGTTCAACAGCGTTTATAAAAGGGAAACACTCTTCAAATGCTATATGGTGAACCGTGTCCTAACACTGAGTGATGTTATTGAATCCGATATCAACTCCAGGATTTTTATCAATGATAATTTAACGCCGCTGGCTTCGAAAATGAGTTTTATGTGTAGGAGAATGGTTAAAGACAAGAAAATAAAGAAGTTCAAACTTATTAATAAAAATAAACCTGAAGTGAAGATAGAACTCCATGATGGGAAAGATGTTACTATGAACTGGGAAAAACTTCTAGCCTTTGTCAAAGAGTCTGGAGCAGAAACTGAAGACATTTGATTTGTTATATGCATATTATAATATTTTTTGATATATATTATTTCTTCTTTGAAAAAAAATTGAATAATTAAATGAATTCCTGAAGTAATATTTAATATTGTTTCTCTTTTAGTTTAAAGAAAATGTAAGACATATGCTTTTTATAGTTAGCTCATAAATATCTTTATTAGGTTCACGGTATTTCAGCTGCATTTGCTAGATATTTCAAATACTTGCACTGAACAATGGCAAGGTTCGAAAATTTAATTGAATCGCACTATTGATCTAAAGAATGAATAAAATATAGATAACTCAAACTAACTAATTCTAGTTGAGTTAACGTGGCTAAGTTATATTCATTTGACTACAGCTAGCATTTACAATGATGGAAATCTCTGAATGAAATAATCTCAGTGTACGCAGGAAAAATATTGGCAATATTTCTCTAATTGAAGAATTTGCTCTTAATTTTAAATTTTCAAATTTTTCAATTAATGTTATTATCTTGATTAAAAGGTTAATTGTATCAATTAATTTATTAATTAAAGAAAAAAAATCAACTTCATTTAACTTTTTAATTGGAAATATTTTGGTGATATTTTTTTCTGTGTAAGGAACATTCATTGTTTTAAATTTAACTGTGTTATATTGAATTAAAATTGTATTAATTGTATCAAAAAAAATTTAATAATGAACACTAAATGAATTGAAATTATTAGTTGCTAATGTTGGAAACCACTACTAGGAGTACTATAAATTGATTAATTTTCGTATTCTCGTTTTATAATCAATAATATTTATCTTTTAGTAACATATTGATTGATCTCCTATTTTATATGTACGTAATGTTCAATATGGTTTGTTTTCAATTTCATTATCATATGTTGCTTAAATGCCGTGAATGCTTTGACGCAGGTGGTTATTATTTTTGTTCTTAATTAATTTTTGAAAACTAAACTGTTTCACTGTTTATATCGGATTATTACGAATTGTTAATAATATCTACTGCATGATGGAAAACTCCAAAACTATCGTAAAATATTATATGTTTAATATTTATAAGTTTAGTTTTAAGATAAAATTACACATAAATATTTTGACACGAATATGGATAATACTGATGGTTCATGAGTTTGGATAGTAATCTAGGTCCGACCATTAATTTGAATGCTGTAACAAATATTTCTTTGAGCCCGCGGAATCTGAATGTAATACATTTCAATGCACAAAGCATTGTGCCCGGACCTAATTCAAATAAGATGGATGAAATTCGTTCAATATTCTCAAATGGAATTTTTGATGTGATTGCGGTATCTGAGTCTTGGCTCAAGGCCTATGTAACGAATAATGCGATCAGTATAAGTGGCTACCGCATTTTTAGAATGGATAGGTCCCCAGGCCGAGGTGGTGGTGTTTGCGCCTTCGTGAAAGATTGTCTGAAGGCAAAAGTGGTTTATAGGTTGGAGAATTATTGTGTATCTGAGGGTATCTTTCTGGAGATAGAGACGAATATGGGGTCAAACGTGTTGTTGGGTGTTGTATACCTTCCTTATGGTAGTTTGGCTAGCTGCGATACAATTTTGGGTGATTTGTCTTCTCAGTATGAGCACGTTATAATTGTAGGTGATTTTAATATTAATTTATACGACCATAGCGTCGAGGTTAGAAATTTGTGTTCTAGGTACGGTTTGGGTTTAATACACAATTCTATTCCCACGCATTTTTGTCACCAGTCTGATAGGCGTACCCTTATTGATTACTTTTTAGTAAGTAATACAAACTTAGTTCGATCAAAGGGCCAGTTTCTGTTTCCTTGCTTGAATTCGCACCATGCGGCGATTTATCTATCATATGATGTGTCGAAGCATGTTACTACGTATGATGTTAAGATACGTGATTACTCCCAATTGAACTTAGATGATTGCTTGTTGGATATTGATATGTCAGATTTTAGTATGGTGTATAGTACCAATAATCCCAATTTGCAATTGCAGTATATTAATGAAAAGATTCTTGACATATTTAACAGGCATGTGCCTACCAGGACAGGATTTAATTTCAAGGGTGCTAGTTGGATGAAGGATCGGGGCGTTGAATTATTGGCTGAGCTTAGAGATCTTGCGTATAGGGCATATGTGGAGGAAAGGACTCAAACCAATTGGGTTGTTTATTGCAAATATAGAAATCGGTTGAAGAAGGCAATTAGGAGGAGCAGAGCGAAGTTTTATAGAGGGGTGTTTTCGGCTGAGTCTACACAAGGTATGTGGACGGAGCTGAGGCGTCTTGGCTGCATGGATGACACTGCGGTAAAACCGGATCTTGAAGTAAATGGTTTCAATCAGTCTTTCACCATGCCTCCATTGGCCAATCCACCGCCCATTTCTTTTGAGAGTTCTCATGACCTCAATACTGGATTTTCTCTTAGAGCCGTGGATATAGCTGAAGTTTGGTCTGCCATACAAAGCATAAAGTCAAATGCTGTTGGAAGTGATGGGATTCCACTAAAATTCATTAAGTTGGTTTTCCCAGCTGTCTCCCGCCACATGCTGTATATTTTTAATACTGTTATTACCACTTCTGTGTTTCCAGAGCAGTGGACTTGTGCGAGAGTAGTCCCTGTGCCGAAAGTTAGCTGTCCACGGGAGTTTACTGACTTTCGCCCCATTAGCATTCTTCCGGCACTTTCGAAGGTGTTAGAGGTTTTGATCAATACACAAATTTCAGAGTACATCCGGGAGAATAGTTTGATTTCGCGATTTCAATCAGGTTTTAGGAGGGGTCATAGTACAACAACTCTCGTGATTGACATTGTTAAACGATGGACTTGGAAGAATATCGGAATGGTGTACAAGTAATTTTATAGACATAAATACTAATAAGTCGAATTGTATTTGTTTTAACGGTTCGAATGTTTCACCATTAACTTTTGTTATTAATGGTAATGTGATTGGTAATGTTGACTGTTTGAAGGTATTGGGATTCTATATAGATAGGAGTTTGAATTTTGATCGTCATATAAAAAAGGTTATATCTGACATTACGTTTCGCTTACGGAGGATTTACAGCATTGGACAGACTTTGCCATTTGCAGTTCGCAAACGTATAGGTATCGGGTTGCTTTTGCCGCATATTACCTATGGTCTGGAAGTTTATTCTGGATCATCTTTGACTTGCCTAGGTAGATTGAAACTTTGTTTTAATCGCATTGTTCGATACATATATAGCTTGAGATTGTATGATCATGTGACGCCTAGCACAATAGAGCTATTAGGATGTACATTTGACAGCTTTATAAATTTAAAACTTTTGATGCTATTCTTCAGGTCCAAAAAATCGGGCCAGCCATCTTATTTGAACGATTTGTTCGAGTTTGGCGACTCTACGAGGACGCACAGTTTGATTGTTCCACGTTTTCATACATTAATAATGCAGAGATCGTTTCAAATTCGCGTTATAAGGTTGTGGAATTCGCTAATCCCTTATGAAAATAGACATTTTAGGCAATCATGCCCAATGTTTCGGGAACTGGTGATGTCAAGGCTGTAGGTATGCGTGTATTTATTTTACAGCAATTAATGGTCGTTGAATACATTTTTTTTGTTATCCGTATTTGTGTCAATAACACTTTTTATACCCTCCATCATAGGATGGGGGTATATTAACTTTGTCATTCCGTTTGTAACACATCGAAATATTGCTCTAAGACCCCATAAAGTATATATATTCTGGGTCGTGGTGAAATTCTGAGTCGATCTAAGCATGTCCGTCCGTCCGTCCGTCCGTCCGTCCGTCCGTCCGTCCGTCCGTCCGTCTGTTGAAATCACGCTAACTTCCGAACGAAACAAGCTATCGACTTGAAACTTGGCACAAGTAGTTGTTATCGATGTAGGTCGGATGGTATTGAAAATGGGCCATATCGGTCCACTTTTACGTATAGCCCCCATATAAATGGACCCTCAGATTTGGCTTGTGGAGCCTCTAAAAGAAGCATATTTCATCCGATCCGGCTGAAATTCGGTACATGGTGTTGGTATATGGTCTCTAACAACTGTGCAAAAATTAGTCCACATCGGTTCATAATTATATATAGCCCCCATATAAACCGATCCCCAGATTTGGCTTGCGGAGCCTCAAAGAGAAGCAAATTTTATCCGATCCGCCTGAAATTTGGTACATGATATTGGTATATGGTCTCTAACAACCGTGCAAAAATTGGTCCACATCGGTTCATAATTATATATAGCCCCCATATAAACCGATCCCCAGATTTGGCTTGTGGAGCCTCTAACAGAAGCCTATTTCATACAATCCGGCTGAAATTTGGTATATGGTGTTGGTATATGGTCTCTAACAACCATGCAAAAATTGGTCCACATCGGTCCATAATTATATATAGCACCCATATAAACCGATCCCCAGATTTGGCTTGTGGAGCCTCTAACAGAAGCCTATTTCATCCAATCCGGCTGAAATTTTGTATGTGGTGTTGGTATATGGTCTCTAACAACCATGCACAAATTGGTTCACATCGGTCCATAATTATATATAGCCCCCATATAAACCGATCCCCAGATTTGGCTAGTGGAGCCTCTAAGAGAAGCATATTTCATCCGATCCGGCTGAAATTTGGTACATGGTGTTGGTATATGGTCTCTAACAACCGTGCAAAAATTGGTCCACATCGGTTCATAATTATATATAGCCCCCATATAAACCGATCCCCAGATTTGACTTGCGGAGCCTCAAAGAGAAGCAAATTTTATCCGATCCGCCTGAAATTTGGTACATGATATTGGTATATGGTCTCTAACAACCGTGCAAAAATTGGTCCACATCGGTTCATAATTATATACAGCCCCCATATAAACCGATCCCCAGATTTGACTTGCGAAGTCTCCAAGAGAAGCAAATTTCATCCAATCCGGTTGTAATTTGGAACATGGTCCATATCGGTCCATAATTATATATAGCCCCTCCGGAGCCTCTTGGAGGAGCAAAATTCATCCGATCTGGTTCAAAGTAGGAACGTGGTGTTAGTATATGGTCGCTAACAACCATACCAAAATTGGTCCATATCGGTTCATAATACTGGTTGCCACTAGCGCCAAAAATAATCTACCAAAATTTTATTTCTATAGAAAATGTTGTCAAAATTTTATTTCTAGAGAAAATTTTGTTAAAATTTTATTCGGTTCATAATAAAATTTTCATCATTGTCAAAATTTTATTTCTATAGAAAATTTTGTCAAAATTTTATTGCTATAGAAAATTTTGTTCAAATTTTATTCGGTTCATAATCATAGTTGCCACTCGAGCCAAAAATAATCGACCAAGATTTTATTTCTATAGAAAATTTTGTCAAAAGTTTATTTCTATAGAAAATTTTGTTAAAATTTAATTTCTGTAGAAATTTTTGTCAAAATTTTCTTTCTATAGAAAGTGTTGTCAAAATTTTTATTTCTATAGAAAATTTTGTGAAAATTTTATTTCCATAGAACATGTTTTAATATTTTCTTTCTGTAGAAAATTTTGTCAAAATGTTATGTCTACTTTGTCAAACTGAATTATATACGTATTGGATCGATCTCTTTTGATTTAATATATACCACGTATGGACATACAATTTAGAAGATGGTGTTAGGAGGTTTTAAGATACCTTGCCATCGGCAAGCGTTACCGCAACTTAAGTAATTCGATTGTGGATGGCAGTGTTTAGAAGAAGTTTCTACGCAATCCATGATGGAGGGTACATAAGCTTCGGCCTGGCCGAACTTACGGCCGTATATACTTGTTAGTGTTTTTTTCTTTTTAGAATTAATATATTTATATTTACATTGTTATTTGATATTCATAGTGTCTCTCTATTGTTGGTAAACATAATCAATTTTGGCCTCAGAATGGCTTTTGATTATGCAATAAATGTGAATTGAATTGAACCAAACTAGAATGATTGAATTGAACCAAATATGGAATGATTACTTATTGTTGAAATTGAACCAAACTAGAGTGTGTAAAAATATGTGATGTTTGCTTGCACGACATTATAAATACAAATAAACAATGAATTAGTTTATAAATAAATAAAAACAAATAAATAAAGTTGATTTTGTGTTTTCTTTTCTCAAGTGGCGTCCTTTTTTCGACGACAAAAAAGTATTTTCATAAAAATCAAAACATTTTAGGTTGTGACCATGTTTTTTTAACTAGAAGAAAAACATTTTTGACGAATAACATAACATTTTAGATCGTGACCATTGTCTTTTAATGGAAACAAAATTCTTTTTATCAATATAATAACATTTTAGATGAGGACAATTGTATTTTTCTTAGAACCATGTTCACTGAGCCAACATGGTTGCAGGTTAAAATGTTACATGGTCGCCGCAAAAATAGCTGCTATCATATTATTTTGCTCTTCGAATATGATTGTGGCAATCATGTTTCTTCTCTGCGTGTATACTTTTTTAGAGTTGGGACAGTAAAATTAAAAAAAAGAGGAAATAGCAGAAAATTAAACAGTAAAATGTATAAAAACACTCGAGCTTAAAGTAAAACTAGACAATATCCATCTTGACGAAGACGACATACTCATATCTCTCGACGTGGTATCATTGTTTACCAATATACCGATTCACTTAGCAATTAAAAACATAATGACAAAATGGGAATCCCTTCAGAAACACACCAGAATATCAAAACCCCAATTTTTAAAAGCTCTCCAATTTTGCCTCAATGACAACAATTATTTCATATATGGGGACACCATCTTTAAACATACGGAATGCCAATGGGAAACCCGCTATCTCCCACTATTGCGGACATAATTCTTGACACTCTATTGGAAACCTGTTTGTCAGAATCAGAACAAGAAAATATTCACGTAAAATTGATCACAAAATACGTAGATGATCTTTTTGCCATAATAAAAAGGAAAGATGAGGATAAGATATTAAAAACATTCAACAATTACCACAAAAAGTTACAATTCACACTCGAGAAAGAGGAAAACCAATGCATTCCATATTTGGATATAAAAATTCATAGAGAGAAAAACAAAATAATAACGGATTGGTATGCAAAACCCATTGCATTCAACTCAGCCAATAAGACAAAAGATAAACACAGCTAATCAACTCATATCCAATGTTATTACATTGAGTAATACAAAATTTTTACCCAAAAACATTAAAATAATTAAAAATATTTTAACCAAAAATTGTTTCCCTTTAAAAATAATAATTAGATTATTTATTATTTTTAAAGGGAAACAATGACCGTAAACTTAATATGAATCCAACAGAACAAAAAGAAAACAACCCTTCTGGCAACACCAAATATTTTGGGATTCCCTACATACCGAAACTTTCAGAACAAAAACACTTACAAGAAATCATAAACAACCAAGAAATAAGATTAGCATACAAACCAAACAAAACCATTTCTTCTCTATACACACAAACAAAAACCAAAATAGAACAAGTGTATACAGCACTAAGTTCGGCCGGGCCGAATCTTAAATACCCACCACCCATCAGGAGGGCTTGAGGACACTTTCCGAAGATAAATTTAAAGATTTCACCTATGAGGTCTATATCAGATTCTGGATTTTATATAACCATTTTTGTTTGAGTTTTAGAGGAATCTGGAAATTTTACATTGAATTTCAAGCAATTTTCATGATCAGTGCGCCTTCTACACCCTCAAGAAGTGCAGTCGGTCTAAATACCAGAATATTTACAATTTTAGGCAAATCAGATAAAAACTACGGTTTTTAGAAACCCAAAGATTTAAATCGGGAGATCGTTCTTATGGGGGCTATACTGAAATATGGACCGATACTCACCGGCACACCTCTTTATGACCCGAAAATACCTCTAGATTTCCATTTTCAGGCAAATAGAATAAAAACTTCGGATTCTAGAAGCCCAAGAAGTAAAATCGGGAAATCGGTCTATATGGGGGCTATACCAAAATATGGACCGATACTCACCATTTTCAGCACACCTCTTTATGGTGCTAAAATACCTCCAGATTTCCAATTTCAGACAAATTGGATAAAAAATGCGGTTTCTATAAGCCCAAGACCCCAAATCGGGAGATCGGTCTATATGGGGGCCATACCAAAATATGGACCGATACTGACAATTTTTGGCACACGTATTTGTGGTCATACAATACCTCTAGATTTCCAATTTCAGGTAAATTGAATAAAAACTGCGGTTTCTATAAGCCCAAGAAGTAAAATCGGGAGATCGGTCTATATGGGGGCCATACCAAAACATGGACCGATACTCACCATTTTTGGCACACCTCTTTATGGTCATAAAATACTTCTAGATTTCAAATTTCAGGCAAATTGGATAAAAACTACGATTTCTATAAGCCCAAGACCCAAAATCGGGAGGTCGGTTTATATGGGGACTATATCAAAACCTGGACCGATATAGCCCATCTTCGAACTTGACCTGCCTGCAGACAAAAGATGAGTTTGTGCAAAATTTCAGCACGATTGCTTCATTATTGAAGACTATAGCGTGATTACAACAGACAGACAGACGGACATCGTTATATCGTCTCAGAATTTCTCCCTGATCAAGAATATATATACTTTATATAGTCGGAAATCGATATTTCGATGTGTTACAAACGGAATGACAAACTTATTATACCCCCGTCACCATTCTATGGTGGTGGGTATAAAAATATGAGCAAAGCAATGTAGTGTACGAAATAACATGTACTGGAAACTCAACAGAGCAATGCGGTAAATGTTACATCGGCACAACCAAGCGTAGCTTAGCCACCAGAATTGCTGAACACGAAGCAGATATAAAGAAAGAAAAGATGACAACACCATTGGCTCAACACTGCATTGAAAACAAACACAATGCAGATCTGCAAAATGCAAAAATATTGGACAAAGAGCGAATAGAGAATAAGAGATATACTTTAGAGAGCTTACGAATACAACAAAAAACAACAAGTGCAATAAACAGAAAAGAAGACAAAGACAATGCTAACGCCAACTACAGCATTGTATTATTTTAGTTGTCATTTACCATCTGTGATAACAACACAAGTTTGACTGTGATATTAGATTAAGTTAATTATTCTTGCAATTAGTAAATATGTGTTCTATGTCGTGCTGTAATAGTGTCGTATTAATAGACGTATATATTTTTTTGCATAAGTAATTGACGAAAATTGAATGTAATATAGGCTAAGCTCTAATGTAATTCCATATGTTGTTGCCAGATCCAATAAATAAATCATCCCTAATGAGGCTGGAAATAATCCCAGCGAAACGTTGGATGGAAATAATGGAATAATTCAATTCTTGCTTTATTCGCATTTTAAAGTGACCTTGAAAGCCCCTTAAAAAACAAAAGCTAAAAACTAAATTTAGTTCCTCTTTATTAATAAGTACTCCAAGAAGAGTTGACGTACACCTTCAAATATAAAAGCGGGCATTAAGTTCGGGTTTTGCAGCTAAAAAATTTAAAAAAGTTTATTTTCTTTAAAATTAATTATTAAAGAAAAGTAAAAGGCTAAACAGGGTCATTTTAGAGCGATAATATCAACATGATACCGGCCTTAAGGTAACAATGAAATTATGTACAAAACACGTGTATTTAAAATGGTGTTAGAAAACTGTTCACGCCTAACTAAATTTATGTGTATATTATGAAATTATTTATGTATGTTTATACTCGACTCCACGTTCTTCTTTTGTTGGAGCTTTTGAATTCCTTCCAAAATTTCAAACTTTTATATCAAATACAGTTTTTTGTTACAACATTGTTATTTTTGTAATAAAAAACAATAATAATTTATCCAAAAGCTCAGTCCATTTCGTTTATATCAAGCACTTTTTCTGACTGTAAATCTTTAATAACCCACATTTCGAAATTTAATTATAAAAATGTAATATATTATAAATATAAATGTGTAAATTAAAAAAAAAATGGTGTTCGGTCGGAGCAGGGATTGAACCCACGACCCTTTGCATGCAAGGCAGACATGCTAACCACTGCTCCACGTAACCAACAAATGTATGTTTCTGTTAATGTTATGTTTGCGTGGGCTCGTGGGCGCTGCAAACCAAAGACAATAAACTTGAGGCTCTCAATAAACAGAGAGCTCTCCAGATGACTGAGAAATGGGCGAAAGATAATGGTCTTGGGGTAAATCCAGCAAAGATAAAACTAGTCATGTACTGCAAAGATCGCAAAACTCCCACGGTTAGGCCCATTTCCTTAGGGGGTATTGAAATACCCTTTGGTGAGCGTGCAAAATACCTTGGCGTTATTTTGGACAGGAATCTGAATTTTAGGCTTAATAATGAAGAAAGGCGAGAAAAGCCACGGTAGCTTTGTACTCGTGAAAAAAAAACAATAGCAAAAAAGTAAAACTGTAAAATTGTGAATTGGCTATACATGGCAGTAGTTAGACCTATAATGCTATATGGTGTTGTAGTCTGGTGGCCGCATGGCTTGCTGTTGTATCTCAGGCGCATTCCTTAAGAGAGGAACAAATTCCCTTAATGTCATGCTGCATCTAATGCCTTTGGACATTTTGGCTAAACAGTCAGCTGTAACAACGGCTGTTGCGGTTGCGCGAGCTATCGCTGTGGTCGGAAAAAAGGTACGGCCACAGATCGGTCATCAAAATAATGCCAGATGTGCCTAATGTAGTGGATTACACTTTGGCGAGACCACTTTTCGACAAAAAGTTTGAATGGACAA
The DNA here is from genome assembly GCF_050003625.1 of Haematobia irritans. Taxonomy (NCBI): domain Eukaryota; kingdom Metazoa; phylum Arthropoda; class Insecta; order Diptera; family Muscidae; genus Haematobia; species Haematobia irritans. The sequence goes on from NC_134398.1 coordinate 92,380,024, forward strand.
GTGGGTTTCGGAGTATAGTCTAAAGATCTGGAACTTCGAATAGCGAAAAGAGTACCTAATCACTGTAGTGTTTTTCAGGCTGAAATATTAGCAATAAGAAAGGTGGCGAATTGGCTGAGCAGTAATGTTCCCAAAAATTTTGGCATTAATATATACTCAGACAGTCAATCTGTAATCTGTCTTTGGCTACCTGCAAGCTCTTACTGCGTGAGAAGGCTGTTATGATGGTAAATGTTCGATGGTAGAATTGCAAGGGTTGTAACGACACCAAGCAAATATAGTCCCATTTAAACTTAAACCGCACACTAGATCGCCAATCAGTGTTCTCAAGGCGTCAGATAGCACTCTTGATATCTGCTATAACGGGTCGCTGACTGATAGGCGAATTTGCAAAAACTATTGGCGCGAAGTATAATGACCATTGTATGAGCTGACATGATGCGGAGGAAAAGGAATTAATTAATATAAACACCTCTTGTGTCAGTGTCCTTCATTTTGTGTAAGGCGTAAGCGAATTTTAGGGGCATAAAGCTTTAGATTACTGGCGGACCTGGAAAACGTTAACTTAAGCAGTCTGCTAATGGTTTGGAACAATCTGGTTTGTTTCAACAGAAGAAAATAATAGAGAAGGTTCAGCGGTTAAAACTAGAAGTGCCCATATGTAACAGGTACTTTTAGTTAATGTGGTATCACAATGGACTTAACAGTCTAAGTGAGCCTGAAACTTAATCGGGCTGCCACTTTAACCTAACCTAATCTAGATGATTTTTCATTAAAATGATGGATGATCACTAAAGGAAATTAATAGAAAATATATTATTATAGTCCGTTCTATATAAAAAGGCTTCAATGGAAATCGGTATTCAAATGGCACATTTGCTTACATTCAATAAAAGTAGATTGTGTTTCATTTTTACAATACCACAAAACACAATCACATGTAATTCCAATTGCATTCTGCCATATATTTGCACACTTTATTTATTTCAACTCTTTGCTATGATTTGTTATTGCGTTCGAAATATTTATGCACACTTTTCAAACGCAACAGACAGAATATCGCCAATCATATTTTTGAATTTATGCAAAAAACAAAAACCCAACTGTTCGTTATGATTTACTTCTACAGACTGATCTCTTCATCATACGTTGTTGGATAAATACATATTCTCTTGTTCTCTTTTCGCTCTTTCTCTCCATTGCTCAAAACTATTCAATTTCAATCACAAAGGTAATTGAATCAATCGCATGTTTAATTGGAAACGGAAAAATTTTCAATCAAAGTTGTAATTGAAAATTATTTCCGAATTGATTAACAAATATATGGAATCAATTAATATTTTAATTGGAAACGTAACAAGGATCAATCACTTTTTAATTGTTTTTTTTTTCGCATTTTATTAAATAACTAATTGAATCAATTAAGATATTAATTGAATCCGTTTCCAAATTCAATTGTGTGTTTACTTGAAAAAATTTCGGTGATAATTTTTTGCGTGTATATATAATACTTTTTATATAATACTGCAGCTATTCTCTTTATGAAGTAGAACAAACAAGTAGTTCAGATACTGATAGTTTAATATTATCTAGGTTAGTAGGTTAGAATTAAGATGGAGTTTAGTATAGAACTACCGATTTACGTCTAAGATTTACTATTTATTGTATAAATTCACATATATTTTCAGGTGCACAGATATTGGAAAATTCGAACTTATAGGGAGCATTGAAAGGACGTGTATTCATTCGGAATGGACTGGAATAAAACCACAATGCTTTGGACTAAATCAAGAAAATGACTATGCCAGTAAGTTCTCATTAATGCAAATTATACTTCTGTTATATTTGGTTGAAAGCAATTCTCTATTTCCCCGATGATCGCAATCTCAAATCACAAGTTATTTGTTTCCTTATGACTAAATAACTCTTCCACAAAGTTACTTTTGACTACCATTGTCCACTTAGAAGGACATTCGAAAACGACAGCAAAATCTATTTTCCTTTCTTAAACAATAAACGAAAAGTACGAAATTTTGACACAATTTTTCTACTGTATTAGGGATATAACATACATAGATGTAAATAAGTGTAAAAATATAATATTCGTGCGTGAATAAACATTTTGCTTCGTGAATGTGAGTGAAATTTCTCTCACGCGCACACTTCTATTATAGTTCCAATATCTTATTGAGAGATCAAGAGAAATAGAGATGGCATATGTTAGAGAAGCGTTTTTTTATACCCTCCATCATAGGATGGGGGTATATTAACTTTGTCATTCCGTTTGTAACACATCGAAATATTACTCTAAGACCCCATAAAGTATATATATTCTGGGTCGTGGTGAAATTCTGAGTCGATCTAAGCATGTCCGTCCGTTCGTCCGTCCGTCCGTCTGTTGAAATCACGCTAACTTCCGAACGAAACGAGCTATCGACTTGAAACTTGGCACAAGTAGTTGTTATTGATGTAGGTCGGATGCTATTGCAAATGGGCCATATCGGTCCACTTTTACGTATAGCCCCCATATAAAGGGACCCTCAGATTTGGCTTGTGGAGCCTCTAACAGAAGCATATTTCAACCGATCCGGCTGAAATTTAGTACATGGTGTTGGTATATGGTCTCTAACAATCATGCAAAAATTGGTCCACATCGGTCCATAATTATATATAGCCCCCATATAAACCGATCCCCAGATTTGTCTTGCGGAACCTAAAAGAGAAGCAAATTTCATCCGATCCGGCTGAAATTTGGTACATGGTGTTAGTATATGGTCTCTAACAACCATGCAAAAATTGGTCCATATCGGTCCTTAATTATATATAGCCCCCATATAAACCGATCCCCAGATTTGGCTTGTGGGGCCTCTAAGAGAAGCATATTTCATCCGATCCGGTTGAAATTTGGTACATGGTGTTGGTATATGGTCTCTAAAAACCATGCAAAAATTGGTCCACATCGGTTCATAATTATATATAGCCCCCATATAAACCGATCCCCAGATTTGGCTTGCGAAGTCTCCAAGAGAAGCAAATTTCATCCAATCCGGTTGTAATTTGGAACGTGGTGTTAGTATATGGTCGCTAACAACCATACCAAAATTGGTCCAGTCACACAAAAATTGGTCCATATCGGTTCATAATCATGGTTGCCACTAGAGCCAAAAATAGTCTACCAAAATTTTATTTCTATAGAAAATTTTGTCAAAATTTTATTTCTATAGAAAATTTTGTCAAAATTTTATTTCTATAGAAAATTTTGTCAAAATTTTATTTCTAGAGGAAATTTTGTTAAAATTTTATTCAGTTCATAATAAAATTTTCATCATTGTCAAAATTTTATTTCTATAGAAAATTTTGTTCAAATTTTATTCCGTTCATAATCATGGTTGCTACTCGAGCCAAAAATAATCTACCAAGATTTTATTTCTATAGAAAATTTTGTCAAAAGTTTATTTCTATAGAAAATTTTGTGAAAATTTTATTTCTATAGAAAATTTTGTTAAAATTTTATTTCTGTAGAAAATTTTGTCAAAATTTTATGTCTACTTTGTCAAACTGAATTATATACGTATTGGATCGATCTTTTTTGATTTAACATATACCACGTATGGACGTATATACAATTTAGAAGATGGTGTTAGGAGGTTTTAAGATACCTTGCCATCGGCAAGCGTTACCGCAACTTAAGTAATTCGATTGTGGATGGCAGTGTTTAGAAGAAGTTTCTACGCAATCCATGATAGAGGGTACATAAGCTTCGGCCTGGCCGAACTTACGGCCGTATATACTTGTTTTTTTTTATGGTGTGTAGCTGAATCAAGTTTTCCGAACAAACTCATTTGGCTCTTGAAGTAATTGCGGTAGGTCCTCGAGATTACAATGTTAGTTCTACGTGCTGATGGTATAGTTACAAGACTTTTTCTCGTATGTTTCGGTGTACAAATTATATGTTTGGAACTCAAATTTTTAGTACATTAGTTTTAAGTGCAAGCATATAATGTTCATAAACTAGCACGACATGTTTGCGACATATATGTTCATATGTTAGAACAATTATGTTTGGGGTATAACATTTTTTAAAATATAATATGTGTGGATGCAAATTTACAAATGTAACCATATATGTGATTAGAAAGAGAGACGGATAAATTATACAAAAAAACATGAATGAACGTAAACGTTCGTGATTAATAGTTGACTTTTATTTTTTGTTTAGAAATAAATATTGGCAGCGTAACATTTCTGTTGTAATCTTGGTTTCAGTTCAATGTTATGTATATATATATATATATATATATATATATATATATATATATATATATATATATATATATATATATATATATATATATATATATATATATATATATATATATATATATATACATATATATATATATATATATATATATATATATATATATATATATATATATATATATATATATATATATATATATATATATATATATATAACGTCGATAAGTCAATTAGTTTGTGCGATAGAGCGTCTTTTGTCAAGCAACTTTTGTTATTGTGAAAAAAATGGAAAAAAAATGAAATTTCGTGTTTTGATAAAATACTGTTTTCTGAAGGGAAAAAACGGTGGAAGCAAAAACTTGGCTTGGTAATGAAGTTCCTGACTTTGTCCCAGGGAAATCAACAATAATTGATTGGTATGCAAAATTCAAACGTGGTGAAATGAGCACGGAGGACGGTGAACGCACGAAAGAGGTGGTTACCGACGAAAACATCAAAAAAATCCACAAAATGATTTTGAATGACCGTAAAATGAAGTTGATCGAGATAGCAGAGACCTTAAAGATATCAAAGGAACGTGTTGGTCATATCATTCATCAATAGTTATTTGGATATGCGGAAGCTCTGTGCAAAATGGGTGCCGCGCGAGCTCACATTTGACCAAAACCTACAACAACGTGTTCATGATTCTGAACGGTGTTTGCAGCTGTTAACTCGTAATACACCCGAGTTTTTCCGCCGATATGTGACAATGGATGAAACATGGCTCCATAACTACACTCCTGAGTCCAATCGACAGTCGGCTGAGTGGACAGCGACCGGTGAACCGTCTCCGAAGAGTGGAAAGACTCAAAAGTCCGCTGGCAAAGTAATGGCCTCAGTTTTTTGGGATGCGCATGGAATAATTTTTATCGAGTATCTTGAGAAGGGAAAACCCATCAACAGTGACTATTATATGGCGTTATTGGAGCGTTTGAAGGTCGAAATCGCGGCAAAACGGCCCCATATGAAGAAGAAAAAAGTGTTGTTCCACAAAGACAACGCACCGTGCCACAAATCATTGAGAACGATGGCAAAAATTCATGAATTGGGCTTCGAATTGCTTCCCCACCCACCGTATTCTCCAGATCTGGCCCCCAGCGACTATTTCTTGTTCTCAGACCTCAAAAGGATGCTCGCAGGGAAAAATTTTGGCTGCAATGAAGAGGTGATCGCCGAAAATTTTGGCGACAGTCGCAAACCGTATAAAGTTTGATACAGATCATCTCTGTTGAGGATATAAAACAGAAGAAAACGGAAGTTTTTAACACTTGGTTTATTTTGGTAGTGAAAGGGAGTGAATCCATTCTTTATATGAAAGGGAGTGAATCCATTCTTTATATGTATTTAAAGGCCTTATGGAAGAGAACGTTACAGATAGTGAGCTTTGAAAAAAGTTAACTAGTTCAAGTAATGCGGTCTCAGTAGACTTTCCGTTCGAGAAGAATTGCCGTTTTGAGAGCAACCTTGAATCGAATCTAGTTCTAGGATAAATATCTATCAGCATCTTCAGTCTTAAGTAGGAATGAGTATAAATTGATTGGTCGAAAATTCTTCGCACTTGAGTGAAAGGATTTTCCCTCGTTAAGGTGGGTATTAAGTTCGAGTTTAGCCGCTGAAATCGTCATTTTTCACGATTTCTTTTCTTTAATAATCTATTTTAAGGAATACAAACTTTGTGAAAATTTGCTTTGCGATATTCCCCATCAAGTTATAGTGAAATCTGCAACAAATATGTATAATTTTATGACTTTTTTTACTGATTTAATTTTCACTTTAATGAAAATTAGCGGCTAAACTCGAATTAATACTCACCTTTGGATATGAAAACGACTTTTGGTTCCTTCCTACTTCCTGGTATATATGCTAAGTTGATTCAGACTTTATATATCGTAGACAACAACGGGATAATTGTCGCTTACATTATTTCACAAGCATTTGATAAAGTATGGCATGATGGCCTACTATAAAGTCAAATCGCTTGTTCCAATAAACTATTATTTGTTTATCAAATCATACACTGAAAAAACAGTGAACCCTTTTCCATTGCAAAATGAACTAAACTGTAGTAATATTGACCATTATTTAGCCCTTAAGATTTTTTTCAACTTGTCTAGTTTATAATTCTCTTAAATTTTAGTTAATCCATAACATTATATTTTAGTTCATTTTTACAACACCATAAGATTTATATATCCCTACCAAGTTAAAAAGTCAGTATTATTTTGGTTTACTTGCTTATTTTTTGGCAAACCCGATAATAAAAATTCGTTAACAGTCTCTTTAAAATGTCGACGACTAAACTATTTTTAAATCAATCATTCCACAGTACAGAGAAATTAAATAATTAAAGGAACAACAAACCGTTTTACTATTATGAAAATTTTCATACAATAAAATGAAACTTTCTTTAAGCAAAAGTACTTTATTATAAAAACTTATGATGAAAGTTCTTAATACAATGTTTTTGTGAATAAAAATTATGACCACGTGGAACAAGGAAGTAGTTTATTTTAACTCGCTTTATGGACATTTTGACTTTTCCTTAGTTTTTTATTCATTGTAAGTATATTTTTCACATATCTTGCTGAAAAATGGAAGGAATAAAGAAAATTGTTAAAAATTAAGATGTAATAAAATATAATTTTTTAGCTCTTTAAATTAGCTTGTAACTTACCATATTTGGGGCGTTTTATTAAATGGTGTAAGGAATTCAACTTTTCTTAGATAAACGTACCTCATAAAGTTTGTACCTGAAACAATTAGAGAAATAATGAATTAGTAATATATGAACTCATAAAATTGTGTTGTTATCGATGTGAAGGACATAATACAATAAATATTCTTGTTAAAAGAAAGCCAAAGTTTTAATATAAAACTTACCAATTCTCTATTACAATGTACGCTGAGGTTATCGAAATTCCTTTGGGGTTACTCTGAAATTAAATATTTATTTTTTATATTAAATAAAAAACATTAAATTGGTTTCCAAAAGATCTAATTAAAGAAATAATATGCATAAAAAAAGTAAATATTCTGGTTAAAAGAATGTTAAAGAAAGCTTACCAATTCATAAAAAATGTTTCCAAATTGTTATTCTGAAATTAAATATTTGTTTTTTTTTTTTAACATTAAAAATATTAAATTGGTTTCCAAAAATATTTGATTAAAGTAATACTAAAATAAAGTATTAAAACCTGTAATTTTGATAATAAAAAGGTCATAAAAACGTAAATATTCTAGTGAAAAGAAAGCCAAAACTTACCACTTCTCTATTAAACTATACGCTGGGGAGAAATAAAAAAAATTGGCCTAATCCATCTAGGGTTGCTCTTAAATTAAATATTTTTTACAACAAAGAAAAACATGAAACTGGCAAAAAAAAAATAATAATAATTAGCAAATAATAATATACATAAAGAATATTATTTTTGAAAGAAAACCACATTGAAAAAAGAACACTTACCTATTTATGATTAAACTATACGCTGAGGTGTAACAAACAATTTTCCAAATTCATCTGGAGTTACTCTGAAATTGAATATTTATTTTTTACATTGAATAATAAAAATTAAATTAGATAAAACAATTTCAATATACTTTCCATTTCAGCATTTTTTCCTAAATATTGAACATTCTTAATAACTTTTTTCTAAGCTACCGATCATCACTTCGCCATTGTACACCTCATCGCTAAAATATTAATAACTTTCATTTAAAAGTTCTAATAAACAAACTCCAATATATGTTTCAAAAAACCAAAATATTCCATACCTTTATATTCCCTTGTTACATACTTGCTAAAAAGGTGCAACAGCCCACGCCAACGCCAACTATACAACTGAAGCATGCCAAACAAAACCAAGCAAAACCAAAACATTTCTACAACAACAAAAACACATGTGCCTTCATTGAAAACAACACCTCATCCAGACAAATAAACCATTCGCGAATAATAAACACACAAACCACTGAAACAACAAAAATAAAAACAACCCCACGCTCAGATATACACAACATCCCCATCACTCGCTACCATTTCTCATTATTGCATTGCATGCTCTCACTCTCAAAAAAAAATTTCAAGTAACATAATCTTTACATTAAACATATTCCACTTTGTGGAACATTTACTCTAAAAACAATACTCTTAAATGCATATCAGTATAAGAACGATGAAACGTTTAACTTAAAATTAGCAAAAACTTCATGAAGTGATATCTACCCATTTTTGACGAAAATGTCTATAAATTTAATTACAAGTGAACTAAAAATATTTCATTGAGAAATGTTGTACCAACTATTATTAACTATAGGAATTGCCAGTAAGAAATTGCTATCCGCTTTCAAGTTCAATTTTCGTAAAAAAAATATTTTCTCATACAAAAACTCTTTATAGTAAATTACACTTATTACTTAGAAAGTATTTTACATTTCATAAGTAGTTTTATAGTATGGCGAAAGAATTATTAACTACCAGTTAAGAAAATTTGTAAGGAAATTTCCATCTTTTTGTAGTCTATTAACTAAACGATTGCTACTTAAAATTTGTAAAATTTCCTTTCGAGTAGTTAATTTTCGTTAAAGATACGAAAAATGAACTAAAATTCTGGAAAATTCTTGTAATAAATTATTGTAAAAATCTTCTTAAATTTACGAGACACTTTTTTTCTGTGTATATTCAAAACCGATTATTCTATGTACAAGAGAATGATGAGATGAGTACACTGAGATCTATTAGGGCGGGCGTTCCCCAGGGGAGCGTTATGGGTCCTATTTTATATGTACCATTTACATCAGATCTGCCTGAATCAGAATCTACTGTCATTGGAACTTTTGCAGATGATACCGCAGTACTGGTAGTAGACATCAATGCGGAAAATGCGAGTAATTTACTACAGAATTATTTAAATACTTTGTTTATGGCTAAAAAACTGGCGCATAAAAGCGAATGAGTCGAAATCTACCCATGTCACATTTACATTAAATCATTCAACTTGTCCACCAGTGAAAATGAATCAAATAGATGTTCCACAAAAGAAAGAGGTCAAATATATTGGATTGTACTTAGATAGCAAACTGAAATGGGGAAACCATATCAAAACGAAACGAAAAGCACTTGATATCCAAGCCAATAAAATGAACTTTCTATTTGGTCCCAATTCGAAACTCTCTTTGGAAAATAAAATAGTGATATATAAATGTATAATAAAACCTATCTGGACATATGGTATCCAGCTATGGGGCACAGCTTCCAATACAACTATCAAGATACTGCAACAATTTCAATCTAAAATACTAAGAAAAATAACTGCTGCTCCTTACTACATAACAAATAAACAAATACATGAAGAACTGAGTATGAAAACTGTTAAAGAAGAAACAATATCGCAACTTCAAAGTTACAAAATAAGGACACAAAATCATCCAAACCCATTAGCAACAAATTTAATGGCAAATGTGGAAACTTTCACTAGACTAAATAGGAAAGCTCCGCAAGATTTACTATTGTAATCATTAAAAAAACATAAACATGACGATTAAGGAAAACAAATATTGAAAATATAATAATTTTAATTAAATATATTTAATATAAAATGGGCTCACCACTGGGTGGGTACCATTAGCATAACTGTATTAATAATCAATTAAATAATGAAAATATCGCTAATAAGATAGAATGCATTAATAAAGAGATAAAAAAACATTATTTCCGGGGGATTTGAAAAGTCCAGAACTATTTAAAGCCCATTTTATTCTAGATACCGATACAATTTCCTCGATAGGAAATGACCGCTGAATCTCTATAGAACTGCCAAAATGTTCAGCCGTCTGATTTCCAGGAAAATGTATTACCAATAGTACCTCCAGCTTCACCTCACTGAACATTGTCCAATGGCCCTCTACTCCGAAGGAGTAGAGCTGTGCACGTGAGTAATATTTTGCTCACGAACACTCACGACGGAGAAACCTTATTCACGCACACTCACACACGATATTTTTTTTGTAGGACTCGCGCTCACGCACGTTCACGAAAAGAAACTTTGTATTCACGCACACTCACGCACGAAAATCTTTTAAATGTCGTGACTCACGAAAAATATCGTGACTCACGAAAAATGTCGTGACTCGCGAAAAACCTCGTAACTCTCGAATAATTTTATGAGTAATTACCTATACACTGAAAGGAAAAAGTACGCCGTGAGGATGAATCTTTACATCACGGTGACGAATTTTTCGTCAAAAATGAGCTAACGTAACATTTCATCCCATTGACGATTTTATCGTCATAGCGATGAATTGAATTCATCCCTGTGATGAACTTATTTACATCCCATATACAACTATGTTACGTCCAGATGATGATGAATGATGATGGCGTCATCGCTACAAACGCCATCGTCATAGCGATGAACTCTTTCCGTAAATTTGACGTAATCCATTCATCAATATGATGTAATAGATTCATCAATTTGATGTAATCGATTCATCAATACGATTTAAACATCAAATTGATAAATTGATTATTAGAAAAATTTTCTACGACACTTTTAATAAAAAAAAATCATATTGTTTTTTATTTTAATTAAATTGAAATTTTATTTATTTGAAATATGTACAACTAACGAAGTAAAAACGTATACAAAGTTTTTCATACACATCTACCAAAGCTGTTGATTTTGATAAATTGACCATCTTGACACACAAACATTCTGTTACCTTAATTAGTGTTTAGATTACCAAGGATGAAAAGTTTTATGGGCTCATCCTGTGGAGTAAAAAAATTATAAAGAAGAATTTAAAAATGGAAATTTTAAATTATTGTAAAATATATTCAATCTTTTTAGAACAAAATTTAACTCACCCTTTTTGTGCCCAACTGTTCCTTTTCGTTTTGAATTGTTTGCTCATCCAATTCATCTTTATTCTTTAATTTTTTTATCCGTATTCGGTTTTCACAGAACGAAAAATGTTGCGGCATTTATCTGTAAATTTAGAAATACTTCCATAAATATATAACATATAAATGTTAAAAAAAAAAAATAAATTGACCAAAAAATAAAAAAATCGTCATTTTGGTTAAATTTTTTTCCATATATAACACTTCATGTTTTTTTTTATTTTTACTCACATTTTTGTTTTTCTTTTCACTTTCACATCTTTAAGCGTTAGCCCTTTATTTTCGGCACGCGCGACCACCTTTACACTTTGGACTAAACTCAACAACTGAGAGGAACTATTTGAAATGTTCTTACCGCACAGAAAAAAAAACAATATTTCTACCACACAACTACGTATGGATGTGTTATTGCATTAGTATTTGAATACATGTCAACGGAGTAGATGACACGTTTCGTCTATTTGATTACTATTTTCGTCAATTTGACGACTTTTATTGTTCTCATATGTCTTGGAAGAGAATTTAAAAACAAACATGTGAACAAATGTTTGCTCAAATACTCGTTTGAGTTAAGTTAAATGTGGAGAGAGCATAAAATACAAAAATACCTTAGCTCTCAATAATAAAAGCTGTGTACAGTTATTTTAAAAACAAAACGTAGCAAGCGCATTTGGTTGTGTGTGTGTTTTTTAGGTAGAGAAATAAACACACATCTACAGAACGTATGAATTTTATCATCACATTGAACACTGTTTCGTCACATTGACTATTGATTCGACTTTTAGGTGTTTCACTTTAGTACTAATGGAAAAATGTAAATTACAAACATCTATATACTATATACACCGTATATCGTTTTATGTTTTAGTTAGCATTGAGAAAAGTGTGTTTCATCATTTTGTAGATTCTTTCATCGCATTGACGAAAACCAGCATCCTTGATACATCATGAAAATAAAACACTTAAAACTTTTGTCCAACTTCTATTAATATGTGTAATTCATATATTGAGACCAGCGTTGCCAATTTAGCTTTTTTCCCGCTAGATTTGGCTTTTTTTGAAGACGTTTAGCGGGAAAAAAATGCATTTAGCTTTTAGCTTTTTTTCTGGCTTTTTTTCATGACCCTTTTAGCTATTTTTGGCTTTTTTTATTTTCGACATGTTCCTATTGAAATATGGATAAAACTTCGTTTTTATCTAAGCCTTGCTGCCAGAATAAGGTTTTCCACATATTTCAATTCCTTATATAAACTGTCAGTAAATTATTAGGAATATTAGCATTTGACTCGTTTATCCTTTTTATGTTATTATAATATTCTAAAGTTATTATGATATTACTAAATTAAAATAGTAGATGTGAATTGCTTTGTACATTGAAAAAATATTGTGGTGAGGCCAAAGATTTCATTTCCTTAAAATACGAACGCGAATTTTGGTTATAATAGCATTTGTGAATTTCTCTTATATAAACTGTTTTCCTTGTCCAATAGCCGATAAATTCTTTTTGTCCTTATAGTTAAGTGATTCAACTTAAAAATGGGTATCTTTTCATGAAAGAAGGCTAGGGTCAATTCTAAAAAATTCTTAAAATTAATGAAATAGTCTTTAAATTTGTGGAGTTTTTGTATCTTGACCACAAACCAAAATAGCGTTAAAAAATAGAAGAGGTTTTTCAACATTTTATTTTAAAAACGTATACATAGAATAATTTCTACTTAAAGTCGAGTCTGAATTTGGAAATTTAAGTTGTCGTTAGCACGTTTTTAAAGCACTGTGATAGCTCATGAAGAAAAAGCTGAAAAAAACGAATATTTAAATTCAAATTTGACTCGGAATCAATACCAAAATCATTAGTGTACAAAATCTTTGGAACCGAATATAGAAATAATTAAGGAAATAAAGTTTTGAATGTGGTATTATTTTTTTAACATCAAAAAATGCAATGAAAAAATTCGTAGTGATAGGATCAAAACAAATCTGCTATATATTAATGGAATGGATTTACATTTACGAAAATTGGACAACAATAGGTTTGTATGGGAAATTTTCGAATAAAAGTTATTCAATATAAACTTGCAAGACAGTTAGAATGGGTTTTATTCTCTTGGGTAAAATTAGGAGAAGTGTTCACGTTCACGAATTTATCATTAATTCAGTTAAAACGAAATATATTGATATTTTCTAATGCAGTTCTATGTGACATTATGCAATATATCGCACATTGGACTTGTTGATGATTAACCAGCTGGCAATTGCAAGTTTACTGGGAAAAATGTTTTTACTAGGAAATATAAACGAAGGACTTCCAGTAAAAATTTGTGATAGTAATCAAAATGTATCGAGTACGCAAACAGAGCTAATATGACTTAAATTTTCTTACAGTCTCACAGAAATTGAATTAACGTGAATACAATTAAAATAATATGCATTTTAAGTGAAATAAAGCCTTTAAGTTTGTTAAATTTCAATCAAAAACGTGACTTTTGATACAAAAAATTTTAGCTTTTTTTCTAGCTATTTTTTAAAATTTTTTAGCTTTTTTTGGCTAGTTTTTTGGACAAATCTAGCGGTTTTTTGTGAAACAATTCTGGCAACGCTGATTGAGACTTCATATAAACGAAATTAATTTAAATCAAATGTTAATTTTGGTTAACTTTCGCTGAATCGGGAAGAAAATAATTTCGTCTCATAGACAAAACTAGACCATCAATGTGACGTACTATGAAAAGAACAAAAATTGACTTTGATGATTGATTTCGTCACGTGGACTACCGAAATACTCCCATGGACGAAACTTTTCATTGCATAGACGAAAACGCATTGATGAAACTCAATCGTCAAGGTAACGAACGCTTTTTCTTTCGGTGTAGAACCTGACTAAAAACATGAGTATGATTAAAATCGAGAGCGTTATAAAACTTTTAACATTCTAGGTGTCACTAAAATTATAAATGAATTCAACTCGTAAGTATTTTATGTTCGTAAGCGGGTTTTTTTCGCGTGTTTTTCCGAAATTCTTACTCATGCACACTCACGACGATATCATTTTCGTGACTCACGCTCACGCACGACATTTGATTGGTTAATCACGCACACTCACGCCGTTGCCGTCAGCGTGACTCATGACTCACGCGTGAGTCACGACAATTTCATGTCACGTGCACACCTCTAACAAGGAGTGGAGTTGTGCTGAGCTCATCTCTGTTCTTGATTATATCCTCTCAGATGCATCCTGTAAGGGCCCATTCCTCTGGGGCTCTAGTGGAGATTGCCCCGCTAAAGATCTTCTTGGAGGAATTCCTCATATTACTTACGCGGTCGAGTTTTTCCCCTTGGCATGCAGCTTTCAGTGAGAGGTTGAAGGACTTTGTAATCCCATGTCCCATAAGAATTTCGAAGAAGATTTTGTGAAAATCCACTATAGTGGCTTCTATAGGATCCAGTTTATTGTGGCAGTCGAAAATCCATATTGAGTAAATTTCTATTATACTGTGAATGGGGTATATATATATATATATATATATATATATATATATATATATATATATATATATATATATATATATATATATATATATATATATATATATATATATATATATATATATATATATATATATATATATATATATATATATATATATATATATATATATATATATATATATTTTTTTTTTTTTTTTTTTTTTTTTTTTTTGAAACATGATAAAAATATTATTACGTGTTCGACGTGAATTCTTTACTTTCAGTGGAAAAGGCACCGACAATCTTATTCCGACGTCATAATGGACCAATTGCACAAAGTAATGATGGGAAACTCATTGTCTATCCTGGAACAACACTTCATATGGAATGTCTATGGATGCGACGATTCGGAAATCCTAAATGGTCGGTCAGTCACGATTATAAGTAAGTAAAAACTAAAAAAAAACAATAGCTAATATTTGTCTGTGCATAAAATTCATTTGTGAATATTTTGTGAGTTTTAATTTAATTACTTTCGTTTGGAAAACGGGTATTGCAAATAATCCTTTTTAAGCGAATGAAAAGGAGTACCGATAAGGGGAGTATATCTGAGTACTTATATTGTATTGAATATGAATAGAACAAATATTCTATCAATGCACATACTGAACACAACAATCTATTCCACCACCAGGGCTGCCAATTTCCTCGATTGACAATTGACAGTTCCGATTTTTGCCCCAAAAATGACGATATTAGCTCAGTTCTTTAGACACATAGCTTAGGGAGTTAAACTTTTTAAATTATGAAGACATTTTTGAAAATATTGAAATAAAAGTTTGGAAAAAATTTTCCGGAAATAAACAATCAAAATTTTGGGAAAATTTTCTGGAAATAAACCATCAAAAAATAACCCGGTTTGCAAAACACAGGTATTTTTTTCTTGAAATTCACTATTTTTGATTTGTAAATAAAAATGTTACTGAATTAATAACAATATTCTCGAAAAATATACTTTTCATACAAAAATTACGAAATATTTTTGTATAACCACAAAATGCTTTTTATTTTAATGTTATTATAAAAATTGTTGCCCCCTATTCGATTACTGATTCACCGTATCAGAACTAGTTGTTTAGTTATTTGAGTTGTGAGTTAGTTATTTGAGTTTGAGTAGAACGAAACCATTAAGCAATGGTTCCTAAACGATTACTTTGTAATCAGATATGGTCTAATGTTTAAATAACTTCAAAGACTTTGAAAAATATTTCATTTTTAATAAAAATCCTATTTATTTAATAAAAATAATTAGTAGGGAAAATAATAAAAAAATAATTCAATACAAAAGTTAAGCTTTAATTAACAAGAATTTTACACATTTTAAAATTAAGTTTAAAACTGAAATTTGACAAATTTGAGTGATTTTCTTATTAACATTAATAATTAACATTAATAATTTATTTAACATAAATAATTATTACAAAAGTGAAAACTTAAAACAAAAATAATCCTAGACAAACAATTTAACATAAACAAATAAAAAAAATCACATTTTTTACATTGAATTTAAAACTAAATTTTGACGAATTTTAAGTACTTTTTGTGGTATTCCGTTCAACACAAATCTTTTTAATATGTCGCTTTTTCTGCAGTTGAATTGCTTTCCGTAGTTGCGTTTCTGATGATAGCGAAATATCGGTCACTGCAATGGAAAGAATTAGCATAAATAAATATTTATTTTTATTTAAAATTACTTACACTTTTCAATGTTCTCGATATTCTTAGCGAATCGTTTCAGTGTTTTATTTGATGAATTGAAAGCGTTGTGACGGCCACTGTGTCCATATTTATATGGAACGTATTTCAATTTTTATTTTATTCTTCTTCGTGACTCCCAATTTTAAGATGTGGTAACGTTGGAGCAACTGACATGATTGGATTTGAAATATTGGAATATTCATTCCTCAAACATCACGAACCTCTTCTCTATCTGATTTAAAAACACATCGCATCTGTCAGCTTGAGACTGTAATGATGACAGGCGCTACACGTTACTCTGGCGAGTGTTTTAATATATTTCGATGACGAATATAGACGGCTAACATATAGGTATGATCTGGACAAATGTTTGCAGAGTTGAGTTGTTGGGAGAATATATAAATATGACATTGCGACTACCTGGATGTTTCGATCATGTATTTTTGCATTTGTCTCTCCTATATGACTAGCGCCATCTAGTGACAAATTCCGACATGTTATGGAGGTCCATTGGAAAGGATCAGATTAGTCCAAATTATTTGACAAGTTGGCAGAACTGGACATGACCTTGCTAAAGGACACTATACCGCTCGATGACATTGTAATGACAATGCAAAAACGTTTGGGGTCATTGTCAATAGCGCATTACAAGTAATCGGGTCTTTTTCTGCTACGAAACAGTGTTGCTTTTTTTTGTACATTTTTTTTGCTTACATAAGTTTTCGGCTATTTAGCGCTACGGGCAGAATTAAAAGGAAATCCGTTTTGATTATTTGCTTGTGTGGATCCGGAATTTTTATGTTTTTTTGTGAAACTCGGGATATTGTGGGAACTCGGTTCAGGTGCTAGGATGGTCTGCCAGATCCATCCATATGTGGTTGTGGAATTGAGACCCGAGTTACCCACACATCAATAGGACCACCACGACTATCCCGAGGTTGACAATACTGTGACCTACATATGGTAGCCTGGGGAGAGGAAAGTATTCCCAGACAGCTGAGTGAGTAAAAGAACCCAGTAGGTACACGAACTAGCCTAATTTTCACTCTTGACGAAATCCATCTCTGGTTTCGGGGCACACCTTATTAATGAGCACTAAAACGAAGTGTTATCCTCAGAAGTCATAGAATTGCGTGTTACGTAATCTACGAAACCTATGCTAACACGTTAAAAGCATGTTTCTGTAAAAAAAAAATCGAAATTACATAATTTAAATTCGTACTCATGAAGATTATAATCATAAAAAAGAAACCCAATTTGGCTCAACGTTTGAAACCTAAAATTGTTCATTGATATTCAGTTCCCAAAGCTAAAACAAAAGAATAATTTTTGTTTGATCAAAAATCATCATTTATTAATGAATAGCTGAAACCTGAATAGTGAAAATTAAATTTACTTCGAATGAATCAAACTAAAACATCCAAGAAAACAGAAATCAAATTTGAGAATGTCAAAGTAAAATAAATAAATATTAATATTAAATTTGTGAATTAAAAAAACTTAATAATTGAAAAATCTTTAAAAGAAGAAAAGAAAAAGGAATTTGTAAATGAGTATCAAATTAGTGAATTTTTGTACGAGGAAAAATAAAAATAATTTAAAAAGTACCAAGCAAAACATTATAAACAAAAAAAAAATAAATTAACTGATAAAATAATAAAGGAGAATATTTCTTTTCAAAACTGTTGGTTATTCTTATTTCTCCTCAAATACTTACCGTTATTGTGCTTTATATACTTACCTATTTACTGCTACCTTATATACTTACCTATTTACTGTTACCTTATATACTTACCTATTTTCTTTTACCTGGTATACTTACCTTATAAATTTGTCTTATATACTTGCATATTTAATTACCCTTATAAACTTACCATTTTCTATATATTCTTGCCTTTATCATTGTTTTGTTCATACTGTGCATTCTCATATTTATACACTCTGATATTCATTCCACCCTAATATATGATATGCGAACTTCGTTGAATTTAAACACAATGTGTTAATTTATTTCTGAAAGGTTCGGGGAAGTAGCTACTGTGAGACAAGTGCTGTGAGCCACTGTAATTTCTTAATTGAAATCAAACACAACGGAAAAAATGCACTAGTTGGCGCTGTATATAGACCAAATTCAAGAATAAATTTTGACAATTTTATGCATGAAATATCTCTTGTAACTACGTGTTATGACGACGTTATTTTAGCTGGTGATTATAACTCTAATGCACTTAAAGACGATAGCATTGTAGTCTCATTCAATTCAATTGGTCTTTACAATGTTAACGAGATTGTACCTACTCACTACTCTGAAACATCAAACACTTTGCTTGACTTATTCCTGGTAGATGACAAAAGTAAAGTTTTAAAATATGATCAATTATGTGTTCCCTGTTTTTCCAAACATGACCTTATATTTATGTCCTATGGTCACTTGCATCGAAATGACGAGTGTCACCGTACCGTTTTTGATTTCAAAAAAATAGACTATTGTCAATTGTATGAAGAATTTGTTTCAATGGATTGGAATGCTATATATAATAAGGTATCAGTAAATGATCAAATTTCATATTTAAATGAGAACGTTTCTAATCTAGTGAATAAAACGGTCCCAACACGAATAGTCCGTCCAGGCAACACTAATAGCTCATGGTTTAACACGTCTATAAAAAACATGATTAAACAACGAGATATTGCATATAAACGATGGAGACGTTTTAAAACCTCCGAATTGCATGAAGAATTCCGTTTACTAAGAAAACAAGTAAATAAAGAAATTAGCAATGCCAAACGTCAGCACTTTGAGGAAAGTTTCCGATCTGCCGTCGACTCAAAAAGTAAGTGGCGTAAAATAAGAGAAATTGGAATTGGCAAACCTCTAACAGATACAATCAATGCGAATCCAGATGAACTAAATGAAAAATTCCTCAATTTCTCCGACAACAGCATACGAGCACCTTCAGTTTCCTATGTGAATCCATTTGACGCAAACTCTTCATTTGAATTCTCGTGTATTACGGATGTCGAAGTACTTACAAGTTTTCAGACCGTCAGGTCAAATGCAATGGGACTGGATAACTTGCATCCAAGATTCATAAAAATAATACTTCCTCTAATTTTACCGTACATCACTCACATATTTAACACAGCAATCATGAGTAGCACCTTCCCAACAGTATGGAAATTTGCAAAGATTGTGCCAATACCTAAACCTAACACCACATCTGAATTTCGACCAATAGCCATTCTACCATTCCTTTCGAAAGTATTTGAAAAGTTAATACATCAACAAATATGTAATTATTTGAATATTAACAATTTAATGACAACGGAACAGTCTGGATTCAGACAAAATCATAGTTGTGTGACAGCACTCGTTAAAGTTACTGACGATATAAGAATGGAAATGGATAAAGGTTTTGCCACGATTTTGGTATTGTTAGATCATTCGAAGGCGTTTGATTGTGTGGACTATGACATCCTTTGTAGTAAACTTTTCTCTCAATACAACTTTTCAAATACAGCCGTATCATTGCTATCTAGTTACCTCCGTAATCGTTCTCAAGTAGTTGCTATTGGTGAATCTTTATCGAATCCCCTTCCACTATCTAGGGGAGTACCGCAAGGCTCAATACTTGGACCTCTCTTGTTCTCCATTTATGTGAATGACCTCCCTAATCAGCTATTAAATTCCAAAATCCATTTGTATGCAGACGATGTACAAATATATTTAAGTTGTAAACATGACTCCTTGGCGGATGGGGTGTCTCGTATTAATGAAGACTTGGAAAGAGTTTGCATCTGGGCTGCCAGTAATTCATTGACTCTCAACCCGCATAAATCGAAATGTATGATAATTACAAACAAACGTCGCAACATTACAAATTATAACCCAGTATTACTAAGGGGACAAGCAATTGAAGTAGTCAACCGTTCCAAAAACCTGGGTATAATCTTCAACAATAACCTCTCTTGGAGTGATCATATATCATCTGCTGCTGGAAAAGTATTTGGAATGCTGCGTACACTATACCATTCTCAATCATTTACGCCTATACACATTCGGATTTTACTTGCCAAATCATACTTGTTACCTATCCTTCTGTACGGCTGTGAGTTGTTCAGCAAATGTGACGCTAAAAGTAAACAGCGCTTGGAATCCGTATACAAAGCTATAATTCGCTACGTATTTGGCTTAAAAAGATACGACAGCTCTTCTTCTTTCATTAACTCCTTATATGGCTTCCCGTTATTGGACTTGTTAAAGGTACGAACCCTTCTTTTCCTTCACAAGATAATATACTTGAAACAACCTGAATACTTATATGACAAGATACGTTTCGGGCGGTCTAACAGAGGTGTACTGCTTATACCAGATCGACATCGACTTCAAGTGAGCGAGAGACAATTTATGCTACATTCTGTCTTTCTTTGGAACTCGTTACCAACAAACCTTCAATCACTTGGCAACGCAAACAAATTTAAGAAATCACTTTTCAATCATTTTAAGAATTTGCAATAATTTTCTTTTCTTAACTTTGTTCTATTTCAATACTTTTAACTTTTTTATATTTTGTTATATTCTATATTTTATTTTAGTAAAGTAATTTTTGTTATATGAAATCTTATTTTTATATGTTCATTAACCTACTTAAAATATTTCAATGCTAATACCAATTTTATATGTATTTAGTTTAATTGCTTTCGTTTTCTTACATTTTTTCTATAATATTTTAATATGTAATTATGATAAGAATTAACTTCATACCTTGCAATGATAGACACATACTTTAATTGAAAAAATTGTTAAAATTTTGTTGTATGTGTAATTCCCTAAATAAAATAAATAAAAAATAAATTCTGGTAACAGTGGGGCAAGAAAGAATCTCACAGGATGGTCATATGGGACCATGAAGAGGGAGGGCAGCCCAGCAAACCAATTACATCTGGTTTGCAAAGTCAATTCACGCGTGTAACCAAATTCCAACAAAGTTGTATAATTCTTTTCTAGAATGTCCGTCCGTTTTAATATAGATTTCAAATTCAAATTTGTGTAACCGTCCATTGTTCGACGTTTGAAAAAAATTGTATTTCCACCTGGCACTTAAATTTTTAAATGAATGGATAGAGCGGAAGAACCCCCCATTTCCGGCGAGCTACAGCCGCAGCAAAACGCCAAGAGTGCCACCGCTAGTTAACAAAACCAGTCCATTACATTTTGGCGCCCAGCAACGTGGGTCAATCTTTTCGTTTTGGCTTCGAATTTTTTGAAGGCGATTCATCTTGACATTCAACCGTGTTTGTCTCGTTTTCAAAAGATTCGAAAACATCACTTTTTGATACCCAACGTAAATACGCAAACTATGGAATCATCAAAAACAATCTGGTTGAATTCCAAAGGTTGAATTATCTATAAAGACATGTAAGTCCCGGAAAGTAATTAAGTTTTGCTATGCCTGTGTTGCGACAAGTCTCTTTGGATTTTTCACACTTTGGAGAATCAATTCACATTTGGTTTTGAGTGGAAAGAGCGTAAGTCATTATCCAAAGGGTCAATGGATTCGAATTAATTTGCGACGACTCTTGCTATTCAGTAACCAATTGTGATTTGATTCAAGTCATGTATGTGTTCGTTTTGTGTTCTGTGATAAAATTCTAGAAAAGAAATACAATCTAAACTCATAAAAGAAATACATGTTTCAAAGCTACTTTACATTTGATTTTATAACAAAAACATGAGTTGAGAGTTTGTTTGGAAACTGGAAAATTTTATTACATTAAATAAATATTTTCAAAATAAAAGAAAAAGTATAAATAATTGAAATAGTAAAATAAAATAAATAAAATCAAATAGATAAATAAAAAAATAAATATAAATAAATAATTAATATAAATAAGAAAAGTAAATAAATAATAAATTATTATAAAAAAACATGAATAAAATGTAAAGAACAAATTACAAATAAAACAAAACTGAAATGTATAGATAAAGAAGAGATAACAAAAATCAATAAGATTAAAATATAACAATCGTAACAAAATGTAAACAAAAGTCGAATTTCAATTAGTAATAATAAAATTTAAATAAACGCTAGATAAACACATTAATAAATTCTAAATTAAATATAAATAAATATAAAATTTAAACAAACCAAAAAAAATATAGGAATAAATAAATTAAATAATTAAATATAAATGAATAAAAATTTTAAATCCTAATGTAACATAAACAAATAAATATAAACGAGAAAATTTTATTACATAAAATATTTTCAAAATAAAAGCAAAATTATAAATAAGTTAAATAATAAATAAATATAATAATTTAATACAAAAAAATAAAAGTTTTAAACAAAAAAAATAAAAAAGAAAGAATAAAACAAATAAATGAATAAACCGAAATAAATTAAACAAAAATCAATAAAATAGAAAAAGTATAATCTTACTAAATAAAATTTCAAATAAAAACAGAAAACAATTAAGTAAATAAATATATATTAACAAAATTGGGAAAAACATTAATAAATCTAAAGCAAATAGAAATAAATACAAATCTTAAACAAACTAAAATATATGAAGAATTAGATAAGTACAAATATTATTTTTATAAATAAAAATGAAAAAATAAAGTTAATTTTTAATAAATTTAACATAACTACATAAATAAATAAAAGTAAATAAATTAAACGAAAATGATCCAATTACATAAATAAAATAATAAATACAAACTAAACGAATCAAATTTAAGATAAAAATATTAATATAAAATATCTGTGAATTGACATTATTATCTCCAGACTTCTCCAGCAGGCAGCTACAACGAGACCCGAACCTAAACGTCACTGAATAATTTTCTGAAAAGAAAAATTTGAAATTCATTAGAAAATTTAAAATTGATTATTGAAATTTGTCTTTGGGATTTGTTAAAACTTAATGAAATTGGATTTTAGAAAGTAAAATCAGAATTGAGGAAAGTTGAATATTGCCTTGAAATCTGTACTGGTATTTGAATTGCTATTCAGACAGATTTGAGGAACAAGTATTCAAGAGCCAAAAGTAGTTTTTTTTTATTCTTTTTTGGATTCATTTTTTTTCTTTGTTTCGTTTGAATTTCCATTTTTTATTCGTTTACTATTTTTTTTTTTTAATTTCGTCTATTCTCTGAAATCATGGAATTAAGGTCAAATTCCAGGAATGCTGCAATGGCTAGCACTACAACTTCCACTGCTACAGCAACTACCAATACTACTACAACAACAAATACAGCTACAAATACCAATACAACAACCACTACAACGACTTCAAATACGAGTACTACGACTCCAGCCATAGCAGTACAACCTGACATGACACTGGGTCCTCACACTCATTCATCCGTTTGGGATGACACTATTCCTTCACCCGATTATAGCAGTATTACAGCCATAGGGATAAGAAATGAATTTCTGGCGCGAAGGGCTAACGGGGAGAGTAATGCTCCACCTAGGAATGATGATAATACTTCGATAAGGGACTATGTTACGGCGTCAGTAGGTGCGAATCAAGCTAGGACAATGAGGGAAATAAATGAGGACCTACGGAGAATCATACCCGAGATTGTTAGGGAAACTATTAGGTCAGAGAGGGCATTATCATCTACAGGAGAAGTAAATCCCGATCCTATTCAACCTAGTAATTCCAATAGGTCACGTAATGCAACATCGAATACTCCTGGATTTAATTCCTCTACTGCCCAGGAACAGCCGATAACAAATTCAGCGGGACATCGACAAAATTATCGTGCGAATCGGAATGCACCACAACGACAAAGACGCAATTTTCCACGACAGCCAGTTGGGAATCAATTTCCAACGGCAAATGGCCAAGATAATGATTTTTATCAAAACGGACGTTTTTATCAACAGCCACAGCAAAATTTTGCTTCTGCAACCGCTTTCAATGTTGCTCCACCGAGTCATTTAGACCTGGAAAAGTGGGGAATACATTTTGATGCTACTAATAAATCTGTGAGCGTTGAAGACTTTATATTTAGAGTTGAGACTCTTCGGGAGGACACAAATTATCCGTGGCCAAGTTTACTTAAAGGATTCCATCGTTTGTAATCTGGAAGCGCTTACGAATGGTTTTGGAATTTTCGTCGACAAAATCCAAATTGCACATGGGATGATTTGAAATGCAATTTGAAAAGAAAATTCGAACGTTTCGAAAGTGACTTCGAGATACAACGAAGAATAATGGAAAGGAGACAACATTATGGTGAAAGTGCTGACACTTTCTTAAATAAAATTGTATCTCTAAATAATCAAATGAGAGTTTCTATTCCCGAGAATGAACTCGTCAAGATGGTGAAAGACAATCTCAAAGACGGTTTATCGCGGCTCATATTTCCCATGTATATCATGGATATGAATCATCTTCTTGATGAATGCAGACGGGCTGAAAGAAATCTTTCGAAACGGAATTTGAGTAGGCAAATGAATCCACAGCAACACCGCAGAGTAAATGAGTTGGAATATTCGACTGATTACTTCTACGATGCACCACAACCACAACAACGAGAAGGTATGACACAGGATTTTCAGTTGCAGGCTTTGAAAATGAACTCTCCTCCAAATAAACCTATGGTATGCTGGAATTGCAAGCGTCCAGGGCATACTTTTATAGACTGCGATTCGAACGAACGCTCACTATTTTGTTACAGATGTGGGTTCGACAACGTAATCTCACCTAATTGTCCTCGTTGTACGGGAAACAA
Organism: Haematobia irritans; assembly: GCF_050003625.1. NCBI lineage: Eukaryota > Metazoa > Arthropoda > Insecta > Diptera > Muscidae > Haematobia > Haematobia irritans. The sequence continues at coordinate 92,405,202 of NC_134398.1, forward strand.
CACAAATAGCATGATGAGGACGGGGCCATCATGTTCGAATGTGAAACAGCCCCAATAAGTGACCATGACTGCAATATTCAATTGCATGTCAAAGAGTTCGTCCCTGGCGACAACTCTACGAAACCTGAATCTACAACTAATGACTATACTGATGTAATGAATGAGAATGTTTACCATCCAATATTTAATACTAGGAATGATAAGTCCAATTCTGATCGTATTCCAAAACTTAAATCTTTGGTTCCTTATGAAGAAAGATTGGCCAATTATAATAGAATACGAGAAGAAATTTTCAAAGATTTTGATCAAGGACCTTCGAAGCGGATAACGAAGGCAAGAAATAGATACACTGACAGAAAGACTGAACGGAAATTTCTCTCCATTTCATGTTTGTCCAATGAGAATGACATTAGGCTTTATTTGGATGTTGTAATCAACGACATTCCAATAAAAGGGCTAATGGATAGTGGCGCAACGGTTTCCTGTCTAGGAAAAGACTGTCTTAAAACTGTAGAAAACATGAAATGTGAAATATTTGATTTCAAATCATTAATACATACAGCAGACGGACGCGGGAAAAGCATAATAGGCAAAATAAGAGCCAAAATAAAATGCAATAATCAAACGCATACAATGACATTTTATTTGGTTCCGTCTTTGTCTCCACAGTTAATACTAGGATGCGATTTTTGGGAAAAATTTGGTATTTCGATATCATTTCAAAAACCAACCATCAATGAACTTTCAGTTCATGAAAATGAAAAACCCAAAATTCACGATCTTAGTTATGAACAAGCGATTAAACTCGAGAATGCCAAGTTGGAATTTCGATGTTTCAGCAAATATGGTCTACACGCAGAGAAGAAACATGATTGTCACAATCATATTCGAAGAGCAAAATAATATGATAGCAGCTATTTTTGCGGCGACCATGTAACATTTTAACCTGCAACCATGTTGGCTCAGTGAACATGGTTCTAAGAAAAATACAATTGTCTTCATCTAAAATGTTATTATATTGATAAAAAGAATTTTGTTTCCATTAAAAGACAATGGTCACGATTTAAAATGTTTTGGTATTCATTCAAAATGTTTTTCTTCCAGTTAAAAGAACATGGTCACAACCTAAAATGTTTTGATCTTTATGAAAAAACTTTTTTCGTCGTCGAAAAAAGGACGCCACTTGAGAAAAGAAAACACAAAATTAATTTTATTTATTTGTTTTTATTTATTTATAAACTACTTCATTGTTTATTTGTATTTATAATGCCGTTCAAGCAAACATCATATATTTTTACACACTCTATTTTATTTCAATTTCAACAATAAGTTATTATTCCATATTTACATCGTGCCCATCAAATGTACAAACGCAGGCATCATGTAACTGCAATTACACATTCCTTCTTTGTGTTCACATAAAACCACGTGCCACTTCTGAATAAATAAATTAACACAAAACACAGTAAATCCGTATTCTCCGTCCATTCCAAGAAACAATCAACACACGACTGACGCGCAAAATGAAAATCGTGTGTACCTGCTCAATGTTTTTATAAAATTCTTGTCGCTACAAAAAAATTAAAAAATTAAATGGTTACGAAAACAATGTACATGGTCTTTATGGTCATTTAATGGTTGTAGACATGTCTATACGTAAACTATAAAAATACTTTTTTCTCTGCAAAAAAGTAAAAAAAAAATTGAATGGTCAGGTACATGATTTTCCTGACCATATAATGGTCTCAAATTCTATCATTTAAATAATAGAACATGTTTGCGGCATTTGAGAACCATTTAAATGCTTATTGCCAACATATATTTTTCTCCGCTCGAAAATTATTTTTACAAACATCGTTTTCGCGACCATTACATACTCTAAATAAGCATTAAATGGATGCGACAACCATGTCCAAACATGTTTTTCCTGTGCGCGTAGGTAAAACTAAAAAATAAAAAAGGAAACTCATATTATTGACACAGGTGATTCTGAACCAAGAAAAATGCGTTACTTTCCAATCTCACCTGCTGTCCAGAAATTGACTTATGCTGAAATTGACAGGATGATAGCTCTTGATGTTATTGAGCCAGCCACTAGTGCTGCTTGGAATAACAGGGTTACACTTGTTATAAAACCTAATAAACAAAGTCACTAAAAAGGACGCTTATCCCCTGCCAAATATCAATGGCTTGCTAAGTAGACTCGGTGATACTTACTTCATCTCTGCCATCGATTTAAAGGATGACTTTTGGCAGATTCCTTTAGAGGAATCTAGCCGGCCGAAGACAGCATTCACAGTCCAAGGGAGACCTCATTATCAATTTAAGGTAATGCCCTTTAGACTTTGCAATGCTGCCCAACGCATGTGCAGATTGATGGATAAGGTCATCCCATCAGATCTGAAGGATCGAGTATTTGTATATCTCGATGACCTGTTTGTAGTTTCCCCGAATTTTGAATCACATATTGAAATGTTGACGTTTGACTTCAGCTGGCCTCACAATAAATCTACAGAAATCCAAATTCTGTTACAAGGAACTCAGATATCTGGGGTATATTGTAGGTGATGGCAAACTGAAGACAGACCCAAGTAAAGTGGAAGCAATTTCCAAAATTAATCCTCCACAGACACCAAGGGATGTTCCGAAATTTTTAGGAACAGTGGGTTGGTACCGGCGGTTTATTCCGGATTTTTCAACTTTAACTGCCCCAATTACCGACACTTTGAAAAAGTCAACGTAATTTATTTTTACTCCTGATGCAATTGCGTCATTTGGAAAATTAAAGGAAAGACTGATCTCAAGTCCAGTACTCATTAGCCCTGATTTTGACAAACCATTTTTCGTCCAATGTGACGCCTCTGATGTTGGTGTTGTCGCGGGTACTTTTCGAGAAAACTAAACCCTGCACAGAAAAATTATTCCACTACGGAAAAAGAATGTCTTGCAGTGGTTCTAGCAATAGAAAAATTCCGCCAACACATTGAAATGATGGACTTCACAGTCATCACAGACCATTCTAGTCTGCGATGGCTGATGAAGCAGCAAGACCTTAATGGAAGACTTGCACGTTGGAGTCTTAAGCTGCAAGGATATCAATTCAATATTGAGCATCGTAAGGGATCGAAGAATGTAGTACCGGATATGCTCTCACGACTACATATGGAAGAACTGTGTATTAAAACCAATATGATAATCGATTTCAACTCGCCAGAATTCCATAGCCCAGATTACGAGACATTGAAAGATACTATAAACCAGAATAGAGACCGATTGCCCGATTTGAAGGTGGATGATGATATCGTGTTGAAAAGGACAAGATTCAATCGAGGTACTGTTGAGGATGAGGAGGAATGTTGGAGAATATGGCTACCAACAAACCTCATTGATGGCGTCATCAGAAATTCTCACGAACATAACACTTGTCATGGGGGCATTGGGAAAACAATTCATAACATTAGGGAATATTTTTACTGGCCCACATTGACAACTGATGTGCGTGCGTTTGTTTTGAATTGCCAAATCTGCAAAGAAAATAAACACAGCAAACAGATTCTAAGACCTACGATGGGACAAGAAGTCAAGACTGAACGCCCTTTTCAAAAAGTGTATGTTGACTTCTTGGGTCCATATCCAAGAACTCGAACTGGCAACACACACATTTTCATTGTTTTGGACCATCGTACAAAATTTGTTCTTTTGAAGGCTATGCCTAAGGCTACTACTCATACTGTGAATAAATTTCGTTCAGCTGAGGTATTTCATAAGTTCGGGGTTCCTGAAACATTGCATTCCGATAATGGAAAGCAATTCACCAGTGAAGCTTTCAAGGAACTCATGAACTTGTATGGGATTCATCACATGAGGACTGCAATCCATGCACCGCAGTCAAATGCGAGCGAAAGGGTGAACCAGTCAATCCTGTGTAGCATACGAACTTTTTTGAATGACAATCAGAATAGATGGGATGAGAATTTATCCCAAATTGAATGTTCGTTACGATCCATTGTCCATGCCTCAACTGGTGAAACGCCATACTTTGCCCTATTTGGGTATAACATGATTACTCATGCCCAAACTTATAAAATTTTGAGAAAATTAGGAGCATTGTCTGATGGCGACATTTCTATTTTACCGAAATCTTCACGAATGCAGATGATTCATAAGAAGATTTCCGATAAGATGCATAAGGCATACAATAGAAATGTGAAGAGTTACAACAAGAGAGCAAAGGAGATAAATTTCAAAGCTGGTCAAGAAGTTTACAGAAAGAACTTCGTTCAGAGCAACTTTGCGAAAGGTATTAACTCCAAGTTGTGCAAACAATGGCTTAAATGCAGAATTCGGAAACCCATCGGCAAGAACCTGTATGGAGAATATGAGGGGTCATTTAATTGGGACGATTCATGCTCAACATTTGTCATTTTAGTGAGACGGTAATCATCATCATTTTTTTTTTGGGGGTCAAGGAAAAATCTTTTTTTTATTGCATTATCACGAGCACTTTACACAGAAAGAAAATATCACCAAGATATTTCCAGTTAAAAAGTAATTGAAATTGTTTTTTTTATTAACAAATTAGTTGATACAATTGACTTTTTAATCCCAATACGAAATACTAAGTCAGTCAAGAAAAAGTAAAGAACATTTTTTTGTTAAACTTTTAAGTAAATATGTATTTCAAACAGACAAGTGTTAATCCGGATGACAACTGTAAACCAAGAAAGTGATTGAAAGTGATTTTTTTTTTGATTAAAGAAGTAATTAAGTTTTGCAATCAACATAAATTAATTGTTTTTAATTTGAAATTAAATGAAATTTGCTATTAAAATCAGTTGATAGTTTTTTTTTGTCAAGAATTTTTCTATGCCCAATTAAAAATGTGATTGATTTGATTTCTGTGATTTAGGACATTTCAATTAAAGAAATTAATTAGATCAATTAATTTTGTGTTGGATCGGAGAAATCTTTTTGGGTGCATAGATGCGTTCCATATCTTTCGAAACATTTCATTTTCCCGACTGCATTAAATAATGCTATATTTGTTTTGATTAATCTTTGGGACACTCTGTTGTACGCGGAAGTGTGACAGATGGGTTGGAGACTGTCTGGTAAAATGTTGTAGCGCCGGATTCTCCCGGGTACATTCTAGCATTGTACCTGATGGGAATCACTAAACGTGTCAGGCAACTGTTACATTGAAGTGGTCATCGAACATTAGGCATGGAGGAACAGCACTAGAGGCGGTTTTGAGTTCATATTATCGCGGTAAATGATTCTTTGTGTTCACGATTTCTTTCTGCTAAAATTCGCCTTAAGTAGAATAGACTTTTTCAATTGTAGCTTTAAATCTTTTGCCATCAAGTTTTAATAATGTCTGTGGATCTATGGGAAAAAACCCATAAGTCTAAGAACTTAATTTTACAGGAGAGCGGAAATACACCTTTAAGGGGTCACAAAGCGTCCGTAGAAAAGATCTTGAAGATGTCTGTTATTTGTGTGATGGACCTTTTTCGATTAGCTTATTTTTTACGTTACCAAAGCCACCCAAAACCCCCCTACTATTCTGGAAAAATTAGAAATTACCTACTAAAATATTAAATAACACATCACCATTAATGGTGTTTTGTTGCTTTGGATCCTGATCATTTTCTGACTGAAAAAAACTAAAGTTATATATGTGTGTATTTTCATTTGTTTTTTTCGACAAAACACCATGAATCAGAATATGTGGCTTTGTAGAAAAAAAAAGAAAAGTTGAGTGAATTACCCGAAACAGTTGAGTGAATTACCCGAATTTATTGACAATTGGTTGATAGTTTTGCTGCAAGTAGAGGATGCTGATGAGGAATGTGGTAATTCCGAAACAGCTGTACATCCAACCATCTTGCAGTCTATAGGGCTTTGCCCAAATAAATTTGACAAGCATACTTTTCCTCTGTTGGCTAAGCTACACTTGTAGTTTAGTCAATGCATGGCTTTAAGCTGAGATCAAAAACAACAATAACGAAAAAAAGATGGTAAATTGCTCAACCCTTGTGCGGGCTTATGGTGTTTTGCAAGTGTTTCGATTTTATTTTACAACATATGCTGAAAAATGTTATTTTGTCTAAATTAAACGTAAATAATTCACGAGTTTGTTGTTTTAACCATTCGATATTTCTCGATCGAGGGCAGATATAGAAAATCTGTGGACGCAGAGATACGCCTTAGAGAAGCTACACACGACATGGATTTTTTTATGGGAATAGAAATCAATCACATGAATTAATAATATCAACTGTTGTTTTTTATTATTATTGGACCAATCTTTATTGATCTCGGTGGTTGATACTGTCGCTTCTGCGATTGAATACTTTCCAGTTGGAAATGAATTGGAATAATTAATTCCGCCATTGGATACAGAAATCTTTTTTTTGTGTATGTTGTGTGGCTCCACGACAAATACCGGTCGATTATGGGAACACATGTTTGGTTTGTTTCGGGAAAATTTTCTTCAATATACATATATATATATATATATATATATATATATATATATATATATATATATATATATATATATATATATATATATATATATATATATATATATATATATATATATATATATATATATATATATATATTATACAAACTACAATTATTTTTATACACTTACGTGTATAAGGAAGAAATTCCGGGCGACGGACACTTCTGGATCTCTCGGTATTACGTGTCGCCGGATATTCTACGTTCGGTGGCGGTTTCTACACCCTCACAAAAATCGCTTCTGTAACATATACTCCCAAACATATTTTGCTTCAAGCATATACATTTTTGGGTATTGCCCAATCATTTATATGTTTGATCTCTTCCAATATATAATATGTTTGAAAGCATATTGGTCTAAACAATATATGTTTGGGTAGTCTAAGTTCCAAACATTTTGTATTTTTGCATCCAAATTCAATAATGTTGTCTTCCAAAAAACAATATGTTATTATGTGAACATATAATATGTTTGGAAGCATTTTGCACCCAAAAATATTATATTCTTAAAAAAAATTCTCCCAAACAATAGTGTGCTCAAAATTTTATTTATTTATTTATATATTTACAATCATAATGAATTATGAAATAAACAGGTAATATAGGTGCTAACAACATAGGTTTTCGACCTGAATGCTCAAAATTTTGTTTCTGCCTAATTGTATATTCCCCCACATCTTTCTCACTTCCACGAGATTTTTTAGTTCTTAGCACCTTTTTCTGTAATACAAACATTGTAGTAGAAATTATTCAATTTTATGATTTTTTATTTTAATTTTACCTTTTGCCGGACGGGGATTCGAACAGCGGGAGCAACTCTAGTTTAGCTATACCTCGTAAAAAAAAATTTTTTTTTGGGTCGATAGAGAATTAAATTTGACATCGAAATAAAAAGTAACCGGTTGGCGGTCGCAACCGGTTAACCGGTTATTCTAGCCTAAATGTAAGCAAATAATCGTTAATAAAACCGGCTTTAGTGAACCGATTACTTTAAAATATACATCACTAGAAAGCTAAAGGTACGACCTTTCAAATGAGGTACAACTCAAGTTTATCCGGTTATCAGCTTAGGTTTTAGATGAAAAAATACGTGTTTTTGAACCTGTTTTTTGACAAAACCGGCTTTTAATCCAAAAATGCTCGATGTAAAGGTACAAAATTACTAATTGCATTGTGTAGCTACCTATCCGTCAAAGTCATTTGCAAGCCGATATCTCCGTTAGAACCGGATATATTTGATCTGAAATTTAATTGTAACCGTAAAATTTGAATTTATCGTTAATAAAACCGGTTTTAGTGAACCGATTACTTTAAAATGTACATCACTAGAAAGCTAAAGGTTTAGGTTTTAGATGAAAAAATACGTGTTTTGAACCGGTTTTTTTTACAAAACCGGCTTTTAATCCAAAAACGCTCGATGTAAAGGTTCAAATCGCACGATTTTTTTGAAAAAATTTTCATTTTGTCTTTTCAAACCGGATATGGATAGGATCTGGGTAATATGTCTAATTGTAGTAATAAGAAAGCGCCGCAGGGAAAAATTTTCTCAAAAAAATCGCGCGATTTTTTTGAAAAATTTTTTTGTTTTTCAAACCGTATATGGATGGGATCCGGGTAATATGTCTAATTATAGGAATAAGAAAGCGCCGCTGGCAAAAAATTTTATCAAAAAATTTTTATTTTTCAACTCGTATATGGATATATAATAGTTAATATCACCGGTTATAATAAAGATAGCAGCTTGACTTTGACCTTGACGGAAAGGTAGAAGTGTTAGCTACGCAATGCAATCCGTTATTTAGTACTTTTATATGGAGCAGTTTTTGAGATATTAGCTTATTTATAAAAAGCGGTTCCGAAAAATACAAGTTTTTACCCGTACAGCTGGAACGGATGAAGCTGATATAACGGTTCATACATCATTTTAAAGGTCTCTTCAAAACCTTTCTTTCAAAAGTAATCGGATCTCTAGAACCGGATATATTAAGGATTTTTAACTTACACTTTAGAACCGAATAACCGGTTATCCGGTTACGACCGCCAAGAAAAAAAGTTGTTGTTGTAATCAACTCAAAGGGTACTACCATCTGTGAAGTTTTGAAAAAAATCTGAGAGGTATAGCTAAACTAGAGTTTAGCCATTTTGTAATAACAAGCAAAAACCACCAACTTAATTCAATATCGCTCCCTGTTAAATAGCGCTCCAAGCTACTAAACACATATATGTTTATAGGCTATTTCTAAATTAATATATGTTTGAATCCAAGCATATTGTATTTACAAACATTTTATGTCCCAAACATAATATGTTCTAACATATTAACATATATGTCCCAAACATGTTATGCTAGTTTATGAACGTTATATGCTTGCACTCAAAAATATTGTGTTTAAAAATTTGTGTTCCAAACATATAATGTTTATAGCCAAACATATGAAAAACAGTCTTTTTCATCCGTGTACGTACAAGTGGTAGTTTTGTATAGTGGGGCATATACGAACCAGCATACGGGCCTCATGCAGACTGGTAATCTTATTGTTTCATGCAGGGACGTTCATCCTGTCAGCGTTTATGACCTGGAACGGTATGATGAAATGGTTTGTTCGATTAGGTACGTGCCACTTGCCTCGTATATGTTAGTTCAATTGGTTCTGTCACCATTGTTGTGGGTGTCCGAGACGGATCGCTAACGTACCATATTTGGCATGATGAGGATCATCCTGTATGGTCCGTTGCGCAGGGTATTCTCCCTGTGGGATCCGATTCCAGTCGTGCTCAGATCATGCGACATAACGTGGTTGCAGGGACCTTTATGTGGCTCCAGGTCTTTCATGTTTTCTTTTTTGGCAAATGGACAATTCGGAGGATGGAACATTGTTTAGGTTTCGTGGTCCTGCCGAGGGGTAAAATTGTTATTGTGCTAGTGGTAATACGTGGGCGGGACAATGTGATTATTGTTCTCATAATTTCCACGTTTAGAAGTTTTGTGTCGGTAGTCGATGCGCTTGTCTAGCTATATCGATTTACAGGGTGTATACAAGTCATGTTGGATTCGTTTTCGGTTATCGATAAATAGCCTTTTTGATTGATATGACTTACCATGGTATGTACGAACGGGTAGAAATATGAATAGGGTTGCCAACTCTTGGATCACATAAAAATTCTAAATTGTTAATAACGCTTTCTTTTTGATTACAATTTTTGTGAATTATTAACGACGATCTGTATAGATAGCCGTAAGTGGCGAAACCAGCAGTTTACAGATCTAGTGTCCGACTTCGTGGTTCCCAAATTTTTATTTCTACACGGGCTCCGAATAAGAAATTTGGCTTTGTGACGGCCACTGTGTCCATATTCATATGGAACGTATTTCAATTTTTATTTTATTCTTCTTCGTGACTCCTAATTTTAATATGTGTAACGTTGGAGCAACTGACATGGTTGGTTTTGAAATATTGGAATATTCATTCCTCAAACATCACGAACCTCTTCTCTATCTGATTTAAAAACACATCGCATCTGTCAGCTTGAGACTGTAATGATGACAGGCGCTACACGTTACTCTGGCGAGTGTTTTAATATATTTCGATGACGAATATAGACGGCTAACATATAGGTATGATCTGGACAAATGTTTGCAGAGTTGAGTTGTTGGGAGAATATATAAATATGACATTGCGACTACCTGGACGTTTCGATTATGTATTTTTGCATTTGTCTCTCCTATAGGGCTAGCGTCATCTAGAGACAAATTCCGACATGTTATGGAGGTCCATTGGAAAGGATCAGATGAGTCCAAATTATTTGACAAGTTGGCAGAACTGGACATGACCTTGCTAAAGGACACTATACCGCTCGATGACATTGTAATGACAATGCAAAAACGTTTGGGGTCATTGTCAATAGTGCATTACAAATAATCGGGTCTTTTTCTGCTACGAAACAGTGTTGTTTTTTTGTGCATTTTTTTTTTTGCTTAGATAAGTTTTCGGCTATTTAGCGCTACGGGCAGAATTAAAAGGAAATCCGTTTTGATTATTTGCTTGTGTGGATCCGGAATTTTTATGTTTTTTTTTGTGAAACTCGGGATATTGTGGGAACACGGTTCAGGTGCTAGGATGGTCTGCCAGATCCATCCATATGTGGTTGTGGAATTGAGACCCGAGTTACCCACACATCAAAAGGACCACCACGACTATTCCCAGGTTGGCAATACTGCCACCTACATATGGTAGCCTGGGGAGAGGAAAGTATTCCGAGACAGCTGAGTGAGTAAAAGAACCCAGTAGGTACACGAACTAGCCTAATTTTCACTCTTGACGAAATCCATCTCTGGTTTCGGGGCACACCTTATTAATGAGCACTAAAACGAAGTGTTATCCTCAGAAGTCATAGAATTGCGTGTTACGTAATCTACGAAACCTATGCTAACACGTTAAAAGCATGTTTCTGTAAAAAAATCGAAATTACATAATTTAAATTTGTACTCATGAAGATTATAATCATAAACAAGTATATACGGCCGCAAGTTCGGCCAGGCCGAATCTTATGTACCCACCACCATGGATGGCGTAGAAACTTCTACCAAAGACTGTCATCCACAATCGAATTACTTGGGTTGTGGTATCTTAAAACTTCTTAACATCGTTTTCTAAATTTTGATTTAGTCCATACATGGCATATATTAGACAAAAAAGTTATGTATAGTTAAGTCTACAAATAATTACGAATCGATATGGACTTTTTGTACGTAGAGAGCCAGAATTGAAATATGGGGGTCGCTTATATGGGGGCTATATACAATTATGAACTTGATATGGACCAATTTTTGTGTGATTGGGGATCGATTTATCTGAGGGCCATATATAACTATAGACCGATATGGACCTAGTTAGGCATGGTTGTTAAGGACCATATACTAGCACAATGTACCAAATTTCAACTCACTCGGGTGAAATTTGCTCCTCCAAGAGGTTCCAAAACCAAATCTCGGGATCGGTTTATATGGGGCTATGTACGATTATGGACTGATATGGACCACTTTTGGCTTGGTTGTTAAATATCATATACTACCACCACGTACCAAATTTCAAGCAGATCGGATAAATTTTGCTTCTCCAAAAGGCACCGGAGGTCAAATCTGGCCATCGTTTATATGGAAGCTATATATAATTATGGACTGATAGGAACCAATTCCTGCATGGTTGTTGGATACCATATACTAACATCACGTACCAAATTCCAACCGAATGGGAAGAATTTTGCTCTTCCAAGGGGCTCTGGAGGTCAAATCTGGGGATCGGTTTATATGGGGCCTATATATAATTGTGGACCGATATCGACCAATTTTTGCACGGGAGTTTGAGGCCATATATTAACACCACGTACCAAATTTCAACTGAATCAGATGAATTTGGTCTCCAAGAGGTTCCGAAGGTCAAATCTGGTGATCGGTTTATATGGGGGCTATATATAATTATGAACCGACGTGGACCAATTTTTGCATGGTTGTTAGAGACCATATACTAACATCACGTACCAAATTTCAGCCGGATCGTATGAAATTTGCTGCTCTTAGAGGCCTCGCAAGCCAAATCGGGGGATCGGTTTATATGGGGGCTATATATAATTATGGACCGATGTGGACCAATTTTTGCATGGTTGTTAGAGACCATATACTAACACCATGTACCAAATTTCAGCCGGATCGGATGAAATTTGCTTTTCTTAGAGGCCTCGCAAGCCAAATCGGGGGATCGGTTTATATGGGGGCTCTATATAATTATGGACCGATGTCGACCAATTTTTGCATGGTTGTTAGAGACCATATACTAACACCATGTACCAAATTTCAGCCGGATCGGATGAAATTTGCTTCTCTTAGAGGCCTCGCAAGCCAAATTTGGGGGTCCGTTTATATGGGGGCTATACGTAAAAGTGGACCGATATGGCCCATTTGCAATACCATCCGACCTACATCAATAACAACTACTTGTGCCAAGTTTCAAGTCGATAGCTCGTTTCGTTCGGAAGGTAGCGTGATTTCAACAGACGGACGGACGGACGGACATGCTCAGATCGACTCAGAATTTCACCACGACCCAGAATATATATACTTTATGGGGTCTTAGAGCAATATTTTGATGTGTTACAAACGGAATGACAAAGTTAATATACCCCCCATCCTATGGTGGTGGGTATAAAAAGAAACCCAATTTGGCTCAACGTTTGAAACCTAAAACTGTTCATTGATATTCAGTTCCCAAAGCTAAAACAAAAGAATAATTTTTGTTTGATCAAAAATCATCATTTATTAATGAATAGCTGAAATCTGAATTTTGAAAATTAAATTTACTTCGAATGAATCAATCTAAAACATCCAAGAAAACAGAAATCAAATTTGAGAATGTCAAAGTAAAATAAATAAATATTAATATTAAATTTGTGAATTAAAAAAACGTAATAATTGAAAAATCTTTAAAAGAAGAAAAGAAAAAGGAATTTGTAAATGAGTATCAAATTAGTGAATTTTTGTACGAGGAAAAATAAAAATAATTTAAAAAGTACCAAGCACAACATTATAAACAAAAAAATAAATTAACTGATAAAATAATAAAGGAGAATATTTCTTTTCAAAACTGTTGGTTATTCTTATTTCTCCTCAAATACTTACCGTTATTGTGCTTTATATACTTACCTATTTACTGCTACCTTATATACTTACCTATTTACTGTTACCTTATATACTTACCTATTTTCTTTTACCTGATATACTTACCTTATAAATTTGTCTTATATACTTGCATATTTAATTACCCTTATAATTACCATTTTCTATATATTCTTGCCTTTATCATTGTTTTGTTCATACTGTGCATTCTCATATTTATACACTCTGATATTCATTCCACCCTAATATATGATATGTGAACTTCGTTGAATTTAAACACAATGTGTTAATTTATTTCTGAAAGGTTCGGGGAAGTAGCTACTGTGAGAGAAGTGCTGTGAGCCACTGTAAGGGGGATTCTGGTAAGAGTGGGGCAAGAAAGAATCTCACAGGATGGTCATATGGGACCATGAAGAGGGAGGGCAGCCCAGCAAACCAATTACATCTGGTTTGCAAAGTCAATTCACGCGTGTAACCAAATTCCAACAAAGTTGTATAATTCTTTTCTAGAATGTCCGTCCGTCCGTTTTAATTTAGATTTCAAATTCAAATTTGTGTAACCGTCCATTGTTCGACGTTTGAAAAAAATTGTATTTCCACCTGGCACTTAAATTATTAAATGTATGGATAGAGCGGAAGAACCCCCCATTTCCGGCGAGCTACAGCCGCAGCAAAACGCCAAGAGTGCCACCGCTAGTTAACAAAACCAGTCCATTACAGCGTGTTCCATTTTTAAAATTTTGTTTAATTTGTTGATATTATATATATTTCGATCTAACGAAATAATAGTAATTAGTAATGGAAAAATGAAAATGAAATAAAAAATGTAATGAAAATATTCTATACGATAACAATTACGGCTATTTTAAATACAATTATGTAATAACGGGAGCAAAATTAAACAATTTGTATTATAGTACGCAACAGCCTTACACTCAATATCCTTTAAAGAAAAACTTTCTTCCACCTCGCAAAGCTCTTCGTCTCCCTTATATATGCCCAAGTTTAACGAATCACAAGGATCACCAAAAAAACTTCTTAAGTTATTGAATCTTTTCGCATAAATTTGTTGGCTTGCAATATCAAATGCTACTATTTTCACGGGCAAATGATCATTAAGATATACACAATTGTTTGGAGACCTTGTGGTTAAAATACTTCCTGGAAAATTAAACGTTTCTTTATTTTTTTTTATAAAGTTTATGTACCACTGTCGTTTTGAATTGGTAAGCAATTTTCTTCCATACAAAACATGTATATTTGTTCCAAAAATTTTTAGGAAGATTTTACGTTTTTCTTAATTTTTTGCACATAATTTTCATATGGATAGGAAGATCTTCCAATAGAATCCCCTATATGTACTGAGGAGTCTTGGACATGTAGTAAGTTACGCTATTTTCTCCGAAGATCAAAGGATTTTTTTTTTTTTTTTTGACAGCAAAGAAGTCGATATGCGCAGTAGAGGTTTGCACGTGAGTAATATTTTACTCACGCTCACGCACACTCACGACGGAAAAATCTTACTCACGCACACTCACGCACGAAAAATTTTCGAGCCGCTCACGCTCACGAACACTCACGAATTAATTTATTTTAAAAAATCACGCTCACGTACACTCACGATAGAAAAATTTTACTCACGCACGAAAAAATTTCGAGGCTTTCACGCTCACGCACACACACGAAAGAAAATTTTTGCTCACGCACGCTCAAGCACGAAAAATATTCGAGCCGCTCACACTCACGCACACTCACGATAGAAAAAGTTTACTCACGCACACTCACGAAAAAAATTTTTTGCTCACGCACGAAAAAATTTCAAGGCGCTCACGCATATTCACGAAGGAATTTATGTTTCAAAACGACGGAGAATTGTTACAAATGCACGAAAAATTTTGTGAGGAATTTACGCACATTCACGACTGTAGAAATGCTAATTTGACATGAAATAATATATATATTAGAGGTCTGCACAATTCCATTTGTAAATGCAGAGTACACGTGTACTTGCTACATGAGTACATCTATTTGAGAGATTCGCAAAACAATTGGTACACATTTTGATGAACACCAAAAGCCACGAGTAACTTCTTGTTGCTTCTCTGATGTCTTCACTACCAACAAACACATATTCCTCTTTCTCTCTTATTGAAGTGTACTCAGAGTGATCACGTCGAGTATGTTGCGAGAACAAAACTTCATAGAGTACTCCATGTACCACGTGCAGTTTCAGAAATACATAAAAACAGTTACTCTCCATAATAAATGTTTTCGGTTTGTTATAAAGAACGGCAAACGTTAAGTTAAGTGTGTGACATACATAAATATATGAAATATGTGACATACATACATATCTATGATTAATAATAATGGAAAGTTTTGCTTCGCACATAACTGAGAAATACTTGTGGTACCACGTGAAGTGAAGAGAATCCATGTTGTACTTTTTCTCAAGTACTTAGATTTTTATTGTTCCTTTTTTTCGGAACACATATTGTTTCGGATAAGTACTTGGTGGTATTTGACAAGCAAGTGTTCTCTTCACTTCACTACTTGCGGTCTGAGAGAAAGACAGAGTATGTACTATATTCGACAGCGAATTGCATACATGTAGTGAAAAGTTATTCGATGCAGACCTCTAATATATATACCCAGCAAAAACTAGGCAACCACATCTCATTACAATTAGCATTACCAGGAGTAAAGCTGTCATTACACGTTGCATTACATTGCGCGGAGTTATAATGACTTACTTGTAATGACAAAAATAAATACTTCTTGGTAATTTTCGAATTGTTATTCTCAAATGTTTAGGCATGCTAACTTAATGGAAATTAAAATACATATATACCGATCGACTCAGAAACACCTCCTGAGTTGATCTAGCCTTTGGTGTCCGTCCGTCCATGTATTTGTTGTTCGCAGGATTCCGGTCGCAATTATTAACCGAGTTTGGGTAAATTTGGTATGTGGCGCTTTATTGGCACAAGGACGAACGCTATTGAATTTAGATATAGCTCCCATATATATGTTCGCCCGATTTCGATAAATGGGATCAGATTGCGCTCATTTACTAACCGATCGGCGTCAAATTTGTCATAATGTAACCCACTGACTCTATGTGCAAAATATTATCCAAATCGGTGCAGATTTGGATATAGCTGCCATATATATGTAGCGCCCAATTTACAAAATTTGCACTTATGACCTTATTTTTGACCATTGTGGCCTCATTTATAAACCGATCTTACTCAAATTTAGCACAAGGTAATCTCCTGTAATATCAACAAAACCATAACTAATACCCGATCTTACTCTAATTTAGCACAAGGCAACCCTCAGTGGTACCAACCAATATATGGATATAGCTCCCATATAAATGTATCGATCGATTTCCCAAATTTGACCATAATATTCTTATTTATTAACCCATGTTGCTCAAATTTCAAATAAACATGTATTTATTAGCCGATCGTATTTAGACTTGCATGCAGCTATTAAATAAATCTATTACCCTATTTTCAGAAATTTGAATTTATTACCCACACTAATTGAGCGATTTCCAGTTTTTTAATAAAGGACTCAATATTAGTAGCATACTAACTCTGTATGTTCAGAATCAACTATACTCCTAATATCAGACATTTCTGTTCAGATTGTGATAAAACTCCCAAGTACCCAGTAATGTTATTAAATATGGAAATGTGGTTTTCCCCAAACCATGTTCACTAATTCAGTAGGGATGATTTAGGGTATGATATAGTTGGCCCGCCCGACTTTCTACTTTACTTGTTAATTCGAATTTTATTTAATCTACCAATTTTTTATGGTACACTTTTTCGACAATATTCCTCACTTTCGTTAGAAAAAAAAAAACAAAGCAATATTTTATAAAAGGTTTTACTGTTTAAGGAACGGCACTATACTCGGTTTTTGCACCGAAAACCACCGCTTCAACATTACTTTTTTTAATCATTTAATTTTAAATGAAAAACTATTACACAATCCATACATTGGAAGGTTTAGTGTGACCAATGTCGTGTGTGTGGTTGACATCGTGAGCGTGATTAAAATCGTGAGCGTGACTGACATCGTGAGTGCGATTCAAGTCGTGAGCGTGATTCAACTCGTGAGCGTGATTCAAATCGTGAGCGTGATACAAGTCGTGAGCGTGATTCAAATCGTGAGCGTGATTAAAATCATGAGCGTGATTTAAATCGTGAGCGTCATTAAAGTCTTTATCGTGATTCAAATCGTGAGCGTGATTTTGTTTTCGTGAGTGTAATTATCAAACATTTTTACTCACGCACATTCACGAAGAATTTTTTTTCGTGACTCACGCTCACGCACGAAAATTTTCAGCTTGATCACGCTCACGTGATTGACTCCATCGTGACTCACGGCTCACGCGTGAGTCACGAAAATTTCGTGTCACGTGCACACCTCTAATGCGCAGTGCAACAATAAAAATTGATAGTCAACATCTTTGGGTACAATTGTATCATAAATTTACTGAAGATGGGAATTGGGCTTTGATAGTGTTTGTACGAGAAACTTGTAGGAAAACCACACCGAACTTATTGGTTTGATGCCGATATTATTTTCATGAAAGTTCACGCAAATTTCTGCGTCGATTGCAATAAATTATTAATACAATATTGTCCAAAGTTTTTTTGTTCTTTTAAAAGTTAAAAAATTTGCTAAAATAAGTAAGTGAATTAAGTTTTGGTACGGATGTAAAATGAAAATAGAAACCGTAAAAAAGTTGGAACTTCTCATGGAACATGTATGGTACTAATCCCGGTTTTTTGACGAAAAAGACCAACAGATCGCTGTGTGGTGGCACTTATATTGGCATGCATACCAATTATCGAGAAAAACACACAGATATTTGTCAGTACACATGAATAAAATTGTTGCTCTTGAAAACAAAGACTTTTAGTCGCAGCAAAAACTTTTAGGTAAAGGAAAGGCAAAATGTGTACACAAAAACAAAAATCCGTATTTATATATTTTATATTTGGTATAATATTTTTGTATTAATATTATTGAATACGTTATGGTTTTCTTTTATTGAAATGTATAGTTGTTCATGTTAATTTTATGTTTTTTTATATGAAATAAGTACACACAAAAAATAATTCTTTCTCCCAAACGAAATTTTAGACAAACAAAGATCGTTTCTCATTTGCTTTTCGCTGTGAGGAAGTTTGTTTGGAAGAAAAGTATATACTTTTTGTGATAAACGTTTATTATTTCCCAAGATGTAAAAACAATTTTACAATTATTATTCGACCTTTTATGGACCAAATTAGACGTACTATTACATCGTAATAAGTACCTATTACGATTTCGAGTGTGGTGGTAAATTAAGCCACCATGTAGCGAAATTCAAATTCATCCATTGGGTTGCTAACTTCAAGGCCCAGTGGACGGATATCGACTGAAGTTATACATTTGGGCAATGACCAAAAGTTAGGTCCAATTAGTCGACCTGTGGACGGGTCGACAGGTGGCGACACAAGTCGAACCTTTTCTAGGGTAACGACATCAATAGGAGGTAATCCATCACGAAGGACATTCAAAGAACGCAGAAAGGCTTTGTTTATCCTAAAGAAATTGGGATCAGTCAACCCAAGCACGTATTCGGCTATGCAAAGCGATTCCTTAAAACGGGCTCAGGGAATTCTTGAAGCTGGAAATAGGGAACGATAACCGGATGAGCTGCCGTCCTCCAAAAGGGATCAAAGATCGTTTGCCTCAATTGCTAAAGACAGCCTTGTGGTGGCTATCATTAATAAAGGAGCATTGGACGGTATGGTTCCGAAGCAACAACGGGGAAATTGAGAACGCAATGTCTGTTGTCTACTCAGAGGTGCGAAAAAAGTTCCCGGACCAAGTCCTCGACGGCAAGATGCTGGATGGTATCAAGGACGATTTACGTTAATCGCATTTGCGGACCAGAGGTCTATCGATTGCTTTAAACCTGCTTTGATGCTAATTGGTGAAATTTGGGAAGGAGATGCTTTGAAGTTAGTCGAGAAAAAAGACATACCGGCTAAACCTAGAACACATTCATTTTTACCGGCAAACCCTCCTGATTTTGAGTCAATATTAAACAGACTAAAGGAATTCAACCCAGGTCTTCCAACCGCCGATTGGAAGGTTGGTCATTTGGATGAGGTGGATGGACCAACCACGACATGCGGTGTTTATATTGAACATTGAGTCGCTGCCACATCTAGCCCAGACCCAAGGACGTGTAAGCTATGGCTTTCATGATATCCATATGAAGGTATACAAAAGCGATCAGCCAAAGGATTCGGAAACGGACAAGCCTCAGTTAGAGTCAGAAGTTAAAAAATCTCCTTGCGAAACCGAAAAGACACAAAACCTGCAGGCATTGACGAACATCGTATGCGGGAAGCTTCTACAGGCTCAAACCTCACCAAAGCTGAACCGCGGATTGTTGCGAGAGTCACCGAGAACTGTGAAGAGGAACCCCTTGATGACTCAATCGAAACGGTTGATGTGACGGTGGTTGAAAATTTGGATGGTTCTACGGTTCATCCAGATAAATCGTCACCATTGTAAGGCTACTTGTGCTGCCTTAAAAGTTCTCCTGATTAAATTGCTAATCAACCGTGGAACGGAACGGACGTGTTTTTTAATAGCGGATAATACCTACTAAGCGGATAGCGGAATGTACCGGATAGGTACCTACTAAGAATTTCAAGTGTGGTGGGATATTATTGGTGCAGCGAAATTCAAAGTCATCCACTGGGTTGCTAACTTCAGGGCCCAGTGGACGGGAACTGGAGTTATAAATTTGCGCAATGACCAAGAGTTAGGCCCAATTAGTCGACCTGTAGACGGGTCGACAGGTGGCGACACTTTGACAAGTCGTACTTTTTCTAAGGTAACGGCATCAAAAGGAGGTAATCCCCCACGAAAGAGATTCAAGGAACGTAGAAATGCTTTGTTTATCCTAAAGAAGTTAGGATCAGTCGACCCAAGCACGCTGTCGGCTAAAAAAGCGATTCCTTAAAATGGGCTCAAGGAATTCTCGAGACTGGAAAAACGGAACGATCGCCGGATGAGCTGCCATCCTCCAAAAGGGAGCAAAGATCGTTTGCCTCAGTTGCTAAAGACAGCCTTGTGATGGCTATCATTAATAAAGGAGTATTGGACGGTATGGTTCCAAAGCAAAAATGGGGGAAAATTGAGAATGCTCTGTCTGTCGTCTACTCACAGGTGCTCGAAAAGTTTCCAGGCCCAGAACCTCGACACCAAGATGCTGGTTGCTATCACGGACGATTTAAGCTAGTTGCATTTGAGGACCAGAGGTCTATAAAATGTTTTAAAGCTGCTCTGATACTAATTGGTGAAGTTTGGGAAGGAGCAGCTCTAGAGTTAGTCGAGAAGAAAGACATACCGGCTAGACCTAGAGCACATGCGTGGACACCTGCAAACCCTTCTGACCCTGAATCTATTTTAAATAGGCTGAAACGATGCAATCCAGATATTCCAACAGCAGATTGGAAGGTTGGCCGCTCTAGAGTTAGTCGAGAAGAAAGACATACCGGCTAGACCTAAAGCACATGCGTGGACACCTGCAAACCCTTCAGGCCCTGAATCTATTTTAAATAGGCTGAAACGGATCCTCCAGAAATATATTCATTATTGTAAGGCTGCATGTGCTGCCTTAAGTTCTCCTGATGAAAGGGGACATAGATATAGTTCTTACTCAAGAACTATATGATTATAGAAACAAAATATGTGAATTAAGTACTCCGGGGTTAAAACTATTGCAGTATACTGGTAATGATGTAAATCGAGCCTGTATAATTGCTAAGAACGAGCTCAACTTGTTTCTGCTTCCTTCAATGTGCAATACAGACATTGTCGTTGCCAATTTAGAATTAGCCAAATGCAAATAGTGGGTATCTTCGGTCTACATGGGACATGACAGGGAGATGCCTCCATGTGCCGTTAAAACCTTAGTTGAGGAGTCACTGAAAACAAAGACGAAACTCATTATGGGATGCGATGCGAATGCGCATCATAGTATATGCGGAAGTAGTGATACTAATGCAAGGGGAGAGTCGCTAATGGAGATTATTTTGCGTACTAATCTGGTAGTTTGCAACAAGGGAGATGCCCCAACCTTTGTCACTAAAAACAGGCAAGAGGTTTTGGACATCACCTTGGCCTCGCAAGAACTGAATGAAATGATATCTGATTTAAATCTGAGTTCCTTCTGAACAGTATCTCATTCAATATACCGTTAAGACCTACTCGTAATTTTGAACTGCTTCGCATTCAGTACTTTCGCACAAACTTTGAAACTAACGATCCTGTTCGCCGACTATGTGATGAGTTTAATAAATACTATAAATATTTTGATCTTTCAGAAGATAAATATACTATAAAAAGAAATATTACACTATTATTAAATACTTAGGATAAGATACCATTTGTAAATACTGTAGTATAGCATTGTTAATCTGTAGGTTTGGTTAAGTTAAAGGATTACTCTGTAAGGATTACTCCATAGATGAATAATAATAAAAAAAAATCCACAAGAGCACTTACAAGATGAATCTGAGAGGATATAAACGAGAACTGAGAAGGGCTCCGCATAGCTCTTGGAATGATTAGTACAGGAGTATTGATAATACGTCCGAAGCCTCGGAAGGTACTAGCAACCACTAACTCCGCTCCAGGTTTAATTGAAACATCGGAGAGCAATTGGACAATGTCCATTGAGGAGACGTTGGAGGTTCTGTTGGACACACATTTTCCCGAAAATCAGACGGTTGAACAATGTTCTGGCGCTGCCACAGAGGCTCAGCGGTCATTTCCTATCGAGGAAATGGTATCGGAATCTAGAATAAAGTGAGCTTTACATAGTTTTGGGGCATTCAAATCCCCCGGACCTGATGGAATTACTCCGGCGGAGTTACAAGCAGTGAGTGATAGAATTATCCCTTGGTTGACGGTATATCAAGGATGTATCAACTTAGCATATACTCCAGGAAAGTGGATAGAAACAAAAGTCGTTTTCATACCGAAAGCGGGAAAAGCCTCTCACTCGAGTGCGAACGATTTCCGCCCAATCAGCATATCCTCATTCCTACTAAAGACTCTAGACAGGATGATCGATATTTATCTTAGATCTACCGTGGATTCAAGTTTGCTCTCAAAACGATAGCATGCATACTCGAAGGGCAGGTCTACTGAGACCGCATTACATGATCTAGTCAGCTTTATTGAAAGCTCACTATCTGTCAATGAATACACAATCGTGCCCTTTCTAGACATCGAAGGGGCATTCAATAACGTCCATCCGAGCTCGATAATAAATGGACTGACAACTCTGAATGTTGACCCAGGTATACTTATGCTGTTAGAAGAACTTCTAATGAAGAGACGTATTTCAGCCACACTAGGACAAGCAAGCATACAAAGGAATGTGAACAGAGGCACTCCCCAAGGAGGAATTCTGTCACCTCTGCTTTGGAATGTAGCGGAACATACTAGGGAAGTGCGAAGCAGATGAGTTAGCAAGGATAGGGACTACCTTACATATTCCATGGGAACTAGAATCTGTTGGTATGCCTCTGGCTACATGCAAGCTCTTACTGCGTGATAAGGGTCTTATGAAGGCAAATGCTCGATGGGAGAATTGCAAGGGTTGTAACGACACCAAGCAAATATGGCTCCTTTTAAACTTAAACCGCACACTAGATATGCCAGTGATCTCAAGAAGTCAGATTTGACTCCTGATATCTGCTATAACGGGTCGGTGCCTGATAGGCGATTTTGCAAAAACTATTGGCTCGAAGTATAACGACTACAGTCTGAGCTGTTATGATGCGGAGGGAAAGGAATCAATGGACACCTCTTGTGTGAGTGTCCTGTTTTTGGTGTAAGCCGTAAGGCGGACCTGGAAAACGTTAACTTAAGCAGTCTGCTAATGTTTTTGGAACAATCTGGCTGGTTCAATAGAAGGAAATAATCGAAAAGGTTTAGTTCTGCACCGTGGAGCAGTAGTTGGTACGTCCGCCTTACATACCAAGGTTCCTGGGTTCGATCCCTGCTTCTACCGAACACCAAAATGCTTTTTTATGTTTTTTTATTTATATTCCTGATATGTTCGGAAGATTCCGGAAAGGTATTCAACAGTACATATTATTTTTTTTTGCAAAATGTGTCTCATTAAAGACTTAAAGTCAGAAAAGAACAGTACTTGATATAAACGAAATGGACTGTTTTGTTGGTTCAAAAATATTTTTTTATTGAAAAAAATAAAAATTTTGTAAAAAACAAATTGTTCGAAGAATTAAAAAAAAACTCTAACGAAAGAAAAACGTTTTCGATATACGTTTTCCAAACGTTTGCTTATCTTCGCATGTACATTTGTTTTTAATCAAAACATATATTTTATTTTAATATTATTTAAAATGCCAATTTTTTACGATTTTTAAAATGCAAGTGCCGATTATGACGATTTTTCGGAAAAAATTAATTTTTTTTTGAAATTTTATTGGCAGCTCATAAGAAAAAAAAAACAACGCTCATTGCTTTACGCACGTAGCTGTCCTGGTATTGTATGAATATGTGTTCCCATATCTGAACATTATCTTCACTCTCTCAATTGCTAGCTATTGACATCGAGAACAAGTGCCAGCTTAACTGTTGCTCATCATAAGATATACGAGGGCGGTTCGGAAACTTCTTAGCCTATCAATGAAAGAGAATAGTTAGTTTTTCAAAAACATATTTATTTTTCAATATAATCTCCTGAAACTTCAATACACTTAGTCCAATGCTTTTCTAGCAATTCTATCCCTTGTTTTCCTCAAGGTTTTCAAAATAGTGGTTTACAACTGTAATTGCATCTTCATTTAAGGTCAAACGCTTGACAGCAAGGAATTTTTTTAGATTTGGGAACAAGTAAAAGTCATTGGGAGCTAAATCAGAAGAATAAGGTGGGTGGTCAAGCAACTCATTCGTTAATTAATGATTTTAGCCATTGTTAAAACACTCTTGTGCGCGCTGGCGCGTTGTCTTGATAAAAAATTATTTTTTTGTGTTGTGAGCCAGGACGTTTTTCTCGAATTTGTATTTAATTGATCCAAAAGGTTGCAATAGTTCTCTGAATTTATTGTTTTACCCTTTTGCAGATAGTCAATCAATAAAATACCTTTGAAGTCGCAAAAAACCCGTTGCCATAACCTTACCAGCCGATTGAATTGGGTTTGCCTTCTTTGAGGCACTTCCTTCAGCTTCAGTCCATTGTTTGGATTGTTCTTTTGTATCTGGAGTATAGTGGTGGATCCATGTCTCATCAACAGTTATGAAACGACGCTTAAAATCCATTTTATTCCGCTTAAAACGATCCAAACAAGCTTGAGAAATGTTCATTCTAATGCGTTTTTGATCGACTGTTAACAAATGCGGCACCCATCTTGCAGAAAGCTTTTTCAACTGTAGTTCTTCATGCAAATTAAATGGACTCGATCATTTGAGATGCCCATGATATTAGCAATTTCACGCACTTCTATTCGTCGATCATTTAATACCATATCATGCACTTTGGCTACAATTTCTGTTGTTGCTGCTGGACGTCCACTACGTGGTTCATCTTCAATGCTTGTACCACCACGTTTAAATTCAGCAACCCAATTTTTACTGTTGCATATGAAGGAGCCCTTTCACCTAACACATTCATAACAGAGATGGAAGTTTCCAAAACATTTAACTTTTTTCTGTTTATACCGCGCTTTTTGTGCTAGGCTAAGAAGTTTCCGAACTGCCCTCAAAATGTTTATGCACACATTTTGAACGCAGGACACTGAATGTCGCCAATCATGTTTTTCAATTTATGCGAAAAACAAAAACCCAACCGTTCGTTACGAGTTGCTTCCACAGACTGATCTCTCCATCACGTGTTGTTGAAAAAATTCACGTTCTCTTGTTCTCTTTTTGCTCTTTCTCTCCATCGCTCAAAACTATAAAACTATTCAATTTCAATCACAAAGGCGATTGAATCAATTACAAGTTTAATTGGGAACTGAAAAATTTTCAATCACGTTTGTAATTGAAAATTGTTTCCAAGTTGATTAACAAATTGAACGAATCAATTAATATTTTAATTGGAAACGGAACAAATATCAATCATGTTTTAATTGGATTTTATTCGGATTTGATTAAATAATTAATTGAATCAGTTAACATATTAATTGAATCTGTTTCCAAATTCCATTAAGTGTTTAATTGAAAAAATTGCGATGATAATTTTTTGTGTGTATGCATTGTTATTATACTCGCTTCGACATAGGTAGTTTGAGTAGATACTCGCAAAAAAATAATTCTTTCCTCCCAAACGAAATTTTAGACAAAGAAAGATCGTTTCTCATTTGCTTTTCGCTGTAAGGAAGTTTATTTCGAATAAAAGTATTGTACTTTCCCGTTATTTTTTTATTTATTATATTTTCGTTATTATTTCGATAACCCGAAAGTTCGAAATTTTTCAATTATCGAACATTTCTCGAACAACGTGCACGTTAATTTATTAAGTTTCCTATACCGCCTATCGCTGTGGCCATGTTTACACACTGTGAGTTCGAATGTTAACTGTGTAAACATAACCATGGAATAATCGATTAAAAAGGTAAAATTACCTAATATTTGAATTATGAAAATATTATTAGAATGAGCGTTTTTCAAATTACGTTTTACGAATTACTTTCAAATCGCCAAAATATTGACAAAGTCTTTGAAAATGTGTTAAAAGTGATTGGCGAAAACTTTACAAAAATCTCCCCTTAAATGCAACGAGTACTTCTTTGCGCAACCAAGTTCGTGGTTAGAAATAAAAAATTTGACAATTAATTGAAATTAGTCCCTATAGTTTATAATAATTGATATGTCAACATAAAATATTAAAAAAAAATTAGGAAGTCACTAATCTCAAATCTCTTTCCATTAAAATAAAATTTTTGAAAGTTACATTCTTGAGAGCATTAGGAAGCAGACCGAATAAAAAATGGCGGTGTCCCGGCAAGGGAAAGTTTTCAGAAAACTTTCAAAGTACAATCAATTAAAATTGGTAAAAATGCTGTTTTTAATACGTTGTATGTTTGGAAGTCAAAGTTTTAACACATTATTTTTAAGTGCAAGCATATAAGCATTACTGAGGTAGGATAATCCTACGCTTAAAAACTTTTTGCTGTTTGGTATATATATATATATATATATATATATATATATAATTGCTGTTTGGTATATATATATATATATATATATATATATATATATATATATATATATATATATATATATATATATATATATATATATATATATATATATATATATATATATATATATATATATATATATATATATATATATATATATATATATATATATATATATATATATATATATATATATATATATATATATACCAAACAGCAAAAAGTTTTTAAGCCTAGGATTATCCTACCTCAGTAATGCTGCATTTCTGAGTGTTTCAAAGCTTTTCTAATATGGCGTTCTCACCAAGCCTTTTTTCAGGTTTGAAATATTTATAATGTAAACGCCCCCCATTTGGAATATGCTCTGACTGAACGTACTCTTTTTACAGTATATGTCAAATTATTTAAATAAATTTCATAGAAAAAACGAATTAACAAAGGCTTTGAAGAAGATAGGGACGTGAAAATAACTTAAAAAATGTTTTCCCTTTGTGTTCGCGGTACTTATCTGAATAAACGGTGCGTATATGTGAATTTAGAGTAAATGGAAATTTCGACTTTCCATGACAACCGTCAAACTAAAACCTCTCAACTTGGTGTAAAGGGTGAAATCATTGAGTCATTGAGCTTAACATACAATCGGGTAAGAGAAAAGTTCATCACTGTGGTATCACAATGGACTGCATAGTCTAAGTAAAGCTGAAATATCGGGCTGATACTGTACTAAATCTAACCTAATATAATATGTTAAAATATATTATGTTTGGGACATAATATTTTTTTTTAAATATAGTATGTGTGGATGCAAACATATATTAATTTAGAAATTGCCTATAAGCATATACGTGTTTAGAATGGCAGATGGAGAGAGTATGCTGCAATTAAAAAAATGGAAGTAACCAATTGGCGCTTTAAAAATATATACCCGCAAAGAAAATTTGATTAGGTTAGGTTAAAGTGGCAGCCCGATTAAATTTCAGGCTCACTTAGACTATTCAGTCCATTGTGATACCACATTTAACTAAAAGTACCTATTA
Organism: Haematobia irritans; assembly: GCF_050003625.1. Lineage (NCBI taxonomy): Eukaryota > Metazoa > Arthropoda > Insecta > Diptera > Muscidae > Haematobia > Haematobia irritans. Next base: position 92,432,708 of record NC_134398.1, read on the forward strand.
CATATGGACACTTCTAGTCTTAACCACTGAACCTGCTCTATTATTTACTTTTGTGGAACCAACCAGATTGCTCCAAAAACATTAACAAACTGCTTAAGTTAACGTTTTCCAGGTCAGCCAGTAATCTAAAGCTATATGCTCCTAAAATTCGCTTACGCCTTACACAAAAAGCAGGACACTCACACAAGAGGTGTTTAATTGATTCCTCTTCCTCCACATCATGACAGCTCATACAATAGTCATTATAATTCGCACCTATAGTTTTTGCAAATTCGCCTATCAGGCAGCGACCCGTTATAGCAGATATCAGGAGTGCTATCTGACGCCTTGAGAACACTAGCATATTTAGGGTGCGGTTTAAGTTTAAATGGGGCCATATTTGCTTGGTGTCGTTACAACCCTTGCAATTTTCCCATCGAATATTGGCCATCATAACAGCCTTCTCACGCAGTAAGAGCTTGCATACCAACAGATTCTAGTACCCCTGGAATATGTAAGGTAGATCCTAGCCTTGCTAACACATCTGCTTCGCAGTTCCCCGGTATGTCCCTATGGCCAGGCACCCATATTAGGTGAATATTGTACTGCTCAGCCATCTCGTTGAGAGATTTGCGGCAGCCTATGGCCGTTTTCGAGTTAAGGGACACAGAGTCCAAAGGTTTTATTGCAGGTTGACTGTCTGAGTATATATTAATGCCAATATTTGTTGGAACATTACTTCTCAGCCAATTCACCACCTCTCTTATTGCCAATATTTCAGCCTGAAAAACAATACAGTGATTAGGTAATCTTTTCGCTATTCGAATTTCCAGATCTTTAGAATATACTCCGAACCCCACTTGTCCATTCAATTTGGAGCCATCAGTATAGAAATCTATATATCTTTTATTCCCCGGGGTCTGTGTACACCACGCCTCACTGTTGGGAATTAGAGTTTCAAACTTTTTGTCGAAAAGTGGTTTTGCCAGGGTGTAATCCACTACGTTAGGCACATCTGGCATTACTTTGAGGACCGAACTATGACCGTAACTTTTTTCCGACCACAGCGATAGCTCGCGCAACCGCACAGCTGTTGTTGCAGCTGACTGTTTGGCCAAAATGTCTAAAGGAAATAGATGTAGCATGACATTAAGGGAGTCTGTTCCTGTCTTACTAAATGCGCCTGAGATACATAAGCTCGCCATACCCTGAACTTTAGTCGGTTTCTGAAGTGCCGGCCACCAGACTACAACACCATATAGCATTATAGGTCTAACTACTGCCGTGTATAGCCAATGCACAATTTTTGGTCTTAGTCCCCACTTTTTCCCTATTGCCTTTTTGCACGAGTACAAAGCTACCGCGGCTTTTCTCGCCCTCTCTTCAATATTAAGCCTAAAATTCAGCTTCCTGTCCAATATAACGCCAAGGTATTTTGCACACTCACCAAAGGGAATTTCAGTACTCCCTAAGGAAATGGGCCTAACCGTGGGAGTTTTGCGATCTTTGCAGTACATGACTAGTTCTGTCTTTGCTGGATTTACACCAAGACCATTATCTTTCGCCCATTTCTCAGTCATCCGGAGAGCTCTCTGTATAATATCTCTGATTGTGGATGGGAATTTTCCCCTGACTGCTAGCGCCACATCATCTGCGTATGCCACCACTTTTATCCTTTCTTTTTCTAGGGAAACCAGAAGGTTGTTTATAGCAGCATTCCAAAGAAGAGGTGATAGAACTCTTCCTTGGGGAGTGCCTCTGTTCACATACCTTTGTATGTTTGCTTGCCCTAGTGTGGCTGAAATACGTCTCTTTAGAAGTTCGTCTAACAGCCTAAGTATACCTGGATCAACATTCAGAGTTGTCAGTCCATTTAATATCGAGTTCGGATGGACATTATTGAACGCCCCTTCGATGTCTAGAAATGCCACGATTGTGTATTCTTTGACAGATAGTGAGCTTTCAATAAAGCTGACTAGTTCATGCAATGCGGTCTCAGTAGACCTGCCCTTCGAGTATGCATGCTGTCGTTTCGAGAGCAAACTTGAATCCACGCTAGTTCTAAGATATATGTCTATCATCCTCTCTTAAGTAGGAGGATAAGCTGATTGGTCGGAAATCCTTCGCACTCGAGTGAGAGGCTTTTCCTGCTTTAGGTATGAAGACGACTTTTGTTCCCTCCACTTTTCTGGAATATATGCTAAGTTTACACATCGTTTATATATCACCGTCAACCAGGGGATAATTCTTTCAGCCCCTGCCTGTAACTCCGCCGGAGTAATTCCATCAGGTCCGGGGGATTTGAATGGTCCAAAGCTATTTAAAGCCCACTTTATTCTAGATTCCGACACAATTTCCTCGATAGGAAATGATCGCTGAGCCTCTGTTACACCGCCGGAACATGGTTCAACCGTCTGATTTCAAGGGAAGTGTGTGTCCAAAAGTACCTCCAACGTCTCCTCACTGGACGTTGTCCAATTTCCCTCCGATGTTTTAATGAAACCTGGAGCGGTGTTAGTGGATGCTAGTACCTTCCGTAGTCTGGAAGCCTCTGACGTATTCTCAATACTGCTACAGTAATCATTCCAAGAGTTTTGTTGATACCTTCTCAGTTCTCGTTTATATGCTCTCAGATTCATCTTGTAAGTGTCCCAATCCTCCGGAACTCTTGTGGACTTTACTTTGTTAAAGAGCTTCCTGCAGGATTTCCTCATATTACTTAACTCCGTAGTCCACCATGGCGGCAGATTTTTCCCCTTGGCTTTCCTCTAGGGCAAGCAGCTTTCAATGAAATGTTGAAGGCGTTAGTAATCCGCTCCACTGCGTGTTCGATATCTTGCACAGTGCTCATATTTGTCTCCGGCATTTCCGGTATCATCAAATTGAACGATTCCCTATACCTATTCCAATCAGCTTTCCTAACATTTGGCGGAAATATGGTCTTTGAAGTACGAACAGCCAATCTGAAACTGATGTAGCGATGATCTGAGAAGCTATGTTCCCTCAAAACTTGCCATTCAGATATCTTATCATTCAGTTTCGGAGAGGTCAACGTTACGTCCAAAACCTCTTGTCTGTTCCTGGTGACGAAGGTTGGTGCATCTCCCTTATTGCAAACTACCAGGTTAGTACGCAAAATAAACTCTATTAGCGACTCTCCCCTTCCATTAGTATCACTACTTCCCCAAATACTATGATGTGCATTTGCATCGCATCCCATAATGAGTTTTGTCGTTGTTTTTAGTGACTCCTCAACTAAGGTCTTAACGGCACAGGGTGGCATCTCCCTATCATGTCCCATGTAGACCGAAGATATCAAATATTTGCATTTGGATATCTCTAGACTGGCTACGAAAGTGTCTGCATTGCTCAATGAAGGAAGCAGAAACAAGTTTAGTTCATTTTTAGCCATTATACATGCTCGATTTATATCGTTACCGGTATTATGCAAAAGTTTGAAACCCGGAGTGCTTAATTCACAGATCTTGTTCTTATATATGTATGGTTCTTGAATAAGAACTATATCTATGTCTCCTTTCATCAGGAGAACTTTTAAGGCAGCACAAGCGGCCTTACAATGGTGAAGATTTATCTGGAGGAACCGTAGAACCATCCAAATTTTCAACCACCGTCACATCAGCCGCTTCAATTGAGTCATCAATTTGATTAAAAGTATTTTCTTTTCTTTGAACAATTCAAACAATATTTTGGACCAATCCTTAACAGATATATGCTTGAAGGAGAATGTGTTTGGGAGTATATGTTACAGAAGCGATTTTTTTAAGGCTATGGGAGCATCAAAGAGTTGATGTTGTCTCGATAACACAACCTTATTAGGTTCCAAAAGCCCATAAAATAAATGCCGAACTCGATTAACTAGTAGTATTTAGTTTAACCCATTAACGCACAAAATGAAATTGCCGGGCGACAATTGATTTTATGGGTTTTTATTAAGTCATTAACGAACATTTTTTTTAATTGAAATGTCTTCAATAACGAAAATGATAGTATCAATCACTCATTTGGAAAACCAGCACGCTTTTCAATTAAAAATGTTTTTTGGCACGGAATCAATTATCTCTGTGATTGAATCTTTTAAAAAATGATTGGTTTTTCACAGAAAAAAATATCACCAAAATATTTCCAATTAAAAAGTTAATTGAAGTTGAAATTTTTTTCAATTAATAAATTAATTGGTACAATTAACTTTTTAATCAAGATAGAAACATTAAGTTAATTAAGTCAATGATTGAACATTTTAAAATTTTTAATTAAAAAGTTAATTGATACCATTAACTTTTAATCAAATTCGGAAGACTCAGTCAGTTTATGATGATGATGAACATTTTTTTTTAATTTTAAATTAAAATTTTTTTTCAAACAATCAATTGTTAATCCAAATAAAAATTCTAAGCCAATTCAGAATGTAATTGAAAATAGTTACCTTTTTTTAATTAATAAATAAATTGAGTTTTGCAATGAACATCAATTAAATTTTTAATTGAATCAATTAAAAAATTAATTGAAATTTGGCAATGAAATCAATTAATTTTTTAATCAAAAATTTTTTCTATGCCCAATTAAAACTGTGATTGATACTATCATTTTCGTGATTGAAGACATTTCAATTAAAAAATTAATTGGATCAATTAATTTCGTGATTGAATCAGAAAAAAAATTTTTTGTGTGTTGACATAAAATTTTAATTGAATCATTTAAAATTTAAAATTCAATAAAATAAATAATTGGTATTGGCAATAAATTGCAATCAACAAATTAATATATTGTGCACCCAAAATCCTATTTAATTTTGAAAGAAAATACGCGTTTCTATGCTATAAACAAACTTATACATACAATTACGATCAATAACAACTAAAGGATGAAAATATAAACTATGTATCATAAGAGAAATTGGGTGCTGAGAACATCAAACCATTGCACATTGGGCCAAATGACCGAAATCTCACGCATAAAATCAATTTTTAAACTTTTTTCATTTTTACAACACCATAAGATTTATATACCCCTACCAAGTTAAGAAGTCAGTATTATTTTGGTTTACTTGCTTATTTTTAGGGAAACCTGAGAATAAAAATTGGTTATCAGTCCCTTTAAAATCTCGACGACTAAACTATTTTTAAATCAATCATTCCACAGACAGAGAAATTAAATAATTAAAGGAACAACAAACCGTTTTACTATTATGAAAATTTTCGTACATTAAAATTAAACTTTCTTTAAGCAAAAGTACTTTATTATAAAAACTTATGATGAAAGTTCTTAATACAATGTTTTTTTGTGAATAAAAATTATGACCACGTGGAACAAGAAAGTAGTTCATTTGAACTCGCTGTTTGGACATTTTGACTTATCCGTTTTTTATTCATCGTAGGTATATTTTTCACATATCTTGCTGAAAAAATGGAAGCAATAATGGAAATTGTTAAAAATTGACACCATGTAATAAAATATAATTTTTTAATTCTTTATTTTAGCTTGTAACTTACCATATGTGGGGGCATTTTATCAAATGGTGTAAGGAATTCAAGTTTTATTTGGAAAACGTATCTCATAAAATTTGTACCTGAAACAATTAGAGAAATAATGAAGTATTCTATATAAATTCATAAAACTGTGTTGTTATCGATGTGAAGGATATAATAAAATAAATATTCTAGTTGAAAGAAAGCCAAAGTTTTAATATAAAACTTACCAATTCTCTATTAAATTGTACGCTGAGGGGAAATATAAAAAGTTGTCCAAATTTATTTGGGCTACTCTGAAATTAAATATTTATTTTTTACATTAAATAAAATTATTAAATAGGTTTCCAAAAATCTAACGAAAAAAATAATATTATGCATAAAAAAACAATTATTCTGGTTAATAGAAAGTTAAAGAATCCTTACCAATTCACTATTAAATTACAAGCAAAGGAGTACAAATTTTTTTTTTCAAATTTTTAAGGGGTTATTCTGAAATTAAATATTTGTTTTTTTACATTAAAAATATTACATTGGTTTCCAAAAAAAATTATTAAAGAAATATTAAAATAAGGTAATAAAGGTCATAAAAACGTAAATATTCTAGTTGAAAGAAAGCCAAATTTTAAAAGAAAAGTTACCAATTCTATTTTCTAAATTTGTTCGAACCCATCCGGAGTTGCTCTGAAATTAAATATTGCTTTTACAACAAAGAAAAACATTAAACTGGTTTCCAAAAAAAGTAATTAACAAATAATAATATACATAAAAAATATTATTTTTAAAAGAAAGCCATATTAAAAAAAAATAATACTTACCAATTTATGACTAAACTATACGCTGAGATATAACAAAAATTTTCCAAATTCATCTGCAATTGAATATTAAGTTTTTACATTGAATAATACAAATTTCAATAATCTTTCAATTTCAACATATTTTCCTAAATATTCTTAATAACTTTTCTCTAAACTATCGATAAAATATTAATAACTTTCATTTAAAAGGTTTAATAAACAAACACCAATATATGTCTCAAAATTCCAAAATATACCATGCCTTTATATTCCCCTGTTGCATATTAAAAGATGCAACATCCCACGCCAACGCCAACTATACAACTGAAGCATGCCAAACAAAACCAAGCAAAGCCAAAACATTCCCACAACAACAAAAACACATGTGCCTTTATTGAAAACAACACCTCATCCAGCCAAATAAACCATCCACGAATAAGAGACACACACACACAAACCTCTAAATGAACAAAAATAAAAACAACCCCACGCTCATGTATACACAACAAAACTCAAGTAATATAATCTTTACATTAATCACATTCCACTATGCCGATAAAGATCTCTGTACTATGCATTAGTTCATCGCATCTGCTGACAATTTACTCTAAGAATAATATTCGTAAAGGTACACCAGTTTATGAACGATGAAACGTTTAACTTAAAATTTGCAAAAACTTCATGAAATGTTATCTACCATTTTTGACGAAAATGTCTATAAATTTAATTACATGTGAACTAAAAATATTTCATTGGGTAATTTTCTACCAACAATTATTAACTATAGGAATTGTCAGTAAGAAATTGCTATCCACTTTCAAGTTCATTTTTCGTAAAAAAATATTTTCTCATACAAAAAAAATCTTATAGCAAATTGCACTTATTATTTAAATAGTACTTTACATTTCACAAGTAGTATTATAGCATGATAAACGAATTTTTAACTACCAGTTAAGAAATTTTTTAAGGAAATTTCCATCGTATTTTGTAGGCCATGAACTAAACGATTGCTACTTAGAATTTGTAAAATTTCCTTTCGAGTAGTTAATTTTCGTTGAAGATACGAAAAATGAACTAAAATTCTGGAAAATTCTTGTAATAAATTATTGTAAAAATCTTCTTAAATTTACGAGACACTTTTTTTCCGTGTAGCTTAACATAAAGAGAGTATATAAAGAGAGTAACATTATTTACACAATCAGAGAAATAAAAAGCTTAAATATAATAAAATAGCTTATGTCTAACAATTATATACACTTACAGGAATTAATATGTACAAATATTTACAAAAACATAGAAAAGAGGTCATTGTTAAGCCAAGCTGGGGATTATATTACTACAACTCGGCCATCCTGATAAAACAAAGATCACCTGATCTTATTTGAACTAACCCTAGGCCGACTACCTAACCAGGGGAGCATATTCCCCACTGCCCATACATCTCTATAAGGAACCCGCGACTGCTGGATGCCCTCAACATCCTCTAGGACATACCTATCGTTTCCTAATACTTCTGTTATCCGATACGGTCCCTTAAACTTCAAAATCAATTTCCTAGATGCCCCCACGTGTGAATCAAAATTGCTCACCATAACGTAATTATCTACCAAATATGCGACGGGATGACAGATGATTCGTCTATCAACATATTTCTTATTTTAGTCCTGCACAGCTGCCTGCCTCGATGCCGCGGTAGTCCTAATCGCCTCATGTCCCTTCTGCTCTACCTCAGTCGAATCCTCAGTCAATAACTCCTTCAACAAATCCGAGCCATGACCCTCTGCCCTGTACCAAACAACATAACACTGGGATTTTGCCCGATGGTCCTATGTACGGTATTATTCAGAAAGTACTCGATCTTATCCAACACATTGTCCCAAAAAATACCCCTCTCCGGATCAACTAACTTCGCCAAAATCGGCCCCAAACGTCTATTGACCCTCTTGACCTGACCATTAGCTTGTGGTGATCCCGTCGCTATCTGTATATGGCGAATGTCCATTCCATCGAGGTACGTCTTAAATTCCGCGGACGTGAATGCCGTTCCTCTATCGCTCACAATACATCTAGGTCGACTATACGCCCTAAAATAATCCCCTAAGTGTCTGATAACTTCTCTCGAGCATGTCGTTTTTGTCGGGTATAGTCTTACAAATTTCGTACCGGCGTCTACGACTACTATAAAACATGACGCGTCGACCTATTCTTATCAATCAGAAAAGCAACGACCCGTTGGGTGACTTCCTATACAAAATTCCATTCCTCATTTCAAATATGGGGCTTTGTCCATTCTCCAATTCATATTTCAATCTTCGCAGTTTCGAATCCTTGCTCTGACAAATAATCAGATTCTCCTCAAATGTATTGCTCCCCACTGTCATCACCATAGTAGCTCCACTAAGAGCATCAACGTGCTGCATTCGACTTCCAGATCTACGCTCCAAAACATAGTCGTAGTTTTGGAGCTCGAGTGCTCACCTAGCTATCCTTGGATTCAACTCCTTCCTGCTCAAAGTCATCGTTAGTGAGTTACAATCGGTCACAATTCTAAATCGTATATGCGAAATCTCTGTAGAGCATAAATTATAGCCAACGTTTCCAATTCGAAACTGTGATATTTCGACTCGGCCTCTGCCGTTCTCTTCGAGTAATAGAAAATCGGGTGAAGCCTTCCATCATCCTTACGCTGTAGCAAAACCGCCCCGAAGCCCAAACTACTCGCATCACAGTGTAGTTCCGTGTCGTCCTTTGGGTCATATAAGACAAGGACCGGTGCCTTCGTCAACATATCTCTCAAACATCCAAAAGCCTGTAACTCCGGCTCACCGAAAGTAAATGTCTTGTCTTTCTTCGTCAGATCGTGAAGTGGTTTCGCGATTGTAGGAAAGTCGCGAACAAATCTTCTAAAGTATGAGCAAAGGCCTAAAAAACTTTTTACGGAATGCAAATTCGTCGGTATGGGAAATTCATTTACAGCCTTAACTCCCGCCTCATCTGCCCTAATGCCATCTCCATCTATTCTGTAGCCTAAATATTTATTAATTTATTTATTTCCATTTATTTAAGCAATTCAAAGCCTTTACAGGGCCAATTTAACGAAATACAATGTACTACTCTAATGTACTACTTTAACGCTTGACCGCAGAAACTCACATTTGTCCAGTCTTAGTTCCAATTTGTTATCAACAAGTCTTTTAAAATCCTCCTGCAGTAGTAAAAAATCCAAATCCTTGGTCGCAAACATTATATCGTCCATATACAGAATACTGTCCCTAACCATGTCAGAAAAAATTCTGTTAACAAATCTCTGAAAAACGGATGGCGCATTCTTTAGACCGAAGGGCATCCGTAAAAACTCAAACTGTCCAAGAGCGTTACAAATGAGGTATACTTGACCGATTCGGACTCAACATACACATGGAACAATCCATTACGCAAATCCAATTTAGTAAAATAGCTTTTGCCAGCCATGCGCTCCAATAATTCATCAATTAGCGGAATAGAATAGCTATCTTTAGTTGTCATCTTGTTCAAAACCCTGTAATTAACGCACATCTTCAGTTGTTCGTCTTCTTCTTCACCAAGACTATCGGCGAAACAAACTCGGATTCGCTTGGCCTAATGTACCCATTAGCCAAGTAGTCATCCAAAATGACCTGCAACTTCTGCTTCTCATCGTACGACAGCCGGCGAGGACTACAATTGAATGGTCTTGGACTATTGAGAGTAAGCCTAATTTCACTTTTCACCAACGGTTCCTGTGGTCGTACTGGTCGACGGTAACATTGAGCAAAAATCTCGTGCAACCTTCGTAAATATTCGGAACCAATCTCCTCATTCACCTTCAATGCGGTCTCGTCATCGTCAAAACAATATATGGCCATTTTCTCATCCACAAAATTCTTTTGATCATCCTCACACAAACTCATTCTAGGACATAGCGTCAGACCAGCCCTTTCAAGAAAATCCCTTCCCAAAATACCTTCAACCATCATCAACTACAATTAACTCAATTTCAATTTTGCACGTAACGATAACTTGAAAAATGCCTGAAGTAACTGTGACTTGTCTGAGTAACATTGTACATTTGCCTGTACTTTCATATTCTGATCTGGAATACCATCAATGATGTAATCGATTAATTCAGCGTCTTCCATTCATAAACCACTGGCTAAAATCATCTTGTCGTTGTAATAATAAAATCCAACTTGGAGTGTATCCATACTTGCACTTTTCCTTTAACTTTACTCATAAAAAGCGCTGATATTTCTGAATTGAGTTATCCAAATCTGCGGAATTGTCAAACTATCGTAGTCTGGCAGCAATTCTTTTAAATCTGCTACTGATATGTCTTTGTTTTTGTTCTTATTTGCTCCACTGTGCGCTTGACCAAACTTTATCGAATTTTCGTACTCCTCTTTGCTTTTTAGAAAATCATTTTCTTTTCGTAACAACTCTTTTTTTCTTCGTAAAAGTTCTAACTCTCTTCTCATTAAATTTATTTCATAATCTCTTGTTACACTAACACCACACACTTTTGCATCGTCGCCTTCTCTGTCGCTGTCAGCCATTTGTATAAATTCATTTGCCTTATCATTTGTAACTCTTCGTCTCTTTTGATTTGCATCGGTCATTGGTTCAAAATCATTTGTCATCTCATTTGTTTTTATTAATAAGCTCTCTTTGCTATTCATCCAATTAACACTCACTAGGTTCATTTCATTTGTAACTGTATTTTGCTCGTCTTCGTATATTTGAATTATATTGTGCTCTCCGCCATTCACTCCAACACCATCCCTTATATTGACAATGTCTTTTGAAACGCTCATTTGTTCTTGTTCTTTCTCAAGACGTTGATCTGTCACTAAGTCATTTTTTCTTCAATAGCTTTGTTGTACACATGCACATCGGCACACACATTAATTTTCTCTGCTGTTTTGACGTCATCAACGGTGCTTGCTGGACAAATTCCTCGGTTTTCATTAGGAATTTCGCTAAGTCGTAGAATCAATTAGAATCTTTGTGCCTGATGTTGCGAGGCCCAGCCGACGACACCAATTTCTCAATTGCTCAGCAGTATAGCAATTTCCATTCAACGTCTCTTCCATATTGATCCAAATGCAAACATTTTTATGTCAGAATTAGTATTTAACGAAAGAAAAAAAAAAAAAAATACAGGTTGAACCCACTTCTAAAGGTCTGTAGGCAAATAAACCACAACCTTTCGTTTCGGCTTCCACTTTATTACTGATCACAATGTTTTCTGTGGCTTACATTTAATGTTAGAAAAGGCTTAGCTTAACATAAAGAGAGTAACATTATTTACACAATCAGAAAAATAAAGAGCATAAATATAATAAAATAGCTTATGTCTAACAATTATATACACTTACAGGAATTAATATGTACAAATATTTACAAGAACATATAAAAGAGGTCATTGTTAAGCCAAGCTGGGGATTATACTACTACAAAAGTTTTTAAAGTTATAAACTTAATTTGAAATGTAAAATTTAAGTACACTGTTAGAAAAATATGTTTGTCATATGTTCCGATATAAACAAATTGTGTTTCGGGCACAATTTTTAAACACAATAAATTTAAGTGCAAACATGTAATGTTTGGGATACATATGTTAATATGTTAGAATATATTATGTTTGGGGCATGAATGTTTCATAAAAATAACATGTGTGAATGTAAACATATATAAATTTAAAAATTTCGAGTAAACATATATATGTTGTGATATTTTATTCAGAGAGCGACAGAGAGAGTATAGAGAAAAGAATAGAGATGGAAACCGGGAGGGTTGACGAAAGATATCAACATAACACAGCGAGAGAATCAAAAGAGAGCAATGTCTGTGAAACCGCTTGTATGTTGCTTCGGAAAACTGTTTTATGATAAGGTCTAAAATTTGATATGCTTAAATCTAAATATTATTTAATTTGAATATTAGAATGAGTATTCGGAGTAAAGAGAATAGACATTCGGAACCAAGAGAATAAACATTTGAAAAAAAAACAGCATGTGTTTTCGCCTTGAGAGCAGCATTTTATGTATGTGTGGACATGTGTTTTGTTTATCATTTTAGCATTATGGGCACAATTTTTTTCTTGGTTCTTTAAAAGAACCAAGAAATCCCTCCACCATAGATTGCGTAGAAACTTCTACGAAAGACTGTCATCAACAATCGAATTACTTGGGTTGTGGTATCTTGAAACTTCTTAACATCGTTTTCTAAATTGTGAGTTATTCCATACGTGGTATATATTAGACAAAAAAGTTATGTACAGGTAAGTCTATAAATAATTACGAATCGACATGGACTTTTGCACGGTACGTAGAGAGTCAGAATTGAAATATGGGGGTCGCTTATATCGGGGCTATATAGAATTATGAACTTGATATGGACCAATTTTTGTGTGATTGGGGATCGATTTATATAACTATAGACCGATATGGACCTTGTTAGGCATGGCTGTTAACGGCCATATACTAGCACAATGTACCAAATTTCAACTGACTCGGATGAAATTTGCTCCTCCAAGAGGCTCCAAAACCAAATCTCGGGATCGGTATATATGGGGGGCTATATATGATTATGAACTGATATGGACCACTTTTGGCATGGTTGTTAAATACTACCACCACGTACCAAATTTCAACCAGATCGGATGAATTTTGCTACTCCAAAAGGCACCAGAGGTCAAATCTGGGGATCGGTTTATATGGGGGCTATATATAATTATGGACTGATATGAATCAATTCCTGCATGGTTGTTGGATACAATATACTAACATCACGTACTAAATTTCAACCGAATCGAATGAATTTTGCTCTTCCAAGGGGCTCCGGAGGTCAAATCGGGGGATCGGTTTATATGGGGCCTATATATAATTAATGACCGATTTCCACCAATTTTTGCATGGGTGTTTGAGGCCATATATTAACACCACGTACCAAATTTCAACTTAATCAGATGAATTTTGGTCTTCCAAGAGGCTCCGGAGGTCAAATCTGGTGATCGGTTTATATGGGGGCTATATAAAATTATGAACCGATGTGGACCAATTTTTGCATGGTCGTTAGAGACCCTATACTAACACCATGCACCAAATTTCAGCCGGATCGGATGAAATTTGCTTCTCTTAAAGGGTGAAACGGCAAAAATTTGGTCAATATAAACTTGACGTATTTCTTTCAATTTTGCATTTAAAAAACCTGAACACTCCTCATTTTGAAGGGGTGTGTGTAGAATGTTGCTCCTATTTTGATTTTGGAATTCACTCTTCAGTTGTCAAAATGCCGTCCAAGCAAGAAGAGCAGCGTATCAAAATTTTGATCGCGCATCGCGAAAATCCGAGCTACTCGCACGCAAAACTGGCAAAATCGCTAAAAGTTGCCAAATCAACCGTTAGAAATGTAGTTAAAGTGTTTGGGGAACGTTTGTCGACAGCCAGGAAGTCTGGATCGGGGGGAAATCGAAAACCGGAAGCCGCTGAGACGACAAAGAGAGTTGCCAGTAGTTTCAAGCGAAACCCTAACCTCTCTCTCCGGGATGCCGCAAATAAGCTGGGTGTATCGTCTACAACCGTGCATCGAGCCAAAAAACGAGCCGGACTATCGACTTACAAGAAGGTAGTGACTCCAAATCGCGATGATAAACAAAATACGACGGCCAAAGCGCGATCCCCGACGATGCTGACGAAGTTTGACTGCGTGGTAATGGACGACGAAACCTACGTCAAAGCCGACTACAAGCAGCTTCCGGGACAGGAGTTTTATATGACAAAAGGAAGGGGAAAGGTAGCAGATATTTTCAAGCACATAAAACTGTCAAAGTTCGCAAAGAAATATCTGGTTTGGCAAGCCATCTGTACCTGTGGCTTGAAAAGCAGCATTTTCATAGCTTCCGGGACTGTCAACCAAGAAATTTACGTGAAAGAGTGTTTGAATAAACGTCTGCTGCCTTTCCTGAAGAAACACGGTTGTTCCGTACTGTTTTGGCCGGATTTGGCATCTTGCCATTACGGTAAAAAGGCCATGGAGTGGTACGCCGCCAACAACGTGCAGGTGGTTTCCAAGGACAAGAACCCTCCCAACACGCCAGAGCTCCGCAGAATTGAGAAATACTGGGCTATTGTCAAGCGGAACCTAAAGAAGACCAAAAAAAAAACTGCTAAGGACGAGCAGCAGTTCAATGCAAACTGGTTTTCTGCGGCGAAGAAGGTGGACAAGGTGGCTGTACAAAATGTGATGGCAGGTGTCAAGCGTGAGGCCCGGCAATTCGGATTTGGAAAAGCGAAAGCCTAACTGAATATTTTTCCTGAATTTTATACTAATTGAACTTGAAAAAGAAATTTAATTACATTTTTTAAATAAACGATTTCACCGATTTACACGCGTTTTCCCTTGACCAAATTTTGACCGTATCTCCCTTTAGAGGCTCCGCAAGCCAAATCGGGGGATCGGTTTATATGGGGGCTATATATAATTATGGACCGATTTCGACCAATTTTTGCATGGTTGTTAGAGACCATATACTAACACCGTGTACCAAATTTCAGCCGGATCGGATGAAATTTGCTTCTCTTAGAGCAATAGCAAGCCAAATTTGGGGGTCCGTTTATATAGGGGCTATACGTAAAAGTGGACCGATATGACCCATTTGCAATACCATCCGACCTACATCAATAACAACTACTTTTGCCAAGTTTCAAGTCGATAGCTTGTTTCGCTCGGAAGTTAGCGTGATTTCAACAGACGGACGGACGGACATGCTTAGATCGACTCAGAATTTCACCACGACCCAGAATATATACTTTATGGGGTATTAGAACAATATTTCGATGTGTTACAAACGGAATGACAATGTTAATATACCCCCATCCTATGGTGGAGGGTATAAAAACGGTGGAAAATATACAAAAATTACAAAGGGATCTTCATAAAAATAACGAAAGGGCACTATAGTCTTTTTAGAGTTAGGACAGTAAAATGAAAAAGAAGGAAATGGTGAAAAATTAAACAGTAAAATGTATAAAAACAAAGTTTAGTTCCTCTTCATTAATAAGTAGTCTAAGAGGAGTTGACGGACACCTTCAAATATAAAAGCGGGCATTAAGTTCGAGTTTTGCAGCTAAAACAATTGAATAACTTTATTTTCTTTAAAATGAATTATTAAAGAAATGTAAAAGGCAAAACAGGGTCATTTTAGAGCGATAATGGACCGGCCTTAAAGGTAAAAACGAAATTAAGTACAAAACATAAGTTTTAAATGCATTTATAATAAATTATAAAATTATTTATGTATGCTTATACTCGACTACACTTTCTTCTTTTGTTAGAGTTTTTGAATGCTATCCAAAATTTCACACTTTTATACCAAAAACAGTTTTGTGTTACAAAATTGTTATGTTTGCAATAAAAAAATAATATTTTATCCAAAAGCTCAGTCCATTTCGTTTATATCAAGCACTGTTTCTGACTGTAGATTTTATATAGTATAAATATAAATTTGTAAATTAAAAAAAAAAAAATAAAATTGTTGTTCGGCCGGAGCAGGGATTGAACCCACGACCCTTTGCATGCAAGGCAGACATGCTAACCACTGCCACACGTGGCCAACAAATTTATGTTTTTGTTAAATAATGTTACGTGTCCATGGGCTCGTGGGCGCTGCAAACTATGCTATATAAATGTAACTTATAATGATAATTGTCTACTGGTGACTATAACAGCTACGTAGTCCAGTGGATAGTGTGTTGGCTTACAAACTGTATGGTCCTCGGTTCGATTTTCCGTTCAGGCGAAAGGTAAAATTTAAAAAATTAATAAAATTGAATAATTTTTTCCACATTACTTGTATTACAGAAAAAGGTACCAAGAACTAAAAAAATCGTGGAAGTGCAAATTATGTGAGAGAATGAGCACCATCTTCTTTGGGGAAAACTCTTCCAAGCATATAATATTTTTGGGCTCAAAATGCTTCCAAACATATAATATGTTCACATAAAACAAACCTATTAATGTTTCGGCAGTATCCAATAATATATCTGCTGCCTGCAAAATATGTTTGGAACATATGTTAGAGAAGTGATTTGTTTGAGGGTGTATATAAAATAAAATGTCGTCCTGGTTGTTTTACTGTAACTGATTCGTCGACACAGGTTCCGTTACAAAATTTGCTAAATAATAAAGCTAATATTTAAATATAGACTTACATATAGCAGAGTGTCAAGGTAGTGACACGAAGTGTTTTTTTTTTTTTTCAACAAACACATACGAGGGCGGTTCGGAAACTTCTTAGCCTATCAATGAAAGATAATAGTTAGTTTTTCAAAAATATTTTTATTTTTCAATATAATCTCCTGAAACTTCAATACACGTAGTCCAACGCTTTTCTAGCAATTCTATCCCTTGATTAAAATAGTTTTCCTCAAGGTTTTCAAAATAGTGGTTTACAACTGTAATTGCATCTTCATTTGAGGTAAAACGCTTGCCAGCAAGGAATTTTTTTAGATTTGGGAACAAGTAAGTCATTGGGAGCTAAATCAGGAGAATAAGGTGGGTGGTCAAGCAACTCGTTTGTTAATTCGTTGATTTTAGCCATTGTTAAAACACTCTTGTGCGCTGGTGCGTTGTCTTGATGAAAACGGACGTTCTTCTCGAATTTGGACGTTTTTCTCGAATTTGTACATTTACTCTGAATTTATTGTTTTACCCTTTTGCAGATTGTCAATCAATAAAATACCTTTGAAGTCCCAAAAACCGTTGCCATAACCTTACTAGCCGATTGAATTGTTTTTGCCTTCTTTGGGGCCCTCCTCCAGCTTCAGTCCATTGTTTGGATTGTTCTTTTGTCTCTGGAGTATAGTGGTGGATCCATGTCTCATCAACAGTTATGAAACGACGCTTAAAATCCATTTTATTCCGCTTAAAACGATCCAAACAAGCTTGAGAAATGTTCATTCTTATGCGTTTTTGATCGACTGTTAACAAATGCGGCACCCATCTTGCAGAAAGCTTTTTCAACTGTAGTTCTTCATGCACAATTAAATGGACTCGATCATTTGAGATGCCCATGATATTAGCAATTTCACGCACTTCTATTCGTCGATCATTTAATACCATATCATGCACTTTGGCTACAATTTCTGTTGTTTTTGCTGTTTTTGGACGTCCACTACGTGGTTCATGTTCAATGCTTGTACGACTACGTTTAAATTCAGCAACCCCATTTTTTACTGTTGCATATGAAGGAGCACTTTCACCATATCATTATAAATTTCTTGTCCCGATAAACCTTTTTTATGTAAATATTTAATGACAACACCCATTTCTCATTTTTTCATTGTACTTGCGGATGCGTCTTTTTTGAACACCTGTTTTTATATGAAGGAGTTGCCAGAAATTTAGCATGTGTTCATAACAGAGATGGAAGTTTCCAAAACACTTAACTTTTTTTCTGTTTATACCGCGCTTTTTGTGCTGAAATCATATACACTCTAAGGTAGTGATCAAGATGGAGTAACAGTGTACATCAGTTCTAATCTAGATTTTCAGTTTCCAATGTTACTACACATTGATACATTTAATTTGGTGTATGATAAAAGTGGTTGAAATACATCTTCCATTAGAAAGTGGACGTGGAAGTGGGCGTGGCAGTGTGCGTCCGGTGCGTCCGAAATTTTTATCATTTTTTATTCCCATCCCCAGTGGTACATGTAGCTCAACGTGCTTCCGTTGATTTAATGCGTCAAAAACCTGTTGAAAAGGCGGGGAATTAAATAAAATAATTTACCAAGGGGGAAAACAAATAAAAACGCAGTTAAATTTTGGTTTTTATATGAGAGAGATAGTGAGAGTGAACTTTTCGCTAAGTCAAATGTCATCTTTTCAGATATCGTTATAATTCAAGGGGTGTATTTTACAATTCATTAAACCTTACAACTAACAGGGTGTCAACCTGAACATCCCACCTCCCGTACAGGAATGCAACATAGGGGAAAGCAGGAGCTAGGGGACAATAAAAAAAGAGAATTCAATTTACAATTCAATGGACATATAAAAACAAAGAAAAAACATTGATTTAATGTGACCCAGAATGAACATGGAATACAATTGTAGCAGGTCCCTGGCTGGTATTGGGCCTGATAGTCGAAGCGTTGGTCGTATTTTGGCCACAAGTACATTGTCCACTGGTGCTTCTCGGTTCCTAAGGTTTTGGCTTTCGCGATACCCTCCTAGTGGCATTATTTCGACGCCGAGCATTAATGGAGCGCCTTTGATGGGAGTCACGTTTTGGAGGCTGTTTACTAGCTTTCGCTGGTTGACGCTGATTCACAACAGGCTTCGGGTGAAGCATCGTGTGATGTTCACCACAGAATTCAATGCATCTTTATCGGCTCCTGCAATCAATGTTCTCCGCTAAGCAATTGAAGCAAAAGCCCACCTTCATCAACGTCATCCGACGTTTTGCTGAATTCATCGCACGAAAACGGGGACAGAGACGTAGCACGTGAGGCTGCAAACAAAGTTTACATCTGACCTCACTACTCTTCTTCGTCCGTTGGGTGACGTCAAGTTCTGCCTCAGGGCGTTCGTTGGTTAAACGACGAGATAGGCCAGACATGTCTGGAAATAGGAAAATAAAATGGGACAGCACACACACAAAAAAAAAGAAGTGGTTATTAATTTTGTTCATCAACAGGTAACAGTACGAGTTTGATAACGGGCCTTGCAACAGTACAATTTCCAACCCTGATGTCAACAACACGCACTTTGTAGTCGGGGCCTAAGTAGATCTTTTTCGATTCTACCTACTTTCCACTCTGGTGGAGGCAAATTATCTTTCCTGATTACTACCAGGTCACCAACTGCAAAATCTCTTTGCGGATATTTCCACTTATTTCGCTTATGGATTTCAACGAGATATTCCTCTTTCCACCGGCGAAAGAGTGATAAAGGACCTTAAGTTTCTGCCATCTATTCACATAACTTAACGACTCAATTGTCGTGTCGGGCTCTGGTGGGGAGATAATGGCAGAACCTATAAGGAAGTGTCCTGGGGTTAAAGGGGCCAAATCGGTAGGATTGTCGTTCATAGGACTAAGGGGCCTCGAATTAAGGCATGCCTCGATTCTAGCTAACATCGTACTGAACTCTTCAAAAGTGAACTTTTGAGAGTGAAACACCTTCTTAAAATGAGTCTCGAAACTCTTAACTCCTACCTCCCAAAGACCACCCATATGTGTGACACCAGGGGGAGTAAATTTCCATTCCAATAATTGGAAGGCATTAAGCGAAATAAGATTTTGCTTCACTTCAGCAAGAAATCGGGCTTGGTCTCTACCAAGAACATTAGAAGCTCCTACAAAGGATGTCCCATTATCAGAAAACATCTTAGAAGGACAGTCTCTTCGAGAGAAAAATCGAGTGAACGCAGCTATAAAACAATCAGTCGACATATCATTTGTCGCTTCCAAATGAATTGCCTTAGTCGCAAAGCCGAAAAACAAACCTCTATCAATGTAGGTATTAATATCAAAGGGGCCTGCAAAGCCGGCTCCAGTGCATGAAAACGTTCGAGACAATGGTCAATTGGTCGACAGTTTTCTTCCAAAACAATACGCATTCACGGCAATTATGGATGATTGGTCTGACGAGATTCTTCAGTCAGGGCAACCAGAATTCTAATCTCATTAATCTCAACATTAATGAATTTTCACCATGTGCCGTATTCTTGTGAATATACCTCAGGTAAAATTTGGTAAACCGGGCATCATAGGCTAGAATTTTGGGGAATCTCTCGTCATAGGTGAGAGTAGTCTACCATTCATCCGCATAAATCCAACAGAATCTATAAACGGAGTGAAATTCAACCAAGGGCTCTTTCGAGATAACTGCGCATTGTTCTCCAGCGCCACATATTCAGGGAAATGACGACGCTGGCAGAGGACAACGCCCTTTAACAAAATTGACTCCACCCTGTTCAGAATTGCAGGATGAATGCGTCTGTGTCGATTTAAATTTCGGGTGTATTCGATGAAAGAATCTGAATACGTATGCCAAAACTCCCCGCGCTCTGGATAAATCAGAGAAACGGGCCAAAATATCCTCAGGAGGGGATAATTGGTTCAAATTGACTTGAATCGGTTTAGTCTCAAGATTTGTCACGATTCTAAAATTAGAGTTTGGCCATTCGGAGCGAGGGCGATATAACCAAGCTGGACCTATCCAAGAAAGGTTATTCGTTAGAAGATCGCGCGCTGAAGAACCTCCAGAGGCTATATCAGCGGGGTTATCGTGCGATAGAACATGATGCCAATTATTAGTACCGATTTTAGTAGAGATATTAGCTACTCGATTAGCAAAAAGCGTAGGCCAGTGGCACGGTGGCCCCTGAAGTCACGACAAAACTATTGTCGAATCAGTCCAATAGAATGTCTCAATTTCTGGGAGACTCAGCTCGAAGCATGTAGTCTCAACCATATCAGCCAATAGAGTTGCACCGCAGAGCTCTAAACGGGGCAAGGATTCAACCTTGATTGGCGCTTCCTTAGTTCGTGCTGCGAGTAGATGCGTGACATAATCACCTGGGGCGTTCTTGATTCGGATGTATAGTGAAGCCGCATATGCTTTTTCAGAAGCATCACAAAATGCATGAAGCTTAACTTCGTGGTCTGGGCTGAAACCAACCCATCGGGGGATTTCTATCCGTTCGATTTCACTATAGTCGTCCAAAAACGCAAACCCTCTATTCAGAGTCGTGGGTTTCAAACATTCGTCCCAATCTGTTTTGTCTTTCCAAATTTGTTGCATTATAATCTTATCCAATAAATATTCGGGGGGTAAATCTAACAAAAGGCCTTGCACATTAGAAGTCCATTTTCATAGAATAAACCCAGCAGAACC
The DNA here is from genome assembly GCF_050003625.1 of Haematobia irritans. Taxonomy (NCBI): domain Eukaryota; kingdom Metazoa; phylum Arthropoda; class Insecta; order Diptera; family Muscidae; genus Haematobia; species Haematobia irritans. The sequence goes on from NC_134398.1 coordinate 92,453,892, forward strand.
TAGGACTTCTATAAGTTCATCACGGCTCTTATGGCATCATCTAAACTGTGAGCTCCCGCCAAAATGTCATCGACATACATCTGCGAACGTATTATCTCCGCAGCAGTCGGGAACTCACTTTCAACGTCATCAAGCAGTATAAGCTGGGCCCGAATAGCTAAATATGGGGCACAGTTCACACCAAAATGTGACCGTGCTCAATTCGAAATCTCGAATCATATCATCAGGGGCTAAACGGAAAACAATTCGCCGATATGACGCTTGATCGGGGTGAATCAGAATCTGTCTATACATCTTCTCGATGTAAGCATTGAAGACAAATCTAAATAATCTCTATCGGAGAATCATTTCTGGGCAATAAGATGCTTATGACAATCAGTATGCATTCTCCGAGAATATATGTCACCACCCAGTAAAAGGTCCATATGAGAACATTTTAGATCACACATCGTGATCTCGGGCAAGTTTACATCTAAGAGCTATGACAATGAATAAGTTGGCTAACGACCAGTCAATTTGTCAACAACATACGCATCTGTCGACAACTCAAAAGTCGGGTCAATAGGGGAGCACAAAGAGATCCTACAAACATTAGTATACTTCGCCGATATCGTGCCGTTTAGGCCAACAATATTCGTAGAAGTATCTAGGAATATCGGCAAAGCAAGTTTCTTTTGCAACTTTCGGGAAATGAAAGTTGCTTGCGAGGCAGGATCGATCAATGCTCTAGCCGAACACTTTACGACATGACAACACAAACCTACCACAGTAGTTCCCAAAAGAACTGTAGAAAACTGTGATGTTTCCATAGCAGTTGCAAAAGTTTGCAACAAACGGGCAGCCTCTGATGTATGTAGAAGGAATATCGTCAGAAGCTGATCGGGCTGGATTTCCGATATCGCGGCTCATTCCAGGTCGTGAGCGCGAATCTCAACTTACTTGTGTTCAAGATTCCCTTCTATGCAAGTGAGAATGATGTCTTTGTTTGCAGAAGAAACATATATTTGACTCCTACAATTGCTAAAAGTGAGCGACGATGCTAAACAATTTGTGCAACATTTGAGTCGTTTGACGGTTTCCAATCAATTGTTAACCGACATTCGAAGAAATTCTTCGCATAATCGAAGGGGATGCGATTCGGAACAAAGAGGACATTTCTGCTGAGGATTAGATGGTACAGTCGTAGATAAGCTCCTAAAACTTATGTTACCATTACTATTAGTACACACAAAAAATTATCACCAACAGTTTTTCAATTAAACATTTAATTGAATTTGGAAACGGATTCAATTAATATGTTAATTGATTCAATTAATTATTTCATCAAATCCGAATAAAAACCAATTTAAAAAATTATTAGTATTTGTTACGTTTCCAATTAAAATATTAATTGATTCAATCAATTTGTTAATCAATTCGGAAATAATTTTCAATTACAAACGTGATTGAAATATTTCCGTTTCCAATTACACATGTGATTGATCCAATCACCTTTGTGATTGAAATTGAATAATTTTGAGCAATGGAAAGAGCGAAAAGAGAACAAGAGAATGGGTATTTATTCAACAATGTATGATGGAGAGATCAGTCTGTAGAAGTAACTCGTAACGAACGGTTGGGTTTTTGTTTTTTGCGTAAATTGAAAAACATGATTGGCGACATTCTGTCTGCTGCATTCAAAATGTGTGCATAAATATTTTGAACTCAACAACAAATCATAGCAAATGGTTGAAGTAAATAAAGTGTGCAACAACAAATAGCCACGTGGTAAAGGTTTGACAAAAATATATGAGAGAACGCATTTGAAATTACCTGTGTTTGTGTTTTGTGGTATTGTAAAAATGGAAAACTATCTACGTTTATTAAAGGTAAGAAATTGTTAAATGTGAATACCGTTTTCCATCGAAGCCTGTTTACATTATTCATTTCTTTTACTGACCAATTTTATTTCGTGAAATTGACCAATCAATCCCATCAACTCCATCATTTTATCAAATATATAAGAATATGTTTGCAATAGAAAAGTGGGTACCGTATTGATCTTTTAAAATTATACATTTTTCACTCCTAGTTTTCCTAAAACCAAGAGCGGTATGGGTTTGTTGGAAGATTCACCTTGAAGTTGCGAAGTGGCGTTGGCATTAAATTGTATTTTTGTTTTACCTGCCTTTTTCAGTTTGAACCCAAGTAGAGAGCAGTATATCTGATATATAAACTAGTGAGCTGAATTATGTCATGGTAAAAAAGTTCTTTCTTTTGGATTTAAAAATATGAAAAATATCCAAAAAATAATAAAAATATGTATTTTCCATTCATATTTTTTTCTATTTCCAGAATTTTCAAAGTATAATCAATATAATACCAAATATTACATTGTTTTCCCATTATTTTTGCCTTTGATTGGTTCAAATTTAAATAGACGATTTCAATTTGTAGAAATTTTGGAAAGGAAATTACCGAGCTCCTTAATACACCTTTTTATGCTAAAAGACTACAACTGCAAAAGAAGATTATAAAGATTATAAATCTGCAACCTCGAACTAACAATTGAACTTGCTATTCTATGCAGGTAATGTTTAACAAAATTAACTTTAATTGAACAAAATTAAATTCGAACTATTCTGTTTACTTTCAGAGAAACTAATTTAGCTTACAAGCTGCTGATTTATTGGAAATCTAGGCGCATCTACATATTAGAAGGAACATGCTAACATGGTTATTATTATAAGGAAGACAATGATTTATATAATTTATTTTTTTCACCCTATAGTTGTTATTGATAGTAATTGTATTTGTAAGTTATATTAGAACAAAACACAAATGACAATAACCAAATTTATTTGTCTATTGCATAATTCAAAAAAAAAAAATAAAATATTAAATATTTTTTATAAGAAATACACATTTTCTTTTATTTCAAATAAAACTAAATACGATTTTTGGGTCGCAATATATATATATATATATGTTTTGATCGAAATTTATAGCCAATTTCAATTAATACTTTAATTGAATGAATCAAATAGTTGATTGACTTTTGTCGCGAAATTAATTAAAATTTTAAATGATTCAATTAAAACTGTGATCGAATTTTATGTTAAAAATCAATCACGTTTTTAATTGATTCAATCACACAATTAATTGATTCCGTGACAAAAGTCAATTAAATTTTTAATTGAAAATCGTGTTGGTTTTCAATCAAAATGGGTGATTGATACTATCATTTTCGTGATTGAAGACATTTCAATTAAAAAAATGATTGAATCCGCGATTTTCGTGATTGAAATCAAAAAAAATTTTTTTGTGTGTACTTGACTTTCTCTTTGGGCTAGTAGGTTTTTTAACATAACTCGGACCAGATATGGAAATATTATGGGCGCCTTTAATGTCAAAGACGGACTTAAGGGCCTTATACCGAGCAGTCAAAAACTTATCCATTGTTTCCCATTTAGGTAGGTCAGAACTCGACCCTTGAGATTCCTCCCAATGTCCTAGGTAACTTCAGGAAGACGGGTGGGACATATGAAAATAAATATAACATCCCAATTCTTTGTATCAATGCCCAAAAGAGACAAATTAGTTACGCAGTCGCTCATAGTACGCTGCAAGACTGAATAAAATCTTGAGTTGGGCGTTTACAAGAACCCTTTTGTTCTCATAACGGCCGACTAAATTTTGCCAAGCCATCTGAAAATCCTCATTAGTAATCGGACATGTCTTTATAATATCACGGGCTTCACCTTTCGTCTTTTGCATCAGATAATACATCTTCCGAATGTTACTGATGTGTTCATTATCTTTATGTAGGGCAGAGAACATGTCTCTGAACGTGGGCCAAGATTTATAATCACCAGAAAAAATCTCAGTATCACAAGGGATGAACTAGAAGACTTCTTCTTCGCATTGAGCTTGTCAATTAAAGACTCAATAAGGGCTAGTCCACGCACATACGTCTTATATGTCTCGATATCTTTTGCCTTAACTTTGGCAATATCGTCACTAGAACCCATTGTGTCACACAATTCCTCATAAATTTCACGGAAATTCTCCCAAAGTCGAATAATTTCCTGCTTATGAATATTGAGGCTGTGGACGGTGTGATCACCCTCTTTGAGAGAAGTCACGAACATATCCAAACCATTTAAGCGGTTTGCGCTTTTAATCAAGTTCTTGATATCAGACATTATTATATCCAATAAAATTCAAATTTCGAGTCAAAATTGTTAATTCGGAATAAAAAACGGGGTTGTAGAACACAATTCCAACAACCAACGTAAATGGGATACAAATATTTAATGTTTTTGAATATTTTTCTTAAATTAAAAAATATTTCAATTTTGGTCTTATTATTAAACACCACTGTGCAACAAAATTACGTATTAGTATACCTAACCTAACCTAGTATACGATACAATGTGCAAGAATCAAAAAAATTCTAACGGGCGAAACTACGGGGTTAGTTCGATATCAATGTAATTTATTATACGAAATAGTCACAATTGCCTTTTACTTGCAATATTTTTCAATAATTAATTAATTAAAATATTTAATTTTAATATTTATTTTTCAATGTGAAATAATTTAAAAATTATTTAATGAACAACTTTTGTTCCTATCGGGCCCACTGTGCCATGTTCAGTTACAACTCACTCGAATATGCAATGCAACATGTAGTACAATTGAATGCAACACGCACACAAAGACAATAAACTCAAGGAAGATAGGAAATTGGCTACTGAGGAGATCAAACCATTTACAACGTTAGTTTCATACTCGATCCAAACGCGTAAAATGTTATTTCTTTGTTGTTGCCTAAAATTTAACATTGTTTCATTAAGAAACTTAAGTTTTTCATTTACAAACATGTATGGAACTAACATGGTAAATGCAACATTTGGTATGACGCAAGCCAATTTCCTATCTTCCTCCAGTTTATTGTCTTTGCACGCACACACGTATGTACGTATAACCAAAGACAATAAACTCTAGGAAGATAGGAAATTAGCTACTGAGGAGAACAAACCATTTACCGTGTTAGTTTCATACTCGAACCAAACGCGTATACGACAAGTATTGACATAGCATTAAAATGCAAATAAAAATAAATTAAGTGCACGAAATAAATTTCCATAAAGGGGAAAATGTAATTTTTTTGTTGTAGCCTAAAATTTAACATTGTTTCATTAAGAAAATTAAGTTTTTCATTTAAAAAATAAAAACGAAAAACAAATAAAAAAATTACAAACATGTATGGAACTAACATGGTAAATGCAACATTTGGTATGACGCAAGCCAATTTCCTATCTTCCTCAAGTTTATTGTCTTTGCGTATAACAGTCAACCACACCAACGATTATGAATTGTAGGAAGATGGGAAATTAGCTATTGAGGAGATCAAACCATTTACCAGATTAGTTTAATACTCGAACCAAACGCGTATACGACAAGTATTGACATAGCATTAAAATGCAAATCAAAAACAATGGAAGATGAAGATGGGAAAATGGCAGCAGAGGGTATCAAACCATTGACGGCGTTCGATGCAAACGTGTCGTTTATGATTTTTTGTTCCACAAATTAAACTAAGAATAAAAAGAAATTTATATCAGGGAATGACGTAGAACAATCGGTCAAAAGTTTCTCATTATTATTTACACAAAATTTAACATCATTTGTGAGTTTTTAACAAAAAATATTGCAAATTAAAAATGAACGAACGTGTATGTATCAAACACCGTAAATGCAACTTTTGGTATGACGTCGCCCATTTTCCAATCTTCCTTTTCTATTGTTTTTGATGCAAATAAAAAGAAATTAAGTGCACGAAATAAATTTCCATAAAGGGGAAAATGTATTTTTTTTTGTTGTTGCCTAAAATTTAACATTGTTTCATTAAGAAAATTAAAATTTTTTCATTTAAAAAATAAAAACGCCTAAATTTAACATTGTTTCATTAAGAAAATTAAAATTTTCATTTAAACAATAAAAACGGAAAACAACTAAGAGATTACATACATGTATTAAACTAATCTGGTAAATGCAACATTTGGTATGACCAATTTCCTATCTTCCTCAAATCTATAATCATTGAATCACACTACTTGATATGAGAGACGGGAGTGGGGTAATAATGTAAGCTGTAGTAGTAGAATTAACATTCTTACTACACGTGCCAAATATGGTTGAAATCGGTTTAGATTTAGATATAGCTTCCACATATATCTTTCGCCCAATTTACACTCATATGACTGGGACCATAGTTTGACGCCGATTAACACATTCCAGCTTTGCATGGCAAATTTGGTCAAATCGGTTCACAGTTAGATATAGCTTCCATATGTATATTTGACTCGATTTAGACTCATATGACTACCGTAGGTCAAAATTTCACTCCGATTTACTTGAAATTTTGCACAGAGAGTGTGCCAAATTTGTCAAAATCGGCTCCGATTTAGACAAAGCCCCATATATATGTTTTTCCGATTTGAGAAAATATGGCCAAAATGTTAGAACCATAAAAACGTATTTCAAAGTTGTTATTAATATGATTGAAAGAATTTTGTTTCCATTATAAGACAATGGTCACGATCTAAAATGTTTTGGTATTCGTCAAAAATGTTTTTCTTCCAGTTAAAAGAACATGGTCACAACCTAAAATGTTTTGATCTTTATGAAAAAACTTTTTCGTCGTCCAAAAAAGGACGCCACTTGAGAAAAGAAAACACAAAATTAACTTTATTTCTTTGTTTTTATTTATTTATAAACGAATTCATTGTTTATTTGTATTTATAATGACGTGTAAAGCAAACATCACATATTTTTACACACTCTAGTTTGGTTCAATTTCAACAATAAGTAATCATTCCATATTTATTTCGTGTCCAATAAATGTACCAACGCCGACATCATGTAACTGCAAATCAAAATGCAGAAAAACAGGTACATTTTTTTCAATTGCACTTTCCTTTTTTGTGTTCACATAAAACCACGTGCTACTTCTGAATAAATAAATTAACACAAAACACAGTAATTCCATATCTCCGTCCATTCCAAGAAACAATCAACACACGACTGACGCGCAAAATGAAATGTGTACCTGCTCAATGTTTTTATAAAATTCTTTTCGTTGCAAAAAAATTATAAAAATTAAATTGTCACGAAAACAATGTACATGGTCTTTATGGCCATGTAATGGTTCTAAACATGTCTATACGTAACCTATAAAAATACTTTTTTCTCTGCAAAAACAGTACAAAATTGAATGGTCAGGCACATGATTTTCCGGACCATGTAATGGTCTATTCTATCATTTAAATAATAGAACATGTGTGCGGCATTAGACAACCATTTAAATGCTTATTGCCAACATATATTTTTCTCCGCTCGAAAATTATTTTTACAAAGACAAAATACATGGTTTTCGCGACAATTACATACTCTAGATAGGCATTAAATGGATGCGGCAACCATGTGCAAACATGTTTTTTCTGTACGTGTGTCTGCTGTAATCACGCTACAGCTTTCAATATTAGCACTATCATCCTGCAATTTAGCGCAGATTCGGTTTTTGTTTGCAGGCAGATGAAGTTCGAAGATGGGCTATATCGGTCCATATTTTGGTATAGACCCCATATAGTTCGATCACGCCCTCCGATTTTGTGTCTAGATTGTGCAGGTTTTTCAGAACCACAATTAGGTGTGCTGAATTTTGTGTATCGGTGCAGGTTTTTGGCATAGCACCCATATAGACTGATTTCCCGATTTAACTCCTTGGGCTTATATAAACTGTAGACTTTATCGGATGTGCCTGAAATTGTAACGGATTTAGTTTTTATTGCTCCATTTGGTAAGGTCTCCATATAGACCGATTTCACTTCTTGAGGATATAGAAAGCGCACTGATCATGAAAATTGCTTGAAACTGAAAGTAAAATTTTAAGATGTTTCTTCTTCTAATCATTTGAATATTGGGGGTAAAAATCTATAGATTTTAGATTTTAAATCAAGCCGTTATTTAATCATTTCTATATATTATCAAGTAACCCGCTATGAATTGTTAAATGTACATTTATCTGTGAGATTTTGTACCATTTCATTCAATCTCTTCACTATGAAAAAAATCAAATCACTGTCTTTCGAAACATCAGCTGTCACTTAGGTTAGGTTAGGTTAAAGTGGCAGCCCGATTAAGATTCAGGCTCACTTAGACTATTCAGTCCATTGTGATACCACATTAACTAAAAGTACCTATTACATATGGACACTTCTAGTTTTAACCGCTGAACCTTCTCGATTATTTTTCTTCGCTGAACCAACCAGATTGTTCCAAAAACATTAGCAGACTGCTTAAGTTAACGTTTTCCAGATCCGCCAGTAATCTGAAGCTATATGCTCCTAAAAGTTGCTTGCGCTTTACACAAAATGCAGGACACAAACACAAGAGGTGTTTAATTGATTCTTTTTCCTCCGCATCATGACAGCTCATACAATAGTCATTATACTTCGCACCAATAGTTTTTGCAAAATCGCCTATCAGGCAGCGACCCGTTATAGCAGATATCAGGACTGATATCTGACGTCTCGAGAACATTAGCATATCTAGTGTGCGGTTTAAGTTGAAATGGGGCCATATTTGCTTGGTGTCGTTACAACCCTTGCAATTCTCCCATCGAACATTTGCCATCATAACACCCTTCTCACGCAGCATGAGCTTGCAGGTACCTAGGGGCATACCAACAAATTCTAGTTCCCCTGGAATATGTAAGGTAGTCCCTAGCCTTGCCAACTCATCCGCTTCGCAGTTCCCCGGTATGTTCCTATGGCCAGGCACCCATATTAGGTGAATATTGTACTGCTCAGCCATCTCATTGAGAGATTGTCGGCAGTCGATGGCCGTTTTCGAGTTGAGGAACACAGAGTCCAAGGATTTTATTGCAGGTTGACTGTCTGAGTATATATTAATGCCCACATTTTTTGGAACATTACTTCTCAGCCAATTCGCCACCTCTCTTATTGCTGATATTTCAGCCTGAAAAACACTACAGTGATTAGGTAATCTTTTCGCTATTCGAAGTTACAGATCATTAGAATATACTCCGAACCCCACTTGTCCATCCAATTTGGAGCCATCAGTGTAGAAATCTATATATTCTTTATTCCCCGGGGTCTGTGTGCACCACGCCTCACTGTTGGGGATTAGAGTCTCAAACTTTTTGTCGAAAAGTGGACTCGCCAAAGTGTAATCCACTACGTTAGGCACATCTGGCATTATTTTGAGGACCGAACCGTGACCGTAACTTTTTTCCGACCACAGCGATAGCTCGTGCAACCGCACAGCCGTTGTTGCAGCTGACTGTTTGGCCAAAATGTCTAAAGGCAATAGATGCAGCATGACATTAAGGGAATTTGTTCCTGTCTTGCTGAATGCGCCTGAAATACACAAACACGCCATACGCTGAACTTTATCTAAACAAGTCGGTTTCTGAAGTGCCGGCCACCAGACTACAACACCATATAGCATTATAGGTCTAACCACTGCCGTGTATAGCCAATGCACAATTTTTGGTTCTAGTCCCCACTTTTTTCCTATTGCCTTTTTGCACGAGTACAAAGCTACCGTTGCTTTTCTCGCCCTTTCTTCAATATTAAGCTTAAAGTTCAGCTTCCTGTCCAAAATAGCGCCAAGGTATTTTGCACACTCACCAAAGGGAATTTCAATACCCCCTAAGGAAATAGGCATAACCGTGGGAGTTTTGCGATCTTTGCAGTACATGACTAATTCTGTCTTTGCAGGATTTACCCCAAGACCATTGTCTTTCGCCCATTTCTCAGTCATCCGGAGGGCCTCTGAATTATATCTCTGATTGTGGATGACTGCCAGAGCCACATCATCTGCGTATGCCACCACTTTTATCCTTTCTTTTTCTAGGGTAACCAGAAGGTTATTTATAGCAACATTCCAAAGAAGAGGTGATAGAACTCCTCCTTGGGGAGTGCCTCTGTTCACATACCTTTGTATGTTTGCTTGTCCTAGTGTGGCTGAAATACGTCTCTTCATTAGCAGTTCGTCTAACAGTCTAGGAGCCACCGTGGTGCAATGGTTAGCATGCCCGCCTTGCATACGCAAGGTCGTGGGTTCGATTCTTGCGACGACCGAACACCAAAAAGTTTTTCAGCGGTGGATTATCCCACCTCAGTAATGCTGGTGATATTTCTGAGGGTTTCAAAGCTTCTCTAAGTGGTTTCACTGGAATGTGGAACGCCGTTCGGACTCGGCTATAAAAAGGAGGTCCCTTGTCATTGAGCTTAACATGGAATCGGGCAGCACTCAGTGATAAGATAGAAGTTCACCACTGTGGTATCACAATGGACTGAATAGTCTAAGTGAGCTTGATACATCGGGCTGCCACATAACCTAACCTAACCTAACAGCCTAAGTATACCTGGATCAACATTCAGAGTTGTCAGTCCATTTAATATCGAGCTCGGATGGACGTTATTGCACGCCCCTTCGATGTCTAGAAACGCTACGATTGTGTATTCTTTGACAGATAGTGAGCTTTCACCAAAGCTGACTAGTTCATGTAATGCGGTCTCAGTAGACCTGCCCTTCGAGTATGCATGCTGTCGTTTCGAGAACAAACTTGAGTCGATGCTAGTTCTAAGATAAATATCTATTATCGTCTCCAGAGTCTTAAGTAGGAATGAGGATAAGCTGATTGGTCGGAAATCCTTCGCTCTCGAGTGAGAGGCTTTTCAGCTTTAGGTATGAAAACGACTTTTGTTTCCCTCCACTTTCCCGGGATATATGATAAGTTGATACATCCTTTATATATCGCCGACAACCAGGGGATAATTTGGCAGTTACTGCTTGTAGCTCCGCCGGAGTAATTCCATCAGGTCCGGGGGATTAGAGTGATCCAAAGCTATTTAACGCCCATTTTATTCTAGATTCTGATACAATTTCCTCGATAGGAAACGACCGCTGAGCCACTGTGGCACCGCCAGAACATGGTTCAACCGTGTGATTTCCGGGAAAATGTGTGTCCAGTAGTACCTCCAGCGTCTCCTCACTGGACGTTGTCCAATTGCCCTCCGATGTTTTAATGAAACCTGGAGCGGTTTTCGTGGATGCTAGCACCTTCCGTAGTCTGGAAGCCTCGGACGTATTCTCAATGCTGCTGCCGTAATCATTCCAAGAGTTATGCTGAGCCTTTCTCAGTTCTCGCTTGTATCCTCTCAGATTCTTCTTGTAAGCGTCCCAATCCACAGGAGCTCTGGTGGACTCTTTGTTAAAGAGCTTCCTGCACGATTTCCTCATATTACCTAACTCCGTAGACCACCATGGTGGTCGATTTTTCCCCCTTGGCTTCCCTTTAGGGCATGCAGCTTTCAGTGAAATGTTGAAGATATTAATAATCATCTCCACTGCGTGTTCGATAACGTGCACAGTGCTCATATTTGTCTCTGTTATTTCCGGTATCATCATGTTGAACGATTCTCTATACCTATTCCAGTCAGCTTTCCTAACATTTGGCGGAAATATGGTCTTGGTGATATGAACCTCAAATTTGAAACTGATGTAGCGATGATCTGAAAAGCTGTGTTCACTTAAAACCTGCCACTCAGATATCATTTCATTCAGTTCTTGCGAGGCCAAGTTGATGTCCAAAACCTCTTGCCTGTTTTTAGTGACAAAGGTTGGGGCATCTCCCTTGTTGCAAACTACCAGATTAGTACGCAAAATGGCTCCTCCACTAAGGTCTTAACGGCACATGGAGGCATCTCCCTGTCATGTCCCATATAGACCGAAGATATCCAATATTTGCATTTGGCTATTTCTAAACTGGCAACGACAGTGTCTGTATTGCACATTGAAGGAAGCAGAAACAAGTTGAGCTCGTTTTTAGCAATTATAGAGGCTCGATTTACATCATTACCAGTATACTGCAATAGTTTGAACCCCGGAGTACTTAATTCACATATTTTGTTTCTATAAACATCAGGAAAACTTTTAAGGCAGCACATGCAGCCTTACAATGATGAAGATTTATCTGGAGGATCCGTAGGACCATCGAGATTTTCAACAACCGTCACATCAGCCGCTTCAATCGAGTCATCAAGAATGTCCTCTTCAGAGATCTCGGTGACTCTCGCAATAACCATAGGTTAAACTTTGAGTTCTGAGGCAATAGAAACCTCCTCTCGCATACGGTGTCTATCCATGTCTTCAACTTTGGTAACTCCCTCGACTTCGCAAGAGGATCCGCTTACTTCTGATTCAGACAGAGGCTTGTCCATTTCTGAATCCTTTAGCTGATCGTTTTTATATACCTTCATTTGGATATAATGAAAGCCATAACATACACGGCAATGGGACTTTGCTAGATGTGGCAAAGACTGAGTGTTCAATATAAACACTGCATGCCGTCTTGGCCCATCCACTTCATCCAAACGGCCAATCTTCCAATCAGCTGTTGGAAGATCAGGATTGCATTGTTTCAGTCTATTTAAAATAGATTCAGGGTCAGGAGGGTTTGCAGGTATCCACGCATGTGCTCTTGGTCTAGCCGGTATGTCTTTCTTCTCGACTAACTCTAGAGCAGCTCCTTCCCAAACTTCACCAATTAGTATCAGAGCAGCTTTAAAACATTCTATAGACCTCTGGTCCTCAAATGCGACTAGCTTAAATCGTCCTTGATACCAACCAGCCTCTTGGTGTCGAGGATCTGGGCCGGGAAACTTTTCCAGCACCTGTGAGTAGACGCCAGACAAAGCATTCTCAATTTCCCCCCATTTTTGCTTTGGAACCATACCGTCCAATGCTCCTTTATTTATGATAGCCATCACAAGGCTGTCTTTAGCAACTGAGGCAAACGATCGTTGATCCCTTTTGGAGGATGGCAGCTCATCCGGTGATCGTTCCCTTTTTCCAGCCTCAAGAATTCCTTGAGCCCATTTTAAGGAATCGCTTTGTTTAGCCGACAGCGTGCTTGGGTCAACTGATCCTAACTTCTTTAGGATAAACAAAGCATTTCTGCGTTCCTTGAATCTCTTTCGTGAGGGATTACCTCCTTTTGATGTCGTTACCTTAGAAAAAGTACGACTTGACAAATTGTCGCCACCTGTCGACCTGTCTACAGGTCGACTATTTGGGCCTAACTCTTGGTCATTGCCCAAATTTATAACTCCAGTCGATACCCGTCCACTGGGCCCTGAAGTTAGCAACCCAGTGGATGACTTTGAATTTCGCTGCATGGTGGCTTAATGTCCCACCACACTTGAAATTCTTAGTAGGTACCTATTACGATGAGTTTATCCGCTATTAAAAAAAACGTCCGTTCCGTTCGACGGTTGAACGGACGGCTGTCACTTAAACAGTAAATGTAATAAATATACGCAAATGTCTAATTTTACTCCAAATTCACGTTTTTCTGCGAAATGCATTTTTAAAAATTATAAGTCAAGTCTATACTCCCTGCCAACATTTCAAAGTTCGACTGTATCCCCATTACTAGCATAGACTATTTAGTGACACTATAACAATCCCAAACTCTAATGCGGATTATAACCAAACCATGTCCATGGCGATATCAAAATTCCCAGTATCGAAAGGCACTACAAATGAAGCAGCGATTGTTATCTCAGAGCTTAAGAGTGTGTGCCAAAACCGAAAGTAATATGTCAGTAAATATGGGTTTAGGTTTCCGTTTAAAAAAAAAAAAAAAACAAATTATCCCAAAAATATTTATGTGTGATCATGGGGGAAAGTTTCAAAAACCGCAGACAATTACTAAGTGATAAAATATGGGCAACTATTTTCGAAAAATGTGACTGCTTTTGCTTGTTCCGATAAATCACGGAATGTACAACGCAATGTCCCGGATTTCCGCAACCATCATCTGGCAACCCTACCTATCACCCAAATGAGAAGTAGCATACACTCTTAGAAAAATATGTTTTTCATATGTTCCGATATAAACAAAGTGTGTTTCGGGAACAATTTTAAAACACAATATATTTAAGTGCAAACATGTAATGTTCCTAAACTAACACTAAATGTTTGGGACATATATTTTAATATGTTAGAATATATATTATGTTTGGGGCATAAATGTTTCATAAAAATCATATGTGTGAATGCAAACATATATAAATTTACAAATTTCGACTAAACATACATATGTTGTGATATTTTATCCAAAGCGACAGAGAGAGTATAGAGAAAGAAATAGAGATGGAAACCGGGAGAGTTGACGAAAGATATCAACATAACACAGCGAAAGAATCCAATGAGAGAAATTTTTGTGAAACTGCTTGTATGTTGTTTCGGAAAACTGTTTTATGATAAGGCCAAAAATTTGATATGCTTAAGTCTAAATATTATTTAATTTGAATAAAGAGAATGGACATTCGGAACCAAGAGAATAGACATTTGAAAAAAAGCATGTGTTTTCGCCTTGAGAGCAGCATTTTATGTATGTGTGGACATGTGTTTTGTTTATCATTTTGGCATTATGGGAACAATTTTTTTCTTGGTGCGTTAAAAGAAATTAAGGGTCTTCATAAAAATAACGAAAGGGCACTATACTCTTTTTAGAGTTGGGACAGTAAAATGAAATAAGGAGGAAATAGTGAAAAATTACACAGTAAAATGTATAAAAACAAAGTTTAGTTCCTCTTTATTAATAAGTAGTCCCAGAGGAGTTGACGGACATCTTCAAATATAAAAGCGGGCATTAAGTTCGAGTTTTGCAGCTAAAACAATTTAAAAAGTTTATTTTCTTTAAAATGAATTATTAAAGAAAAATAAAAGGCATTTTAGACCGATGGTGTTAAATGCTAGTAAAAAACTGTTCACGCCTAAATAAATTTATGTTTATATTATAAAATTATTTATGTATGTTATTACTCGACTCCACGTTCTTCTTTTGTTAGAGTTTTTGAATTCCTTCCAAATTTTAAAGTTTTGTACCAAAAACAGTTTTTTGTTACAAAATTGTTATTTTTGCAATAAAAAATAATATTTTATCCAAAAATCAGTCAATTTCGTTTATATCAATCACTGTTAATGACTATAAATCTTTAATAACCCACATTTCGAAGTTTCATTATAAAAATTTTATATAGTATAAATATAAATGTGTAAATTAAAAAAAAGTGTTCGGTCGGAGCAGGGATTGAACCCACGACCCTTTGCATTCAAGGCAGACATGCTAACTACTGCTCCACGTGGCAAACAAATGTATATTTCTGTTAAATAATGTTATGTTTGCATAGGCTCGTGGGCGCTGCAAACTATGCTATATAAATGTAACTTAAAACGATAATTATCTACTGGTGACTATAACAGCTACGTAGCCCAGTGGATAGTGTGTTGGCTTACAAACTGTATGGTCCTCGGTTCGATTCTCCGTGCAGGCGAAAGGTAAAATTTAAAAAATTTATAAAAGTGAATAATTTCTTCAACATTATTTGTATTACAGAGAAAGGTGCCAATAACTAAAAAAATTCGTGGAAGTGAAAATAACGATTATGTTAGGGAATGAGCACAATCGTCTTTGGGAAAAATTCTTCCAAGCATATAATATTTTTGGGCTCAAAATGCTTCCAAACATATAATATATTCACATAAAACAAACATATTAATGTTTCGGCAGTATCCAATAATATATGTGCTTCCTGCAAAATATGTTTGGAACATATGTTAAAGAAGCGATTTTTTTTGAGGGAGTACACTGAAAAAACAGTGAACCTTTTTCCATTGCATAATGAACTAAACTGTAGTAATATTGACCATGATTTAGCCCTTAAGATTTTTTTCAACTTGTCTAGTTTATAATTCTCTTAAATTTTAGTTAATCTATAACATTGTATTTTAGTTCATTTTTACAACACCATAAGATTTATATACCCCTACCAAGTTAAAAAGTCAGTATTATTTTGGTTTACCTGCTTAGTTTTTGGGAAACCCGATAATAAAAAGTGGTTAACAGTCTCTTTAAAATGTCGACGACTAAACTATTTTTAAATCAATCATTCCACAGTACAGAGAAATTAAATAATTAAAGGAACAACAACCCGTTTTACTATTATGAAAATTCAACTTTCTTTAAGCAAAAGTACTTTATTATAAAAACTTATGATGAGAATTCTTAATACAATGTTTTTGTGAATAAAAACTATGACCACGTGGAACAAGAAAGTAGTTTATTTTAACGCGCTATTTGGACATTTTGACTTTTCCTTGGTTTTTTATTCATCGTTAGTATATTCACATATCTTGCTGCAAAAAATGGAAGGAATAATGAAATTTGCTAAAAATTAACATGTAATAAAATATAATTTTTAATCTCTTTAAATTAGCTTGTAACTTACCATATTTGGGGGCATTTTATTAAATGGTGTAAGGAATTCAACTTTTCTTAGATAAACGTACCTCATAAAGTTTGTACCTGAAACAATTAGAGAAATAATGAATTAAGTAATATATTAACTCATAAAACTGTGTTGTTATCGATGTGAAGGACATAATACAATAAATATTCTTGTCAAAAGAAAGCCAAAGTTTTAATATAAAACTTACCAATTCTCTATTAAATTGTACGCTGAGGTTAAAAAGTTATCGACATTCATTTGGGGATACTCTGAAATTAAATATTTATTTTTTACATTAAATAGAAAACATTAAATTGGTTTCCAAAAAATCTAATTAAAGTAATAATATGCATAAAAAAACTAAATATTCTGGTTAAAAGAATTTTAAAGAAAGCTTACCAATTCATAAAAATGTTTCCAAATTGTTATTCTGAAATTAAATATTTGTCTTTTACAATAAAAATATTAAATTTGTTTCCAAAAATATTTGATTATTGTAATACTAAAATAAGGTATTAAAAACATGTAATTTTGATAATAAAAAGGTCAAAAAATTTAAATATTCTAGTGAAAAGAAAGCCAAATTTTAAAAGAAAACTTACCACTTCTCTATTAAATTATACGCTGAGGAGGAATATAAAAATATGCCCGAATCCATCTTGGGATTGCTCTGAAATTAAATATTTTTTTTTACAACAAAGAAAAACATTAAACTAGTTTCAAAAAAAAAAAAATAATAATAAGCAAATAATGATAGAAATAAAAAATATCCTTTTTAAAAGAAAACCACATTTTAAAAAGAATACTTACCAATTTATGATTAAACTATATGCTGAGGTGTAACAAAAATTTTCCAAAAATATTTGATTAAAGTAATACTAAAATAAGGTATTAAAACCAGTAATTTTTGACAATAAAAATGTCATTAAAACGTAAATATTCTAGTGAGAAGAAAGCCAATTATTAAAAGAAAACTTACCACTTCTCTATTAAATTATACGCTGAGGAGAAATATAAAAATTTGCCCGAATCCATTTGGGGTTGCTCTTAACTTAGATATTTTTTTTACAACAAAGAAAAACATGAAACTTGTTAAAAAAAATAATAATAATAATTAGCAAATAATAATATACATAAAGAATATTATTTTTTAAAAGAAAACCACATTCAAAAAGAACTCTTACCTATTTATCATGAAACTATACGCTGAGGTGTAACAAACAATTTTCCAAATTCATCTGGAGTTACTCTTAAATTGAATATTTATTTTTTACATTGAATAATAAAAATTAAATTAGATAAAACAATTTCAATATACTTTCCATTTCAACATTTTTTCCTAAATATTGAACATTCTTAATAACTTTTTTCTAAGCTACCGATCATCACTTCGCCATCGTACATCTCATCGCTAAAATATTAATAACTTTCATTTCAAAGTTTTAATAAACAAACACCAATATATGTCTAAAAAAAACAAAATATTCCATACCTTTATATTCCCTTGTTACATACTTGCTAAAAAGATGCAACAGCCCACGCCAACGCCAACTATATAACTGAAGCATGCCAAACAAAACCAAGCAAAACCAAAACATTCCTACAACAACAAAAACACATGTGCCTTCATTGAAAATAACACCTCATCCAGACAAATAAACCATTCGCCAATAATAAACACACACACAAACCACTGAAAGAACAAAAATAACCCCACGCTCAGATATAGGGCCTTTTCGGAAACGCAGTGTTGCGCTGCAACTGCTGGGTCAAATCTATGTTATTTACAGAAAAAAAGATATCTAAAGTATAAAAAGTGAAATTTAATACTCCAGTCTCCTTGTTTCTTTTTTTATTCTTTTATAGGTCGTTTGCATATTTATAAATTTCCTATTTGTCTGCTCCTTCGTGAGCGAGCGTGAAATCAGGTTTATTTTCCTTAATTTTGTCGACCACTTTGCTCCATAACACAGATTTTTTTTTTCGGCCTGACGCAAAGTCGCCCTCCATATCCAAACGTGCTCTTACTATTAATTTAGTTGTCTTGGAATCTACCTCTACCCTAAAAAAATTATGAAAATATAATAAAAATATTATAAACATATAATATAATAATTAAAAAAAGACTAAATTGAAAATTTTAATACTTACTCGTTCTCTGCATCAGCCATTTTTATACTGCGTGTTTTTTATTACGTTTGCGCAACGCATGCTACATTGTTGCATTTTAGAACATATGACGCTTACACGGATGTTGCAATTATGAATGTGATGCGCAGAAGTTGCAGCGCAACACTGCATTTCCGAAAAGGCCCATACACAACGTCCCCATCACTCGCTACCATTTCTCATTATTGCATTGCATGCTCTCACTCTCAAAAAAAAATGCAAGTAACATCATCTTTACATTAAACATATTCCACTTTGACGAGAAAGATCTCTGTACTATGCATTAGTTCATCGCATCTGTCCACAATTTACTCTAAAAACAATACTCTTAAATGCATATCAGTATAAGAACGATGAAACGTTTAACTTAAAATTAGCAAAAACTTCATGAAATGATATCTACCCATTTTTGACGAAAATGTCTATAAATTTAATTACATGTGAACTAAAAATATTTCATTGGGAAATTTTTTACCAACAATTATTAACCATAGGAATTGTCAGTAAGAAATTGCTATCCACTTTCAAGTTCATTTTTCGTAAAAAAATATTTTCTCATACAAAAAAATCTTATGGTAAATTGCACTTATTATTTAGAAAATATTTTACATTTCACAAGTAGTTTTATAGCATGATAAACGAATTTTTAACTACCAGTTAAGAAATTTTTTAAGGAAATTTCCATCGTATTTTGTAGGTCATGAACTAAACGATTGCTACTTAGAATTTGTAAAATTTCCTTTCGAGTAGTTAATTTTCGTTGAAGATACGAAAAATGAACTAAAATTCTGGAAAATTCTTGTAATAAATTATTGTAAAAATCTTCTTAAATTTACGAGACACTTTTTTTTCTGTGTAGGCATTTAAAAAAGGTATACCCTTAAAAAACATTATTAAAAACAATTTTATGTCACAGATGGAAATTTTAGAACTTCACTGAAGCTTCTTCGTAATATCAATGAAAATGTTTCGTACTTTTTTTGAAGAAATTTTAAAGCAGAATACGCTCAGCAAAAACTCTCATTACCCGGTAATATTGTAGGTAAGCCGTTTTAAAAAATAATAACCCCTTATTAATTGGCATCGCTCCGGATTACATTTACAAAAGTATGTCCTAGGAGGAAAGTACTTCTCCCCAAGCAAACTTTCGGTTTGCTTTTAAAGCATATAATAACCTAATATGTAATCACTTATTCGAAGATACATCAAAGCTTGTAAAATAGCCACTCATTGTCTCAGGCAACCATATCTCGAAAATATTGATTTCTTTCGCCGATTACAATGGATCAAAATATGGCGAGTAATGCTGTAATAGGAGCACTACACCCAGAAAAAAAATGCCTTCGAAACTAAAGGAAAAATATTCATCAATTTAGATTAGCCATTTTATTTGCATTAAGTTAAATTACACTAGTTTACACTGAAAATGTACACTTGATGAGAGTCGACTTTTCTAAGGGTGTGAAGATAAATTCGCGAGTTAAATTCGTTGTTTGTGTCTTGGCTAAGCAAAATTCAAATTTGTGGAACGAATTTAACTTGTGGAACGCATTCCAAAACACATTTTTTTCTTAAAAAGAGGAAATTTAGTGGTGGAAAAACTGGCAAACACTGTCAATTATTTAATATGTAAGAATACCAAACATTCGTAGTTTTATATCGTAGAAAAATTGAGCTATAAGAGATAACTCTACAGTCGCATAAAACAGTCAGTATATCCTTATGTAATGGTGGTGAATTGACCAGACAAAATGCCAGTGGAACATACCGACGAGGACAAAAAACCAAAATTAAAAAATCAAAAGTCTCATGTACAGTATTTGAGATATAGCGTCACCAGATATCGGCTATATATAGCCCAGATATTGGATTGCCCATATCTGGGAAACCGTTTTTGGTGAATTGACCAGACAAAATGCCAGTGGGACATACTGACGAGGACAAAAAACCAAAATTAAAAAATCGAAAGTCTCATGTACAGTATTTGAGATATAGCGTCACCAGATATCGGCTATACATAACCCAGATATTGGATCGCCCATATCTGGGAAACCGTTTTTGGTGAATTGACCAGACAAAATGCCAGTGGGACATACTGACGAGGATAAAAAACCAAAATTAAAAAATCAAAAGTCTCATGTACAGTATTTGAGATATAGCGTCACCAGATATCGGCTATATATAGCCCAGATATTGGATTGCCCATATCTGGGAAACCGTTTTTGGTGAATTGACCAGACAAAATGCCAGTGGGACATACTGACGAGGACAAAAAACCAAAATTAAAAAATCGAAAGTCTCATGTACAGTATTTGAGATATAGCGTCACCAGATATCGGCTATATATAACCCAGATATTGGATCGCCCATATCTGGGAAACCGTTTTTGGTGAATTGACCAGACAAAATGCCAGTGGAACATACCGACGAGGACAAAAAACCAAAATTAAAAAATCAAAAGTCTCATGTACAGTATTTGAGATATAGCGTCACCAGATATCGGCTATATATAGCCCAGATATTGGCTCGCCCATATCTGGGAAACCGTTTTTGGTGAATTGACCAGACAAAATGCCAGTGGGACATACTAACGAGGATAAAAAACCAAAATTAAAATATCAAAAGTCTCATGTACAGTATTTGAGATATAGCGTCACCAGATATCGGCTATATATAGCCCAGATATTGGCTCGCCCATATCTGGGAAACCGTTCATAATAATGTGTGTTCTTCGTAAGGAAAAATCTACTCTTCAATTCATCATGTCAACTCAACTCTTTCGCCAGCAAAAGCGAAACAAACAAATACCACAAAATTTGATAAAGGGAACTAATTTTTATAAAGCAAACTAACATGAAAATTAAAAAATATCACAAAATAAATGTTGACATTAAACAGCGTAATAAACCAACATATGTATGTAAATCGTTTTTCGGTTATAGAGAAAGCAAGCAAGCATAAAATTAAAAATAATCTACATAATTTTCAAAAAATTCTACCAAAAATGTACCAATTTTAAAAAATTCTAATTTTCTTTTTATCACATTTTGAAGGTTTGTGTTGTATTCGAGATCCGAACGCGAAGTAGTCAGATGTGTCGCTAACATTACTAAAAGGGTTTAATGACTTCGTTCATATCGGCCATTATACTTTAAAAATGAATGTATTAATTCTGATCTGTACGTTTTGAAATTTTAAATATATATAATATCGCTTCACATTATTTCAGTTTTCATTATAGAAAAGTTGTAGTGCATATATTGTCTGGGAGAAAGAGTAGATCAGATGTTTATACATAGTTTTTTACACAAGTCACCATTGTGTGTACAATACAAACGAATTCCTTATCGTCCAATACGTGGATTGTATCTGACATAAATTTATGCATGCAGGTAAAAACTTCACAAGGTTTCAAGTACGCCCAAGTTCATTTGGAAATAGTAAGAAAGTGTGGAAGAAAATAGTGACCATCCTACCCAACATAACGTACTGATGGTATACAATAGTGGATTTTGAAATTTCGATATGCAATCCATTAGCCATTGCACTTCATCAAGATTCGATATTGTGCAGTATGTGGATTGTGTCTGACATAAATTTCTGCATGCAGGTATAAACTTCGCAATGTTTGAAGTACGCACAAGTGCGGCGGTAAAGTGTGGAAGAAAATAATGGCGACCCCATCCAAATAACGAAGTTGTAGGTGATATAGTGGATTTTTAAATTTAAATATGCAATCCATAACCCATTGCACTTCAACAAAATGCTCGAATTTAAAATTATTCTTCATTCAAGATCAGTAAAAATTTGTATAATAAATATATCCAACTGTAAATATATGGTATACAGTAATTGGAAATGGAATTCAAATAAAACATTAATTGATTCATTTGATTATTTTATGGAATCAAAAAATAAAAATATATTTCGGCATGACGTTATATAGTCAATTATATGTTTAAAACTACGAGTAAAACAGATAATTGATTTTTGAGGGCGTACCAATTGATTAATTATTGAATTAATTGAGAAGTCAACTGTAATTTGCAATTAATGTCACTTAATATCATAATTTGATCAATCTAAAAATTAATTAAAATGTGAGTAGAGGTTAAACAAAATAAATAACTGCATCAATTAAAAAAATTAATTGAGTTTTTGATATATATAGAAAAATAATTGATTAGTTAAAACAATTATTTTCGTGATTCAGCAACACTAGCTATTTGTGCGCCACCGAACGATTTTTAAATTTCGATTTTTGTCCTCGTCAGTATGTTCCACTAGCATTTTGTCCGGTCAATTCACCACGAATGGTTTCCCAGATATGGGCGATCCAATATCTGGGCTATATATAGCCGATATCTGGTGACGCTATATCTCAAATTCTGTACATGAGATTTTCGATTTTTTAGTTTTGGTTTTTTATCCTCGTTAGTATGTTCCACTGGCATTTTGTCAGGTCAATTCACCAAAAACGGTTTCCCAGATATGGGCGATCCAATATCTGGGTTATATAGCCGATATCTGGTGACGCTATATCTCAAATACTGTACATGAGACTTTTGATTTTTTAATTTTGGTTTTTTGTCCTCGTCGGTATGTTCCACTGGCATTTTGTCTGGTCAATTCACCAAAAACGGTTTCCAAGATATGGGCGATCCAATATCTGGGTTATATATAGCCGATATCTGGTGACGCTATATCTCAAATACTGTACATGAGACTTTTGATATTTTAATTTTGGTTTTTTGTCCTCGTCGGTATGTTCCACTGGCATTTTGTCTGGTCAATTCACCAAAAACGGTTTCCCAGATATGGGCGAGCCAATATCTGGGCTATATATAGCCGATATCTGGTGACGCTATATCTCAAATACTGTACATGAGACTTTTGATTTTTTAATTTTGGTTTTTTGTCCTCGTCGGTATGTTCCACTGGCATTTTGTCTGGTCAATTCACCAAAAACGGTTTCCCAGATATGGGCGATCCAATATCTGGGTTATATATAGCCGATATCTGGTGACGCTATATCTCAAATACTGTACATGAGACTTTCGATTTTTTAATTTTGGTTTTTTGTCCTCGTCAGTATGTCCCACTGGCATTTTGTCTGGTCAATTCACCAAAAACGGTTTCCCAGATATGGGCAATCCAATATCTGGGCTATATATAGCCGATATCTGGTGACGCTATATCTCAAATACTGTACATGAGACTTTTGATTTTTTAATTTTGGTTTTTTATCCTCGTCAGTATGTCCCACTGGCATTTTGTCTGGTCAATTCACCAAAAACGGTTTCCCAGATATGGGCGATCCAATATCTGGGTTATGTATAGCCGATATCTGGTGACGCTATATCTCAAATACTGTACATGAGACTTTCGATTTTTTAATTTTGGTTTTTTGTCCTCGTCAGTATGTCCCACTGGCATTTTGTCTGGTCAATTCACCAAAAACGGTTTCCCAGATATGGGCAATCCAATATCTGGGCTATATATAGCCGATATCTGGTGACGCTATATCTCAAATACTGTACATGAGACTTTTGATTTTTTAATTTTGGTTTTTTGTCCTCGTCGGTATGTTCCACTGGCATTTTGTCTGGTCAATTCACCACCATTACATAAGGATATACTGACTGTTTTATGCGACTGTAGAGTTATCTCTTATAGCTCAATTTTTCTACGATATAAAACTACGAATGTTTGGTATTCTTACATATTAAATAATTGACAGTGTTTGCCAGTTTTTCCACCACTAAATTTCCTCTTTTTAAGAAAAAATGTGTTTTGGAATGCGTTCCACAAGTTAAATTCGTCCCACAAAGTTAAATTCGTTCCACAAATTTGAATTTTGCTTAGCCAAGACACAAACCACGAATTTAACTCGCGAATTTATCTTCACACCCTTGACTTTTCTTATGTATTTTCAAAGCCAAATTTTCAAAAAATTTACAAAGGACCTTTTCCGCCAGAAAAGTATAAACCATTGAAAGAAACGTCTGAATGAGAAGTTCATGATCGTATAGATAATACTCTAACGTAAGTAATAAGATCAACCAGAAGAAAAACGACCGAAAAATGTTGTTCCATAAAACAAAATTTTAAATTTTTTTCGAATTCAGCAGATCAAAATACATAAGAAAAGTTGACTTTCATTAAGTGTACATAAATTTTTTATTTTTTTTGTAAACTAGTGTTATTGTGTGAAATAATAAAATTTACTTGCTTCAGTAAAAAAAAATCCTAAACTGAAAGCAGTTAGGAATAGTTCATTAACTAGAATAAGGCATGGCATTTTACTAATACTATTTTCTTCGCGGGGTATAAGAATTTACTACTGAACAAGAAAATTTTATTCACTGATAACAAAGCATTCGTAAAAAAAAACGAAATAAAACTAAAACCAAATTTAGTAAAATTTCATATAAAATGATAACTCTGACTTCCTTTATTATAGAAAGCTTATCATACATACGAATAACACTTAGCATAGAAAAATATTTCAGTTCATTCGTACTAAGAAGTATTCAATCCTTTCAATTCTATTTTATTAAGCCAACTGCCTAAAAATTTGAGAATAACAATTCGAAAATTATTAGGCATTATATTTATTTTTGTCATTACAAGTAAGTCATTATAACTCACCGCAATGTAATGCAACGTGTAATGACTGCTTTACTCCTGGTAATGCAAATTGTAATGAGGTGTGCTTACCTAGTTTTTGCTGGGCGGGAACCATCTGACGGGGAAGAAAGTTTCGTTAAAAGTACGAACTGTTTACTGTTAAGTTGATGTAGAATATTCCATAGACAATTCGTAAAATCAATGAAATTTTCGTAATGAAGATTATATCATTTTCGTGATTGGAGACATTTCAATTAGAAAAAGATGGCGTCCTTAATTTTCGTGATTGAAATCTAAAACAAAATGTTTGTGTGTATTGGGCAATACTGATTCGCCAAGTTCATTCATAACCACTTCCAATAGTCGCTTTTGCAATTGATCCTTATTTCTCCTACACCCAGAGAAGGAATATGATCACCTCAAACATGTTTTAAGAGCAAAATGTTATTTTTGGGTGGTGACCATGTAACATGGTTTTCGCAACGATATTATTTTCTCGGAAATCATGTATCTGATTTCGGCAAGCAGGTTATATTTGACGAGAAAATAACTTTTTTTTTAATGTTTATTTTCGGTTTATTGACTTGTGGTTACAGTTTGTACAACTATAAATAAACAAAAAATAGATTTCTTATGAGTTATATATGATAAAATACATAGTCCATAAATTGGATACTCAAGAACATTATATATACCATAATTGATTTAATTGAATATTATCACTTGTAAATATTTAGTGTTGAGAGATCGATAACATTTTTTTTATGTAATGAAAAACTTATAAAAACATTACTTGAATTTTTACTATATATGAAAAGAAGAAAAAAAGATGTTAGGAGAGATAAAAAAGAGAGTTTGTGTTTATTAATTATCCACCAGTACAAGTTTTTATTTAGATTTATTCTCGTAACCAGTTTTTTTTTTTGGAAATGGAAGAATCAAATCGTAGATCATTGCTTAATATTAAATCGTTATTAATTGCCTTTATATTGGCCCTCCTATACAAATGGTAGAAAATTGGAATACCGCGTTCATTTTGAATAAATCCATTTTGGTCTAAATATGGAAATGCTTCAGAAGGCACAAAACCTGTGTTCAAGCTTCTGCAAATATAGTTGAAGTCTGCATAGTATGGCGCTTTAATAAAGTTATTTAAGTTGCATCGTGTACTTCTTGCAATGTGATTTCTTATCAATTTGATTATGAAATTGTCAATTCTCAAAATATCTGCCGTGTTATAAAGTTTTCGATTAGATAAATACTTCGTGTAGTCACTCTCAGCTGATCTATATGAGGAAGTACATACTCGGAGGCATTTCCTTTCAATTTTTCTTAGCCTCTCCATATACGAAGGAGAAATATTAAACCATACGGGACACCCATAGGTTAATATAGGTCTAATAAGTGATTTGTAGAGTAGCATTTTTACCTCTACACGCAAAAAAATAATTCGTTCCTCCCAAACGAAATTTTAGACAAAAAAAGTTCGTTTCTCATTTGCTTTTCGCTGTAAGGAAGTGTATTTGGAAGAAAAGTATATACTTTTTGTGATAAACGTTTATTCTTTTCCAGGATGTAAAAACAATTTCATAAAGACAAATTAAAAAAAAAAACATTGTTTTCTTGCTATTTGCATTTTCCCTCACATCTTTCTCACATCCACGAGGTTTTTTAGTTCTTAACACCTTTTCCTGTAATACCAACAATGTAGAAGAAATTATACGATTTTATAAATTTTTAAAATTTTTTTACCTTTCGCCTGGACGGAGAATCGAACCGCGGACCATGCACTTTGTAAGCCAACACACTAACCACTGAGCTATGTACCTGTTATGGTCATGAATAGATAAATATCCATATAAGTTCTATTTATATAGCATAGCTTGCGGCGCCCACGAACCGAATAAACAAAGTTTATTTGACAGAAACATACATTTAGTTTGGCACCGTGGAGCAGTGGTTGCTACGTCCGACTTGCATGCCAAGGGTCGTGGGTTCGATCCCTGCTTCGACCAAAGTTTTTTTTTATTTTTTTTTTTTATTTTTTTTTTACATATATTCCAGATATGTTCGGAAGATTTCGAAAAAATGTTCAACATTACATTGTAGTATATTAAATTTTGAACTGTAAAATGTGTCTTATTAACGACCTAAAGTCAGAAAAGAACAGTGTTCGATATAAACGAAATGGACTGTGTTGTTGTTTCAAAAATAACTTTTTTTATTGAAAGAATAAAAATTTTGTAACAAACGAACTTTTTTGGTGATAGAAGTTTAAAATTTTCGAAGCAATTCAAAAAACTCTAGCAAAAGAAAAACGTTTTCGGTACACGTTTTCCAAACGTTTTTTTTTGCGTGTACTGATATTTTCCTAGAGTAAAATAACTTTCTGTGTATAAAAAACGCGTCTATGGCTTTTGGGATTTGATTTCGAATATGATTGTTAAAGTACAAAAATTTATCCAAGTAAACACCTAAATACTTGACTACATTTCTATTGACAATTTTTTGCTGACTGGGAGATGTAATACCAAATTTTCTCCAGTGTCTACGGATGCCATTATTGCACCTCTTAACGGGTGGTCGTAAAAGAATGGTTTCGCACTTCGCATAATTGATTCTCATATTCCAACTGTCCGAATAGCTTACAACTCTATCAAATTTCTCTTGAAGATGCATGTTGATACTAGTAACAGTTTCATCCGCATGAAATACTATGATGTCGTCAGCATAACCTATTGAATCTGAAATACTGAGTAGAAGATCGTGAATATATATATTAAATAACGTTGGAGCATTAATTGTGCCCTGTTGGAGTCCATTGACCATTTTGAAATTGCGAGAACTCACGTAATTTCCGTTGGTAACATGAAAGGTTCTACCGTCTAACATGTTGCACAATAGAGTGATGATGTACATAGGAAATTTGTACTTTTGTAGCTTATAAATGAGTCCGGCAACCCATATACTATCGAACGCCTTTCGAAAATCTATTAAGCAAGCTCCAGTATACAATTTTTTATTAAGGTTCCATTGGATAGATGACACTAGCGCATGGATCGCATGAATAGTCGAATGCCCGTGTTTGAAACCAAATTGATTCTCGCTATAGATTGAGTTATTTCCTATAAAGTCCATTATCCTGTTATTTAAGTAGATCTCAAATATCTTACTTATATTCGGGAGGAGCGATATAGCTCGAAGATTTTTTGGGTTGCTCGGGTCTTTTCCTTTTTTGGGAATCATTACAATTTTGCTAATTTTCCAGTGTTCTGGAAAGTAGGAATTGTGTATTAAGATGTTAAAGAGCCTACAATAGATAGTAATCACATTTTCTGGGATGTTTTTCAGCACTATGTTTAGTATGTTGTCAATGCCAGCAGAAAACTTGCATCTTAAACTGTTAAAAATATATGATAATTCGATGGTCGTTATCGGATTATCGAAAAATCCAGATACCAAGTTCACATCACAGAATAAATCTACATTTCGGTTAAAATTGTTTGCGTATGAGGATTTTTCTTCCAAAAATCTTCTGCAACTCTCAGTAACCTTCTTATGTATATCATTGTTCAAGTCAATACCTTTGTCTTCATACTCAGATTCTAGAAACGCACCCACAGTGTCAAGAATTTGAATCTTATTCCTAATGATAAAAGAGTTTTTTTCCCCATCAAAATCTATTTTATTGACATCAATATTAGCCCTTTCGAGAAATACACAATCATCCTGTGAGACACGTATTTCTTCAATACCCGTCGCAACATCATCTCGATAAAGTCTACGAGCTTCTGAAAATATTTCAGCCGAGAACTTAGGTTTTAGTCTTTTCAATTTTTTACAATGATAATCGTTCATATTTTTATTAATATTCTCCTGAATTAGTTTGCGAACCAATTTCAGTTTAGCCTTTTGTGTAGCGAGATCCGAATCTAAGACAAATGTCTCAAATCTATTATGCTTTTTAATGACAGAAAGCAGTCTATTCTTCTCCTTATATAGTTTCTTGAGAACAGATGAATTGAATATATGAACTTGGTCCTGTTTTTATACCCTCCATCATAGGATGGGGGTATATTGACTTTGTCATTCCGTTTGTAACACATCGAAATATTGCTCTAAGACCCCATAAAGTATATATATTCTGGGTCGTGGTGAAATTCTGAGTCGATCTAAGCATGTCCGTCCGTCCGTCTGTCTGTTGAAATCACGCTAACTTCCGAACGAAACAAGCTATCGTAGTTGTTATCGATGTAGGTCGGATGGTATTGAAAATGGGCCATATCGGTCCACTTTTACGTATAGTCCCCATATAAAGGGACCCTCAGATTTGGCTTGTGGAGCCTCTAACAGAAGCATATTTCATCCGATCCGGCTGAAATTTGGTATATGGTCTCTAACAACCATGCAAAAATTGGTCCACATCGGTCCATAATTATATATAGCCCCCATATAAACCGATCCCCAGATTTGGGTTGCGGAGCCTCAAAGAGAAGCAAATTACATCTGATCCGCCTGAAATTTGGTACATGGTGTTGGTATATGGTCTTTAATAACCATGCAAAAATTGGTCCACATCGGTCCATAATTATATATAGCCCCCATATAAACCGATCCCCAGATTTGGCTTTTGGAGCCTCTAAGAGAAGCATATTTCATCCGATCCGGCTGAAATTTGGTACATGGTGTTGGTATATGGTCTCTAACAATCATGCAAAAATTGGTCCACATCGGTCCATAATTATATATAGCCCCCATATAAACCGATCCCCAGATTTGGCTTGCGGAGCCTCAAAGAGAAGCAAATTTCATCCGATCCGGCTGAAATTTGGTACACGATGTTTGTATATGGTCTCTAACAACCATGCAAAAATTGGTCCACATCGGTCCATAATTATATATAGACCTCATATAAACCAATCTCCAGATTTGGCTTGCGAAGCCTCAAAGAGAAGCAAATTGCATCCGATCCGGCTGAAATTTGGTACATGGTATTGGTATATGGACTCTAACAACCGTGCAAAAATTGGTCCACATCGGTCCATAATTATATATAGCACCCATATAAACCGATCCCCAGATTTGGCTTGCGAAGTCTCCAAGAGAAGCAAATTTCATCCAATCCGGTTGTAATTTTGAACATGGTGTTAGTATATGATCAATAACAACCGTGCCAGAATTGGTCCATATCGGTCCATAATTATATATAGCCCCCGTATAAAACGTTCTCCAAATTTGACCTCCGGAGCCTCTTGGAGGAGCAAAATTCATCCGATCCGGTTCAAATTAGGAACGTGGTGTTAGTATATGGTCGCTAACAACCATACCAAAATTGGTCCAATCACACAAAAATTGGTCCATATCGATTCATAATCATGGTTGCCACTAGAGCCAGAAATAATCTACCAAAATTTTATTTATATTTGAAATTTTGTCAAAATTTTATTTCTATAGAAAATTTTGTCAAAATTTTATTTCTAGAGAAAATTTTGTTAAAATTTTATTCGGTTCATAATAAAATTTTCATCATTGTCAAAATTTTATTTCTATAGAAAATTTTGTCAAAATTTTATTTCTATAGAAAATTTTGTTCAAATTTTATTCGGTTCATAATCATGGTTGCCACTCGAGCCAAAAATAATCTACCAAGTTTTTATTTCTATAGAATATTGTGTCAAAAGTTTATTTCTATAGAAAATTTTGTTAATATTTTATTTCTGTAGAAATTTTTGTCAAAATTTTTTTTCTATCGAAAATTTTGTCAAAATTTTTATTTCTATAGAAAATTTTGTGAAGATTTTATTTCTATAGAAAATTTTGTTAAAATTGTATTTCTGAAGAATATTTTGTCCAAATTTTATGTCTACTTTGTCAAACTGAATTATATACGTATTGGATCGATCTTTTTTGATTTAATATATACCATGTATGGACTTACATACAATTTAGAAGATGGTGTTAGGAGGTTTTAAGATACCTTGCCATCGGCAAGCGTTACCGCAACTTAAGTAATTCGATTGTGGATGGCAGTGTTTAGAAGAAGTTTCTACGCAATCCATGATGGAGGGTACATAAGCTTCGGCCTGGCCGAACTTACGGCCGTATATACTTGTTTAAATTTAGGAGTGGTATCTTCGATAGTTTGTAAAATTATATCATCAATTTTCTTCAAGCAGATATCGATATCATCAGTAGTATGATTTGTTTCATCTGGGATAACTAACTCATTGATGGATTTATTTATCTTTCTTCTAAATAACTTCCATTTGGTATTTCTATAATTAAATTTACCGTTTACTTCAGCCCTATATATGAGAAGAGGTGCATTATCTGATACCTTCGATGCGAATATTTGAACTGCTAGATGATCACTGTCGTATGGAAGAGTATTAAGACAATTTACTGAAGAATTGTGACGATTAATTTGTATACGATTATCGGCCAAACAAATGTCAATAAAGGACCCACTCCGCGGAAATGATGGAGCGTCAGAAGCATAAAGTGCACATTTAAATGTTATTTGATTTTCAGTTAACCAGATTTTCAGTATATTTCCTTTTTGATTTTCAACTGAGTTACCCCAATCCTTGCTTTTTGAATTTAAATCTCCAGCAAGAATATAATAATTAACGAGAGAATCAAGATTTAGCGATGTAAAAAGGCTGTGAAGATCATTTCTAAAATAAGAGTCGTTGTTACCTGAAGGATAATATGCAGATATAATGAACATATTCTCGTTGGAGAACATAGGTATTTTAATTACACACGTTTCTAGACATTTGAGTGAACTTATATAATTGGAATTGCAAATTTCAAATTTTATTTCATTTGGAGTTTATTCTATCTCTTCTAACAATGGAATATATCTCAAAAAATAATTTGTCTTTTGTTCAATTTAGTTTCATTTATAAGAACAATATCTGGGTTATGTGTATTCAAAAAATTAGACAATTCATAACGTCTATCTAAATTTACAAGGGAATTTACATTTATTTGAACTATGTTCAGTGACTTATATATTGCATTTGAGGAAGTGTTGTTGGAATTCATTGTATATCAACAACAGAGAAAAGTGTATCGATTCTTGCAGACTGTAGATGTAGCTGTCTTTCCAAATTTATTATTTGGTTTGTTAAATTCATTAAAGAGTTTTTTAATTCCATTAAAGTTGACATCAGAGGGTTGCCACTTGCATCAAAATTATTTTGTTCAATATTCGACACATCAGATCTTAACATATTTGCGTAACTTATATTAGTATTCACTCTACTAGATTTCACACGAGGATTTCCCTTATCCCTTTCCATTTTCTTTTGTTTCATTTTATTCCGCAGCTCTTTATATTTTTCACAGCCCCTATAAGAGGCGGGATGTCCGAATTTATTGCATAGTACACAATAAAGCTTATCTCTTGCATCT
This sequence comes from Haematobia irritans, assembly GCF_050003625.1. Taxonomy (NCBI): domain Eukaryota; kingdom Metazoa; phylum Arthropoda; class Insecta; order Diptera; family Muscidae; genus Haematobia; species Haematobia irritans. The sequence goes on from NC_134398.1 coordinate 92,486,486, forward strand.
TCCTTTGCCATTGAACATTTGCCTAGATCATGATTTTGATTACATTTTACGCATCTTGGCTGACGAAAACAGTTAGATGCACTGTGAAAAAATCCTTGGCAACGTCTGCATTGCTGAATTTCTGGTTTGCGAAGTGCTTCCCAAGTGCATCGGTGTAGAATGCCTCTGACTAATTTCAGTTCTCTAGTGTCGCTTTCTGGGGATAATTGAACAATGAATGCTGCTAAATCGTAACCATTTTTCTTTGATCTAGAGGTGTAAAACCGACTCACTTTGATGAATTTCAAATTATCGTTTTCATATTTACGCAATTCATCTTCTATGTCGTTAATACTTGTATCAGCACTTATACCCTTCATAATAACTGTTTTATTTTTGAAGCACTTGGGAGTAAAAGTATGACAATCAGTTTTGGCTTTGTTGAGATGATTCATCACACGGACGTAATTACCTAAGGTGGCCAGATATAAAATTAACTTTTTATCTCTTTGATAGAAATCTTTAATCGTGAAGTCATTAATTTTGAGACCATTTTTTATGAATGAAATTAATTCTTTTGCTTCAACATTATAAATTGTTATTGGTGGTATTTTCTCATGTTTGTTTTGATTATCAATTCTTTGTTGTTGGACTCTCTGAGCAGCTTGACTGCTTGTAGATGGCTGATTTACTTGCTGTGTTTGGGTGTCGGCAACAGCTGAGAATGATGTTGTTGGATTTGCAGCTTCTCTGGAGCGTACATGTTGAGAGAATTGGGAGAGTGAATGATCATCACATTCAAAATTATCTATCGTATCTAGAAGAGCGTAGTAGTTGCTCTTTAGCTGTTTATTTTGTGAATTCTCATTCATTGATGAGTTTTTACGTTTTCTGTCATTAAGACACGTGCTGTTGACTTCTGTATTTTTCAATGAATGAGCATTCTGCTCAAACATATTTTAAAACCAGGGCTGAAGATTTTGCTGGAGTCAGAGTCGTAAAAATTTTGCTCGACTCCGACTCCGGCTAAACCAATTTTTTTTAAAACACTTCACATTTTTGTAACTAAACAAGTTTTTACGCAAATTAGTTTCCATTGCGTTATTTATTCGATCAATGTACAGCATGATTGTAAATGAAAATCAACTTCTAATTACGGCTATCTTTTGATGTTTCCTAGATGTTAGACTAGCAGATGGGCTGGATCGATCCATTTGAATGCCCGAAATTATTTTTTTTATTTTATTTTTTTACGCCATATACATATGTGGAATATTTACAGAAAATTGTTTCAAAGTTGTTTCTTATAGAACATTTTGTCAAAATGTTATTTCTATAAAAAGTTTTTCCATAGCAAATTTTGCAAAAGGTTGTTTGTTACACAATTTTTTTTAAATTTTATTTCTATTGATAATTTTATTTCTATAAAAATTTAAGTCAAAATTTTATTTCTATAGAAAATTTTGCCAAAATTTTAAAGTAATAGATTTTTTATTAGAAAATTTGGTCAAAATTTTATTTCTATAGAAAATTTAGTCAAAATTTTGTTTTTGTAGAATATTTTGCAGAATTTTATTTACTACACAAAACTTTTTCTAAAATTGTATTTTTATTGATAATTTTTTCAAAATTTTATTTCTATAAGAAAAAATTGTCAAATTTTATTTCTATAGCAAATTTTCTCAAATTTTCTCAAATTTTTTTTCTTACTGATGCTCACTGCTATAAAAAATGTATTCGAAATTTTATTACTATAGAAATATTTTTTTCTATATAACATTTAGTCAAAATTGTATTCCTATAGAAAATTTAGTCAAAATTTTGTTTCTATAGAATATGTTATTTTGTAAAATTTTATTTCTATACAAAATTTTGCAAAATTTTGTTTGCTACACAATTTTTTTTTTAAATTGTATTGCTATTGATAATTTTTTCATACTTTTATTTCTATAAAAAATTTTGCCAAATTTTATTTCTATAAGAATTTTATTCAAAATTTTATTTCTATATATTTGGTCAAAATTTGATTTCTATAAAAAATTTTGCCAAAATTTTATTTCTATAGAAAATTTAGTCAAAATTTTGTTTCTGTAGAAAATTTTGCAAAATTTTATTTACTAGACAAAAATTTTTCCAAAATTGTATGCTCACTGATACTCACTGCTATGTCGAAAACTTGTAGAAATGACTCAAATTTTCAAATTTTTCAATGAATGAATCATAAATGCATTTTTGCGAAATTGTCTAAACAATTATGCATATATCTCAAATATTACCCGAAATTTTGTAGAAGTCAGATTTGAGATTTTATCAAAATGTAGATTTAATTACAAAGTTGTGCAGAGTATATTATAATCGGCCCGCCCGACATTAGACTTTCCTTGCATTTTAATTTTTTGTTAAAATTGTGTTACGTCTCATAACGTTAGATTTAAATTTAAAGTACATAGATTTTGTAGAAGTATATACAATTTTGTCTAAATCGATTCAGATTCAAATTCATGCATATGGGAATATAAACCTTTATATAGCTCGCAACAAATTTAAATGATTTGAGATAGTATCAATAATTTTGGTCCACAAATACATATACTGTTGGTATCTTCTCATATTATGATGGGTATTTATAGCATTATTTTATTTATTAAACATTGCCCTAAAATTGAAATATAGAGTTTAATTGGCATCTAATGTGAAATTAAGACCTTTTTTGCACACATAAATAAATACGATACTTTATATCGATCCACTTACGGTACCCCCACAATAGAACTACAAATTTGTGGTATTAAAATGAGATTTAGTTATATTACCCGGAGTCGGAGTCGAGCTAAGGGGCGTGTTTTGTTAGTTGAAACGTCACAGTAAATGCTTTTTTTGCTATGAGGTATTTCCAATTTCTTTAGCTTTAGTTTTGTTTTGGAAGACAACAATTTAGTGAGTTCTTCATCGTTTTGTTGAGCCAAGTAAATTTGATTGTAATCAATTGCAGAGTTTTCTGATATTCTGGAGAGGGTATCTGCCACGATATTGTCTCGACCAGATATGTGTCGTATGTCAGTCGTATATTGCCCAATTAGGTCAAAGTGTCTCCATTGTCTGGGAGTTGACTTTTCTGAATTTTGGTTAAAAGCAAAACAGAGCGGTTTGTGATCTGTGAATAAAGTAAATTGTCGACCTTCTAGTATATGACGAAAGTGACGGATGGCTTCATAAGCGGCTAATAATTCGCGATCATACGCGCTGTATTTGATTTGTGAAGGGCTTAGTTTTTTAGAAAAGAAAGCCAAAGGTTCCCACCTACTATCAACCATTTGTTCCACAACGGCCCCAATGCCGTTATAGGAGGCGTCAACTTTAAGAGCCATTGGGGCATTAGGCTTGGGATGAGATAGCATAACAGCTCTAGCAAACAACGACTTGTAGCGGACGAATGCATTTTCGGCTTCCATGGTCCAAATAACTGGTCTTTTATCTTTCTTTGTGGCTCCTTTTAGATATTCATTTAGAGGTATTTGAAGCTCAGCTGCCTTGGGTAAAAACCGCCTATAATAATTGCTCATTGCTAAAAATTGTCGCAACTCCTGAATGGTGTTTGGTTTTGGGTAGTTTGCAATAGTTTCCACTTTTGAGTCTGTGGGCATTAATCCGGATGCGTTGATTTTGAAACCAAGGAAATTTATTTCTGAGAGTCCAAATTTGCATTTCGTTTGGTTTAAAATGATTCCATGATCTTGGAATCGTTGAAAAATGATCCTAAGATGTTGCAAGTGTTCTTCATGATTTTTTGATGCTATTAGTGCGTCATCCAAGTAGCAAAATACGAAGTCGAGGCCACGTAGTACCGTATCCATAAGCCTTTGAAAACTTTGTGCAGCATTCTTTAACCCAAATGGCATTTTAATATATTCGTATAAGCCAAAAGGCGTAATAATTGCAGTTTTTTTGATATCATCTGGAAAAATGTCCACTTGGTGATATGCCCTCACCATATCTAGAGTTGAAAAAATTGTGCAGCCGTTAAGTTTTTGGTTGCAATCAGTAACAAACGGTATGTTGTATCGATCTGGGACAGTTTTCTTATTCAAATCGCGATAGTCTCCACAGCATCGCCAAGTGCCATCTTTTTTGGGCACCATGTGCAAAGGACTTGACCATTCCGATTTCGACGGACGTATTATACCATTTTCAAGGAGAAATTCAAATTCTTTTTTAGCTGCCGCTAATTTTGTGGTGTCCAGACGGCGGGCCCTGGCATGCGACGGTGGACCTATAGTTTCTATATGATGAAAAACTGTATGTTGTGGTAGACGTTGGAGGGCATTTGACATCCGATAAATATTTGGAAATTCCGATAGTAACTTTGTAAATTGACTATCATCTTTAAGAATTGCCGTAATACCGCCGGGGGATTCCTTTGTTATGGTAGCTTGAGATTTAATCATTGTTTGTCCGTCAACCAATTGATTATTTTTCAAGTCGGGAAGAATATGAAAATATGACAGAAAATCTGATCCGATAATTGCTTTAGTTACGTCAGCTATAACGAAGTTCCACTTAAAATTTCTGCGTAGACCAAGGTCTAAACAAAGAACACTAGTCCCGAATGTTTTAATTGGAGTACCGTTAGCCGCGAAGAGATTGACAGGTGCATTATTATTATTTGCAATTAAAATCGAGTTTTTACAGAATGATTTAGGAAGTACAGAAATGTTTGCGCCAGTATCTATTAAGAAGGTATTTTGTGTTTGGCGATCTTTAACAAAGAGGCGGCAAGAGTTTATTGCTTCGCATTCGGCTGCCGCAAAATCCGAATGCAATTCTATTTTTTTGGAAATGAGCAGGGCGCTATGCACTTAAGCGCCTTATCCTTGAAGTTGTTATGATACCAGCAATACTCCTTTCGGCCTCTGGATTTACTTCGAGATCTATTTCGTGATCTTAAAAATTCTGGTGAACGGGGTCGAACCTGATCGAAACGTTTTTCAAGGGCGTCGATTTTATTTAATATAGCAGACATATCGTAGGAATGATTGTTCTCGATTCCAAATATTGATGGATTTAGTTGCTCCATTATTTTGTCTGCTTGTTCTGCAATGTCTTCCAAATTACCTTTGTTGCCAGTGAGAATTATTTTAACTTTCTCTGGCATCTGTTCATAGAATAACGCTCTTAAAACTGATTCACTAACCTGACCAGTTGCCGCATTGCGCATCATTTGTAAGTAATGGCTGGGTTTTTGATCACCAATGGCATGTCCCAATAAAAGACGCCTGAGTTTCTTTTCATCGGATTCTGTGAATGCGGAAATAAGTTTCTTTTTTAAAGCCTCGTACTTACATCCCTCGAATGTTGTAGCCATTATAATATCTGACGCGAATTCTAGTGTTTCCGGGTCTAAATTACAAATTATGTGGTCGTATTTAGTTTCACTTCTTGTAATTCGATTGACTTTGAATACCGCTTCAACTTGAATGAACCAGAGTTTAGGGTTTTGCTTCCAAAATGGTGGAATTTTTACGCTGGTTGTGGAGGCAATCTGAGGCTGTGCCTGTTGGAAAGCTAAAGAGTTTTGAAGGTCTGAGCCTTCTCTTCCAGTATTTTCTTCAGTCATAGTGTTCTTATGTCGGGGTCACCAATGTAGGTGGTTCAAATAATGCACGCTATTTATCAAAATTTAAAATTATTTATTTTTAGAAATTGATAGCAATAATTTGAAAAAGTAAAAATTGAAGTGAAAAAATAATTTGATAAAAAACACAAAACAAATTAGATTTAAAAAATCAAATTTAAAAACGAGTGTCGCCACAACGTCACACCAGTTACGATTGGATTTAATAAGGTGTAAATTAGCCAGAACCGTCACGAAAATCACAATATAAAAATTGTAATGAGAAGAACGACCGTCTCTCATGACTGCTAGATTCAGACTCCTAGAAAATAACATTTTAGTGACAAACATGTTACATGGTCACCATGCAAAAATAACATTTTGCTCTTGAAACATGTTTGAGGTGATCATATTCCTTCTCTGCGTGTAGTCGTCTGAGCCACTTTGCTCAATTCCTTCTTAAATTCTTCCACTCGTAGCTTAGTACACTTCATTGGAGATGGTGTTATTCCACTTCTGACACCGATTGTTGAGTCTTTATTTTGAGGCGTATTTAAATGTCCTATCATGTGACCGTTTTTTTCGATAACGATAACACAGGGGAACAAAATTGAACTTTTTTGCGTTGATTTGAAATTTATAACAAATTTTTAGTAATTTGAGGTCGCTGAATCCAAATCTGAATTTGGTTTTTTCTATCAGCTCGATATGTTAAAAATTAAGGCAGTTCCGCCACATATATTGGAGTAACTTGAAAAAGGTTCAACATATTAAATTAAAAAAAAAATATCAGAAAATCCCTAACAATGTTCTCTTTAAGCCGTCTTTCAATATCGTTCAAGTTTAAAAAAATGAAAAAAAAATATTTTTTTGTGCTTAAAATTTTTTGTGCTTAAAAATAAGAATGGGACAAAAATCACAGTTTTGGACCAGAAACAGTTAGTTAAATATATTTCGAATAAAATGAGCTTTCTTTCATTACAATCGTTGCACAACTTTGGATTTTGTTCACGATTTACTGAATTGATATAAATCGCGATTTCCATACAAAAATAACATTTTCTAATGTGTAAGTGTTTGTACATATGTAATAAGTTAGTTTTTTATGTTTCTAAGAATTAAAAAAAAAAATAATTAATAAAAAAAGATTATTTTATGTTTATGGTTGAGGTAGCAAACTGATAACGCCTATATTTCATTCTTTCCGCCTATATTTCATTCTTTCCGAAGAACCGAAAAATGTTGTTCCATAAAACAAAATTTTAAATTTTTTTCGAATTCAGCAGATCAAAATTCATAAGAAAAGTTGCCTTTCATTAAGTGTACATAAATTTTTTATTTTTTTGTAAACTAGTGTTATTGTGTGAAATAATAAAATTTACTTGCTTCAGTAAAAAAAAATCCTAAACTGAAAGCAGTTAGGAATAGTTCATTAACTAGAATAAGGCATGGTATTTTACTAATACTGTTTTCTTCGCGGGGTATAAGAATTTACTACTGAACAAGAAAATTTTATTCACTGATAACAAAGCATTCGTAAAAAAAACGAAATAAAACTAAAATCAAATTTAGAAAAATTTCATATAAAATGATAACTCTGACTTCCTTTATTATAGAAAGCTTATCATACATACGAATAACACTTAGCATAGAAAAATATTTCAGTTCATTCGTACTAAGAAGTATTCAATCCTTTCAATTCTATTTTATTAAGCCAACTGCCTAAAAATTTGAGAATAACAATTCGAAAATTATTAGGCATTATATTTATTTTTGTCATTACAAGTAAGTCATTATAACTCACCACAATGTAATGCAACGTGTAATAACTGCTTTACTCCTGGTAATGCAAATTGTAATGAGGTGTGCTTACCTAGTTTTTGCTGGGCGGGAACCATTTGACGGGGAAGAAAGTTTCGTTAAAAGTACGAACTGTTTACTGTTAAGTTGATGTAGAATATTCCATAGACAATTCGTAAAATCAATGAAATTCTCGTAATGAAGATTATATCATTTTCGTGATTGGAGACATTTCAATTAGAAAAAGATGGCGTCCTTAATTTTCGTGATTGAAATCTAAAACAAAATGTTTGTGTGTATTGGGCAATACTGATTCGCCAAGTTCATTCATAACCACTTCCAATAGTCGCTTTTGCAATTGATCCTTATTTCTCCTACACCCAGAGAAGGAATATGATCACCTCAAACATGTTTTAAGAGCAAAATGTTATTTTTGGGTGGTGACCATGTAACATGGTTTTCGCAACCATATTATTTTCTCGGAAATCATGTATCTGATTTCGGCAAGCAGGTTATATTTGACGAGAAAATAACATTTTTTTTTTTATTTATTTAAGTCTATAGATACAATATCCTTACAGATTAATAATAATACTACATAACATATATACAACAATAAAAAAAATGGGAAATATATTATAAATTATCATTCATTCATTCAAATAAAGAATCATTTTACGTTTTAGCATATTTCTATCCTCAGAAAGATTAATAATATGATAATACTTATTAAAATCATCACATTTTAGTGACAAACATGTTACATGGTCACCATGCAAAAATAACATTTTGCTCTTGAAACATGTTTGAGGTGATCATATTCCTTCTCTGCGTGTAGTCGTCTGAGCCACTTTGCTCAATTCCTTCTTAAATTCTTCCACTCGTAGCTTAGTACACTTCATTGGAGATGGTGTTATTCCACTTCTGACACCGATTGTTGAGTCTTTATTTTGAGGCGCATTTAAATGTCCTATCATGTGACCGTTTTTTTCGATAACGATAACACAGGGGAACAAAATTGAACTTTTTTGTGTTGATTTGAAATTTATAACAAATTTTTAGTAATTTGAGGTCGCTGAATCCAAATCTGAATTTGGTTTTTTTCTATCAGCTCGATATGTTAAAAATTAAGGCAGTTCCGCCACATATATTGGAGTAACTTGAAAAAGGTTCAACATATTAAATTAAAAAAAATATCAGAAAATCCCTAACAATGTTCTCTTTAAGCCGTCTTTCAATATCGTTCAAGTTTAAAAAAAATGAAAAAAATAATATTTTTTTTGTGCTTAAAATTTGTTGTGCTTAAAAATAAGAATGGGACAAAAATTACAGTTTTGGACCAGAAACAGTTAGTTAAATATATTTCGAATAAAATGAGCTTTCTTTCATTACAATCGTTGCACAACTTTGGATTTTGTTCACGATTTACTGAATTGATATAAATCGCGATTTCCATACAAAAATAACATTTTCTAATGTGTAAGTGTTTGTACATATGTAATAAGTTAGTTTTTTATGATTCTAAGAATTAAAAAAAAAATAATTAAGATTATTTTATGGTTGAGGTAGCAAACTGATAACGCCTATATTTCATTCTTTCCGCCTATATTTCATTCTTTCCGAAGAAGATGAATTTGTTTATTGTTCAGATGTTCCTGATTTAGTAACAGCGATGGGATAAAAGGAGTATGATCCAAATGACGAAGGCTCTAAAACGACTTGCAAAATTTAAAAACAATGTAAGCACGGCTTAAAGAGAATATTGTTTGGGAGTACCAAATTTTTTTTAATTTAATATGGTGAACCGTTTTCAAGTTATTCCAATTTATGTACACGCAAAAAAATATTTCTTTCCTCCCAAACGAAATTTTAGACAAACAAAGTTCGTTTCTCATTTGCTTTTCGCTGTAAGGAAGTGTGTTTGGAAGAAAAGTATATACTTTTTGTGATAAACGTTTATACTTTTCCAGGATGTTAAAACAATTTCATAAGGACAAACTCAAAAAAAAAAACATTGTTTTCTTGCTAATTGCATTTTCCCTCACATCTTTCTCACATCCACAATGTTTTTTAGTTCTTAACACCTTTTCCTGTAATACCAACAATGTAGAAGAAATTATACGATTTTACAAATTTTTAAAATTTTTTTTACCTTTCGCCTGGACGGAGAATCGAACCGCGGACCATGCACTTTGTAAGCCAACACACTAACCACTGAGCTATGTACCTGTTGTGGTCATCAATAGATAAATATCCATATAAGTTATATTTATATAGCATAGCTTGCGGCGCCCACGAACCGAATAAACAAAGTTTATTTAACAGAAACAAACATTTCGTTTGGCACCGTGGTGCAGTGGATGCTACGTCCGACTTGCATTCCAAGGGTCGTGGGTTCGATCCCTGCTTCGACCAAAGTTTTTTTTTGTTTTTTTTTTACATATATTCCAGATATGTTCGGAAGATTCCGAAAAAATATTCAACATTACATTGTAGTATATAAAATTTTGAACTGTAAAATGTAAGACACATTAAGACCTAAAGTCAGAAAAGAACAGTGTTTGATATAAACGAAATGGACTGTGTTGTTGTTTCAAAAATAACTTTTTTTTATTGAAAAAATAAAAATTTTGTAACAAACGAATCTTTTTGGTGATAAAAGTTTAAAATTTTCGAAGCAATTCAAAAAACTGTAACAAAAGAAAAACGTTTTCGGTACACGTTTTCCAAACGTTTTTTTTCTTTGCGTGTATACGACACTGAACATACGAATTCTCTTGGCAAAAACTTTACTGGTACCAGGACTGATTTATGGCTGTGAACTTTTTGCTAATTGTGACTCGGGGAGTCTACGGAGGTTAAACGTTGCCTTCAATAGAATCATTCGTTATGTGTATGGACTGAATAGGCGACAACGTGTCACCCATCTAGCGAATTCTCTGTATGGATTTAGTTTTCAGACTCTCCTCAATTCAAAGGCTTTGATATTTTTGCAGAAACTTATAGTAAAACGGACACCGGATAACTTGTATTGGAAATTCAGATTCACAAGATTAAGCAGAGGAAGAAAAATAATACCATTTGGGCGTCGATGTCTTGTTTCCGTATGGCATTTCTTTATCAGTACAATACGTCTTTGGAACACATTACCAAGCAACATACAAAGCATCAGCAACCCCTTTATTTTTTAAAAAGCGAATACTTCAATTGTATTGGAATTAATTTACTTCTATCTTGTCCTTCTTGTCATGACATAACATTTAGTTGTGTGTCAGATTGGCTAAATTATATCTTGAGATACTAGTATGCACTAGTTCAATTTTAACTTTTGATTGATCAAATTCACAGAGTATAAGTTTCCTATAGTTCATGCTGTTAGTTAGATATATGCCCAACTGTGTAAAATTTTTTCCATTTAAAATATCGTACAATTCATCTACCAATAAAATACTCCTTCCGAAACATTTTTTCCTCTCCTTTTGGGCATACCCCAATAAAATGAAATGTATTTTCTGGAACATTCATATTACAAATGGTGCAATAACCATCTGTGTTATCCTTGAAGGGCCTTGCATTTAAATCTAGAAAGCCGCCTCTTGCTCGGAATATTAAACTCATATGTCGTTATGAGAAATTGTCCTGAAAATACAGAAGGACGTACGGGTATAGGTCATGAAATTGTGTGTAAAGCTCTGTCTCTGTTCAACTCCCGTTCCCTTTCCGATATATCGCGAATAAGTTCATCGTGAAGCAAACTGAGTGCCTGTCCTCTAAGATTCCAGTTAAAGTTTAGGCCGCATTGCGTACCTAAAAACTCCCACCTTTCCGCCCAGAAAACACGAGCTTCAATTGTCCTTTCCGCTAGAAAACGGGGAAGTCTTCCCACTGGTATTTACGTACGAGAAGTGAAGTTTTAGAGAATCTCCGTAAACATACTGGGTAGACCAGTTTCAATTGCCAACATATAATTTGGAGTGTTGATAGGCAGATACATTATCTTCTTGAAACATATGAGGAGCTTCTCCACTTAGTCGTAACTCTGAAACCCCCAAATCTGAGTTCCATAGAATAAAATCGTTTTGGCAGCCGCATCGAAAATTTGCAGTTTCTTTGAAAGTGATATTTTCGCATTATTCACATATCGCTGGCATGTTGACGTAATGGGCATTTTCGCCGTCTGTAGTTTGCCCCTAAGGTGGCTATTAAAGGAAAGGCTATAAGTCAGATTGATGCCTAAGTAGTTATATTCATTGACAACTTCTATAGGCTCCGTGCCATAAACCCAAGACAAATCCGCCCTTATCCTGTTCCCCTTCCTAAAAACAACAATCTTCGATTTAGTGAGATTCAGCTTAAGGCCCCATACTGAGTAATACTCCCATAATTTGTTTATCATCAATTGTAGTTGAATGCGTAGCACCGAGAAATAAAATAAATAAAAACACAAGGATTTAGTTTTCTTTTCAATATTCTTTCAATAAAACGTAATTTTATTGAATTTTTGGGAGATTATTAATTTACCTTTTACAAAACAATCGTTGGACGGACGTAATCCAGTAACGAATAATAACAAAAGCTTAGACGCCGCAAGACAGTGATGGCGCGACTCGTTAGAAAAATGTAACGAATTGTGCTGAAAGCACAGAGCTGCATCCAGAGCTTAGGGTACATTTTCTAGCGAGGGGGAAATTGTCATTTTACAAGATTTTAAGTCCCCATCTAACGAATAAATTTTGACCTTACGAATTTGAACTTAAACATTCCGCCCGCCTTGCAACATCCAGCTATGTTGTAATTGAAATTCATTAATACATAGACATTACATACAATATTTTAATATCAAAATAAATATAAAATGCGATGCCAGTTTCATTTTCAAATTGAGCAATTTTTTTTTTTTTATTAGTTCTTTAAATTTTTTTCAAACTTCATGAATTCTTAACTAAATGCTCGTAGAGCCGTTGACCCGGAGGGTCTGCAGTGTCTGGGTTATTGGCCAGGATGACCTACGACACTTATGGTTGGCATTGACCTGATACTATCCAGCCAAACATCGTTAGCTGCGCCAATGGGAATCCAGGACTCGAAAATATTCGTGTCTTTAGAACCCGTGCGTAGACATCGGGCCCTAGAACCAACCCCACCCCGGAAGGACGGTAAAACCTTGGGTCGGCCAGCTGGAGACACTCGAAATGTTCCCGTATCGTATCTGGAGCCGACGACGATGGGGTGACAACACGGGTCAGGTCTGTTACCCGGGCAGAAAAAACCAATTTACTTTCTGCATTGTGTCGGGAGACAGCAACAAGCCGACAAAATGCGTCATGCGACGTCATCGCTGAGACAAGCCGTAGGCTGAGAGCTAAACTACTACAAATCATACTGTACCCCGCACACGGGTCGAGGACAGCTCGGACAGGAATTCGACGATCGGACAAGACAAGCAAGAGGACTATAGTGGGACCAAGCGTGACGGTTGGTTGTAGAACCAACATCGGATCAGATAGGGGAGCGGTATTCGTGATACAGTACGCCGACGAGTTAACGGACGAACTTGACTTGGACTTTCTCGTCGACAAGGTTTGAGCGGAAGGACGTTGTTGCTGGTCAAATGAATGTAGCAGCGTATGGTGGCTATCTCCACATTCGCGGCACCTCTCGCGACTATTGCAGGTCGATCGCATGTGAGACCTGCCCAGACAGTTTGAACATACCCGATGCAACACTACAGTGCGCAATCGTTGCTCCAAACGCATGTTCAAAAATTTGCGACACGACCGTAGATTGTGACTTCGCATACACAACACACAGACATTCGAGTGCCCTCTTTTATTCACACCTGAATTCTTTTGGGCAGTCCCCGTAGGGGATGACGATGGTTTGGCTACGTTGGTTGCGGATACGTCAGCAGGAGCCGTATCAGCCCCCGACGGAGGGACAACTTTCTGCGTCGGTACTACCCCTTGTGAAGAGGCGACGACTGGGGTCATCCCGACGTCAGGGACCTGCTCGATGGCTGGTAACGGCTCGCGGAGAACCGGTGCAACATTATTTTCTAAAATCTCTTTTTCCTCATCGGACATCGGGACGTCATCCTCGTAGTCAGGGAGAGTCTTAACAATTTCCCTCATATTTTCCATTGTACTGCGAAAAGAAAGATGACGCTTACTATATGAACGATCGAAAACTATTCGGTCAGTATGACCAATTTTACCACCGGTCGTCTTACAACACCGTTTGCCGTTCTCACGTCTGCAACTCTAACGCGACCGTCAGATCCTGGGTGGACGTCATCCACACGACCTAATTTCCACGATGTAGGAGGCAATTGCTCATCACGAATTACTACCAAGTCCCCTACTTCGATATCACGCTGCGGAAATTTCCATTTATACCTTTTCTGTAAGCCTTTCAAATATTCATCTTTCCACCGTAAGCAGAACTGTTGCGACAGCGCCTTCATTTTCCTAAATCGATGCACCAAATGAAGTGGTGATTCCTCCTCTAACTGTTCAGGAGCCTTTCAAATATTCATCTTTCCACCGTAAGCAGAACTGTTGCGACAGCGCCTTCATTTTCCTAAATCGATGCACCAAATGAAGTGGTGATTCCTCCTCTAACTGTTCAGGAGGCGCCAAGATCGGAGATCCTACCAAAAAATGGCCAGGCGTAAGTGCTACCAATTCTTGAGAACTTTCACTCATTGGGCACAACGGCCTAGAATTTAAACAAGCATCAATTCTCGAAAGAACAGTCGAAAACTCTTCAAATGTAAATTTGAATCCTGATGCATGTTTCCTAAAATGCGTCTTGAAGCTTTTGACAGCAGCTTCCCAGAGACCACCCATATGTGGCGCCCCGGCAGGGATAAACTGCCAGGAAAGCTGCTGAAACTGGTATGCGGAACACACCTTATCACGTCCTTCTTTAAAAACACATCTCAAATCCTTTTCCATTTCGCGTGAAGCGCCTACAAAATTTGTACCATTATCCGAAAAAATGGTCTTGGGACAACCGCGTCGAGATATAAATCTGTGAAAAGCGGCCAGAAACGTTGTCGTAGACAAGTCTGATGTGGCTTCCAAGTGTATGGCCTTCGTCGAAAAGCATACAAAAACGCAAACATAACCCTTTGTTATCTTACATGCGCGCCCTATAAATGACTTAATTTCGAAAGGCCCCGCAAAATCAACGCCAGTCGTAGTAAACGGTCTGGTAAGTACAGTTCTCTCCGGTGGGAGAGCCGCCATGATCTGCGTACAAGACTTCTTCCTATCCAACAGACACCGTTTACACCGGTTAATAGTCGATCTAATCAAAGATGTTAAACGAGGAATCCAATACTCAATCCGAATAAGACGTAGAACCAACTGGTTCCCTCCGTGAATAGATATGTCGTGAACATATTTCACTAGTAACCTAGCGAATCTACTATTATACGGCACTATAATTGGATGTCGCTCACTATACGACAGGGTAGGACACCTACTCAAACGACCATTCAACCTCATAACCCCCTCCTCATCCAGGAATGGATTCAATGACAACAGCGAGCTCCAGGAACCTAACGGTTTCTTTTCCATCAAAAAACGGCACTCATCCGGATAATGAGCCCTTTGAGAAAGAACAGCTAGACGTAATCTCACTGCCTTTAATTCGGTTGCCGTCAACGTCGTGTCGTGATACACATTTCGACTAGCATGTGAATAATGGGTCCTGTGATAAAACCTAAATATATATGCGATGACTCGTAGAGCCCTATCTAACGAAGAAAATCTCTCTAAAATGTCCTCATAGTTCGTAAAAAACGATGCGTGAGTCTTGACCGCCCGTACCTCAACGTCAGTCTCAAGAGGGGTGAAATCATTTATATCCCACTGAGAACTATCTGAGCAGAGCCACTCTGGTCCATGCCACCAAAGCGACGAAACCGCCAACTCTGCAGGCGACACTCCGCGACTTCCCAAGTCGGCCGGATTGTCCTCAGAGCGAACATGGTACCAATTCTGTCCCCCAGTATTCTCCTGAATCCTACATACGCGATTCGCAACGAAAGTAGACCACGTAGATGGCGTCTTTCGAAGCCAAGAGCGGACGATCGTAGAATCCGTCCAACAATAAACACGTCGAAATTCAATATCTAACTCCCTGGCTATAGACTTGTAAAGTTCTGAGGCCAAAACTGCCCCACAAAGCTCCAAACGTGGCAAAGATATAGATTTGATGGGGGCTACCTTAGTCTTACAAGATAGCAAATGGGTGAAGATATGTCCCTGCGGCGTAACCACACGAACATATACTACCCCCGCGTATGCTTTTTCCGAGGCGTCGGAAAAAACATGTAATTCTACCTCACAGTCTGTGGAGTAATTGACCCATCGAGGAATAAGAACGTGATTCACATCCTGATAGGTCTCGACAAACTTTCGCCATTGTCGCTCAGTTTGTAACGGAAGAGACTCGTCCCATCCTATCTTATCCAACCAAACCTGTTGCATAATTATCTTCGCCACTATAATAACTGGCCCCAGCCAGCCAACAGGGTCAAATAGCCTAGCTATAGCCGATAAAACCTCTCTCTTCGTAAACCGAGATTTTCGCTCAATCGGTTTCATCTCAAAATAAAATAAGTCCAACTGCGCATTCCACCTAATACCCAACGGTTTCGAACTACTGGCCTCAACAAATGCCAGTAATTTGGCGTCAACCAAATGGTCAGCCGGAAGCGATTCCAAAATGGCTAGCTCATTAGAAGTCCACTTCCTCAGTTCGAACTTTGCCGATGATAGTACTCTAATCAATTGGTCCCTAGATTCAACAGCAGTATCCACGTCATGGTATCCTGTCAAAACATCATCCACGTACATGCACCTTCGTAGAATATGTGCCGCGTGGGGATATTCATCTTCGGAGTCATCGGCCAATTGCAATAACGTCCGTATGGCTAAATAGGGAGCACAATTCACTCCAAATGTCACGGTCTGCAGCTCATAGTCTTGTACATCTTTTTGTGGGGAGTCCCTAAAGACAATTCGCTGCAGAGAAGTATGGGCCGAATTTACCCTAATTTGGCGGTACATCTGTGTGATGTCGCAATTAAAAACATATTTGAAAAATCTCCACCTCAAAATCAAATGAACCAATTCCAATTGTAATGTGGGTCCCACATAAAGAATGTCGTTCAGACTTTTACCATTTGAGGTCTTATGCGAAGCATTAAAGACAACTCGAAGTTTGGACGTCAATTTGTCCGGATTGATTACCGGGTGGTGTGGCAAATAACACACAGTTTGATCTGCAGGAGAAGTCGACGACACTGGTCTCATATGTTGCAAGTCCAAATATTCTTTAATCACCCCGTCATACATTAATTTTGTTTCAGGCTTTCGTAAAAGCGAAGCCTCACCACGAATAAACTGCTTCAAACAACTTGTCCGCGAATGTCCAAGCAAAACTTGTCCCTTTAATTCGGGTTTTATCGGAAGAGTCACTACGTATCTTCCATCGGAATCCCTATATGTGGTATTCTTAAAATTTTCTTCACAAAATTTATCTGCGGGAGAACAAATTGCCCGTCTTGGTAAGTCCTCTAATTCCCAAAACCGAAGAAGAGTCTTGTCAAGACCATCTTCTTCCATAAATTCAACAGTCGTTGAAAAAACCGTCACATTAGAAGTGGGAATTGAACCAGTAATGAGCCAACCGAAGACTGTCTGTTGAGCAATCAACGATCCTAAAATACCAGACCGAACCCCCTGTAATATAATTCTGGGATACACGTCTGCCCCCAACAATAGATCAACCGGACGACTATCGAACAGATTAGGATCAGCTAAACGTAAATTAGGCAAACGTGACATATAATTCCGACTCACTTGGAAAGACGGTAAATTCCCAGAAATCGTAGGCAGGACCAACGCAGTCGCCTCTACCAAGACCGATCCATCTATGGGTGACCCTATACTCAGAGGGCAAATACCGCGAGAAGTTATCGAAACCGATTGATTCACGCCTGATATTGAAGACACCGCACTCGTTGTCGAAATTCCAAGCAACTTTTGCATATTTTCGGTAATAAAGGAGGCTTCCGATGCTGGGTCAATAAGAGCCCGAGCTGGGTACGTCATACCCTGATGAACGATGTTCACCATAGCCGTCCCTAATAGTACCGACCTGTTCTGGGAAACATGAAACACTTGCCTGGCCGAAGTACCAGACACGATTCCAGACGAAGTGGAAGGCTGCGGGTCAATCAAACCGCTAGAATCCGTAGGACGAGCGGCCGAAACTGTCGAGGACGTAGTCGCCACATTCGTAGAATGGCAAGAATCTCGATGAAGCAAAGTATGATGCCTTCCTTGACACTTCTCACAACTGCGAGATGTAGCACAGTTGTTAACGTCATGTCTACGAGATAGACAATTGAAACAACAGCGGTACCGTTTCACAGCAGTCAACCGATCATTCACAGAAAGATTCCTAAATTTCGGACAAACACGAAGATGATGGCTTTGTCGTGGACAAAGAACACATATCTTATCGACGGAATCTCTAGAAGAATGAGAAGTGTATTGCGAATTACGCGACCTAGATGGCGAAGATTTCGGAGCTGCATTCGTAAAATGCGTTCGCAGTTTCCTGCCATCAGTTTTCTTCGAAGCATCGATACCCTTCAAATCGCGGAGACACGTGAGTGTCTGAATCCTTTCCGTAAGAAAACGATCCATGTCCACCCAAGACGACAACGCAGACTTATCACTTATACCCTGTTCCCACAAAGTAACACTAATCTTCGGTAGACGTTGCACACACAAATATATCAAAATCGGATCCCAATCGTTCGTAGGAACGTTATTCACAGCCATCGCCGAAATACATGCATTTATACCACGCTGCAAGTTCTTCAACCCAGAACTTGTCTCAGTGTCTAAGACCGGAAGGTCAAAAAGTAGTTTCAACTGATTGCTGACTAAAATTCTCAAGTTGTCATAAGTTTCCTTTAACGTCCTCCAAGCTAACTCGAAACTCCTATCAGTGAGAGGAAATCTTCTTACAACTTCACGGGCGTCGCCACTAGTCTTTTTGAGCAAATGACACAAGCGCTCAATATCACTCAGACGGGAATTTTTTACATAAACAGCAGTAAACAAATCCCTAAATGTTGGCCAAGACTGAAAGTCACCATCGAAAACCTCAATATCGCATGGTGGTAAAGCCAAACTATGGACCGCACCATGGTCAACACCTAACAAAAGAGAATTTCCCGATACATCCACATTACCAGAACGAGCAGAAATATCCGCCACATCGGCCTGCTGTATAGGAGTTGACGCCCTAGGAACGGCTTTTAGACCGTCTATCTTCCTTTCGATAGAGGAAACAATACGAATATAGGCATCATAAGTTGCCTCATACTTGCCGTCAGCAGATTCTACCTTTCCCTTATCTGAATCCTCCTGAAGATCGTCTAAACACTCCTCATACCTCTCTTTCACTTTCTCCCAGAGTGATTTCGCCTCTTCGACCTGAGCCCTTAGAGAATAAACATCTAAATTCTCCTCCTTCAAAGAGCTAACCCGTGTCCCAAACTTCACAACCGCATCAGCGGCTCTAATGAATCGCGCGAATGTATTAACTGGCATATTGAGAATAATTTAGCGTCACAAAAACTCGTAAAGTATGTGAACACGCACTTATCGACAGCGAAAACTGGCCGAAAAATCAATAAATTTGCACAAAATGCCCAAAAATGCAAAAACAAAAATTTACAAAATTTTTCTTTCAGTGTATCAAATTCTCACACTGCACCAAAATTACCACAAAATTTCTTGAAGTGTAAACAATTGTTCGTAAAACAACCACTTCAAAACTTAAAATCAAAAATTTCAAACAATTTGTAAACTATTGGACTATTTTTCTCTCAGTGTAGAGACAATTAATTTTCGTTCAGTGTACCGAATCACAAAATATTTTTCCCCGTGTACAAAAAATAGGCAAATTATTCAAGTTGAATTCAAAAAATCTCAAAATTCTACTAAAATTTTCAAACTATTTCTCTCAGTGTAAGAATGAATTTACGAAAATTACGCTCAGTGTACCGAAGAATACTGACTGCCGCCAATTTGTATCAAAACTTCACGCACGAAAACCAAATAATCAAAAAAATTCAACAACTTATAAGAAATTATAAAAAATGTCTGTAAGACCACATGTAGGGTGTACGGACTGTAAAATACACCTCTACACTTCCACGACAGATAATCTCCCCAAAAAAATTAAAAATCGCAAATAATAAAAAATATAGAAATAAAAATATATACGTAATATATATGATAAAATAAAAATTATACGATCGTACCGGACCGCCTGTAGGGTGCACAGTGACCAAACCGATAATTTTTACTAATGCGCGTAACGCTAATGGGTCATACAACACGATAACCCAAAAAACTCAATTTCAAAAATTTTTATAATTTTCTTCAAAATATTTACAACTCGCGGCCCCGGGAGGGTTAACAAATAAACCAAAGAAACACAGCTCAAAAAAAATATGTATGTATATACGTGTGTGTATCACTGATCATACGTAGGTATGTAATTCAAACGTTGACTGCAGTGACGATTGATGTTTGTTTACAATAGTAATACGACCAACAGAGCCTTTGGAGTCTGCGTGTATTTTGTTATTGTTTTATTTACTTCAAGTTAAAGGCAACGTAATTGCAAATAATGTTTTGAAGTAAATAAGCACTGTCAACGTTTAAATTCACCACACACAACACCAATATATACAATAGATTTTTCACTTTTTATTTTGATTATTCTTTCACTTGAATATCATTTAACAAAACGAAATTAAACAAACGAAAGAAATGTACGTACGTATGTAGCAACGAATGTGTGTTTTTTGAAATGCAATTTGCCGTCGGCAAAACGAAATAATTGTATCGATGTTGTAAAACGACCGCGGTTTCAATTTAAAAACACTCGCGATTTGCTCAATTATTTTAATAAAACACTGACATACGCACCTGTGTGTTGATAAATAATTATTTAAATAATTTTTCAAATGAAATCTTCCACAAATATGGCTGCAAAGTGGCTGCTTTTTTGTTGTTGCTTCACAATATCAGCACTTTCCTTTGAAAAAAAGACAAAACAAAATCCTTTATTAATTGCTGTAAGCAAGTATCCGGCTCGATTGGACCAATGAATGCGTAGCACCGAGAAATAAAATAAATAAAAACACAAGGATTTAGTTTTCTTTTCAATATTCTTTCAATAAAACGTAATTTTATTGAATTTTTGGGAGATTATTAATTTACCTTTTACAAAACAATCGTTGGACGGACGTAATCCAGTAACGAATAATAACAAAAGCTTAGACGCCGCAAGACAGTGATGGCGCGACTCGTTAGAAAAATGTAACGAATTGTGCTGAAAGCACAGAGCTGCATCCAGAGCTTAGGGTACATTTTCTAGCGAGGGGGAAATTGTCATTTTACAAGATTTTAAGTCCCCATCTAACGAATAAATTTTGACCTTACGAATTTGAACTTAAACAGTAGTTTTATTGGCAAGTCTGATAAAAGAACAATGTCGTCCGCGTACATAAGTAATTTTATATTCTCCTCTCCAATGAATTATTCTCGTAAATAGATTGCAATATATTTATCATCTTAGAAGAAAGACCTATCGTCTTTCTTGTGGGATTAAAAATGTTATCTATCGTTGAATAACCACGTCTAAACCCTGCTTGGTACTCGTTTAGAGTTTTATTATATTCTATCCACGTATTTATCCGATCCAATAGTATACCTACAAAAATTTTGTACAGTATATCTAGCAGTGATAAACCCCTGTAATTCGACACAACATTTACTTCTCCTTTTTTGTGCAAAGGAGTAATTATTGCCTTGCTGAAGGACTGTGGAATCGCCTCGCGGCGAAAAATGGTATTGAAAAGTTGTAAAAGTTCTTTGGCTATCAATGCATTTGCCAGACTTCACCAATCACACGAGTTCCTGACCCAGTTCAGTTTCTCAATAGCTGCATTACATAGCGAGAGCTTTTTCCTAGTACAAAGTTTCGAGTAAAAATATCTACTCTCAATATATTTTTGTCTGAAAAATTGGTTGCTATATCTACGATACAGATTAAGTTTATTGAGCATGCGTTGTCTAGTAGTTTCACATTGTGCATCGAACTATCTATTCCTTGGCTCAAAAAACGTTTACTCGACGAAAGAACAGTGACCTTTTCCCCTATATCTATTGCTGAGTATATTGACCTTTTCCCCTATATCTATTGCTGAGTATAAATATGTCGGATCACTTACAGTCGCTCACAGCTTATTTTATGCAGTTCATAATTTCAACTTCAAAACTCTAAACTAAGTGGAGTATAACATTAAGATTAATACCAAACGAAGGGAAAAAATGTGTATTTAACAAAGGTAATTCATTTATTGCAAATATTGATTCTTCAAATACTTAAAAATATAAAAATAAAAAAATACTGCTAATTTCCATGTCACAGCTTATTTTATGCAGTTACTTGTCATATTTAAAACATAAATATGGATAATTATTCTATACATTTTAGTATTTAGTATGATAGCCCTTTTTTGTCCACAACAGCTTGAAGGCGTCTTGGGATCGAATCGACCAACTTCTTGGTAATATCTGGTGAAATTTTGCGCCACTCTAATTCCAGAGCTCGTTTAAGGTCATTTTTGTTAGATATTTCATAATCCCTGATGTTGCTGTCCAATATGGACCATAAATTTTCAATAACGTTCATATCAGGAGATTGTGCTGGTGGCGTCATCAAATGTGGTCAGTTGTATACACACCACGACTGAACAATTGCGGCTTTATGTTTTGGGTCGTTATCCTGGTAAAATCGGAAATTGGACCGAATTCTCAAATTTTCTGCGCTTTGCAACAAATTATGTTTGAGAATATGAACATACACCTTCTTATCCATTGTAGTTTCAATAAACGTTAGATTTCCTGTACCGGCAGCCGACATACATGCCCATACCATAACGCAACCACCGCCATGCTTCACAGTCACTTTTAAATTTTCTTTATTGAGGTGCGTATTCGGTTTTCGCCATACGTAGGTCATGCCATCCGAGCCAAACATATTAAATTTTGACTCATCTGCAAAAATAACTGTATTCCAGAAGTCTGGACCCTTGGAAATGTGCTCTTTGGCAAACTGTAAACGGCTTTTTTTATTTTTGAGGCTGATTAATGGCTTTTTCCGGGCAACTCGGCCATGACAATTATGATCCCGCAGAACCCGGCGAACGGTTTCGACACTACATGTTTTGTTAAGGCTTTTTTTAACTTCAGCCGAGAGTCTAGGATTAGCCTTTATTTTCCTTACTATGTACCGCTCCTCAACTGCATTGAAAATTTTATTTGGAGCTGTTCTGCCTTTATCTCTCACCCGATTTTAATGCATGAATCGCTCAATGATTTTTTGAACTGTGGACGGATTAATATTTACCATTGAACCAATTTTTCGCTGGTGTTTATTTCGTGATGGAATCTGAAGAGGAATATAATTACTCGTGAGCCCAAAGCAAAAACAAAATAATTTGTCTTTGTCACTCCAGATGAGTGTAGGAGAGCGCCAGAATTTGGGTAATTGAAGGAAAAGAAAAGAAACACCAAGAAACAATTAGGTTGGGTTGGATAAAACTTGGATTTATTTTGTCAGAATAAGTCTTACCAGTCTAACAATGGATCAAGAATGAACAAGGTATTTTTTACGGAAGTTGGCTTACGAAAATGTGATTCATATTAGGGCGAAAATGTTGTGGTGAAAAATATTTAAATTCGTTAAGATACTTTTCATGTACGTCAGCTTTTGGTTGCCTTATAATTGCTTACATTGTAAACCGTTCTGGGATTTGTTAGGGAATTCTAATAAAAAATGCGCGGGAAAATCGATATCACAAAAATTGTGCTAATTCGCGAATTAATTGATATTTTAACCCAAACATTTCCGCCCCCCTTGCAGTATATCTGCAAGAAAGTAATGGCATTCTTTGAACCTTATCAAAAAAAAATAAAATTTTTTATGCTACATGTAACTTCATTTGGTATAATTCGAATATAGATTTCATATATTAATTACTAAAAGGATTATGTATGGAGTTTTATGTATATACGTACACATATAAGTATATTAAAATATATATTATATATAAATATATATGTTAATAAATTTCTGTTTTTGGTTTTTTTTTTTTGTTTTTTTTTCAGGAATTCAATAAATCTTAAGTTAGTGATTTTGGTTTGTTCAAATGGTTCTAAATTATTCGTATATATTGTTTGTGCAATTATGTGAGGATATTAAAAAAATTGGATCAGAAGCTCAAATATATTAGGTGGAATAAGAGCCGTATAGGACCCATCCGAAGATGGTGTTTTGTGCAGTTGGAAATCCCAATCTAGTCATGATGCCTTCTTGTACTATCTTTGAGAATATATCTACTCCTATAAGTATGTCAATTGATGAGGATATGTAAAAGTCTTTATCTGCCAGTACCATATTGTTAAAATTATTTTTTACTGAGGCCGGTAAAGATTGTCTGGGAGTGCGCATTGATATTCGACTATTCACTTTGAATGTTGCTTGAATTTGGTTTTCGTTGTTCAAAGCGCCAAATAATGTTAGTGGGCATATTGTCTCATTATCTAATGTAAGAGTGGTAAGCCCAAGACGATCAACTACTTTAGATGATATGGAACTTAACCGTGAGCCAGAATCTATTAAGCATCGGAGCACATATTTGCCACTTTTGGTATCGATCTTCACCAACACAGTAGGTAGTAAAATGGTTTAATTTTGTTTTAAGATGGCCGTCAATGAAGTTGAGCTTTTAGTTTTCGAATATGGATCCGTCTTTGTGGCCTCGTCTGAATTAGAAGTCGCAGCTTTAGTTGTTGTAGGTTTGGATAATTTAAGTGGTGGTGTTTTCTTATTTTGCCGTAGTTTGGGATGCTCATGCAGCAAGGAGTGGTGATGTAGTCGGCAATATCAACACCCGGTTTTCGTAAAACAGAAGCCATCGGAGTGTTTGTGAGCCAGGCAATTTCTACAGTAGCCGTACATTCTAACCACTTGCTGTCGCTTTTTAGAATTCATAGCTAAGAATTTTCGACATTTTCGTAACGGGTGAGCGCTTCTAAAGGGTGATTTGTTAAGAGCTTCATAACTTTTTTTTTAAAAAAAACGCATAAAATTTGCAAAATCTCATCGGTTCTTTATTTGAAACGTTAGATTGGTCCATGACATTTACTTTTTGAAGATAATTTCATTTAAATGTTGACCGCGGCTGCGTCTTAGGTGGTCCATTCGGAAAGTCCAATTTTGGGCAACTTTTTCGAGCATTTCGGCCGGAATAGCCCGAATTTCTTCGGAAATGTTGTCTTCCAAAGCTGGAATAGTTGCTGGCTTATTTCTGTAGACTTTAGACTTGACGTAGCCCCACTAGTCCCCAATAGTCTAAAGGCGTCAAATCGCATGATCTTGGTGGCCAACTTACCGGTCCATTTCTTGAGATGAATTGTTCTCCGAAGTTTTCCCTCAAAATGGCCATAGAATCGCGAGCTGTGTGGCATGTAGCACCATCTTGTTGAAACCACATGTCAACCAAGTTCAGTTCTTCCATTTTTGGCAACAAAAAGTTTGTTAGCATCGAACGATAGCGATCGCCATTCACCGTAACGTTGCGTCCAACAGCATCTTTGAAAAAATACGGTCCAATGATTCCACCAGCGTACAAACCACACCAAACAGTGCATTTTTCGGGATGCATGGGCAGTTCTTGAACGGCTTCTGGTTGCTCTTCACTCCAAATGCGGCAATTTTGCTTATTTACGTAGCCATTCAACCAGAAATGAGCCTCATCGCTGAACAAAATTTGTCGATAAAAAAGCGGATTTTCTGCCACTGATTTTGGTAATAAAATTCAATGATTTGCAAGCGTTGCTCGTTAGTAAGTCTATTCATGATGAAATGTCAAAGCATACTGAGCATCTTTCTCTTTGACACCATGTCTGAAATCCCACGTGATCTGTCAAATACTAATGCATGAAAATCCTAACCTCAAAAGAATCACCCTTTACATAGTCTGCAAATATACCTGCATTTGGCTGTACATTCCTTGGTCGACATCCTTTTTGGCATTATGGCTAGAAATTATGGGAATATTATGTATAAAGTTCTGTTGAGATTGAGGAGTATAAGCTTGGTTGGATAGATATTTATGGAGTGCGATTTATGATGAGGATTCTGAAGGAAGAACAACTAATTTTGTAATTGGGCGGGTTATAACCCCACGTTCAGTGCGTATATCCGCTACTCTTATACATCCGTCATTGCCTGGATGAACTTTTATGATTCTTCCTAAACGCCAAGTATTTGGTGGCAAGTTTTCCTCTCTTATAACAACGAGCATATTTTCTTGTAGATTTTCTGACGGCTTTTGCCATTTATAGCGTTTGTGCAGCTCCTTGAGATACTCCTCCTTCCATCTCGAACACAAATGTTGGTGGATAGCTTTTAATCTTTCCCATCGATTAGAAATAGAAATCGGAGTGTCGTGGATTTTGGGATCAATCGGTGCCAGTAATGGCGATCCGATTAAAAAATGGCCAGGAGTTAAAGCCGACACGTAGGATGGATCGGATGACAATGGAGACAAGGGGCGAGAATTAAGACAAGCCTCTATACGATATAAGAGAGTTTGAAACTCCTCAAAGGTGTGTTTCACATGACCTGCAATTTTTCTGAAGTGCGACTTGAAGCTCTTCACACCCGCTTCCCATAGTCCACCCATATGTGGAGCGCCAGGGGGTATGAAGTGCCACGTTAAATTCTGTTGTGCATAATTGGATGTAAGTGCCGCATGTGTGGTTTCGTGGAATTGCTTTGACAACAGTTTAGATGCTCCAACGAATGTGGTTCCGTTATCTGAATATAAATTTAGAGGACATCCACGGCGGGACACGAAACGACTGAAAGCGGCAAGGAAGGCAGATGTGGATAGATCCGAAGTTGCTTCTAAATGAATAGCTTTCGTGCAGAAGCAAATGAAGATGCATACATAGCCTTTTGAAGTACGACAATTTCTACCAGCATAGTTTTTAATTTCGAAAGGTCCTGCGAAATCTAATCCGGTATTAGTAAAAGGACGAGTGAACTCGGATCTTTCGGAGGGAAGAGCGGCCATTATCTGAGTTCGACATCTTCGTTTGTAGATAATACAAATTTTACAGTTATGAATCGTTGTTTTAATAAGGTTCTTTATTTTTGGTATCCAAAATTTCATTCGAACCAATCGAAGAACCAATTGGTTGCCGCCATGTAGTGATATCTGATGGACGAAACGCGTGTACAAACGAGAGAACTGACAGTTGTATGGCAGAATTATAGGATGTCTCTCATCGTATGACAAAATTGGTGATGCTACCAAACGACCGTTGGAACGAATTATTCCTTCGGAATCAAGGAATGGGTTTAAATTTATGATTGAGCTAGTGGACGATAATGGCTTACCGGCAGATAATGTCAGATAATCATGGGGGAAATGTGCCTTCTGAGTCGTCAATATGAGATTTTTCTGTACCATTTGGACTTCAAACGAGGATATGCTTAACGAATTGACATTATAACTACACCGAAACCTTGGATGGGTGTTATAATAAAATCTGTACACGTAACAAATTACTCGGACAGCCTTCGGGAAACACGAAAAACGGTTGAGCACATCATCGAATTTGGGAAAAAATGAAAAATGAACCTTGATAGGTTTCTTCTCGACTTCCACAAACTCATAATCGGAATCTGTACCTTTTGGCCAAAGGTGAGAAGGGTTTTTAAGCCAATTCGGACCAATCCACCATAGCTGATTGTCCACTAAGTCTTCAGGATATACCCCTCTACTTGCCAAATCGGCAGGATTATCCTCCGATCGAACGTGAAACCATTTCGTTGCATCAACCACCTCGATTATTTTTGTAACCCTATTGGCTACAAAAGTTGCCCAAAAACATGGAGGACGGGCTAACCAAGACAATACAATTGTAGAATCGGTCCAGCAATATATGGTATAATTTTCCAACCTAAGTTGTGGGATTGCACTATCAATAAGTTCTGCCAAAAGTACCGCACCACATAATTCTAGCCTCGGAATGGACAACGTTTTTATGGGAGCAACCCTCGTCTTTGATGTTAATAAATGGGTATAAACAGAATCTCCCAACTCTATGCGAACAAATAGGGCAGCTGCGTATGCCTTTTCTGAGGCATCGCAGAAGCCGTGAAATTGGATGATACACTCAGGTGAATAATTAACCCATCTTGGAACTCTAATAGACTCTATGGATAAGTATGAGGCCTTAAATCGTTTCCAGCTGGACTGGGATTCAGGGGTAATAACTTCATCCCACTGTGTGCGATCCATCCAAATTTTCTGCATGATGATTTTTGCAATCACTATGCAAGGGGTCAACCAACCCGCTGGATCAAACAATTGGGATATTTGGGAAAGAACTTCCCTTTTCGTGTAACTGCAATCCTCAGGAAACGATTTGCTAGTAAAACAGAAACAATCGGATATCGCATCCCATCGGACGCCTAAAGTCTTGGCTGTGCTACGGTCATCTAACTCTAAAAATCCTTCGTAGAGAAGATGATCCGCCGGGAGATCTGAAATTATCTGCCTGGAGCTCGACGTCCACTTCCTCATTTCGAAACCTCCAGATCTAAGAGCGAGGATAAGTTGATTCCTAGCTTGGATTGCCTCATGTACCGTGTGAGCCCCAGCTAAGGCATCATCCACGTACATTGAATGCCTAAGGATGTCACTCGCCAATGGGTAAATGGATTGAGTCTCGTCGGCTAATTGGAGGATAGTTCGAATGGCGAGGTATGGAGCGCAATTGACACCAAAAGTCACGGTATTGAGCTCATAATCCTGGATTGGATCGTTTGGACTTTTGCGGAACAATATGCGCTGAAATGAAGTGTGCCTAGGATCGACTTTGATTTGGCGGTACATCTTTGTGATATCGCCATTGAACACGAAACGAAAAAAACGCCACCGGAGAATAAGCATTACGAGATCGTTTTGGAGAACTGGACCTGTATGTAAAATGTCATTGAGACTCAACCCATTTGATGTAGCCGCTGAAGCATTAAAAACGACTCAATTTTGTAGTTGTACTATCGGGCTTAATTACCGCATGATGCGGTAGATAATAGTACAAATGAGACTGTGAATCGAGGGGAGGATCAACTTGCGACATATGCCCCAGTTCCTGATATTCCTCGAGGACCCTCAAGTACTCCGTCTTCAAGGTTGGATTGTGTAAAAATCTTTTCTCGATACGAAACAATTGTGCCATGGCTGCTTCCCTTGAATTTCCGAGCCTCTGTTCGTTCGGAAATCCATTCTTAAAGGGAAGAGAAACTACGAAACTTCCTTGCTGATCCCTGTTCGTTGTCGTTTGAGTTCAGTTGAGAAGCTATTTCACCTCAACCAGAGCACACAAGGCGAAGCTAATGAGATAGTAAAGAAAGTCCCATTAACTAATGAAAACTTTAAAGTTGCTTGGGAAAACCTATGTTCTAGGTACGAAAACCGACGTGTCCTTATAAATATTCAACTTAAAACTTTACTTAATTTATCTCCTATTACCAATGAATCCGGAAGTTCGATCAAGAAGTTACAAAGGGATCTAAACGCATGTATTTCGCTTTTACGGCTGTATGATGTTGATATAAATAGCTGGGATCCAATTTTTGTTTACATTTGTTGCAATTGCTTGCCTGAATCGACACTTACTATTTGGGAACAATCACTGAGTGACAAGACTGTTGTTCCTAAGTGGTCGGACTTGGATTCTTACCTGACGAATCGCTACAGAACATTAGAATCGGTTTCTGAAATGAAAAAGTCGAATTCGAATACTTCCGGCGACCGGTCCACCAAAACGTCTTACAGTAAGTCGAATAACAACAGGTCACATCCAAGTCGTGTAAAAACATTTCAGAACACTGTCGTGCAACCTAAGTGTAATTTGTGCGCTGGGGAATCTCATATTATTCGCCAATGCCCCCGGTTCTTGAAAATGAGCCAAGATGAGCGGTGGGCGACGATAAGAAAAAGTAATCTGTGTCTTAATTGCTTTTCAAAAGTACACACAGTAAAGAATTGTCAGAGTAAGCACTCATGCTTTCATTGTAAGAAAAGACACAATACTTTACTTCACAAAATTTCTGATACGGCCCAAAAGGGCAATCCTAATACAAACACCAGTTCGGCTCCGACGCCACTCCCGGAAAACATTAGTTCCTCCATACAGTCCACTACATCGGCCGGCAGTGGTGTCATTCAGACGTGTTTTGCTTCTGCCTCTGGGGGTGTTCTATTAGGAACGGCATTAGTTCAGATATGCGTTAATGGCCTCATGTATAAGGCGAGGGCATTAATAGATTCTGGTTCCGAGGGAACTTTTATTTCTGAGAGACTCTTCCGTTCCCTTAAGCTTCCCTACAAACGCACTAACGCACAAGTCTCGGGTTTGAATAACACCATATCTGCATCAGTTCAACGAGAGTGTTCATTGACATTACGTTCATATGTGGATGATACTTTTGAGATCTCCACCTCGGCTCTCGTGGTTCCACAATTAGCCGGTAATCTACCATCCCGTACCTTTGATCACCTCCCTTTTTCGGATCTCAAAGACCTTGTTCTGGCCGATCCAAGATTTTTCGAATGTTCAAATGTTGATATACTGATAGGAGGAGATATGCTGCCATCTATAATGCTTCCAGGTATGAAACATAATGTCTTGGGATCTCTTATGGCACAACAAACGGCATTTGGGTGGATTCTTACCGGTCCCATTGGCCATAATGCTACTTCGCCTAGTGCAAAAGTCGTTTCCTATTTCTGTGAAATATCCTTAGATAAGGAAATTTCACGTTTTTGGGAGGTGGAAGACCTCCCAAAACATAAAATCAAATCGCCTTCCGACCAATATTGTGAAGATTTGTATGCTCGGACAACGAAAAGGGATCAGCAAGGAAGTTTCGTAGTTTCTCTTCCCTTTAAGAATGGATTTCCGAACGAACAGAGGCTCGGAAAATCAAGGGAAGCAGCCATGGCACAATTGTTTCGTATCGAGAAAAGATTTTTACACAATCCAACCTTGAAGACGGAGTACTTGAGGGTCCTCGAGGAATATCAGGAACTGGGGCATATGTCGCAAGTTGATCCTCCCCTCGATTCACAGTCTCATTTGTACTATTATCTACCGCATCATGCGGTAATTAAGCCCGATAGAACAACTACAAAATTGAGAGTCGTTTTTAATGCACACAGCAGTGAACATGTCCCTAAATGTGGGCCATGCAGCGTAGTCGCCATTGAAAGTCGGTACCTCACATGGAGGCAATCTGAAACCTGACGGCGTGTTTGGTTTCAATTCACATGGACCGGAAGCTAAAGAATCCGCAATATGATTCAGACGGGTAAGACAGCGACAATATGTCAAATACGCATTTCTGTATTTGTCCTTTATAGTTTCGAGTGTGCCTGCAGATCCTTCATCGTCCTTTTCATCCTGGACACCCCCCTGAGACGCACCCATTGCCTCTTCTCTGATGTCCGCCAGACATCTCTCGTAAACCGGCCTCACTCGTTCCCAAAGAGATTTCAGTTCCTCCTTGTGAACGTTAATGGAGTGGATCGAATCTAGCGGAAATTGCTTGTCACTCAAATGAGCCTCAAACTCCACCAAATCGTCAGCCACCAAGATAAAGGCCTCAAGGGACATTATTATTATAGGACAGTACGTCAGCGAAACGAATGACAAATATCCCCAAAAAGTATAAGCTAGATTATGCCGCCAGGCACGAATTATTCGAACCAGTCAAATAAATCTCCAAAAGTTCAAAAATATACAAATTAGCTAACAAGTAAATCTCAGTATATAGATCGAATATATCTGTAAGATAGGAAATCTTTGTCGCTACAATCACGAGAATTATATTTTCAACCACAGAAATAATTACAATGAAAAAATAAAAAAAGAACTTGGTTGTCGATCCCACGACTTTTTGTATTAAAATTTCTATTGATTTAATTAAAACATAATCCAGCACTTCTTGATGTATATAATTTTTCGGTGGATTTGAGTATATACTTAATGAGCCACTAAATATAATAGTACAAACAAGTCTAATTGCACTGAGCAGTTTTTCCAATGATATTCGTTTGGAATGATCCTCTCTTCAATTTATTTAAATTGTGTATAGACAATCGAGTTTTCAATTCAAAAACGTGAAATTTTGCATTTATTTTCTGACTTTTTTTGGATTAGAACAAAATGGAGTCAACGATCTCCTCGATTAAAATTTTCAGTTTAAATAAATTGGGATTATTCTGGTTATATTTTCATTATTCATATCATGCCAGAAGATATTACAAGCATAACTACTCAGACCAAAAATAAAGCTATAATTTCATACAGTTCTAATTTTCAAAATATTTTCATGGTATGTATCCGGTCAAAATCAATGTCGAAAAGTAGGAACAATTCTCGGAGCTAAGACAAATTTTTTCTTATAGTGCAGTTCGGATATCGGATGAATTATTCACATTTACCATGAATAACTATAGTTTCCTTATTTCATTTAATTCACCAATTGCAAAAATAATATCTCATAATGCCGTAAAGTAATCTATCTGTGCACAAATGTCTGGAGATCAGCTGATGCGGTCATTGACCTATATTTTAAATTGGAAAGTGTACATTCCAATATTCTACTGACCCACATTTAATTGGAAATGATGTTTTCCAGAGATTTATCAAAACAAAATAAAGAAGAAAACTATTAGGTCAAAACAAAAAATAAAAAATGGAATTGAAACAGAACTGGTTTCAACAATTGAGTGATAGATCATTGAGTCAGAATGCTGTAGCAAAGAGATGGAGCAACGTGTATGTAGGTATGGAGTTTGTGTGACGATTAAAGAGAGTGCTTGTTAACATGGGCAAAGAATGCTGTAGCAAAGAGATGGAGCGATGCGTATGTATGTATAGAGATTGTGTTACGATTAAAGAGAGTTTAACAGTGATGGGAGTTTAGCAGAAATACGGTTGTTAATAACATTCTATATCAAAACAGTAATGGAGCAAAATAGTGAATAACATAGCGAAACAATGTTACTGTCACTTAGTTTATAAATGCTATTAACATGATGGTTCACACATGAAATACTAAGCCCCCAAAAAACTAGAAAAGGCAGAGAGCCGCTTGAAGAACATGAAGAAATTTTCACTTACCAAGTATGAAAAAGGGGGTGTTATTGTTTTCACGTTGGTGTAATCCTCACGTAATCCACACAAATCTCTGATATAAAATCTCTGATCTTAAAATCTCTGATATAAAATGATGCACTATGAAAATCTCATTTCTTAAAATATGCGCACTTCGCTATTTATTCTATAACCACTTCTATGATTTTTGCTAATCAAATATTATATTATTTTTACTTCATTTTTACGTATTTTCCTTTTCCTTTTTGTAAATTTTATGTAAACTTATGTTTTCCACCTGAACTACCTTCACGTGTTGGAATTTTCTTTAATTTTATCCCGCACTCTTCTTCTTATTACACAGTAGTTCCTCACCTCATTGCACTTTAAATACGAATAATACGGATAGAAAGAACCAAAATGAACCAACCTGTTTCTATGCTGCTCCACAGTAAGACACGTTGAAACTGTACTCTCTCGAGTGATTATCCAAGACACTTCTCTCAAAGTATATATATCAGATTCTATGTTTCCATATGAGCTTATCCGGCTCGAATTGGACCAATGTTTATTTCGTGATGGAATCTGAAGAGGAATATAATTACTCGTGAGCCCAAAGCAAAAACAAAATAATTTGTCTTTGTCACTCCAGATGAGTGTAGGAGAGCGCCAGAATTTGGGTAATTGAAGGAAAAGAAAAGAAACACCAAGAAACAATTAGGTTGGGTTGGATAAAACTTGGATTTATTTTGTCAGAATAAGTCTTACCAGTCTAACAATGGATCAAGAATGAACAAGGTATTTTTTACGGAAGTTGGCTTACGAAAATGTGATTCATATTAGGGCGAAAATGTTGTGGTGAAAAATATTTAAATTCGTTAAGATACTTTTCATGTACGTCAGCTTTTGGTTGCCTTATAATTGCTTACATTGTAAACCGTTCTGGGATTTGTTAGGGAATTCTAATAAAAAATGCGCGGGAAAATCGATATCACAAAAATTGTGCTAATTCGCGAATTAATTGATATTTTAACCCAAACAGCTGGGAATGGCCGTTTTTAAAATGATTTATCACCAACTCCCTTTGCTCTACTGTCGTGCGAGGACCCATTTTATATTTAAGTGTGTACGATCGTTTTGAACACCCGAATAAAACTAATTACTAGTAAAACGCAAAGAAACAAGAATGTTAAGAGAATAGGAAAAAAACCATTAGAACTGTGTGGCAGAGCAGTAAAACGGTACTATAAATGACTGCATAAAACAAGCTGTGACATGGAAATTAGCAGTGTTTTTTATTTTTATATTTTTAAGTATTTAAAGAATCAATATTTGCAATAAATGAATTACCTTTGTTAAACACACATTTTTCCCCTTCATTTGGTATTAATCTTAATGTTATACTCCACTTAGTTTAGAAGTTAAGGAGTTTTGAAGTTGAAATCATGAAATAAGCTGTGAGCTACTGTAAATCGGTAAGCGACTTGCTATACCTTTCCATTTTATTGGGTTTCCATTTAAGCCTGTTCGGCAATGTGCCCGGTCTGCTTGTACGATCCATATTCGATTTAATATAGATCTCCATTGGCATGTGGTCTGAATACGGTTTGCAGGCTACACGAAAATTTTCTAACATTTCCAATGCATCAGATAAACTTATACAATAATCGATTACCGTGGAGCCCATAACACCGCAAAATGTATATTCACCCTGTACATCTTCCTTAATTCTGCCATTCACAATAATCCCTAGATACCCTAGCTGATGACATGACAAGGTTCAAACTGCTCATTACCTCAATCTCTTGCTCTTCTCCTACCCTTGCATTCAAGTCCCGAACAATGTAAAATGTATTTTGATTTAGATCTAATAGAAATCTTTCAAGGTTACCAAAATCATTTACCCAAGAATTACAGTTCAAATATAGGGGTATAAAGTGAATATTCATATTCTGAAACTTTGCAGAAAGGAAAATATTGTTAAATAAGTTGCTAAATTTTGAAGAAAGTTGATGCTGCATAGACTTCTTAAATCCATAAATACACCCTCCGCTTGCACGGCCGGCGCTATGAATCTTTACGGCATCTATCCAGTATAGTACATAATCTTTGAAAAATGGTAGAAATTTATTGCGATTATTTGCAGTTATATGTGTTTCAAATAAGAAGAAAATATCAAAGTTGTTAATGTATGAGAAAAAATTACCAAAATTGAATACCTGACACACAACTGATTGCTAATTCATACTGTTCGTTATACTATTAGATGTTGTTGCAGTGGTATTGTTGGTTGCATCTCGTCGTCTTGGATTCAGATCTTTTACTCTAATGGTGTATGTGAGATTTGATTTACTACAGTAATCACGTAAAAATTGAGCCTCATATTCGTTTAAAGCAAGTATATTTCCATTATTCCATTCGAACGGGCGGTTTCCAATGAAACTCCTAGCTCTACCATGTCGTATCTTTGAACCAGCATTGTGTATTTTGAGATTTTTTCCAATTTGGCAAAGGCTGTTAAGTTTATTTCTTTCATTCGCAGTTGTATCCCTCTGCACAAAAATATCAGTACCTTTGAGTTTAAATCTAGCGTCAAAAATAGATTTTACTTCAAGTAGAGTTTCAACAATATTTATATTGACGTCCAAAGTCGTTGGCATATATTAGAGAATGTAGCAATCGCATCTTTCACTAGATTGCCCGCTATTCCTTTAACGACTATGTTACAGCGTTTCGCTCTACTGTCTGCCTCAATTCATTAACTTCTGCTTTTAACAATGCGTTTTCCTCCCGGAGTTGCATGATCTCACCGTGTAAATTAGACAAGTCTGTCTTCTTTGCGACATCGCTCAGTTTGTCATTCAAAACCTGGTTAAATTTATCATCAAACACAACCCATGAAAAAGTATCGCTAGTAATATTAACTTGCCGCCTGTTTGTGTTAGGCTGCGGCGTTAGTGATCTGCTTACATTCATTATGTCAGCTGATTGGGTATACATCCATAGACCAAGGAAGGTATAGACATCTCAAGTGAATTCACAGCGCTGTAGTTTGTCTGCACACCGTAGATGGCTCTTTTTCGTCTGCAATTGAGTGATTTTCAAATTTGGCTTTAGGTTAGGTTAGGTTATGGAGGTTGACACCAATCCGAACTAGCGGGTTTGTGTCCACTTAGACCATAGTTGGTCCATTGTGATTCCTCTAAACTTCTTTTTCCTTCTCCTCCACGTGTCCGTCATCTTCTGGCCGGAATGAGTCCATTGTATGATAGTGTATCCTTGGAAGCGCCTAGCTCCTCCACCCCGAAGACTTGATGAAGACGAGGAATACTCAGGCTGCATTCTCGCAAGTCGGTCAAAGTCTGAAAGAAATAAGAGCCGAGTATCTTGTTTCTTCTGAAAGATAGTGCTGGACACTGGCACAGGAAGTGAAAAGAGTCCTCCGTAGCAATTTGGCTTTAATTTGTTTTCTTGCGTTTGTTCTTTTGATGAAACACAAAATATTTGAAAAACATGTAAAATTCTATACATCCACATCTTTTTTGTAATGCAAATTGACTGATTTGTACGGTAATTATCGTTTTCCAAAAAGAAATTGAGTCACTTGACTGCGCAATTGAGTGGAATGACTGCGCACTGCAAATAAACAAAACTATGGTGAATTATCAAGGTATGTCTCTATATTTTCTTGGTCTATGATACATCAATTGTATGTAGGCTTTACCAGTCTCTGTTGCAGTGGTAGTGCCAAAGCAATGTTGTGGTTAGCTTGTAGCAGAGAGTTCGACCAGTTCTGGGGATGATTGTTTCCTTGTTCTCTTATTTGTTGTTGACATAGATTAGGTACGAAAGTATGTGCGCAGACAGATCTTGAATTTTCGTTGATTTTGCTTTTCACAATTTGTTTTGATTGTACTTCAGTTTGTATCGTAACTCTTTGGTGTATATTGAGTGACGGTAATGAAAGAGTATAAACAACATTCAGTTCTTAATCAACAGAACCACTGTTCCCCTGTGTAATCCAACTTTTTTTTTGAGTTTGCTTATGGATTCACTAAATGACTTTTCAAATCTGGATCCTAGGGCAATATTCGAGCACATGTCTTTCAGGGGTACCTACTTTACGAACATATTCTTAACATATTCATATCTCTATTTCCAGAAACTATACTGAAGGCTGGGTAACTGAGGAAGGTCGTGATGCCACACTCGAATATCGTCTTAC
This sequence comes from Haematobia irritans, assembly GCF_050003625.1. Classification (NCBI taxonomy): domain Eukaryota; kingdom Metazoa; phylum Arthropoda; class Insecta; order Diptera; family Muscidae; genus Haematobia; species Haematobia irritans. Next base: position 92,523,456 of record NC_134398.1, read on the forward strand.
CATTGCTGACGCACAAACCGATGATTCCGGTGTTTATTCTTGTGAGACTCCTGCCAGACATAAACACTCTGTTGAGGTCGTAGTAAAAAGTATAAATTGTCCGGAAATACCAACAAGACGTGGTCTCATTGTTAGCACAAACGAAACAAAACTCAGTGTACGAGTTTTGCTATCGTGTTCAAATGGCAATTCACTTATTGGATCATCTGAGCTATTCTGCCTTCCCAGTGGCAATTGGAGTGCACCATTACCAGTCTGTGAGAGCGTAGAATGTGGAGACATACCATTGCCAAATAATGTAACGTCACCTCGAGTATCCGTACTATCTCGAGAAGTTGGCGGTCGTGCTGCTTTTTCGTGTCCGTCAGGATATGGTTTACGGGGACCATCTGAGTCTATCTGTATGCCTTCGGGAGAATGGGCAACGCCATTTCCTTCTTGTGTTGAAGTGCAGTGTGAAAGTCCGGGAGCTCCTTTGAATGGCTACGCCCAAGGAACTTCACCATACCGAGCAGGTGATGTCGTTCAGTTCAATTGTAATCCAGAGTACATGATGCAAGGCCAACCAATTATCGCATGCCAGGACAATGGACGATGGTCCGGAGGACTTCCCAAATGCGTTCAAGCCTGCTCTTATCCTGGCACAGCTATCAGTGGTCATATGTCATCCGTGCAATTCTATTATGCAATTGGCGAGAGCATTACTTTTACTTGCGATGCCGGCCTTGAATTACGTGGCCCGAAAATGGTGAAATGTCTGAAAAACGGCAAATGGTCAGGAGCCATTCCACAATGCGTTGCTTTAGATTAGACTACATTTTAAACAAACGTAGATGAAACTACTTGGATATTCGGATCCAAAATTTAAACTTAGCTAAATTCGTCAACGTACGTATTATCATTTGACCAATATTTTTCAACTACTACGAACATCTCGATAATATATAAAGCAATAAAAAAATGTACAGAAGAAAATGGTAGCAAATATCGAAAAGTAAATCCCCGTTTCTTCCGTTTGTTAAACATTCCATAATATTGTTTTTTAAACGCTAATAAAGTATATGTCAAATCAATTTTTGTATCTTTTCTATTTTTTCTGCACTTTCTGCGAATATTAGAAAGTGTCCTACCGATTGACTATGGGCGGAAATCGCAAAATGGCGACAAGAAATCAATTTTTTGCAATGAAAAATTATTAAATGTCCCGCTGAAATTACTTTAGAACATCTCGAAAATTAGAAATCAAATATAAATTTAAAATTTGATATGTCTGTCTGTTCGTGATCAGAATGAAATTTGCCAAGATGTGCCTCAATTTGGACCAAGCAACCACTATGCCAGTAATACCGCGAACACAACGAACATCACTTAAAAACGTATTGTTTTTCCTTCAAAAATCCAGTTTGTCCAGAACTTTCAACTACCACAACAATTTAACTAATTTTACTCCTCATTATTAGATTTCCACAAAGCGTTGTTAAAAACAGGAAAATGTAATGCCCTGGTGTACTTTGTAACTAGAATGTATACTTATAGGTACCACGTATCTCCGACAAACATCAGGGTCACTGGAATCCTTATAAAAAATTTATACATTTTCTGTATATAATTAAAAAGTGCGTGAAAAAAAATTGTGCGTGAAAAAAAAACCAAGTAGTTTTTGCCTGCGCACCTAATGGGTTAATTACAATTTGAAGAGATAAAATATTTAAGAAAATTCAGCACTTTCTAATATACCTGCGCGATATATTTTTGTATTAAACGAAAGATATTGAAGGGTACAATAAATGAAAGGGGTTTTTAGTTTGTCCAACTTGAAATAAAGTTTGACAGCCTATTTCTGCTATCCGAATTCTAGTCTTCGTTCGCATACAAAACGAAAAACAGCTGATTTTGGTTTCTCTAAGGGGTATCTAAACGACAATCGAAACGAAAGTCAATGCGAACGAAGACGTAACGTAAGCTCTAAAATTGGGTTTCTCTAACTCGATTCGTTCGCATTTTGACGAACTGAAATGTCAAAACCACTCACTTGGTAAAGACCTTTCGTTTTGTGGAAAAAGGCATTTATAAATTGGAAAAACATAATAATTGATAAATTGATTAAAGCTTTTATTGTAAATATGTGATAAAAGTTAATTATATCGATCTATTTTTTCTTTATAACCGCCATAGAGACCGTTTAAGGGAAAGTCTAACACGAGCAAACACACACATCTCGAATGAAACACTCATTAAAAGGACAACTGAACTGTAATTATTGTAGAAATATGGAAATACAAATCCTTATCTCTCTACGCGGGCTAATTTGTTAAAAAAATTATTGAGCTAAACCAAATATCAAAAGCGGGAAATGTTTGCCAAATGGACGGCGATGCCAGATTGAATTTTATAGAAAATCATTTTTAAAATGTATGGGCCTATTTCAGGAAATTGAAATAATTGAGATCTGGTAATGCTATCATTTGACAGTAACGTAAGCCATGCACTGAAAAAACAGTGAACCCTTTTACATTGCAAAATGAACTAAACTGTAGTAATATTGACCATGATTTAGCCCTTAAGATTTTTTTCAACTTGTCTAGTTTATAAATCTCTTAAATGTTAGTTCATATATAACATTGTATTTTAGTTCATTTTTACAACACCATAAGATTTATATACCCCTACCAAGTTAAAAAGTCAGTATTATTTTGGTTTACTTGCTTATTTTTTGGGAAACCTGATACTAAAAATTGGTTAACAGTCTCTTTAAAATGTCGACGACTAAACTATTTTTAAATCAATCATTCTACAGTACAGAGAAATTAAATAATTAAAGGAACAACAAACCGTTTTACTATTATGAAAATTTTCATACATTAAAATTAAACTTTCTTTAAGCAAAAGTACTTTATTATAAAAACTTATGATGAAAGTTCTTAATAAAGGGTGATTTGTTAAGAGCTTGATAACTTTTTTTTAAAAAAAAACGCATAAAATTTGCAAAATCTCATCGGTTCTTTATTTGAAACGTTAGATTGGTCCATGACATTTACTTTTTGAAGATAATTTCATTTAAATGTTGACCGCGGCTGCGTCTTAGGTGGTCCATTCGGAAAGTCCAATTTTGGGCAACTTTTTCGAGCATTTCGGCCGGAATAGCCCGAATTTCTTCGGAAATGTTGTCTTCCAAAGCTGGAATAGTTGCTGGCTTATTTCTGTAGACTTTAGACTTGACGTAGCCCCACAAAAAATAGTCTAAAGGCGTCAAATCGCATGATCTTGGTGGCCAACTTACCGGTCCATTTCTTGAGATGAATTGTTCTCCGAAGTTTTCCCTCAAAATGGCCATAGAATCGCGAGCTGTGTGGCATGTAGCGCCATCTTGTTGAAACCACATGTCAACCAAGTTCAGTTCTTCCATTTTTGGCAACAAAAAGTTTGTTAGCATCGAACGATAGCGATCGCCATTCACCGTAACGTTGCGTCCAACAACATCTTTGAAAAAATACGGTCCAATGATTCCACCAGCGTACAAACCACACCAAACAGTGCATTTTTCGGGATGCATGGGCAGTTCTTGAACGGCTTCTGGTTGCTCTTCACTCCAAATGCGGCAATTTTGCTTATTTACGTAGCCATTCAACCAGAAATGAGCCTCATCGCTGAACAAAATTTGTCGATAAAAAAGCGGATTTTCTGCCAACTTTTCTAGGGCCCATTCACTGAAAATTCGACGTTGTGGCAGATCGTTCGTCTATTCATGATGAAATGTCAAAGCATACTGAGCATCTTTCTCTTTGACACCATGTCTGAAATCCCACGTGATCTGTCAAATACTAATGCATGAAAATCCTAACCTCAAAAGAATCACCCTTTACAATGTTTTTTGTGAATAAAAATTATGACCACGTGGAACAGAGAGTAGTTCATTTGAACCCGCGGTTTGGACATTTTGACTTATCCTTTTTTTATTCATCGTAGGTAATTTTTTCACATATCTTGCTGGAAAAAATGGAAACAATAATGAAAATTGTTAAAAATTAACACCATGTAATGAAATATAATTTTTAATTCTTCACTTTAGCTTGTAACTTACCACACTGTTAGAAAAATATGTTTTTCATATGTTCCGATATAAACAAAATGTGTTTCGGGCACAATTTTTAAACACAATATATTTAAGTGCAAACATGTAATGTTCCTAAACTAACACAAAATGTTTGGGACACATATGTTAATATGTTAGAATATATTATGTTTGGGGCATGAATGTTTCATAAAAATAATATGTGTGAATGTAAACATATATAAATTTACAAATTTCGAGTAAACATATATATGTTGTGATACTTTATTCAGAGAGCGACAGAGAGAGAGAGAGAGTTAGTATAGAGAAAGAAATAGATATGGAAACCGGGAGGGTTGAATAAAAAATATCAACATAACACAGCGAGAGAATGAAATGAGAGCAATTTCTGTGAATGTATGTTGTTTCGGAAAACTGTTTTATAATAAGTCCAAAAATTTGGTATGCTTATGTCTAAATATTATTTAATTTGAATAGTAGAATGAGTATTCGGAATAAAGAGAATAGATATTCGGAACCAAGAGAATAGACATTTGAAAAAAAAAAGCATATTTGTATTACAGAAAAAGATGCGAAGAACTCAAAAATTTCGTGGAAGTAAAAATTATGTGAGGGAATGAACATAATCTTCTTTGGGGAATTCTTCCAAACATATACTATTCTTGAACTCAAAATGCTTCCAAACATATAATATGGTCACATAAAACAAACATATTAATGTTTCGGCGGTATCCAATAATATATGTGCTTCCTGCAAAATATGTTTGGAACATATGTTAGAGAAGCGATTTTTTTTGAGGGTGCATATTTGGGGGCATTTTATCAAATGGTGTAAAGAATTCAACTTTTCTTTGGAAAACGTATCTTATAAAATTTGTACCTGAAACAATTAGAGAAATAATGAAGTATTCTATATAAACTCATAAAACTGTGTTATTATCGATGTGAAGGATATAATAAAATAAATATTCTAGTTGAAAGAAAGCAAAAGTTTTAATATAAAACTTACCAATTCTCTATTAAATTGCACGCTGAGGGGAAATATAAAAAGTTGTCCAAATTTATTTGGGTTACTCTGAAATTAACTATTTATTTTTTACATTAAATAAAATTATTAAATAGGGTTTCAAAAAATCTAATGGAAAAAAATAATAATATGCATAAAAAACCAAATATTCTGGATATTTGGTCATCATTCGTCAAAAAAACGAGACGTAATTTCATTTTCGATTTAAAATGCATTTTAGTCTATTGGGAAATGGTAAATTTAAGTTATACTAATTCGACCGTTTTATGAATTTTTGTTTTAAAACCAAATTGAATATGAAAATAAATTCAAGTTTGGTTCACTTTTTCGCTCACGATGAAAATTGTAGCGTCTTGAAATCAGCCGTAGTCAAAATGGCGAAGGATGACGTTAATGTACAAAAAATAAGGATGACTGTCCAGGGTTAAAAGAAAGCCAAATAATCCTTACCAATTCACTATTGAATTACAGGCAAAGGAGTACTAAAAATTTTTCCAAATTTTTAAGGGGTTATTCTGAAATTAAATATTTGTTTTTACATTAAAAATATTACATTGGTTTCCGAAAATTTGATTAAAGAAATACTAAAATAAGGTATTAAAAACCTGCAATTTTGATGATAAAAAGGTCACAAAAACGTAAATATTCTAGTTGAAAAAAAGCCAATTTTTAAAAGAAAACTTACCAATTCTCTATCACTTTCAAGTTGAAATTTGTTCGAATCCATCTGGAGTTGCTCTGAAATTAAATATTGCTTTTACAACAAAGAAAAACATTAAACTGGTTTCCAAAAAAATTTAATTAACAAATAATAATATACATACAAAATATTCTTTTTAAAAGAAAGTCATATTAAAACAAGTAAGGAAAGTCTAAAGTCGGGCGGGGCCGACTATATTATACCCTGCACCACTTTGTAGATCTAAATTTTCGATACCATATCACATCCGTCTAATGTGTTGGGGGTTATATATAAAGGTTTGTCCCAAATACATACATTTAAATATCACTCGATCTGGACAGAATTTGATAGACTTCTACAAAATCTATAGACTCAAAATTTAAGTCGGCTAATGCACTAGGGTGGAACACAATATTAGTAACAAATATGTGAAACATTTAAATCTGAAGCAATTTTAAGGAAACTTAGAAAAAGTTTATTTATGATTTATCGCTCGATATATATGTATTAGATGTTTAGGAAAATTAGAGTCATTTTTACAACTTTTCGACTAAGCAGTGGCGATTTTAACCAAATTTGGCACGCATAGCAACAATGCTAATTCTACTCCCTGTGCAAAATTTCAACTAAATCGGAGTTAAAAATTGGCCTCTGTGGTCATATAAGTGTAAATCGGGCGAAAGCTATATATGGGAGATATATCTAAATCTGAACCGATTTCAACCAAATTTGGCACGCATGGCTACAATGCTAATTCTACTCCCTGTGCAAGATTTCAACTAAATCGGAGTTAAAAATTGGCCTCTGTGATAATATGAGTGTAAATCGGGCGAAAGCTATATATGGGAGATATATCCAAATCTGAACCGATTTCAACCAAATTTGGCACGCATAGTTACAATGCTAATTCTACTCCCTGTGGAAAAGTTCAACTAAATCGGAGCAAAAAATTGGCCTCTGTAGGCAAATGAGTGTAAATCGGGCGAAAGCTTTATATGGGAGCTATATCTAAATCTGAACCGATTTGGCTGATATTTTGCAAGTTTTACGACTCCCATAAAATATTCGGATGCACGGAATTTGAGGAAGATCGGTTCATATACACGCCAATTATGACCAGATCGGTGAAAAATATATATGGCAGCTATATCTAAATCTGAACCGATTTTTTCCAAAATCAATAAGGATCGTCTTTGAGCCGAAACATGCATGGCTACAATGCTAATTCTACTCCCTGTGCAAAATTTCAACTAAATCGGAGTTAAAAATTGGCCTCTGTGGTCATATGAGTGTAAATCGGGCGAAAGCTATATATGGGAGATATATCCAAATCTGAACCGATTTCAACCAAATTTGGCACGCATAGTTACAATGCTAATTCTACTCCCTGTGGAAAATGTCAACTAAATCGGAGCAAAAAATTGGCCTCTGTAGGCAAATGAGTGTAAATCGGGCGAAAGCTATATATGGGAGCTATATCTAAATCTGAACCGATTTGGCTGATATTTTGCAAATTTTACGAGACCCATAAAATATTCGGATGTACGGAATTTGAGGAAGATCGGTTCATATACACGCCAATTATAACCAGATCGGTGAAAAATATATATGGCAGCTATATCTAAATCTGAACCGATTTTTTCCAAAATCAATAGGGATTGTCTTTGAGCCGAAACAGGACCCTATACCAAATTTTAAGACAATCGGATTAAAACTGCGAGCTGTACTTTGCACACAAAAATACATCAACAGACAGACAGACAGACAGACAGACAGACAGACGGACATCGCTAAATCGACGCAGAATTTAATTCTAAGCCGATCCGTATACTAAAAGGTTGGTCTATGATCACTCCTTCTTGGCGTTACATACAAATGCACAAACTTATTATACCCTTTACCACAGTAGTGGTGAAGGGTATAAATATGGGAAACATTTAAATCTGAAGCAATCTTAAGGAAACTTCGCAAAAGTTTATTTATGATTTATCGCTCGATATATATGTATTAGAAGTTTAAGAAAATTAGAGTCATTTTTTCAACTATTCGACTAAGCAGTGGCGATTTTACAAGGAAAATGTTGGTATTTTGACCATTTTTGTCGAAATCAGAAAAACATATATATGGGAGCTATATCTAAATCTGAACCGATTTCAACCAAATTTGGCACGCATAGCTACAATGCTCATTCTACTCCCTGTGCAAAATTTCAATTAAATCGGAGTAAAAGATTGGCCTCTGTGGTCATATGAGTGTAAATCGGGCGAAAGCTATATATGGGAGCTATATCTAAATCTGAACCGATTTCCACCAAATTTGACACGCATAGCTATAACGCTAATTCTACTCTCTGTGCAAAATTTCAATTAAATAGGAGTAAAAGATTGGCCTCTGTGGTCATATGAGTGTAAATCGGGCGAAAGCTATATATGGGAGCTATATCTAAATCTGAACCGATTTCCACCAAATTTGACACGCATAGCTATAACGCTAATTCTACTCTCTGTGCAAAATTTCAACTAAATCGGAGGAAAAAATTGGCCTCTGTGGACAAAGGAGTGTAAATCGGGCGAAAGCTATATATGGGAGCTATATCTAAATCTGAACCGATTTGGATGATATTTTGCAAGTTTTTCGAGACTCATAAAATATTGGGATGTTCGGAATTTGAGGAAGATCGGTTGATATACACGCCAATTATGACCAGATCGGTGAAAAATATATATGGCAGCTATATATAAATCTGAACCGATTTTTTCTAAAATCAATAGGGATCGTCTTTGAGCCGAAACAGGACCCCATACCAAATTTTAGGACAATCGGACTAAAACTGCGAGCTGTACTTTGCACACAAAAATACATCAACAGACGGACAGACAGACAGACAGACAGACAGACAGACGGACATCGCTAAATCGACTCAGAATTTAATTCTAAGACGATCGGTATACTAAACGATGGGTCTCAGACTTTTCCTTCTTGGCGTTACATACAAATGCACAAACTTATAATACCCTGTACCACAGTAGTGGTGAAGGGTATAAAAATACTTACCAATTTATGAATAAACTATACGCTGAGATATAACAAAAATGTTTCAAATTCATCTGGAATTGAATATTAATTTTTTACATTGAATAATAAAAATTTCAATACACTTTCAATTTCAACACATTTTCCTAAATATTCTTAATGACTTTTTTCTAAACTACCGATGAAATATTAATAACTTTCATTTAAAAGGTTTAATAAACAAACACCAATATATGGCTCAAAAATCCAAAATATTCCATGCCTTTATATTCCCTTATTGCATACATGCTTAAAAGATGCAACAGCCTACTAAAGCATGCCAAACAAAACCAAGCAAAGCCAAAACATTCCTACAACAACAAAAACACATGTGCCTTTATTGAAAACAACACCTCATCCAGCCAAAGTAACCATCCGCGAATAACAAACACATACACAAACCAAAGACAATAAACTCTAGGAAGATAGGAAATTAGCTACTGAGGAGAACAAACCATTTACCGTGTTAGTTTCATACTCGAACCAAACGCGTATACGACAAGTATTGACATAGCATTAAAATGCAAATAAAAATAAATTAAGTGCACGAAATAAATTTCCATAAAGGGGAAAATGTAATTTTTTTGTTGTAGCCTAAAATTTAACATTGTTTCATTAAGAAAATTAAGTTTTTCATTTAAAAAATAAAAACGAAAAACAAATAAAAAAATTACAAACATGTATGGAACTAACATGGTAAATGCAACATTTGGTATGACGCAAGCCAATTTCCTATCTTCCTCAAGTTTATTGTCTTTGACACAAACCACTAAATGACCAAAAATAAAAACCAAAGACAATAAACTTGAGGAAGATAGGAAATTGGCTTGCGTCATACCAAATGTTGCATTTACCATGTTAGTTCCATACATGTTTGTAAATGAAAAACTTAAGTTTCTTAATGAAACAATGTTAAATTTTAGGCAACAACAAAGAAATAACATTTTCCCCTTTAAGAAAATTTATTTCGTGCACTTAATTTCTTTTTATTTGCATTTTAATGCTATGTCAATACTTGTCGTATACGCGTTTGGATCGAGTATGAAACTAACGTTGTAAATGGTTTGATCTCCTCAGTAGCCAATTTCCTATCTTCCTTGAGTTTATTGTCTTTGATAAAAACAACCCCACGCTCATGTATACACAACAAAACTCAAGTAACATCACCTTTACATTAATCACATTCCACTATGCCGATAAAGATCTCTGTACTATGCATTAGTTCATCTCATCTGCTGACAATTTACTCTAAGAATAATATTCGTAAAGGCACACCAGTTTATGAACGATGAAACGTTTAACTTAAAATTTGCAAAATTTTCATGAAATGTTATCTACCATTTTTGACGAAAATGTCTGTAAATTTAATTACATGTGAACTAAAAATATTTCATTGGGTAATTTTTTACCAACAATTATTAACTATAGGAGTTGTCAGTAAGAAATTGCTATCCACTTTCAAGTTCATTTTTCGTAAAAAAATATTTTCTCATACAAAAAAATCTTATAGTAAATTGCACTTATTATTTAGAAAGTACTTTACATTTCACAAGTAGTTTTATAGCATGACAAACGAATTTTTAACTACCAGTTAAGAGTTTTTTTAAGGGAATTTCCATCGTAGTTTGTAGGCCATGAACTAAACGATTGCTACTTAGAATTTGTAAAATTTCCTTTCGAGTAGTTAATTTTCGTTGAAGATACGAAAAATGAACTAAAATTCTGGAAAATTCTTGTAATAAATTATTGTAAAAATCTTCTTAAATTTACGAGACACTTTTTTTCTGTGTATATAAACTCATAAACGTGTGTTGTTATCGATTTGAAAGAAATCCAAAGTTTTAATATAAAACTTACCAATTCTCTATTAAGTTGTACGCTGATTGATGCATTTTTCATGGAGAAAATGAGAGCGAGAGAGTTGTTGTTTGGTTTGTTGTAGCGTGTGGGTACAAAGATAATTGAGAAGAAGATGCAGTCTTGTCATAGCAAAACTGAAGCACCAGAGGACTCTGCCAACAAAATATCATAAAGTTTGCATCGACGTGTCTCTCAAATGTATTGCCGTTTGCGTCGGAAAATATCATAACATTTGTATTTTTCATAAATTTCTGAATAAAAACCCGCAAAAGCAATACCAAAACGATTGTAGAAAATTAAAATAAAACGTATGGGTATTTTAAAGCAAATATTCATTATGGTTTTATGTGAATATTGCCGTTTTAAATTTATTCCTGGGCAGAGCTGCTGTGGAAAAAATTGACAAATAAAATAATTTTTTTCTCATAGCCCTCTACACCTTGACATGTGTTTTCTCTTTATAAGAGCACAATGCTTAATCTTGTTATACTCAATTATCTTTGTGGGTATGTGTGCCAGTGTTGCCAGGTGATTTTTGATTCTTCCCCCCAAATCTTAAGAAAAAACCCCTAAATTGGTCTAGAATTTTTTCAAAAACCCCCAAAAAATTTAAGAATATTAATAAGTCAAAAAGGTGTCCCAAATTTCGTTAAAAAATCCTGCAGTGATACACTTTACAAATTAAATTTAACACAAATATATATATATATATACTGAAAGATTTTTTTTCTGAAGAACAAAATTTCTTTTGAAGTATATAAAAATCAGTAGATAACATCATTATACCACTTTTCACAAATTCGGGTTTTTCTATTGGTATAATAATAAAATGTATATCAATATAAAGAGCAGACAAAAAAAAAATTAATTCAATGTATAAATCTTTCAAATCAAATTAATTAAAATAACGGCTTATAAAATATAAATAATAGAAATAAAAAATAAACAAAAATTAAAGTTAAGTAAATATATACATTATTCGCCAAAATTGTAGGCGTGAAATTATGAGACCAATAATTTAATGTTACAATACCATTTCTTAATTTATTTTTAATTGTATCAAATATTTAGAAACATAAATAACATTATTTTAATTTAAATTTATTTAAGGCTGCTGCTATAGGCATGCCATATACGGATATATGGTTGTTACAATGGGGCTATATTTTGGATAACTACAAATTTCATACGACAGTGTAAAGGAGAATAAAATGTTCGTATGAAATGTTTATGTAAGAATGAACTAAATAAATTACACCGTATATATTTCTAAAGGCGTAAGAAATAGTAATTTTGAAAAGTAATATTATACTAATTTTATTCAAGAAAATTTAAACAATAAATTACACTATTTTAATTTAAATTTTGTTAAGTCTGCTGCTATAGTGATGCAATATACGGATATATGGTTGTTATCATGGGGGTATATTTTGGATAACTACAAATGTCATACGAAATTGTAAAAGAAAATAAAATGTTCGTATGAAATGTTAATGTTCATTCACAGAAAAAGTAAACTGTTTTATAGCAAGAACGAACTAAATAAATTACACCGTCCGAAAATTGAAATAAATTATAATTTGTATTTCGAGATTTTCACAAAGCTTTGTTAAAACCGGGGAAATTTAATACTCTGGTGTACTTTTTAACTACAACTTAACTACAACTTACGCCCTCTCATAGAAGAAATAAGAAAATAACAAAATCATTGGCGACAAACAAAATCATAGCCATTTTAACCATACTGTAGTTCATTGTTACTATATTTAGGCATCGTATGAACATTTTCTTTTGCGTTAGATCATATTGAATGTACGTGTACAAGGCCGTAGCCAGGATTTTAATTCGGGGGGGTTCAACTTTAAAAAAAATATTCATATAATCTCATGTGTAGAAAATTTTATTTATGTATAGGTATGTATACAATATCTTTATAATATTAAATTGAGCCGACGGGCTTTTTGGGCACACGCAGAGAAGAAACATGATTGCCACAATCATATTCGAAGAGCAAAATAATATGATAGCAGCTATTTTTGCGGCGACCATGTAACATTTTAACCTGCAACCATGTTGGCTCAGTGAACATGGTTCTAAGAAAAATACAATTGTCCTCATCTAAAATGTTATTATATTGATAAAAAGAATTTTGTTTCCATTAAAAGACAATGGTCACGATCTAAAATGTTATGTTATTCGTCAAAAATGTTTTTCTTCTAGTTAAAAGAACATGGTCACAACCTAAAATGTTTTGATTTTTATGAAAAAACTTTTTTCGTCGTCGAAAAAAGGACGCCACTTGAGAAAAGAAAACACAAAATCAACTTTATTTATTTGTTTTTATTTATTTATAAACTAATTCATTGTTTATTTGTATTTATAATGTCGTGCAAGCAAACTTCACATATTTTTACACACTCTAGTTTGGTTCAATTTCAACAATAAGTAATCATTCCATATTTACTTCGTGACCATCAAATGTACAAACGCAGACATCATGTAACTGCAAATAAAAATAAATTATACCATATATCAAAATGCAGAACAAAAACCAGGTATATTTTTTTCAATTACACTTTCCTTGTTTGTATTCACATAAAACCACGTGTCATTTCTGAATAAATAAATTAACACAAAACACAATAATTCCGTATTCTCCGTCCATTCCAAGAAACAATCAACACACGACTGACGCGCAAAATGAAAATCGTGTGTACCTGCTCAATGTTTTTATAAAATTCTTGTCGCTGCAAAAAAATTAAAAAATTAAATGGTTACGAAAACAATGTACATGGTCTTTATGGCCATGTAATGGTTGTAGACATGTCTATACGTAAACTATACAAATATTTTTTTCTCTGCAAAAAAGTAAAAAAAAAATTGAATGGTCAGATACATGATTTTCCTGACCATATAATGGTCTCAAATTCTATCATTTAAATAATAGAACATGTGTGCGGCATTAGAGAACCATTTAAATGCTTATTGCCAACATATATTTTTCTCCGCTCGAAAATTATTTTTACAAAGACAAAATACATGGTTTTCGCGACAATTACATACTCTAAATAAGCATTAAATGGATGCGGCAACCATGTCCAAACATGTTTTTTCTGTGCGTGCAGCAAATAAATCAATGACTTCTTTAGTCGGCACATTTATTCGGCGATGAACCGAAATTAATGTCAATCCATTGAGTCTACTCTCGCTAGTCGAATTTCTAAGATACGTCTTTAATCTCTTCATAGTTGAAAATGAACGTTCGGATGAGCAGGGATGGAAAATGCAGTACTATAGTACTTTTTTCAATACTTTTTCACCCCGGTCAGTACCGTAGTACCCCCGCGAAGGATTTAGTACCTTTTGTGTAGACATTTTTGAGTCGATATTTATGGTACAATGGCTTTGACAAAATATTTTAATATTTTGAGAAAGTTTTTATCAACCTTATTTGCTAATAGTCTTTTACAAATATGGCAAAACAGACATGTTCATGTGGGAAGAAAATCTCGATTTTGTAAAAGACATAGTCAAAAACAGGATTTTATTGAACTTCAAGAATGTTTTAGTCGAAAAAAGAATGCGATTCTATATTATCGATTTTTTATTTCGGTAGAAAATGTAGAAATTTTTGCAAAATTTTATTTCTATAGAAAAAATTTTGCAAAATTTTATTTCTATAGACAATTTTTGCAAAATTTTATTTATATAGAAAATTTTGTCAAAATTTTATTTTCTTTAAAATTCAGTCTCTTGACAATAATTTTCCAGTGAAATTTTTGTTGAAATTTAGTAAAAAGTACCTTTCCGCTCAAAAAATACCTTTTTTGTACTTTCTTAAAAATTGTATTTTCCATCCCTGAGTAACTGGCAAAGTGACCAAGATTTTTAAAAGAATATGCACGTTTGGAAATATCTCTTTATTGCACTCTCCAAGTGCTTCCATCGCTGAATTAGGCAGGTTCTTTTCGCAGTTTTGTGCCATTTCACACACAAAAAAAATTTTCTGATTCAATCACGAAATTAATTGATCCAATTAATTTTTTAATTGAAATGTCTTCAATCACAGAAATGATAGTATCAATTAAAAAATTAATTGACAGTCAATTAAAAAATTAATTGATCCAATTAAATATTTAATTGATACTATTAATTTGTGTGATCGATTTTTATTTCAATTAAAAAATTTGTTGAATCAATTAAATTTTTAATTGAATATTTTTTAAAACTCAATTAAGATTTTAATTGGAAACATTTTCGTGAAATTTTTTTGTTGTTGCTATGGCCAAACAAAAGGAGTCATATTCACAAAAAGAACAACAAACACACAAAAAGCAGAAAGACATTTTCCAAAAATTAAATTTGTGGTGCGAGAACAAAAACAATTTGTTTTTTTTCGACCGTCGTTTGACGGGCTTTTCAACTAGTATTCTATGATTTGTGCAAGTTTTATAGGTAAGCGTTTTTCAAAATAAAACCTCCAGCTTTTCTTCAACATCTTCGATAAGATTTTTCTATGCAGCTAAAAATATATATTTATTTATATAAAAATATTCATTCATTTCGGGGGGGGTTTGATCCCCCTCACCCCCCCCCCCCTGAATACGGCCTTGTACGTGTACGGTCATTGAATTTAATAAACGTGTTCATGAAATGTTTGACACATACTTAACAAAATTTCATTTGGATTTGGAAAATTTCGAAAAAAATAAAATTGAACTACATACATTTTTTTTCAATAAAATTACGTTATATTTAGCGTTAGTTTACCTTTAAATTTTAACAAAATTTACTATAGAAATAAAATTTTGACAAAATTTTCTATAGAAATAATATTTTGAGAGTGCAGTGGGGGAGTGAGATGGACGGCTTTTTGTTTTAGTATTGAAATGATCAGTTAGCCGTACATATTTTTAAAGGAGTTAGCAATACTAATATTACACGTATTTCGCTTAAGAAATTTAACAAAAATGAATTATATTGCTTTAATTTAAATCTATAATATGTGTTAGCTCATATACAACATATGGTTGTGGATGTTATAATAGGGATATATTTTGGATGAATGAATAGTGATTTTATTATCCGTTTGGTTTTATACCAAAAATTAAAATTGTTTCACAACATTTGAGGTTTTCCTATGAATAAAATAAAAAGATAAATAAAAGAAATACAATTTTCGTGAAAAATTTTGGTGTCTTTGTCAGAAAACGAACTTTTTACCTTTGATAAATATTTATGCTTATATGCAAAACAATTTATTGACAGTTTATCGAATGAATTTATATGGTAGGCTTGAAGTTTTCTTTAGCTTTTTTGCATATGGGGGTTAGTAAATTGAATTCTGAAATCTTGGGTACATATAAATATAAATGGGGTGCTACATATATTTGAGAGTTATGTCCATATTTGGTTAAAATAATAATATCTGCAAAATTTTAAGGATGCCATTTCTAAATACACGAGTCTTGCTATATGAAAAAGGTTAACAGTACAATGTTGATTAGGACTATAAGCTCAATTACAGGAAGATCGGTTTGCGGAAGACTTAACTGTGAACCGATTTGTGACACGATGATATTTGATCGGAACTAAAAAACTACAGAAATACATGGAAAAAAAGGCGGACATGGACTATCCAATGTAATTGGTGGTGGCGTTTATTATGCGGACATTGAGACAATATCAAAGCCGTAGGGAGAGCATTGATTGAAAGAAAAAGAATGAGTTACAAAAGTTGGAATAATAGGATTGGGTGTTTTATAAACAATGGTCACGGATGTGAATTTTTAGTAGGTTGTTAAAAGGTTTTACTTTCGTAATAGCAAAACAAATTAATTTTATAGTTCTGGGTAAAAGGGCAATTTTAAAAAATACGATTTTTTATTATTTATTTAAACAAATACAATGGGAATTTTCGCTTTTTAACATTTTTTTTATTTTTTCGCCTTTACTAATATTTTATTGAATTGAATCTAAGATATACATTAGCGAATAAGGTAATTTACTCTTTTAATATTACGCTTTTAAATCTCAAAAAATTGTTGCTCAATTTGTATAAATCTGACCCGAATGGTTTTATAATTTCCATTTTATAAAAATTTCCAAGATATACAGTTTTATAGTCATTAGGAGAGCATTGATAGGAGGAGAGAGTGAGTGTGTTGAGAGGTGTGTGGCCAGGGGAGTGAGAAAAAAGTTTATCTTAATAAAAAGGTTTTCTTTCAGTACAGGACCCATATCGAATATATATACTAATTTCCTGAATTTTAAGTTAACAAAAAATTTGAATTTGATTTCAAAATTAAAATATATTGAAATTGATTAAAAATCATCATAGAAAATCTGTGTGTATCTTTTGGAGCCTCTTTTATTTAGTAACCTTTAGTTTTTCACATTACCAAAGATTTTGTACATTGAATTTTAATTGTGTTTTATTTCAATACTATTATCGAGGCGATTTTTTTAAATTGTTTTATTTAAAGACTGTTGGTTTAAAAGTAAGAAAATTGTTTTCAAATTAGTGTATGCGAATAGTTTTTTATCATTTTTCGATAAAGGTGGGTATTAAGTTCACATTATCGCACTGTTACTTTTCTTTAATAATTAATTTTAAAGAAAAAACTTTTCACATTTATTTTTATGTTAGCCTGATATTATTGAAGGCTGGATTTTTTTTAATTTATGCTTTGGACCATTCCTTACCAAGTTATAATAAATTGTTTCAAAAAATTATTATTTCTTTCGGTTCTTAAAGATTTATTCTCAATTTTAGCGGATGTTCTCGAACTTTATATGAGTAACATAAAAAAACACTACATTTTATAAAATTTTCAAAAAAAATGTGCTGCTACATTTGTATAAATAGTGCGTCATTTATATCATACTCCGATTTAACTTTACTTGCACACACTATAGAAGAACAATGTAAAATATCAATTGCAGAATTCTGAAAAGACTGTTTTAAAAACTAACTAAAGCGAAGTGTGTAAATTGTATGATATGTGGATATAGAATTCGCTAGAGTTCCATATCATCTAGGACCTCCATTCCACCGTTAATGGCTTACATGCACTCGATTTTCGAGTGCCAGGAAGGCTAGTACTAATTAAAACTAAATTGAAGAAGAAAATAAATTCAATTTTGGTTCACTTTTTCGCTCACGATGAAAATTATAGCGTCTTGAAAAGAGCCGTACAAAAAATAAGGATGACTGTCCAGGGTTAAAAGAAAGTTAAAGAATCCTTACCAATTCACTATTAAATTACAAGCAAAGGAGTACTAAAAATTTTTAAGGGGTTATTCTGAAATTAAATATTTGATTTTTAAATTAAAAATATTACATTGGTTTCCAAAAAATTTGATTAAAGAAATACTAAAATAAGGTATTAAAAAACCTTTAATTTTGGTAATAAAAAGGTCATAAAAACGTAAATATTCTAGTTGAAAGAAAGCCAATTTTTAAAAGAAAACTTACCAATTCTCTATTATTTAAATTTGCTCGAATCCATCTGGAGTTGCTCTGAAATTAAATATTGCTTTTACAACAAAGAAAAACATAATATTAATTAACAAATAATAATATACATAAAAAAATATTCTTTTTAAAAGAAAGCCATATTAATTTCAATTTCAACATATTTTCCTAAAAATTCTTAATAACTTTTTTCTAAACTACCGATAAAATATTAATAACTTTCATTTAAAGGTAAGTACTATGTTCGGTTTTTTCACAAAAACACTAAATTAAAAGTACAAAAATATTTATGAAGACTATTATATTTTTATAAAGTCTTATCAAATAATGAATGGAAAAAATCCAATGAATTGATTGATAATCATTTTATATTTCTAAATTAATTAAGAAAAGTAACCGTGAAAAAAGATTGTTTTCAGCTTGGAAACTGAACATAGTACTCAGCTTAAAAGGTTTAATAAACAAACATCAATATATGTCTCAAAAATCCAAAATACCTGCTTAAAAGATAAAACAGCCCACGCCAACTATACAACTGAAATTTTGCAAAAACTTCATGAAATGTTATCTACCATTTTTGACGAAAATGTCTATAAATTTAATTACATGTGAACTAAAAATATTTTATTTAAAATATAATAAATTTTTTAAGGAAATTTCCATCGTATTTTGTAGGCCATGAACTAAACGATTGCTACTTAGAATTTGTAAAATTTCCTTTCGAGTAGTTAATTTTCGTTGAAGATACGAAAAATGAACTAAAATCCGAAAAGTTCTTGTAAAAATCTTCTTAAATTTACGAGACACTTTTTTTTTGTGTGAAACCTACCAGTTAAGCAAATAAATTGTAGATTGTCATTATTTGAAAAGAACTGTGTTTTAATTATCGGGTCATTAATACGCCTTGTTTAGTTGCCTTTCAACCTACGCGTTATAGATTGAAAGGGCTTTGAATGGAATGCCTTATTTCACACGTTGATGAAAATAAGGGCTTTTGAGGTTGGTTTCGTTTGATTATCGCGCAAATTTTGTGTTTTACCGAGTTCCGGGGTTTTTAAAAAAATTAAATAAAGGTGTACGTTGTGTTTCGATCAAATGCCCAGATCAGACTCGTTCTTTATTTGTTTTCATTAAATGAACTTACTTCTTAATTTTACAATTTTGCTTACTATGCTAACGTTTGACTTAAATATTATTTCTGCTTATTATTTGAATTAAATGGAAATATTATGATTTGCCCAATACCGGATACGGTATTGGGTTACTGTCTGGCTTTTGAATTTCTTTAAGCAATTCATCAATTTTATCAGGTAACTCATTTTTTATGTAGGTCTGGGGGTTTGCATATGTAACTACCCTCCCCTTTAGACCAGAATTCTCCTGAATTCTATTATTCAAGTTAATTTTAATTTTATTAAATTTTGTTTTCCACAAAATAATTATTAAGACAATTATAACTATGAGAAAAATATTACATGTGTATATGATTTTATTATGAATTTTTAGGTTTGAAATATTTTGAAAATTAATTTTATTTTCTTCATTTATTTGTTCAAATGTTAATTTTTCTGTAAAATTTTGTATATCATCGTATCGCAAACTCATAATATTTCCTTGTACATTTTCAATTAAGTTTGAATAATAATAATCATTTATTTTTATTGAACAATTATTAAATTGAATGATATAATTTCCACTTAAAATAGTATTATTTTTATTACATGTATTGTTTACAAATAAATTTACTGAATTTTTAACCATTATTGTTTTTTCATCTAAAGGTATAATTTCCAAGTCTTTATTTGTAACAAGTTTACAATTTTGTGTTATTATACAATGAGTGCTCGGTTTTAATTGTCTAAAATGTTTATTTTCTTCAAATCTCATAGTTTTATTTTTATATGTAAAAACTTCTTCTATTTGAGCATCTATTTCTTTTTGTTCTTTATTTGGTAATGGTATAATTTTTCTTATTTTTGCTTGTATAAATATTTTTGGAATTTTTATACCCAAAATTAAATAAGTATTATTAAAAGTTGCTATACCGAGTTGTAAATATTTTAATTTATTAAAATCAATATTGAATTTGGTTATTTCATTATTTGTTAAAATATTTGGGTGTATTAATCCGTACTTAGCAGAAACTACATTATCTTGTATTTGTTCTATTTTACTTTTTATCAATTGAATTTTTGTAATTTGTTGTAAATACATATGCTCTTGATATTCTTGATTTTCAAATTTATTTATTGCATTAAAACTTTTTATACCCCCCACCATAGGATGGGGGTATATTAACTTTGTCATTCCGTTTGTAACACATCGAAATATTGCTCTAAGACCCCATAAAGTATATATATTCTGGGTCGTGGTGAAATTCTGAGTCGATCTAAGCATGTCCGTCCGTCTGTCCGTCCGTCCGTCTGTCCGGCTGTCCGTCCGTCTGTGGAAATCACGCTAACTTCCGAACGAAACTAGCTATCGACTTGAAACTTGGTACAAGTAGTTGTTATTGATGTAGGTCGGATGGTATTGAAAATGGGCCATATCGGCCCACGTTTACGTATAGCCCCCATATAAACCGATCCCCAAATTTGGCTTGCGGAGCCTTCCGGAGCAGCAAAATTCATCCGATCCTGATGAAATTTGGTACGTGGTCTAAGTATACGGTCTCTAATAACCATGCAAAAATTGGTCCATATCGGTCCATAATTATATATAGCCCCCATATAAACCGATCCCCAGATTTGACCTCCGGAGCCTCTTGGAGGGGCAAAATTAATGCGATCCGGTTGAAATTTGGTACCTGATGTTAGTATACGGTCTCTAACAACCATGCAAAAATTGGTCCATATCGGTCCATAAATATATATAGCTCCCATATAAACCGATCCCCAGATTTGACCTCCGGAGCCTCTTGGAGGAGCAAACTTCATCCTACCCGATTGAAATTTGGTACGTGGTGTTAGTATATGGTCTCTAACAACCATGCTAAAACTGGTCTATATCGGTCCATAATTATATATAGCTCCCATATAAACCGATCCCCAGATTTGACCTCCGGTGCCTCTTGGAGGGGCAAAATTCATCCGATCCGTTTGAAATTGGGTACCTGATGTTACTATACGGTCTCTAACAAGCATGCAAAAATTGGTCCATATCGGTCCATAATTATATATAGCTCCCATATAATCCGATCCCCAGATTTGAACTCTGGAGCCTCTTGGATGAGCAAAATTCATCCCATCCAATTGAAATTTAGTACGTGGTGTTAGTATATGGTCTCTAACAACCATGCAAAAATTGGTCCATATCGGTCCATAATTATATATAGCTCCCATATAAACCGATCCCCAGATTTGACCTCCGGAGCCTCTTGGAGGGGCAAAATTCATCCGATCCGTTTGAAATTGGGTACCTGACATTAGCGTAGCTAGACAATTTTCCTAGGGGGGGCTATAGCCCCCCTACCTAAAAATTTATATTTCATTTATTTATATTTCAATTAATGTTTTATTTCATAAAAATTAATAAAAAAAATTAGACATCAAAATAACTCGAAAATTAATTTATAATAAAGCAAGTAAAAGTAGTTCCACACATTTCCCAGCAAAAAATGTGGAAGTTCTTCCAAAGACACAACTTTAAAAGCACTTCCAGAAGATGTACTCCCAATGATGTTCTTTATTTTAACTACTCAGGAAGTTCTTTAAATTCAATTTTTTATAACTGAGTTTTTTCATACTTTTAATGGGAAATTTTAACTTTTTTGTTTCAAATACCTTAAAAACGAAGTAAGAATTCATAATACGGTACAAATAATTTGAATTTTGTCAAAAAAAATCTAAATCCAATCTGAAAAACTTGTGAATTTGTGAAAATATTTGAGGTTTGACAAGCATTAGAATCCATTAAAAATTATAAAAATTATTTATTTGACAAAATATAACAGAATTTTTTAATTTACATTCAAAACATTGAATTCGGATCACACTTAAAGAAGTGATGCAAATTCAGTGCAACGTCTGTTGAAATTGGTGTTAAATTCATCCCTTCTTCGCCAATTTTGCACCACTTCCGGATCCAAAAATATCATTTTCATTACTTTTTTGGCAACGCTTTTTTGGCTGGGCTTGTTTATTTTTTATAAAAATGGAAAATCGTAAATAGGTTTTCAAATTCTGGGGGGGGCTAAAATTTTTCTGGGGGGTCTAAGCCCCCTCCCCAGAGGCCTTCCTACGCTTATGGCACCTGATGTTAGTATACGGTCTCTAACAAGCATGCAAAAATTGGTCCATATCGGTCCATAATTATATATAGCTCCCATATAAACCGATCCCCAGATTTGACCTCCGGAGCCTCTTGGAGGAGCAAAAGTCATCCGATGCGGTTGAAATTTGGTACATTTCGTTAGTATATGGCCTCTAACAGCCATGTAAAAATTGTCAAATTTTATTACTATAGAAAGTTTTGTCAAAATTTCATTTCTATAGAAAGTTTTGTAAAAAGTTTATTTCTATAGCAATGTTTGCCAACATTTTATTTCCATAGAAAATTTTGTCAAAATTTTATTTCTATAGAAAATTTTTTAAAAAATTTATTTCTGTAGAAAATTTTGTCAACATTTTATTTCTATAGAACATTTTGTCAACATTTTATTTCTATAGAAAATTTTGTCAACATTTTATTTCTATAGAAAATTTTGTCAAAATTTTATTGCTATAGAAAATTTTGTCAACATTTTATTTCCATAGAA
This sequence comes from Haematobia irritans, assembly GCF_050003625.1. Classification (NCBI taxonomy): domain Eukaryota; kingdom Metazoa; phylum Arthropoda; class Insecta; order Diptera; family Muscidae; genus Haematobia; species Haematobia irritans. Next base: position 92,546,402 of record NC_134398.1, read on the forward strand.
AATTTTGTCAACATTTTATTTCAATAGAAAATTTTGTCAAGTTTTTATTTCTATAGAAAATTTTGTCAAAATTTTATTTCTATAGAAAATTTTGTCAAACTGAATTATATACGTATTTAATCGGCCTTTTTTTGTTAAATATATACCCCTTATGGACTAACTTACAATTTAGAAGACAGTGTTAAAAAGTTTTACGATACCTTGCCATCGGCAAGTGTTATCGCAACCCAAGTAATTCGATTGTGGATGACAGCCTTTAGTAGAAGTTCCTACGCAATCCATGGTGGAGGGTACATAAGATTCGGCCTGGCCGAACTTACGGCCGTATATACTTGTTTCAATTTCCATTCGATAATTTTTTACAATATTTTTAATTTGTTCTATAGCTATATTAAAATGATTATTTATAGATATTTGTTTATTTACTGTGTCGTCCGTCTGTAGAAAATGTTTTTGTATAGTCTGTCTGTCGTAATCGTCCATTGTACCAAATGTCCATTTTGATAATGTTCCTATAGCATTTATTAGTCCTCTTTTTTGTCTAATTTGTCTAGGTATAAGCGTCATTAGTTTATTACGAGCTTCTAATAATTCTGATTGTAATATGTCTTTGTTACTAGCCTTCATTAATATAATATCGTCTGTCATTTCATTAATGATATTTTCTATTTCTTTAACGTCAATTATGTGTAGTACTATGTGACTGTCCAAAACTATATCCTGATTTTTCAATTCCAAGTCAATAAATCCTGTTTGGTCCACTAATTCTGTCAATGTCATTGCTGTTTCAGTCTGTCGAGTCATTATCATCATTAGTATCATTATTAATATCTGAAAATTTTAAAGGTTTTTTAATATTAATAGGATGAATATTTTGTAATTTCCCTTTTCTAAATTTTGGCTGTTCTTTATGCCTAACTGCTTTGTAATTTTTAATAAAACCTTCAGATCTGGTTTCTTCATAATCCTCTCTGTTTTTATTTAATTTGCTTATGATTTTATATTTTGTTGCCTCTATATTATTTTTTACTATTGCCGGGTCCACTTTATTGTTATGCACTTCATTTGGAGTATATTTGATTGTGGAGTGAAATCTTTCATTGTAATTTCTAATAGCTTTCTGGATTAATTGTCTGATTGGTAAACCTTTTCAGTTTTATATAAAATCCTAAATTTTTCTGCAATTGTATTATGGAATCTTTCAATGTCTCCGTTACCTGTATGGCTATTTGGTTTAGTCAAATGTAATTCAATGTTTTGAGTATCCAAAAATTCTTTTATCCTTGCAGCTTTAAATTCATTATCTGCTACTATTTTATTTGGTATTCCTAATTTAGTAAAATGATCTTCTAACTGTTCTATAATTGTGACATGATTTCTGTCATTTAACGGATAAGCTGCACCAAATTTCGAGAATTTGTCAATAATTGTTAAGAAATGGTGTCCTTTCATGACATATGTGTCTATATGTATAATTTCATTTTTCCTAGAGGGAGTTTCTGTAAAATTAAATTTTGGTTTAATAGGCCTTCTATCATATTTAGATTCTTGACAAATTTCACATTGATTAATTACGATTTGAATCAATTCCAGTAATTTTGGATAATATATTTTATTTTTTATTTGATTATACGTTTCTAATATACCTGAATGCATGCTTTCTCTTACGTGATACAACGAAATTTGTTTAACGGCTTCGACTTCTGTTTCAATGTCCTGTGCCCTCATTGTACACTTTATAAATTCAATTTGCGTATCATTTGAAAACATTGCAATAAGTTTTTCTTGGACTATGTTATAACTATGTTCCGAAATTTCCGAATAAATGCCAATTTTTCCTTTTATAATATACCTTCTGAATATGTCTCCCATTTCTTGGAAATCACATTCGGCTATAAATATTATTCTTTTTCCATGTACTGTTTTAAATTCTTCGACTTTATTATTTGTTAAAATTATTTGTGTTTTATATTTATTAACTATTTCTTCTTTAATTGGAAAATGATCATTTAAATTTTCTTCCGCTGAGTGTACTGTTTGTAAGGATTCATTGTCTTCTATGTTATTAACTGCAAGATTTAATATATCGCTATTGTCACTGTCTATTTCTTCCACATTGTTATCGTCGTTGTTTTGTATCCTGCTTAGAAAATCTGCTACCCTATTTTCTTTGCCTTTCAAATATTCTATGTCAAATTGATATTCCCCTAATTTTAGTAACCATCTTTGATGTCTAGGTGACATATCTTTTCCTTTATATTTCGAATGCAAAAATTTAATTGGCTGGTGGTCTGTTAGAATTTTGAATTTTCTTCCATAAACATAAGGTCTGAAATAATTTACACTCCATAAAATTGCCAAAAATTCTTTATCTGTTGCCGAATAATTTCTTTCGTGATTATTAAACGTTCTCGAAGCAAAACATACAGGATGTCCTTCCTGAGATAATACGGCACCTATAGCGTAATTTGATGCGTCCGTTGTGACTGTAAATTGTTTATCATAATTCGGATAACGTAAAATTGGATGCGAGCTTATTAATATTTTTAATTTTTCAAACGCTTCTATATAAGTGGGGTCTTTTAGATTAATTTTAACACCTTTTTTCAAATATTTAGTAATTGGTTGTGCTACTTTAGCATAATTTTTTACAAATTTACGATAATAACCTGTTAGTCCTAAGAAGCTTTTTATCTGTTTCTCTGTTTTTGGTAACTCTAAATTTTGAATAACTTTAATTTTGTTGGGATTTGGTTTCATTCCGTCTTTCGTTAAAATGTGTCCTAAAAATTCCGTTTCTTTCCGCATAAAATTACATTTGTCAATTTGGATTTTTAAATTTTTACTTTCTAAAACCTTGAATATATTTCTAATAGCTTTTACATGTTCTTGCAATGTGGTGTTAAAAATAAGAATATCGTCTAAATAAACTACGCATGTTTTATTTATAAAATCCCTCAAAATTTCGTTCATGAGCCGTTGAAATGTTGCGGGCGCATTCTTTAATCCAAACGGCATTCTTACGAATTCATATAAACCATGAGGTGTTACAAACGCAGTTTTTTCTCTATCTTCCTGTTTTACTAAAATTTGGTGATAACCTTTTGCTAAATCTAATGTTGTAAAATACTGAGCTCGTCCTAATTTATCCAGGATTGAATCAATATTCGGGAGAGGATATTTGTCATCGATTGTAACTTCGTTTAATTTTCTATAGTCTACTACCAATCGGAATTTCTTTTGTCCAGAATAATCTATTTTCTTCGGCACTACAATTAATGGGCTTGAGTATCTTGAATAGCTTTTTTGAATAATCCCTTGTTCTTCCATTTCTTTTATTTGTTTTCTTACTTCCATTTCATGTTGAGGCGGATATCTGTATAATTTTGAATTAATTTGTTGTTGTGTTGTTGTTTTAATTTCATGTTGAATTTCAGTAGTATTTGTTAATTGGTCACCTTCTTTATAGAGTAGATTTTTGAATTGTTTTATTAAAAGTGAGATTTCCTTGTATTCTTCCTCGTTTAGATGATCTAGCTTTAATCTTTCTAAATATGATCCCTCTAACGTATAAATTTGCTCAAAATTAAAAGGTTTATTTATAAATTGAATTTCATTGTCATTTAAAATAATTTTTCTTTCTTCAATATTTATTTTCGCGTTCAAAAATTTTAATATATCCATTCCGATGATGAAATCATAATTTCGTCCAATGAGTGGAGCTGATTTCCATCTCACTCTGGCATTGTTTGGCAAATTAAATTCTTGTGGTGCTTTTGTAATGACTTCGTATTTTATTGAATCTTCATTTGTAATTGTACTAAATATTATTGGATTTCTTAGTTTTGTTTTAGGAAAATTATTAACTTCATTATTTATTAAACTAAAGCTTGCTCCGGTATCTATAAGAGCATTATATTTTTTACCGTCAATTATCACAATTATTTTAGGCAACCACTCCGATGTGGTTTCGTAAAAAAAACGCAATTATTTATTTCCCTTCCTTCATTATTTTGAAAAGTTCTTTCCTGGCTTTGCCTGACTGAGACTAAGCGATTTTGGCCAGTCTGCGGGTCAGGGTTTCCTGCCTGTTGGAAATTACTTCTACTACTCTGAATATTATCAACTTCCATTGGTTCAACCTGACCTTGCCTGAACGCATTCTGGCGATATTGGCCAGAATTCTGCCCAGGGTTTCCTGTCATTGGTCTATGGAATTTTCCAGAATTATTGGGCCTATGATTGTATAAATTTCCTTTATAATTATTATTATCCCAATAGTTGTTATACCAATTATTATTATTATTATTTCCTTTGTAGTAATTTTGGCCATGGTTATTATTATTATATTCGCGATAATTATTTTGCCTATATTGTCCTGATTCATTGTTATACCGTTGATACTGGTTTCTGTTTCTATAATCTTCATGAAATTGATTTTTTCTATTCCCTGCAAATTCTAATCTATTTTCTTTTGTTTTAAATTTCCTATATTCTGTCCGAATACAACTGTCTTCAAATCGCCTACTTGTCATGATTTTCAATATATTATTCAAATTAACTTCATTGTAAATTTTATCCAATAATATTCCCTGCGTCATTTCCTTTATTGTGTTTACTAATATACTGTCCATATTTGATAGGTCAAGATAGTGGTCGTCCGCATAGTATACAGTCAGTTCGTCTGACTTATATTTAATGTCTTGAATTTCAATCATGAGTTCACTCACCGTATTTACTTTAAGATTTGCTACTTTTTTGTAAAGTTGATGGGGCTCTACATCTGGTCGATACCTCAGCTTCAGGGTTTCCTTGATCAGCAACCAGTTATCCGGTTCGGGGATGTTGATTATTACATTTTTTGCTGGTCCTTGAATAACTCTGTAGAATATAGTCCTGCACCCTCAAAAAAAATCGCTTCTTTAACATATGTTCCAAACATATTTTGCAGGAAGCACATATATTATTGCATACTGCCGAAACATTAATATGTTTGTTTTATGTGAACATATTATACGTTTGGAAGCATTTTGAGCCAAAAATATTATATGCTTGGAAGAATTTTTCCCAAACACGATTGTGCTCATTCCCTAACATTCTCGTAATTTTCACTTCCACGAAATTTTTTAGTTATTGGCACCTTTTTCTGTAATACAAATAATGTTGAAGAAATTATTCACTTTTATAATTTTTTTAAATTTTACCTTTCGCCTACACGGAGAATCGAACCGAGGACCATACAGTTTGTAAGCCAACACACTATCCACTGGGCTACGTAGCTGTTATAGTCACCAGTAGATAATTATCGTTTTAAGTTACATTTATATAGCATAGTTTGCAGCGCCCACGAGCCCATGCAAACATAACATTATTTAACAGAAACATACATTTGTTTGCCACGTGGAGCAGTGGTTAGCATGTCTGCCTTGCATACAAAGGGTCGTGGGTTCAATCCCTGCTCCGACCGAACAATTTTTTTTTTTTTTTTTTTTTTAGGTAAAACATTTATATTTATACTATATTAAATTTTTTTAAATGAAACTTCGAAATGTGTGTTTTTAAAGATTTATAGTCAGTAACAGTGCTTGATATAAACGAAATTGACTGATTTTTGGATAAAATATTATTTTTTATTGCAAAAATAACAACTTTAAAAAAAAAAAACTGTTTTTGTACAAAACTTTAAAATTTGGAAGGAAATCAAAAACTCTAACAAAAGAAAAACGTGGAGTCGAGTATAAACATACATACATAATTTTATAATATAAACATAAATTTATTTAGGAGTGAACATTTTTTTACTAGCATTTAACACCATCGCTCTAAAATTCCTTTTATTTTTCTTTAATAATTCATTTTAAAGAAAATAAACTTTTTAAATTGTTTTAGCTGTAAAACTCGAACTTAATGCCCGCTTTTATATTTGATGGTGTCCGTCAACTCCTCGTGGACTCCTTTTTAATAAAGAGGAACTAAAGTTTGTTTTTTACATTTTACTGTGTAATTTTTCACTATTTCCTCCTTATTTCATTTTACTGTCCCAACTCTAAAAAGAGTATAGTGCCCTTTCGTTATTTTTATGAAGATCCCTGATTTATTTTAACGAAAAATTGTGCCCATAATGCCAAAATGATAAACAAAACACATGTTCACACATGCATAAAATGCTGCTCTCAAGGCGAAAACATATGCAGTTTGTTTTTCAAATGTCTATTCTCTTGGTTCCGAATGTCTATTCTCTTTATTCAAATTAAATAATATTTAGACTTAAACATATCAAATTTTTAGCCTTATCATAAAACAGTTTTCCGAAACAACATACAAGCGGTTTCACAGAAATTGTTCTTTTTTTCATTCTCTCGCTTTGTTGTGTTGATATCTTTCGTCAACCCTCCCGGTTTCCATCTCTATTTCTTTCTCTATACTCTCTTTTTGTCGCTCTCTGAATAAAATATCACAACATATATATGTTTACTCGAAATTTGTTAATTTATATATGTTTACATTCACACATATTATTTTTATGAAACATTCATGCCCCAAACATAATATGTTCTAACATACAACATATGTGTCCCAAACATTTAGAGTTAGTTAAGGAACATTACATGTTTGCACTTAAATATATTGTGGTTTAAAATCGTGCCCGAAACACATTTTGTTTATATCGGAACATATGAAAAACATATTTTTCTAACAGTGTGACTACCTCTTTTCTAGTTTCATGGTTGGTGATTGTTGACAGCAAGTACTCTATGTTGCTAAAGAATGAATTTATGGTGATTTCTCCAACTCCGGTAAATGTGGGAAGGCTATTTATCATTTTTAGGATGCTTTCCCTTGGCCTCCATCTACGTTGTTACGAAGTTCTAGATATGCCTGTCGCATTTGCTCCAGTTGTTGATCCTTCCTGGCTAGCTCCTCCACTAGCTCTACTGGTGGTAATTGAGTCTGTCCTTCGGTCATCCTGTTTTGATCGAAAGCTCGTTGCCTTTTATTTTTTGTGAAAATTTTGTTTGTTTTCTAACAATTTAGTGTTCACTGCACAGAAAATTTGTTTTCTGTGACTTTAGTTTCTTTGGTGGTACTGCACAGAGATCTTTTTCTTCTGTGGCTTCAGTTGATATTCTTAAGTTTTCACTTCACCAATTTTATTTTCTTTTTAGCGTTCTCTTTAATTATAAATGTTCACTGCACTTCTTTTTCGAGTGGTGTTCACTTTAATTATTTAGTAGAGTTCACTGTAAAAAGCTTTCTTTCTTTATTTTCTTTTTAGTGTTCTCTTAATTATAAATGTTCACTGCACTTCTTTTTGAGTGGTGTCCACTTTAATTATTTTTTAGAGTTCACTGTAAAAAGTTATATATATATTTTTTCACAATTTATTTATTTTTTTATTAACCCGATTCGTATCACTGGATCCTTAAATACGTTTTATTAAGGATCCTACCGGCTGCGCCAATTTTGTGTTTTACCGAGTTCCGGGGTTTTTTAAAAAATTAAATAAAGGTGTACGTTGTGTTTCGATCAAATGCCCAGATTAGACTCGTTCTTTATTTGTTTTCATTAAATGAACTTACTTCTTAATTTTACAATTTTGCTTACTATGCTAACGTTTGACTTAAATATTATTTCTGCTTATTATTTGAATTAAATGGAAATATTATGGTTTGCCCAATATCGGATACGGTATTGGGTTACTGTCTGGCTTTTGAATTTCTTTAAGCAATTCATCAATTTTATCAGGTAACTCATTTTTTATGTAGGTCTGGGGGTTTGCATATGTAACTCGCACGTCGTATAGCGCGAAGCCTAAACCTTTCTTAAAGAAAAGACGTTCGTTTCTTTCCTAAGAATTTATTGGTCTTCGTGACCAATAAATTATCCAGAAACCCAAATCTAGACGAAAGTGAGTGACTGCCGTTCGTTCGCAATTGCTTTCGTTCGGATATCAGAAATAGGCTGTAACTGTTGTGTGTCCTACCAGACCTCATCACACACGTATCGCTTTCGATGTTATCCATATTCGGGGGGTTAAATAATAGAATATGTAAGTAGTTCTACATGTTGTAAACAATTCTTGAAGCTAGTGTAAAATAATCATTCCTTTATAAAATTAATTACATAAGTTCATCCACCGTGATGCAATGGTTAGCATGTCCGCCAGAGAACTGCAACCGGTAGCTTTTTATACCCTCCACCATAGGATGGGGGTATATTAACTTTGTCATTCCGTTTGTAACACATCGAAATAGTGCTCTAAGACCCCATAAAGTATATATATTCTGGGTCGTGGTGAAATTCTGAGTCGATCTAAGCAAGTCTGTCCGTCCGTCCGTCTGTTGAAATCACGATAACTTCCGAGCGAAACAAGCTATCGACTTGAAACTTGGCACAAGTAGTTGCTATTGATGTAGGTCGGATGGCATTGCAAATGGGTCATATCGGTCCACTTTTACGTATAGCCCCCATATAAACGGACCCCCAAATTTGGTTTGCTATTGCTCTAAGAGAAGCAAATTTCATCCGATCCGCCATAAATTTGGTAAATGGTGTTAGTATATGGTCTCTAACAACCATGCAAAAATTGGTCCACATCGGTCCATAATTACATATAGCCCCCATATAAACCGATCCCCCGATTTGGCTTGCGGAGCCTCTAAGAGAAGCAAATTTCATCCGATTCGGCTGAAATTTGGTACATGGTGTTAGTATATGGTATCCAACAACCATGCAGGAATTGGTTCATATCAGTCCATAATTATATATAGCCCCCATATAAACCGATCCCCAAATTTGACCTCTGGTGCCTTTTGGAGAAGCAAAATTCATCCGATCTGGTTGAAATTTGGTACGTGGTGGTAGTATTTAACAACCATGCCAAAAGTGGTCCATATCGGTCCATAATTATATATAGCCCCCCATATAAACCGATCCCGAGATTTGGTTTTGGAGCCTCTTGGAGGAGCTAATTTCATCCGGGTCAGTTCAAATTTGGTACATTGTGCTAGTATATGGCCGTTAACAACCATGCCTAACTAGGTCCATATCGGTCTATAGTTATATAAATCGATCTCCAATCACACAAAAATTGGTCCATATCAAGTTCATAATTCTATATAGCCCCGATATAAGCGACCCCCATATTTCAATTCCGGCCCTCTACGTACCGTGCAAAAGTCCATGTCGATTCGTAATTATTTATAGACTTACCTATACAAAACTTTTTGTCTAATATATACCACGTATGGAATAACTCACAATTTAGAAAACGATGTTAAGAAGTTTTAAGATAACACAACCCAAGTAATTCGATTGTGGATGACAGTCTTTCGTCTTACCCACAAAATGTCGGAGGCAGTGAGTAAGACACCTATTACCATGCGATCTTTTACATTGATACAAATACGAGAATAAAACACCACTAATATAGAACAATGTTCGTATGCAGTGTCTTGCAATCTTAAACCAATCGAAATCGTAACAACGCTCGGTAAACAAAAAACCAGTGTGGAACTTAATGCTAAGTTCCCACCGACTCGTTTTCCTCTTTCGTTTTTCCAAAACATTTCACCGTTCACACCGGGTTGAGATGTTTTAGTTTGACAGTTACCATGGAAACTAGAAATTCTCATTTATTCGAAATTCACATATATGCAACGTTTGTCCAAATAATTACCGCGAGCGCAAAGGGGAAAAAAATTTTATGTTATTTTCACATGTCCATGTTCTTAAAAGCCTTTTTTTATTCCTTTTTTTCTATGAAACTTATTTTAATATTTTGACATATATTTTGAATAGGGTATGTTATTAGGGGTATATTCCAAATTAGGTGGGTTCACATTCTAAAATTGACGTGTTTTGGAGGAAAACTTGTGTTTTGAACTTGCTTTATAGTATGGCGAAAACGACTCGTTTTGAAGTGCTTATAAAGGGAAAACATTTCAAACCCCAAAACATGTTTGGTGAGAACGCCGTATAAGTGTGATTGCACTCAACAACAACAACCAGTACCAGCAGTTGGCATTAGCTGAAGAGAATTGATAGAGTACCAAATAAGAGAATACCAAACTGCTGAGATATGGGTAACCAATTTGTGTGATTGCTTTAAGAGAATACCAAACTGCTGAGATATGGGTAACCAATTTGTGTGATTGCTTTACTACGGTGTTTTCGAGAGGCCAACACTCATACTAACAAACACCGACATTCGTCGGTTGCATTGGATATTGATGGTTGACATTTTTTTACCAATTGATGTTTTAAGATTGCAAATATTGGTGTTTACTAAATACACTGGTCGGTTGCGGTAGATCGCAGCCGTTCTCTGATGTCCGCATGTCTGCAGACACAGGGTCGTGGGTTCAAACCCAGTTTCGACCAACCACCAAAAAGTTGTTCAGCGGTCGATAATCCCGCCTCAGTAATGCTGGTGACATTTCTGTGTGTTTCAAAGCTTCTCTAAGTGGTTTCACTGCAATGTGGACCCTGCCAACATTTTTTGAATTTGGGGGCGCTTCTGAGAATCCCCACTACGTCGAAAACAGTCGTATACGATATCCAAAACTCTTCGGAAAAGCGCCGTCACTATTGAGAAGTTGTACCACGCCATGTTACTACAAAAAAGTATAGCATGAGTGCAATTATTAGGAACCCTTCTGGATACATTTAGAAGGACGCCAATGAGAGCCCCTTCAAACAATCAGACAAAGTGCATTTTAAGATAGTTGTAAAAGAATCATTGTGGTCAAGTAAAACACGATTGTTTAGATGTTTATTAATTTTATGAAACATTTATAAATTCTCATGAATATAACATTTATATGGCTATCACATCACATTTAACACATTTTTATGCATTAATAAGAGATTGATGTTGAGTTACAAGTTGTAAGTTAAATGTTGTAGCGTCTATCAGCCAGTACTTTTATTCCCAATGGAGGCAGCGTGTCTGGAAAAATATTTGAAAAACTATCACTTTATTCCATTTGGAAAGTCAAAAATTGTTCACCAATTTACTTTTCACAATTTTAAGCGTAATAACTATATTTTCAGCACTTTATTTTCTTTTTCATTGAAATAAATTATAATAAGCCAGTTGCGCTTGGTGTTTCACAAAATATAAAATGGCTCTTGTAACAATAGTGATGGCAAAATACTTTCATGCGAATAGTGATGGCAAAATACTATCACAGTTGGCGATTGTTGCAGTGTCACTTACGAGTCTGTGGTAGCGATGAGGATGAAATTGAACATTGAAATGCTGGCAGGGGATTTAGCCCTTAAGATTTTTTCTGCTAAACTAATTCTCTTAAATTTTAGTTAATCTATGGCATGGTATTTTAGTTAAATTTTACAACACCATAAGATTTTTATACCCCTACCAAGTTAAAAGTATGTTTTACTTTGGTTAACTTGATTATTTTTTGGAAACTCAATAATAAAATTTGGTTAACAGTCTCTTTAAAATGTCGACGACTAAACTATTTTTAAATAAATCTCTCCACAATACAGAGTGTTTGCGCATATGGTTGTTAAATCCACCTGTTGGAGAGGGAACGTCTTTATGGGCCAATGCAAACCCAGTAATCTATCAATGTAGCTGCTAGCAAATGAACATTGAGAGAATTGGGTGCCAAACAAAATCGAAGAAAAGAAATAAAAAATTGGAATTGTTAGGGATGGATTAAATTATGTCTGATATGTTTCTTTTGGAGTGCGATCTAACCAGTATGAAATGTAGAACGAAACAAGAAGGAGGTTATTAATTTTTTGTCGGAAGTAGCTTACTTTCAATCTGGTTTATAAGTGTAATAATGAATGCGATAATATGACAATAATTAATTATCGTTATCGTTTTAGGCTCGTTTGGGATTTTTTACGATTTCTTTGGGATTAAACTAGTCAGTGGGATTGAAATAATTCATGGGATTATGGTTTATGTCTATAAATTAATTTTGGGCATAAACATCAGCGCCCCCATTGCAGTGCATCTGCAAGAGAAACTGATATGTTGAAACCAGATTGAAAGTTTATACAATTGCAAAAAATTTAAAGAAGACTTCAAGCCTACTTTTACCATATAAATTCCTTCGATAAACTGTCAATAAATTATTTTACATATGGGCAATAAATTTAAAGATAAAAATATTATAAAAGAAATTCAAGTTTATATAAGTGAGAATCCATACAATTCATTAAGCTTAGAATATAATTTTAATATGAACTTATACTACATTATTAAACCTAAGTTAAAAGAGTTTACGCTTTTCTTTGTTTTCCTGTATTGAGTGCTAAATTCATTTAAACAAGAGTGCTACATTGGGCAATCCGGAAAAAAACTAATTGAAAAAAACTGGAATATATTTGGATAAGTTCCAAATAAGGACCATCCAAATAAAGTGTTTTGAGCGGTTGGTCGACCGGCTCGAGTAATAAAACCTTCGATACGAGAATAAATATCTATTCCGAGTACAATATGGACTGGCGAAGATTTAAAGAAATCTTTATCGGCCAAAACTATGTTGGAAAAATGTTGCTTAATGGAAGACGGAATGGACTTGTGGGGTGTATGAAAAGATATTCTATTATTGACCTTCAATACTGCATCGATAGTTATGGTGGAATCATGTGTGGAAATTAATGTAAGCGGACAAATAGTCTCATCCTCTAGTGTCAGTGTTGTGAGACCAATTTCCGAGGATATGCAACTTGATCGAGATCCTGAGTCCATGATGCATCGTATAATTTTGCTTCCGTCTTTTGTTTCAATTTTTACCAGAACAGTTTGTTGCAATGTAGCGACGTTTTGTTTTAAAATAGCAGAAAGTTTGGTATTGGAGGAATTGAAAGTGTTGGTGCTTTTAGGAGTAGAATTTGTTTTATGTGTGCCACTTGTTGAAGAATCGGATCTGGTCGAAATAGCCGATGATGTAGATGGCTGCGATCTCTTCTTACGTTCCTTTTGTTTCAAGCGCTTGTGCTCATGGAGCAGCGTGTGGTGCAATTTATGACAGTGGCGACATCCAGTGGTTGTGAAGCAAGAACTGCCTGAGTGCTCATGTGCCAGACAGTTTGGACAGTAACCGTATCGTTTCACTACATCTTGGCGCTTCACAGCATTCATGGTGAGAAATCTTTTACATTTTCGTAAGGGATGTGGTCGTCTGCAAATTCGGCAAATATACGCATGTTTCTTGGCGCCTTTGGCGGTCATAATACGGTTTAACATCGGCACGCATATTTCAGCTAAAAAATGAATGGGAAAATTGTGATTTCAAGATGGGTTTTGCCGCCACTGTTGTGTAGCGGTTTCTAATGGGAGAACAACTATTTTTGTAATTGGTCGTGTAAGTATTCCTTTTTCCGTTAAAATATCAGCAACACGAACTCTGTTGTCAGTCCCCGAATATACCTTTTCTATTCGCCCTAATCTCCAACTATTTGGTGGCAAGTTGTCTTCCTTTATTACAACCATCTGTCTTCTTTCAAATTCTCGCATGGTCGTTTCCACTTGTTGCGTTTATGGAGCTCCTTTAGGTATTCTTCTTTCCAGCGGATACAGAAATGCTGGTGAAGTACCTTGAGCCTTTGCCAACGGTTTATGATGGATAATGGAGTTTCATGGATATTTGGATCAATTGGAGTGAAAATGGGACCCCCTATCAGAAAGTGACCTTGCGTTAAAGCGAATAAGTCATTTGGATCTTGAGAAGAGGGTGAGAGAGGGCGTGAATTTAGACATGCTTTAAGTTTCCTGCCACTTTCTTAAAATGCGCCTTGAAGCTTTTAACGCCCGGAGGCGGGCCCACCACCCATGTGAGGGGCACCCGGTGGATTGAAATGCCATGTAACATTCTGATGGGCATAATTGGAGGTCATTAACTGATGAGAGGCTTGGATGAAATTCCTCGCTAGGATTCTTGACGCACCAATAAAGATGGTCCCATTATCAGAATACATATGTAACGGACACCCGTGTCGGGAAACGAACCTACTAAACGTCCCAAGAAAAGTAGAAGTTGATAAGTCGGACGTGCCTTCAAGATGGATAGCTTTTGTGCAAAAGCACACAAATACACATACGTAACCTTTAGTAATGCGACATGAACGGCCAGCGTATGACTTTATCTCAAAAGGTCCTGTGAAATCTACGCCGGTATGTGTAAATGGACGAGATATAGTGGATCATTCAGGCGGTAAAGAGGATATCAATTGGGTTTGGTACTTTCTCACACACATCTTACATTTGTTTATGGTTGTTTTGATCAAGTTCTTTACTTTAGGTACCCAATACTGGCTTTTAAATAACCTGAGGACAAGTTGGTTGCCACCATGAAGGGAAACCTCGTAAACGAATCGGACTAATAATCTCGAATATCGGCAACTATATGGGAGAATGATATGATGCCTCTCATTAAAGCTGAGAGCTGCGGATGAGACGAGCCTCCCGCATGTTCGGATTATTCCTTCGTCATCCATTCAGGCTCAACAGAGGGCTTGATTTAGCTATCATTTTCTTATCGGACAAAGCTTTATACTCATGGGGATAGTTCGCCATTTGACATACGGATTGCAATCGACCATGAACAAGTAGGACTTCAGAAGAGGATATAGTCGTCGTTTCGCGATGGAAATTCTATTTGTACTTCGGTTGTGTGTGGAAAAAGAAATGGTATATATAGGCCACAACTCGTATCGCCCTTGGAAGAGAGGAAAATCGATCTAGGATGTCGTCAAAATGGCTGAAGTACGAAAAGTTGACCTGAATGGACTTTCTTTCGACTTCATACGCTTCGCTTATTGAATTTTCAAAAGTTGGCCAGCAAGCACCAGAATCTCTAAGGAATAGGGGTCCATGCCACCACAGTGTGTTTCCTATTAATTCCTGAGTAGACAAACCACGGCTTGCTAAGTCAACTGGGTTAAACCCTGATTCCACATGATGTCACTTTTGAGGATGAACAACATCTATAATTTTGGAAACCCTGTTAGCTACGAATGTAGACCAATAACAAGGGGGTTTAGAGAGCCATGACAAAACTATTGTTGAGTCAGTCCAACACTCTACCGAGAAGTTGTCGATTTTCATTTGGGGAATTAAATGGTCAACCATTTCCGCCAGTAGAAGGGCACCACAAAGCTCTAGCCTAGGAATGGATAACGTTTTTATTGGTGCAACTTTTGTCTTGCTACACACTAAGTGTGTGTGTGTGTGTATTATATTGCCTGATTGCACACGGATATATAGAGCCGCAGCGTATGCCTTCTGTGAAGCATCGCTAATCCCATGAAACTGGACATCACAATTCTCAGTGTAATTGAACCATCTGGGAATCTCTATTGAATTAATAAAATGGTAATTGGATTGGAATGATATCCATTTTCTTAAAGTCTGTGGAGCTATTTTCTCATCCCAATTCGTACGATCTATCCAAATCTGCTGCATGAAAATTTTCGCACCGATTGTACAAGGTGCCAGCCAACCGGCAGGATCGAACAGTTTGGAAATGTGTGATAAAACCTCCCGTTTACTATATGTCAAAGGAGCAGAAAGCTTGTGAACAGAAAAATAGAAAGAATCCGACAAAGCATTCCATCGGATTCCGAGAGTTTTTGCTTTACTAGCGTCATCAAAGCTCAAAAAATTCTCACAGAGTAGGTCATCGGATGGAACATCAGAAAGAATCTCCTTTGAGTTGGATGTCCACTTTCCCATTGTAAAACCCGCGGACCCTAATGCCGAAATGAGTTGTCGTCGGGCCTCAATGGCATCTGAAATGGTATGGGCACCAGCCAGGGCATCATCCACATACATACCATTACGAAGAATATTGCTAGCCAACGGATACAATTTTTCTACATCTTCCGCCAATTGTAACATGGTTCGGATGGCCAGATACGGAGCACAATTTACTCCGAATGTAACTGTTCGGAGTTCATAGTCAAATATAGGACCCTTGGGATCTTGCCTAAAAAGAATGCTTTGCAAAAGGGTTTGGTTCGGATTTACGAGAATCTGGCGATACATTTTTGTTATATCCCCATCAGGTTAGGTTAAGTTAAAGTGGCAGCCCGATTAAGATTCAGGCTCACTTAGACTATTCAGTCCATTGTGATACCACATTAACTAAAAGTACCTATTACATATGGGCACTTCTAGTTTTAACCGCTGAACCTTCTTGATTATTTTTCTTTGTTGAACCAACCAGATTGTTCCAAAAACATTAGCAGACTGCTTAAGTTAACGTTTTCCATATCCGCCAGTAATCTGAAGCTATATGCTCCTAAAAGTTGCTTGCGCTTTACACAAAATGCAGGACACTCACAAGAGGTGTTTAATTGATTCTTTTTCCTCCGCATCATGACAGCTCATACAATAGTCATTATACTTCGCGCCAATAGTTTTTGCAAAATCGCCTATCAGGCAGCGACCCGTTATAGCAGATATCAGGAGTGATATCTGACGTCTCGAGAACATTAGCATATCTAGTGTGCGGTTTAAGTTTAAATGGGGCCATATTTGCTTGGTGTCGTTACAGCCCTTGCAATTCTCCCATCGAACATTTGCCACCATAACAGCCTTCTGACGCAGCATGAGCTTGCAGGTAGCCAGGGGCATACCAACAGATTCTAGTTCCCCTGGAATATGTAAGGTAGTCCCTAGCCTTGCCAACTCATCCGCTTCGCAGTTCCCCGGTATGTTCCTATGGCCAGGCACCCATATTAGGTGAATATTGTACTGCTCAGCCATCTCGTTGAGAGATTTGCGGCAGTCGATGGCCGTTTTCGAGTTGATGAACACAGAGTCCAAGGATTTTATTACAGGTTGACTGTCTGAGAATATATCAATGCCCACATTTTTTGGAACATTATTTCTAAGCCAATTCGCCACCTCTCTTATTGCTAATATTTCATCCTGAAAAACACCACAGTGATTAGGTAATCTTTTCGCTATTCGAAGTTCCAGATCATTAGAATATACTCCGAAACCCAATTGTCCATCCAATTTGGAGCCATCAGTGTAGAAATCGATATATTCTTTATTCCCCGGGGTCTGTGTACACCACGCCTCACTGTTGGGGATTAGAGTCTCAAACTTTTTGTCGAAAAGTGGACTCGCCAAAGTGTAATGTTATATTCTTTATTCCCCGGGGTCTGTGTACACCACGCCTCACTGTTGGGGATTAGAGTCTCAAACTTTTTGTCGAAAAGTGGACTCGCCAAAGTGTAATCCACTACGTTAGGCACATCTGGCATTATTTTGAGGACAGAACTGTGACCGTAAACTTTTTCCGACCACAGCGATAGCTCGCGCAACCGCACAGCTGTTGTTGCAGCTGACTGTTTGGCCAAAATGTCTAAAGGCAATAGATGCAGCATGACATTAAGGGAATTTGTTCCTGTCTTGCTGAATGCGCCTGAAATACACAAACACGCCATACGCTGAACTTTATCTAAACAAGTCGGTTTCTGAAGTGCCGCCCACCAGACTACAACACCATATAGCATTATAGGTCTAACCACTGCCGTGTATAGCCAATGCACAATTTTTGGTTTTAGTCCCCACTTTTTTCCTATTGCCTTTTTGCACGAGTACTAAGCTACAGTTGCCTTTCGCGCCCTTTCTTCAATATTAAGCTTAAAGTTCAGCTTCTTGTCCAAAATAACGCCAAGGTATTTTGCACAATCACCAAAGGGAATTTCAATACCCCCTAAGGAAATGGGCCTAACCGTGGGAGTTTTGCGATCTTTGCAGTACATGACTAATTCTGTCTTTGCAGGATTTAGATCATTTTCTTTCGCCCATTTCTCAGTCATCCGGAGGGCCCTCTGAATAATATCTCTGATTGTGGATGGGAATTTTCCTCTGACTGCCAGAGCCACATCATCTGCGTATGCCACCACTTTTATCCTTTATTTTTCTAGAGTAACCAGAAGGCTATTTATAGCAACATTCCAAAGAAGAGGTGATAGAACTCCTCCTTGGGGAGTGCCTCTGTTCACATACCTTTGTATGTTTGCTTGTCCTAGTGTGGCTGAAATACGTCTCTTCATTAGCAGTTCGTCTAACAGCCTGAGTATACATGGATGGACATTATTGAACGCCCCTTCGATGTCTAGAAACGCCACGATTGTGTATTCTTTGACAGATAGTGAGCTTTCAACAAAGCTGACTAGTTCATGTAATGCGGTCTCAGTAGACCTGCCCTTCGAGTATGCATGCTGTCGTTTCGAGAACAAACTTGAGTCGATGCTAGTTCTAAGATAAATATCTATCATCGTCTCCAGAGTCTTAAGTAGGAATGAGGATAAGCTGATTGGTCAGAAATCCTTCGCCCTCGAGTGAGAGGCTTTTCAGCTTTAAGGTGGGTACTATGTTTGTTGGCACGAAAAAAACTTCACTTAACCATTCTTTCGCGTTGAAAAATGAGAGTGTTGACAATACATTTCGAACGAAGAAAACAGCTATTTTGGAGCTATTCCGCGTTTATTTCTCCGCAATTTAATTGACAACATCGCCAAATGTCATACTATTTTTACTTATACATACGCAGCAGCTGATTGTTTACATACACGCATTCATGATAATTGTTTTGAAAAGTGTTTTTCTACCAGTTTTTGGATTGTTTTGCAAAAAAATCTCATACAGCACTGGACACTAATAATTGTTAAGAATAAAGCTCCAGCCGCTCTACTCCTGGTGCCTTACCACATTCTGCAACAGCTTTTACAACATGTGGTACATTGTATTCTTCAGCTTTTCCAAATGGATACCGTCAATTTGTAACGCACATCAAAAAAACATATAATTCCGGTGTTATGCTAACTTTTACATCATGCGCAGCAATGGACTCATTCATAATCAAACTTAATTCGTTGGTGTCCACAATATCTACACAATCGCATTGCAATACCATGCTGTTGCCGCCTCACTAGCAATTTCAAATCCAGTGGTCACCACCACGGTTCCCACAAAGGATAATAACGCCATTTCATTTGCCAATGTTGTTACATCGGGGGGAACAACCAACTTAAGCCCATAACTCAAGTTCAAGGGTAGTTCCTAAGCCAAAGTCACTGTTCCCGACTTATATTTCGTCACAAAGGGATGTTAGTGTTCTATACCAGACTCTTCGTTGACTGAAATTAATACATTGAGAAGCAATTGGCTGGTTTACTGAAGGATGTTATACTCTCCCAATGTATAAGTTCCAATAACTATTTCAGTCACGTTATGAAATTCAACCAGTGTTTTGAATTGATAAAATGCAAGAATGCCGCTAACTGAAATTTAAAAGCCACAACGAAGTTAAATCGTTTCATTCCAGCCTATCGCAATCATTTTGGACAAATGATGAATACAAGAAAATTATTTTGCTATTTAAATAAAAATTATTTAATTATTTGCTATAAACATTTATTTTGGATATAACTTTGTTCAGAAAAATTTACTAATTTTATATTAAAAAGTATAAAACGTATAAGACCACCCAATTACTTATACCCCGGTATATAAAAATAAAACAAGTTCGATTATAATTTTATTATGATTTTTTATTAATTTGTACATTTATACACTAATTAAAGACCCTAGAACACAATGTTTTCTTTTCTGGATTATCAGCTTTCTTTCATTAATATTGTTATATTTAAAAATTTTTAATTATCATTTCTCATATTTAGCTTTCATGTTGTTTCCATTAAAAATTAAAATTGCATTAACATTTCTTTTGTTCAGTTCTCATTCATTTACGCCTCTTACACACTAAAAACGAGCTCGCTTAACAAATAGAAAAGGAAGCAATTACGAGGAGAGGTAAAATAATAAAAAAAATACAATTCATTTCTTTGTAAAAAATGGGTGTTGAATGTAGAAGCACTGGGTTTACAGAGATAAGACGAAATCGTTTTTAAGCATATTTTAAAAAAGAAATCTTCATCGATTACATCTGCAGTATTATGACAATTAGCTTCTTCTACTTCTTCGTGTTCTGTGCAAACATTATGTTGCATAACATTAGTCAATTCTAAATTAGCAGGGGATGATGATAAATGGTGGCCTGGTTGTATCTCTACAATATGACGCTGATGGAATGCTATTGTTGCTGATGGCTGAAGCGATGATGGTACTGTTGTAATAGGCGGAGTTTCCAACGGGCACCGGTCGCCGATTGGAAACTCCTAGAAGACATTCCTTAGGGGTAAAATTTCACCCGGCCACTTCTTCGCCAGCAAAATCCAATTTAACAACATCACCTGGTAAACATTTCTCCACATCAACTTCATTCTCTACCGTATTTATACGGTTCAATGTCATTGTAATATCTGGACCAGACTTAAGTCCCACGGTAGCTCCTGCTAAAGCCATTGTAGCGGTGGGAACAACAACATTCGATCCAGCTGCTGGTGATACTATTGTGGATGATTGTGAAACCACCATTGCATTAGTATTGCATTTGTATTACTAACGGCAGCAACAGTCGATATTGCATTTGAAGAATTAGTAATAGTGGCTAATGTTGGAGTAGTATTTGCTGCCACCCCAATGGGACCACTCACTACTTGGGCGGCCGTTGTATTTGGTTGTTGCAATACAATATTTGCGGTCACAGCCACTGTGGTCGTGGCAGGTGTTGAGGGTGCTATGTTGGAGTTGTTCACTGTAGCTGATGTAGTGGATGCAATTGTGGGTGTCAGGGATGTGAGGGCAGATGCTACTGTGGCAGAAACGGCTACAGAACCAGATGCTGTTATATATGTTATATACATATAGCACTCCGTTAGTTTTATTTCGTCAATCTCATTGCATTTTTAAATAACAACGCGAACCACTTTTGTATTCTAATTTAACACAAATCATTTGAATAAATCAATTATTTCTTAATTCACATTACAAATGGCGCCATGTTTTGAAACTAACTAATCTCAACATATGGAAGGATTTAAAGCCGACCTAATTAGGGACTATGCACTTTATGTCAGTTTTTCAACTCGAAAAAAAACAAAGTACCACAAATGAAAAAATATTTCGGTAGTTTTTCGCATTTTTGGTTTTGTATGGGATTTCGCTTCGGAAACCGAACATAGTACCTACCTTTAGGTATGAAAACGACTTTTGTTTCCCTCCACTTTCCCGGGATATATGATAAGTTGATACATTCTTTATATATCGCCGACAACCAGGGGATAATTTTGTCAGTTACTGCTTGTAACTCCGCCGGAGTAATTCCATCAGGTCCGGGGGATTTTACTGGTCCAAAGCTATTTAGTGCCCATCTTATTCTAGTTTCCGATACAATTTCCTCGACGGGAAAGACCGCTGAGCAACTGTGGCACCGCCAGTACATGGTTCAACCGTCTGATTTCCAGGAAAATGTGTGTCCAATAGTACCTCCAGGGTCTCCTCACTGGACGTTGTCCAATTGCCCTCCGATGTTTTAATGAAACCTGGAGCGGAGTTGGTGGATGCTAGAACCTTCCGTAGTCTGGAAGCCTCGGACGTATTCTCAATGCTGCTGCAGTAATCATTCCAAGAGTTATGCTGAGCCCTTCTCAGTTCTCGCTTGTATCCTCTCAGATTCTTCTTGTAAGCGTCCCAGCCCTCACGGGCTCTGGTGGACTTTGCCTTGTTAAAGAGCTTCCAGGATTTCCTCATATTACTTAATTCCGTAGACCACCATGGTGGTCGATGTTTCCCCCTTGGCTTTCCTCTAGGGCATGCAGCTTTCAGTGAGATGTTGAAGACTGCGTGTTCGATATCTTTCACATTTCTCATATTTGTCTCTGTTATTTCCGGTATCATCATATTGAACGATTCCCTATACCTATTCTAGTCAGCTTTCCTAACATTTGGCGGAAATATGATCTTGGTGATATGAACATCAAATTTGAAACTGATGTAGCGATGATCTGAGAAGCTGTGTTCACTTAAAACCTGCCACTCAGATATCATTTCATTCAGTTCTTGCAAGGCCAAGGTGATGTCCAAAACCTCTTGCCTGTTTTTAGTGACAAAGGTTGGGGCATCTCCCTTGTTGCAAACTACCAGATTAGTACGCAAAATAAACTCTATTAGCGACTCTCCCCTTGCATTAGTATAACTACTTCCCCATATACTATGATGCGCATTCGCATCGCATCCCATAATGAGTTTCGTCTTTGTTTTCAGTGACTCCTCCACTAAGGTCTTAACGGCATATGGAGGCATCTCCCTGTCATGTCCCATGTAGACCGAAGATACCCAATATTTGCATTTGGCTATTTCTAAACTGGCAACGACAGTGTCTGTATAGCACATTGAAGGAAGCAGAAACAAGTTGAGCTCGTTTTTAGCAATTATACAGGCTCGAGTTACATCATTACCAGTATACTGCAATAGTTTGAACCCCGGAGTACTTAATTCACATATTTTGTTTCTATAAACATATGGTTCTTGAATAAGAACTATATCTATGTCCCCTTTCATCAGGATTATTTTAAAGGCAGCACATGCAGCCTTACAATGGTGAAGATTTATCTGGAGGATCCGTAGGACCATCGAAATTTTCAACAACCATCACATCAGCCGCTTCAATCGAGTCATCAAGAATGTCCTCTTCAGAGATCTCGGTGACTCTCGCAATAACCATAGGTTCAACTTTGGTGAGTTCTGAGGCAATAGAAACCTCCTCTCGCATGCGGTGTCTATCCATGTCTTCAACTTTGGTATCTCCCTCGACTTCGCAAGAGGATCCGCTTACTTCTGATTCAGACAGAGGATTGTCCATTTCTGAATCCTTTAGCTGATCGTTTTTATATACCTTCATTTGGATATAATGAAAGCCATAATATACACGGCCCTGGGAGCCCATTTTAAGGAATCGCTTTGTTTAGCCGACAGCGTGCTTGGGTCGACTGATCCTAACTTCTTTAGGATAAACAAAGTATTTCTGCGTTCCTTGATTCTCTTTCGTGAGGGATTACCTCCTTTTGATGTCGTTACCTTAGAAAAAGTTCGACTTGTCATAGTGTCGCCACCTGTCGACCCGTCTACAGGTCGACTAATTGGGCCTAACTCTTGTTCATTGCCCAGATTTATAACTCCAGTCGATACCCGTCCACTGGGCCCTGAAGTTAGCAACCCAGTGGATGACTTGGAATTTCGCTGCATGGTGGCTTAATATCCCACCACACGTGAAATTCTTAGTAGGTACCTATTACGATGAGTTTATCCGCTATTGAAAAACACGTCCGTTCCGTTCGACGGTTGAATAGACAATATCCCCATTGAAAACGAATCTGTAAAATCGCCAATTCAGAATTAAAACAATTAGTTCATTTTGTAGAACTGGTCCAGTGTGCAATATGTCATTAAGACTGACACCATTGGATGTTTTTGCCGAAGCATTAAATACGACACGATCTTTGGTCGTCGTGCTTTCAGGTCGAATAACCGCGTGATGCGGGAGATAGTAATGATGGGGAATAAGGCGACCGGACATATCCCCCAACGGACATTTCGCCCAAAATGGTCACATCGCCCAATTTTAGTTTGGGCTTTATGTCCTCCCTCATCGCGGTCATATGTCCTAAAAATAGGCGGTCAAAACGCCCAATATTTTATGGGGAAAATAATGTCGGAATACAAATCAAAAACTGTCCTAAATGAAGTAGTTTTGATCCCCAATTTTGGTCAGATCTCGTGGTCTATAAGAAAATTAAGGAAAAAGTGGTGCAAAACGCTCCACAAAGCCCCCAAGAACTCATATCACTATTTGCAAAATCAGAACATATGAGTCAATTCTAAATATGCGAAAGTGTGCCGGAAAAGACATTTTAGCAAACCACTATTATGGAAGCCGATTTGGCATACAGTCTCTTTGTGTTCCACCCCAGTAACTGAAATAATGAATAATATGGATGATGGAGATGCTATTGTTTTATTGATGTCCCTTTTTCGGTCGTTCCATTTTATCTTATGGGTACAAGAAATTACTAATGTTGGTGTGATGGCTCAAATAAACTCGGCTAAACGTGAAAATGAATGGCTACAAAACTTTAGTAGGAATAGAAATATCACTCAGTTCTAGTCAAAGGTTTCCTCCAGAAGAGTAAAGAAAACAGGTGTTGTTCGTTTTAAGGATGAATTCAAAGTGACCTTTTATTTGGTAGTGAACTTAACAGCTAACATAGGATTTATTGTAGTTGCAATTTTAACGAATGCAAGACAACGCCACCTGCATTTCAACTTTATGTAATAATCAGTCTTATAGATACGTTTTATAAGTAAAGTAATTTACATTATAGACGTAAACATTCCGGGCCCCTTGATGGGTACCATCGAAATATTTTATTTTAAGATTTCAAGTTTCGGTTCAAACAATTCAGAATATTCATAAAGATCATAAAATTAGTTTAATACTTTAATTGAGGAGAAAAAAAAGTTTTTTAGTTCTCTGATTACTTTTACAAGTTCAATGGCTCACATTTACATAGGACACGTTCCTGAAACCAGCCATCCGAATATCGAATTTTGGGCCATTGGTACGCCGTCGTGGTTTGGCATCACTCCGCCTAGGATGAGTTTAGGGTACACGTTGGCTCCGAAAACTAGTGATATTTGTGAACTTTCGTAAAAGTGGGGATCTGCAAGAATCAAATTTAAAAATCGTTCTTTGAAAGTCGATGGTAGTGAATGGGATGGCGTCTTCATGGATATCCGGTTATCGATTCGAAAGCACGATGTAAATCTGGCTTGTGGATCGGACATTGACCGAATGGTTAGATGGCACATAGCAATGTCCTCGATACGACTAGTCGGAACACCAAGTTTTTCAACAATTTTTTTTGATATGCGGCTCGTTGCTGATCCTGTATCGATAAGAGCTCTAATCGGATAGAGACGTCCTTCATGAGCTATCTTAACGAGGGCGGTAGGAAGAACAGTGACTATTTGAGGTGGTAATATTCTTGTTACGGCTGGAACCATAGATTTCTGTCGAAGTGATCCGATTGCTGAGTTTCCGTGTAATAACGTATGATGTGGTCGTCTGCAGATATGGCATCCAGTATTGGAAAAACAACTTGAACCAGAATGTTCATGTGCTAAGCAATTTGCACAATAATTATGTTTGGCAACGATTTGCTTTCGTTGGTGAGAACCCATAGAGAGAAATTTTTTGCAATTTCGCAACGGATGAAATGCTTTACAGATTCGGCATTGAAACCGTCGAGAAGGTCTTTTCAAGGTTCCTTTCTCCACAATTCTAGGCATTCTGAAAATAAAAAGGCTAAAAATAAAGAACTACTACAAAAATAAAGAAATTTTTTGGTAGAAGAAATTCATATTAAGGGAAGAAATAAGCTATTTTGTTGGAAGGACTAGCTTTACGATTGGGCGCGTAAGTACGCCTTTGGCTGTATAAATGTCAGCCACTCTAACACGATTATCCTTTCCTGGATATAATTTCGTAACCCGGCCAATTCGCCATTCGTTAGGAGGAAGGTTTTCTTCGCGAACCACCACAATGGAGTCAAGTTCGATGTTGGTTTGTGGAGTTTTCCATTTATTCCTTTTATGGAGTTCTTTTAAATATTCCATTTTCCATCGTTGGCAAAAGTGTTGTTGAAGAACTTTAACACGCTGCCATCGATTTACGACCGATTCAGGATGGGTATCATAGCAAGGTTCTGGGGGGGCTAATATAGGACCACCAGTTAGGAAATGACCCGGTGTAAGCGGGTTTAAATCACGCGGATCTTCCGAAGCAATCGAAATTGGCCTGGAATTCATACAAGCCTCAATTTTGGCCAAAAGAGTGCAGAACTCCTCAAAAGTAAACGTAAAATTACCGGAAACTTTTTTGAAATGGTTTTTAAAACTTTTTACTCCGGCTTCCCATAAGCCGCCCATATGGGGTGCGCCTGGAGGAATGAAATGCCAGGAGAGTTGTTGATGGACAAAGTGGGATACAAAATTGGATTTTGTGGCTTCAACAAAATTTTTGCGATTTCTCTTGAAGCACCCGTGAAATTGGTTCCGTTGTCAGAATACACATTTTGGGGGCAACCTCGTCTTGAAATAAATCGATGAAAGGCTGCCAAAAATGCAGCCTTTTGAAATTTTTGAACCACGTCCTGAAAAACTTTTAATATTGAATGGGCCTGCAAAATCAATGCCAGTGTTATAAAACGGACGTTTCAGAGTGGTTCTAGCTGGAGGAAGGGCAGCCATAAGTTGATTTTGGAGTTTCTTTTTATAGAGAACACACACTTTGCATTGATGGATAATGGATTTAATTAAATTTTTTAATTTGGGTATCCAAAATTGCAATCTAACAAGGTTAAGCACTTGCTGATTACCACCATGAAGACACAGAAGATGTGTAAATTTCACTATAAGCCGACTGAGATGACCATTGTAGGGCAGAATAATAGGATAGCGTTCGTCATAACTTAGCGATGGTGAATATGCAAGTCGTCCAAATGCACGAATAATCCCATTTTCATCTCCTGCGTCAATAAAATCAACTTATTTTTCGTGCTTTTTATTTCATCTACGGTTAAATCAGTCGAATAGTTAGCGCAAGAATTGCGATATTTTGGATGGACTCGATGTATGAAGCGAAACATATAGGATATAACTCGGAGAGCCCGAGGAAACGACGAAAATCGTTCAATGATATCCGTTTGATTAGAGTCGGTGGCAACATGTACTTTTATAGCTTTTAGTTCTAAATTTGTATCGGTGTGAATCTCTTGGCACAAAGGCCAACAATTTGGTGGTTGTGCTAACCAGTAAGGCCCGTGCCACCAAAGAGGGTTATCTACTAATTCGTTAGGATAAACACCACGACTAGCTAAATCTGCGGGATTGGACTGGGTATCTACATGGAACCAGTTGTCAATTCCAACTTTGTTGCTTATAAGAGATACCCTATTTGCAACAAATGTTTTCCAGTGACATGCTGGTTTCCTAAGCCACGATAGGACTATCGTAGAGTCGGTCCATTTGAAAACTTCATATTTGGGGATTTTCATTGAAGGTATGACAGACTGAACAATGTCGGCTAGTAAGGTAGCACCACAAAGTTCTAGTCTTGGAATCGAAAGTGATTTTACGGGGGAAACTCTCGATTTTGAAGTTAACAAGTTAACACAAACGGAATTATCTTCGAATTGGATGCGAGTATAAATGGCAGCCACGTAGGCGTTTTCCGATGCATCACAAAATGCATGAAATTGAATATTACATTTTGGAGAATAGGAGACCCATCGGGGGATTTGAATAGATTTGGTGGATGAGAAATTTTCTAAAAATTTAACCCACCCATTAAAGCATTTAGGGGTGATATCATCATCCCAATCAACATTTGAAAGCCATACATCTCGCATTAAGATCTTGGCAAGTATAACAATTGGAGCTAACCACCCGGCTGGATCAAATATTTTGGATATCTCCGAAAGAACTTGCCGCTTTGTATATTTTTGGTTTGGAGGTGAAGCCTGTATATCGAAAAGGAAGCAATCTGACATCGCATTCCATATTACACCTAATGTTTTCGTTTGACTAGAATCATCAAAAATAAGAAAATCCTGTTTCAAAACATGTTCCTTTGGCAAGGATTTTAAAAACTCTGTGGAATTCGAAGTCCATTTTCTTAACGGAAAACATGCTGAGTTAAGAGCGGAAATTAATTGATTCTTGGCCTCAAAGGTAGATTCGAAATCATGACATCCGCTTAAAACGTCATCGACGTACATGTCGTCTCTAATAATTTTGCTAGCGATAGGATATGAAATACAACAATCCTCCGCCAACTGCAACAGCGACCTAATTGCTAGATATGGTGCTGCATTCACGCCAAAGGTTACAGTCTGAAGTTCGAAATCTTGAATTTCGTCCTTGGAATCGAATCGGAAGAGAATTCTTTGGAAACGGGTTTCACTTGGATTAACTCTTATTTGCCGATACATTTTCTCAATATCGGCACTGAAAACGAAGCGATAAAAACGCCATCGTAAAAGGAGGAGAGTCAAATCTGTTTGGAGAGTGGGGCCTGGATATAGGATATCGTTCAATGAAGTACCTGAAGAACTAGGACAAGACGCATTGAAAACGACTCTTACCTTTGTTGTAGTTCGGTCAGGTTTAATGACCGCGTGATGTGGAAGATAGTAATGTTCAAGATATTTATTTTTGCCATGCGTGGGTACTTTTACCATATGGCCCAGTTCTAAATATTCTTGAATGACTGAATCATATTGCTTTTTCAGATCCACGTTTTTAAGCAGACGAGTTTCGTTTCTTAGAAACTGAGCACTTGCAATAGATCTTGATTGACCTAGTCGAGAAGAATCATTGGATGAAGATGGTTTAAACGGAAGGGATACAACAAATCTACCGTTTTTGTCACGGATAGTAGTATCTAAGAATAGTTTTTCGCAGAAAGAGTCGGAATCAGAGAGGTGAGGCTTTTGCGAAACTTCCTCCACCTCCCAAAAACGCTTTAGCTGTTTTTCTAAATTGGATTCTGTCAAATAAGACACCACAGTAGAAAAGGACGATATTTTGGGGTTTTGTTGGATAGGACCTGTAATTATCCATCCAAATACGGTCTCTTGTGCAACTAAGGATCCACATATATTCCGTTGGACATTTTCCAACATGATGTTGTTAAACAAATCCACACCTATTAACAAATCAATTCGATTGCTTTCGTAAAACTGTGGGTCAGCGAGTTGCATGTTTGGAAAGTCTACCAAAATAGAAGGATTTACAGAGGTTGTTGGAAGGTCACCTGAGAGGCGCGGTACAACCAGAGCTGTAATGCTAACTTCTAAGTTCGAGTCGAATCGGGGACTTATGGAAAAGGTGGCTAATTTGCTGGCCTTGGCTGTTGTGACACCGTTTAGGCCTGCAATTTCCGCTTCAATAGCCTGGAATGGTAGCTTAAGTATGTTAAAAATACGCTCCGAAATAAAAGAGCCTTGAGAGCCGGAGTCAATTAAAGCCCTTACGAAATATTTTAAGCCAAGATGTGTGACTTGAACGACCGCTGTACCAAGAAGTACATTATGGGAATGTGCGGCAAAACACGTTTGAATACTGTTCCTAGAAGTCGAAGGCCGGAACGAAAGTGGTTCCGAATTTGAATGTGGGGATGAAGCTTGGGGTGATGTGGACTGTATGGATTGGGCAATGGAATTGTGGACTTGTAGCTGACTACTTGGAATAGCAGATATTTCTTGTGATTGTTGGATATCACGATGCAATAGTGTATGGTGTCTTTTACCACAAGGAAAACAACTATAGGGGCTTTTGCATTCCTTAAGGTTGTGTGCCTTAGCGAAACAGTTGGTGCATAAATTCAGTTTTTTAATATATGAGGCTCTATCGAAGGCAGTCATATTTAGAAATTTTGGACATTTACGTATAGTGTGAGATACATTTGCACATAAACTGCAAGATGGAGTGGATGAAGAAGGAGAAATTTTAGCATGATTGCTATTAACTTTTTTGTTCAAGGGAAGATTCGATTTTTTAGAGTTCGAATGTAATTTATCAGAACTAGACGGCGCATTGATTTCGGAAATTGTTTCCAATGTCTGGTACCGACTCGACAGAAAACAATCTAAATCTTCCCATTTGGACAAATCTTTTTTGTTTTTAATGGATTGCTCCCACAATGATAGAGTGGCGCGAGGAAGTTTTGTTGAGCACACATACACAAAAATTGCATCCCAACTAGAGACATCAATGTCATACATTCTTAGCGATGAAATACATGAGTTTATATCCCTCTGAAGGCATTTAATATCCTCACTTGATTCTGCCGAAACCGTGTTTAGATTGAAAAGTAATCGGAGTTGAGAATGGACAAGCATTCTCTTGTTCTCAAATCTATCTTTGAGATTAGACCAAGCGATGTCAAACCCACTGTTTGTTAACGGACATTTTTTAACAATGTCATAGGCTTCTCCTTCTGTCTTTTTTCTCAAATGGAAAAGTTTCTGAACTTTTGAAAGACTTGAATTTCTAATATATATGGCGGAGAACATGTCTCGGAATGAAGGCCAAGACTGATAATCCCCTCGAAATGATTCAGTGTCACAGGCTGGTAAATGGAAATTTGAAGGAGAAGGTTACGATACAGTGGGATTTGTTTGGGAACGCATGTGGATATCGGAGCTAAGTTTCGATACAATTCGAACATATATCTCGTAGGAGCTATGGAGTCGGGCATTTATACTATCTAAGTCCGGATTTCCATCATCTGAGTCTGAATCAGCTTCATTATCCTCAGCTGATTTATCCTCTTTAGATTGGCCACGATCCCTCTCCTCACTATCAAGTTGATGAATGCATTTATCATAGAGACCCTTAATTGTAGACCATATGGATTTAAGCTCTTCACGATGGACTTCTAAGGAAAAAATGGTTGAATCAGAAATAACTGCGTCAGTTAATTCCTGTTCAAACATAACCAATTTATTATTGGCGCGTATAAATCTGTCTGTATAATATGAAAGAG
Organism: Haematobia irritans; assembly: GCF_050003625.1. NCBI lineage: Eukaryota > Metazoa > Arthropoda > Insecta > Diptera > Muscidae > Haematobia > Haematobia irritans. The sequence goes on from NC_134398.1 coordinate 92,576,917, forward strand.
CTTGAATTGATTGTGTAGAAATAAAAACAGAAATTTTAAATGGACTAAAATTTAATATTTCAAAAATGAAAATATTTTAAAAGTGAAAAAGCCAATAATTGAAACTTTTATTGTTAAACAAAATAGAAATGACCAGAATTTTTGGATTTAAACAGATTTTTTTAAACGATCAGTTAGATGTCCCGAATAGAAGCATTATAAGTTGCAAAAAACTTGAAAATTGAGCAGTTCGTGGAAATGTTGTTGTAGAACTTATTTACGACAATTTTGAAAGATAATTGGCAGATCAAAATTTCATAAACACAATTTAAACACAAACCTCGTTTTTTTTTTTTTTTTTTTTTTTTTTTTTTTTTTTTTTTTTTAGTAAGATTTTTTCTTTTCAATAAAGAAGTTAAATTTTAAAAAAGAAATTATCTCAAGAACGATGTAAATAAGTTTTTCCAGTTTTCAGAGAAAATAATAAGTATGGAAAATACGTAAATTTATAGTGAAACGTGTGGGAATGTTCAAGTAAATATAATCGAATTTCTTCCTATTGTGACATTCGGCAAAAGTGCACTAATGTTTTTTCTTAGGGTACAATATCTACAACATTACTCGATGTGTTGGTAAAATCTGGTCACCTTAGTTGAAGAAAGCCTCTCACTGACTAATGCTTTCCCGAATGGATTTATGGGTAAACAAAATCTAAACACCGGCCACAAAGTAAAGTTTTTTCACCATGAACTTTTCCCAAATGGATTTTTGGGTTTAAAAATAAAATAAAAAGAATTATGAATCAGGTATGACTTATAACAAGTTGATGTCACGATAAATCCCAATCGAAGGTTTTGGTTTATATTTCTTTGTATTATTTAAATTTTCAATTCTTATAAATATGTTTCTCCTTCTTTTCGATCATCACTTTCTTCCCTTTTGGTTCTCGCATGCAAAACAAATTTATCGATCCGAGGGTTATCGACGGGAACTCCGGAATGAAACAACTGACCAGTTTAATATAATGAGTGTAACTGGAAGAGAGAGTGATGAGTCGTATACTAAATGAGTAACCCACTCTCTGCCTCTCCTAATAATCTGTCATACAAGAGAGATATTGATAATCGCAATAAGGGGAAAACGATAAGACAGGAGTAAAATGAATAATATAAAAAGAGTGGGAGCATGAATATGTAAATATTTTTTTTGGAGGGAAAAGTAAAAAAAAAAGAAAAATAGGTGCATGTATGTACGTACCATTCAACTTATCTTCGTGGAATAACGGTTAAAGGTTAAAATGGAGACTTTGATTATCTCGTTTTCTCTTTAACTAACTCACACACTTTGTAATATATATATAAATAGTTTGTATATATATTTTCTTTCTGGATATGGTTAAACACGTGTACATATATACATATGATTATGAAATCAAATTTTAGGTTATGCTTGATTTTACTTTTTCTTTCAAGATTGTGATTTTAGCATGAATTTCTTATGTAATATTTTTGCGTGTATAAGAATTTACATTTGCCTTTTTGCATGGAATTTTTTGGATTTTGTTCTTTTTTTTTGTAACCATATGTTAAAATAAATAACAAACAAATTACGAGAATTCACTTGATGTTTTTGCAAACGCTAAGAGTATTTTTTTGTTGAGAAATTATGTTGGATTTTATGAGAATTATTGTTTGGAAATATATATTGAAATTAGGATTTTTAAAGAAATTTTAGGAACTTTTTCTTTTTTTTTTTTGTTTTTTTTTTACGAAATTTTTATAATAAAGGGTGATTCTTTTGAGGTTAGGATTTTCATGCATTAGTATTTGACAGATCACGTGGGATTTCAGACATGGTGTCAAAGAGAAAGATGCTCAGTATGCTTTGACATTTCATCATGAATAGACTTACTAACGAGCAACGCTTGCAAATCATTGAATTTTATTACCAAAATCAGTGTTCGGTTCGAAATGTGTTTATCGACCAATTTTGTTCAGCGATGAGGCTCATTTCTGGTTGAATGGCTACGTAAATAAGCAAAATTGCCGCATTTGGAGTGAAGAGCAACCAGAAGCCGTTCAAGAACTGCCCATGCATCCCGAAAAATGCACTGTTTGGTGAGGTTTGTACGCTGGTGGAATCATTGGACCGTATTTTTTCAAAGATGCTGTTGGACGCAACGTTACGGTGAATGGCGATCGCTATCGTTCGATGCTAACAAACTTTTTGTTGCCAAAAATGGAAGAACTGAACTTGGTTGACATGTGGTTTCAACAAGATGGCGCTACATGCCACACAGCTCGCGATTCTATGGCCATTTTGAGGGAAAACTTCGGAGAACAATTCATCTCAAGAAATGGACCGGTAAGTTGGCCACCAAGATCATGCGATTTGACGCCTTTAGACTATTTTTTGTGGGGCTACGTCAAGTCTAAAGTCTACAGAAATAAGCCAGCAACTATTCCAGCTTTGGAAGACAACATTTCCGAAGAAATTCGGGCTATTCCGGCCGAAATGCTCGAAAAAGTTGCCCAAAATTGGACTTTCCGAATGGACCACCTAAGACGCAGCCGCGGTCAACATTTAAATGAAATTATCTTCAAAAAGTAAATGTCATGGACCAATCTAACGTTTCAAATAAAGAACAGATGAGATTTTGCAAATTTTATGCGTTTTTTTTTTTAAAAAGTTATCAAGCTCTTAACAAATCACACTTTACTATCTTATTTTTGTTTTTTTTTTTAGAAATTTGGATTTTATTTTCTTTTTAGAAAAACATTTAGTGGAAGGTTTTGTGTTTGTACTGAACTTCTAAGCTCTTTCTTGTAAAATAACATAGGAAAATTACACAGATATTTCGCCTTTTTTGTAAATAGTAATATATATATTTTTTCCTATTTAGAAAAGACGTTAGAAAAAATATATTTTATGATTTTAACGCGAAATTTTCTGATCTCTTTGTCGTATACATATACCGACAATATTGAAATACTCCGAATTACGACAAATCGCTTGCCTGTCAACACTATACTAGTTTCTTAATTGAAACATACATACCATTGGAGACGAAAATGTAAACAGAGACAAACCTGAGACAAGTGGAATTAGTGGATATGATCCCGTATGATGGAGATGGATGGAGTAAGATGATGAGTGATGTAGATTTAAGGAATAAATGTGATGCAGCCGGGTCCAAGTTTGTAGAAATCCGGTTCGATAGGATCAAAAAATGTTGGTGTGATGGCTCAAATAAACTCGGCTAAACGTGAAAATGAACGGCTACAAAACTTTAGTAGGAATAGAAATATCACTCAGTTCTAGTCAAAGGTTTCCTCCAGAAGAGTAAAGAAAACAGGTGTTGTTCGTTTTAAGGATGAATTCAAAGTGACCTTTTATTTGGTAGTGAACTTAACAGCTAACATAGGATTTATTGTAGTTGCAATTTTAACGAATGCAAGACAACGCCACCTTCATTTCAACTTTATGTAATAATCAGTCTTATAGATACGTTTTATAAGTAAAGTAATTTACATTATAGACGTAAATAACTAATATTTACGAAGGTTACAAACGACATGTCAGTATAACTGTGTTAATTTTTTAAACCAAGTTAATAAAACGAAAGATGCAAGAACTTGAGGACAAACTGAACCTGATGAATTTAAAAAAGAATTCGCCCACGCGAATCCTTTGTTAAATTCATCGCATTCAGTTCGTCCTCAAACCCTAGCAACTTTCAGTTTATTATCTTGTTCTAAACATTAAAATTGGAAAGAGATGAGATGATCGACGTGATGCTGATGGGTACTTGAAAAAAAAATCGCGCGCGCGAATTATTTCAAGTACCCATCAGCAGCACGTCGATCATCTCATCTGCCTCCAAATCGCGCGCGCGAATCTTTTTTTAAATTCATCACATTCAGTTCCTCCTCACATTCTTTCAACTTTCGTTTTATTATCTTGTTCTAAACTTTAAAATTGGGATGATGATCGATGTGCTGCTGATGGGTACATGAAATAAATCGCGCGCGCGATTTTTTCACGTACCCATCAGCAGCAAATCGATCATCTCATCTCGTTCCAATTTTCAGTTGAGAAGAAAAATGGTCAAACATTCTGTTCCAGTCAAAAACAATTAAAAGAAACGATGAAGCCAAGATATGTTAGTTTTACATCTTCTTACAGCATATACAATAAAAGAAGAATTCGATATTTGTCAATAAGAGGCATATCTATCTATTAAATATTAAAAAAAAATTACTGGATAGATGAAGTAATCACATATAGCTTTTGAATGATTTAAAAAAATATATTTTGTTATTTTAAACTATTGTTTATATTCAATTATATTCAAACGGTCATAACACCCACATTTTTTTATGGGGCTTATGACCGCGATTAGGGAGGACATAAAGCCCAAACTAAAATTGGGCGATGTGACCGCCCCAATGGAGGTCATAACGCCCAAAAATCATTTTGGGCGAAATGTCCGTTGGGGGATATGTCCGGTCGCCAAGGGATACAATGTATCGACCATTATCGTTTCGCTTCGTGGTTCGAACATAAAGGTCCTCACAATATTGGTGAGAGGGATATTTAGCTCTTTCCCGTGGAAGGTCCTCCACCTCCCAAAATTGTGAAATCTGCTTGTCCAGAGTGATTTCGCAAAAATAGGACACGATGATTGAATTAGTGGAAGTATTCGGAACTGGGCCAGTTAAAATCCAGCCGAATACGGTTTGCTGTGCCAATAGAGAACCGCAAACCCCTTTCATCACACCATAACGCATAATTGCCGGAAATAAATCGCCTCCCATTAGGATATCGATCCTCGAAGGTTCATAAAAGCGAGGATCGTCGAGTTCTATGTCGGGAAGATTGGAAAGTGAGGGAATATCCCAAAATTTCGAAGGTAAATTTTGTGACAGTTGTGGAACAACTAGTGCCGAAGCGTGAATAGAAACTCTATCATCAATATTAGAACTGAGTGTAAAAGTACACTCTTTTTGAGCCGAAGCGGAAACAGTGTTATTAAGACCGCAGATATGGGCGTTTGTCTTCCTAAAAAGAAGTTGAAGCACATTGAAAAGGCGTTGTGAAATGAATGTCCCTTCCGATCGTCTAACAAAGCTCTGGCATCGTAGACAAAACCACACCCATAGAAAAATTATTATCATATGGGCTCAAATCGATACCGTACGATATTGATAGTTAGCCAACCCCGTATGTTACAATATCAATACCGAATGGTACAGGCGTTACGCAAAGCATAAAAGTACCATTAGGTATTATGAAAGTAACAATATGGTATTGAAAATAATACCTAAGCGGTACTATTATTTATACCATAAAGGTATTGATGTATAAACAGGTATTACCAAATAATACCTAAATGGTATTGGTTTAATAATATTTAGTTTAATAAAACACACGTAAAATCCCAATTCAGCTCCATGTCGCAATTCAGGCACGGCATCCCTCAAGACATTTCTCCATGCAAAGTTTTTCTCCCAATTCAGCTCCATGTCGCAATTCAGGCACTACATCCCTCAAGTCGTCTGTTGTTGTATTTGGAAGGTTTTTTTATGTCAGTTGCGCATCTAATTAAAGGATGATCGAATTAGAAAACATAAATAATGCTAACAAATATTATACTTACCTATACTTCGCTATGCTCACTGAATTCATTTAATTTTCGCCATCTTATCCCAAACTATTGTTATTTACAAGCCGCATGAAAAACAACTAAACCACCAAGGCGACCAATTACAATTAGCCGGAACGTTTACATATCATGTGTTACGGCGTTGTGATAGTTAATACGACAATAATACCGGATGTAAATGATTTGATATAAAGTGGTACCAAAATTAAAAGGTAACGTGAATCAACATACAACATACCGCTTTTTTTTTCTACCAGTGCATTATGACACACTTTAACCCTTGCCGTACCCAACAATACCCCTGTACAATCCAAACTGAAATATGTCTGAACAATTCCGCCACTTGTCGAAGGAGTGGAGACGAATTGGAAGAAGGCGGTAGAGAATTGTGACTGGGATTGCCAATGCTAGTATTCTGAGCAGTATTGTCCTTATCCCAATAAACACAGGATGAGCGTTTTTCAAATGCAACAACTTTTCAGTTTGAGGGTAAATATAATTTTCAACATAAATTCAACTTGACTTGAAATAGCTCATCTTCAATACATCTTCAAATTGTTTGCGAATTACTTCCAATTTGCCAAAATGTTGACGAATTCTTTGAAAAGGTGTTGAAGATAATATGGGAAAACTTTGACAAAACACTACCCTAAAATGCCACGAAAAAACCATGTAGTTTTCAATACTTATTTGTGCAACGAAGTTCGTGGTCAATTGCAAGAAATAAAAAAATGGAAAATTTTAGACAAATAACCAAATAGTTTATAAAAATAGGTAAGTGAAAATAAAAAATGAAATAAAACTTTAAGGAAGTCACTAAATGTATATATCTTTGCCGAAAACTAAAATTATGGATTCTACGTTCTTGAAAACATTAAAAAGCTGACCGATGAAAAAATGGTGGACAATTAACTGGAACTGCTTCAAATAGTTTATAATAATTGGTACGTCAATATGAAAAATTAAATCAACACTTTAGAGAAGTCACTAAATTTAAATCTCTTTGCAGAAAACTAAAATCTTTGGATGCTACATTCTTGCAAACATTAAGAAGCTGACCAATGAAAAATGAGTGGCTTATCGACAAGAAAAAGTTTCCAGAAACATTACAAGTGCAACCAATTAAAATTGTTAAAAACAACAAATTGTTGAAATCAACAACTTCTGGATGAAAATGTGCATCACATCATCAGTTTAATTTATATGCTATTATCAGTTTAAAATGGATATTTTGTGAATTCCTTCTGCTGGAAATCAATTTCTAATTTCAAATTGCCCGCATGTTAATAAATTTTAATGCTGTTTTATGACACCAAAAGGAAGGAAATCGAATTGTCAATGCAAAAGTGTTTACTAATAATGTTTAAGATATTTAAAGTTTTGTTGTTTGTTTTTTTTTTTTTTTGTTCTTATTTGTTGATATGTTTAATAAGATTATTATTTATCAATTGGTATTGTAGTGTATTATGTAGTGTAGTGTATTATTATATATTTTATTTTGATGAAAATGAATCAATTATACAAAATTCATAGAATTTTGGCATTGACTTTCAATTTGAAGTGGGGATATCATTCATACAAATTTAGGTTGAAAAGTATTTGCAACGATGTTAATTTTGAATTTGACTCGCATCGACAATTGTTTGACAAATTATTGAGTAGCGATGCATTTCAATTTGAAGATAACACTTGAGATATTATTGCTAATGTGTTGAATTGCACTCTTGAGGGTAATGTCTGTTTTTTGTTGAGAACGCGATTTTCTCAACAATTTCTCAACTTGAATATTACCCTAATCCTTTGAATAAATGTTTGAAAAATTGTTGAAATTTAGCATTTTTCAAACGTTTGTGTTTATTGGGATGAAGCAAAGTATTATGCTTCTTTCCGCATTTATGACATGTGTATTTACTTGTGCAGTTTCGTAAGGAGTGGGAGTTGGAAAAACAGTTTATGCAAAGATTGCTGGCTTTGATTTCCGCATATCGTTGCATGGGATTCATTTGGGGCAGTGACGAATGATATGACATTCGTTGGGACATAATTTGCACTTTATTTGAGAAACATTATTCTGAAATGTACGTACATTGGAAGAAATTGGCCGAACCTTTTGGTTGCTACTAGAATTCTTGGCATTTGAACTGGAAGCTTTGGAATCCTGCTTCCTAATTTCGCACACGGATTCTAATGTTCGATGCCTATTAGTAAGGAATCCATCTAGCTCTGCCCACTTGGGGATAATGGTTTTATCAGTCAAAGTTTGTTCCCACAAAGTGAGAGTGGAGTCAGGAAGTAGATTAGAGCAGACAAACGTGAATATAGGATCCCATGTCTCGACCTTAATCCCATAAAGCTTAAGTAATGAAATACACAAATTAATGTCCCTTTGGATCCTTTTCAAGGACGAGGCGCTTTCAGCTGGTATAGCGGTGAGATTGAATAAATTCTTTAATTGAATATTGACAAGGACCCTTTTATTCTCATAACGCGCGGAGAGGTTTTCCCATGCCACCTTGAAATTTTCGTTAGTCAACGGTAGCTTGCTAACGATATCGTGTGGTTCGCCTTTAGTCTTTTGGTTGAGATGGAAAGGTTTCTCAACAGAACTTAAGCGGGGATTCCTCAAGCAGACCGCCGTAAACATATCCCGGAACGTGGACCACAATGAAAAATCACCGCTGAATATAGGGATTTCGCACGGAGGAAGTTTAAACCCGGTCGAAACCTGAGGATTCGGGATTGGAGGCACCGCCGGGCAGAAATTCATTCCCATAACCGAGCATTAGCGCGACAGTAAGAGGCATATGCGCTGTTGTATTTCCTTTTAACCTGAGCGACACTTGAACCATCGTCTTTCTGATCGTCTCCACCCTCCTCTGTCTGATCGATTTCAGATTCAATATCAAGAAGACATTCCTCATATGACGATTTGAGTCCCTGCCACAGAGACTTCAATTCAGTCCTATGAGTTTCAAGAAGAAAAATCGATGATAAAGGGGTCTGCTTGTCGTCTAGGTTCGCTTCGAACTCGACAAGTCTGTCAGAAAGACGGATAAACTTATGTAAGGACATGACAATGCGAAAGTAACAGGAACCCAAACGAAGTGTCGACAAGCCTTTTCCTATATGTGTGACAGATCACGAAATAAGTTTACACAATCGAATCTTGTCTCACTATAATGTCTCACCAAATAGAAATATGTATATACACTTTTCATGGAAATTTACACTGAGTAACTGTGGTAGAAATGCAATAATTCAACAATTAAGTAACGATAAAAAAAAAACTTTCTAAAATAAAAGAAATATCGGGCATAGATTTTGTTATCTATTTTCGAAATCTCACGATTCGTGATTGGAGGCACCGCCGGGCAGAAATTCATTCCCATAACCGAGCATTACCGCGACAGTTAGAGGCATATGCGCTGTTGTATTTCCTTTTAACCTGAGCGACACTTGAACCATCGTCTTTCTGATTGTCTCCACCCTCCTCTGTCTGATCGATTTCAGATTCAATATCAAGAAGACATTCCTCATATGACGATTTGAGTCCCTCCCACAGGGACTTCAATTCAGTCCTATGAGTTTCAAGAAGAAAAATCGATGATAAAGGGGTCTGCTTGTCGTCTAGGTTCGCTTAGAACTCGACAAGTCTGTCAGAAAGACGGATAAACTTATGTAAGGACATGACAATGCGAAAGTAACAGGAACCCAAACGAAGTGTCGACAAGCCTTTTCCTATATGTGTGACAGATCACGAAATAAGTTTACACTATAATGTCTCACCAAATAGAAATATGTATATACACTTTTCATGAAAATTTACACTGAGTAACTGTGGTAGAAATGCACGTCCTCCGAAATATTTTGCTAGGATATGTTGTAGTAAAAAATGTATCTAAAAATTCCAATTGCACATAAATCAGCTGTTCACAAATTCCATATACTTTCACCCAACTATAATGACTGCCTTTATTTACTTGGAATGTCGTTTATGTTGTGTTTCATGGAAGTGGATCGTAAGAGTATATTCCAATCACAATATGTATATATGTAGACAAATTCATGTGATGAGATTAGGAATAATACAGAGATCAAAAAGAGAGCTACGTGAATGGTAGATGGGCAAAATAAAAATGATGCAAACTGAGGGGCAACTAGCGAAGGTACATTCATCTATTGGCCACTTACGCACTGCATTTGGGTATGCTACCTAGGTAAATTAAAAATAGTCAACAAGGGCTAACAAAACCAATTGACATGAGAATGTAAATATTCAGCATTCGTTTACGGTATGAGGATACTAAAATTCAATGGTAATATTCGATTCCAAATAGGTCTTTGGAAAAAAAAAATTGGCTAAAGGGTTTTGGTAAAGAAATTGGCCGGAAATTTTAATATGGAGACAATATGTGGAGATAATATTTAATTCAGTTTATAGTGTGGAGATAATATTTGATTTAATTTGTAGTGTGGATATAATAATATTTAGTTCAGCGTAGGAAAAATTTCGAAATCGCTCGTAGGGCACTCCGTGGACGTTAATGAATTATTAACACATGATTATGGAATTTGAAAATGGACATACATTACCCAACAGAGTCGAATAGTGTACGTAGGTAAAGAGAAATAACAAAGCTTCAAACCTGGTTTGAAGATGATCCCATCGAGCATTGAACAAATATTTGATGTAAGAGACAAAATGGTCTTTAAGTGAGATGGAACTTACAACGCAAAAAGAACAAATTTTTCGCGCGAATAGAACTGTAGATGAGGGGGTAAAATGAGACGTGGAGGAAATATAATGGGGGAATATTCTTATGCATGCGGAGGGTAAGATTGAAAACAGAAAAGCAAAAGGGATTGGTTGTGGTTTTAAGGTCATTTAGAGGTTAAATAGACCAGTATATCGTCACTAATAATAAGAAGAGACTTTAATTATAATTTCTCAACATTATGAAACTCACCGAAAATTTTTAAAATAATTACAATTCGTATTAGCTTTTTCTTCTTTCGATGGCACAGATATAATTCTCGCGGCATTAAGGTTTTCATTAAAATTTTCTATGTATTTCTCGTTACTTTCCCTTCTTCACTAATCTCCATCAAAAGTATTTCGGTATTATTACTGTCTTTTATTATTCTAATTACACAGCCCAGTAATCATACAGATTTTCCTTTAATTTTAATTATTTTTTTTTTACCACGTGCACTCAATAAAATTTATTGCGGTTCTATAAACCTCTGATACATCACTCATTAGCTCATCATATAATGAACAGGAGAAAAAAGTTAAACGTAAACTAACCTGTTTATCTGCTTGGAAATTGGGATGTCAGAATTTGGAGTTGTATTCTCAGAGAGTTATTCCTCTTAATGGATTCCACAGAGCTATCCGGTTCGAAGGACCACTAAATATGTTTGCGCATATGGTTGTTAAATCCACCTGCTGGAGAGGGAACGTCTTTATGAGCCAATGCAAAGCCAGTAATCTATCAATGTAGCTATTAACTTTGGACTCCAAATGAAAATTGAGAGAATTGTGTTCCAAACAAATATCGAAGAAAAGAAATAAAAAATTGGAATTGTTAGGGATGGAATAAATTATGTCTGATTTATTTCTTTTGGAGTGCGATCTTACCAGTATGAAATGTAGAACGAAACAAGAAGGAGGTTATTCATTTTTTGTCGGAAGTAGCTTACTTTCAATCTGGTTTATAAGTGTAATAATGAATGCGATAATATGACAATAATTAATTATCGTTTTAGGCTCGTTATTAGCCTATAGGTTATTATTATTCAACCGTCGAACTGAACGGACGTGTTTTCTAAGCGGAGTATTTCATCGTAATAAGTACTTATTACGAATTTCACGTGTGGTGGAAATAATAAACCACCATGCAGCGAAATTCAAAGTCATACACTGGGTTGCTAACTTCAGGGCCCAGTGGAGGGTAACGACTGAAGTTATAAATTTGGGCAGCGACCAACAGTCAGGCCCAATTAGTCGACCTCTAGACGGGTCGACTGGCGGTGACACTTTGGCAAATCGAACCTTTTCTAAGGTGACGACATCAAAAGGAGGTAATCCCTCACGAAAGAGGTTCAAGGAACGAAGAAATGCTTTGTTTATCCTAAAGAAATTAGGATCAGTCGACCCAAGCACGTTGTCGGCTAAGCAAAGCGATTCCTTAAAATGGGCTCAAAGAATTCTTGAAGCTGGAAAAAGTGAACGATCACCGGATGAGGTGCCATTCTCTAAACGGGATCAAAGATCGTTTGACTGAGTCAGCCTTGTGATGGCTATTATTAATAAAGGAGCATTGGACGGTATGATTCCAAGGCAAAAATGGAGGAAATTGAGAACGCGATGTCTGGTGTCTACTCAGAGGTGCGAAAAAAATTTCCCGGACCAAGTCCTCGACGGCAAGATGCTGGATGGTATCAAGGACGATATAAGTTAATAGCTTTTGCGGACCAGAGGTCTATGGATTGCTTTAAAGCTGCATTGATGCAAATTGGTGAAGTTTGGGAAGGAGCCGCTTTGGAGTTAGTCGATAAAAAAGACATACCGGCTAAACCTGGAGCACATGCATGGATACCGGCAAACCCTCCTGATCCTGAGTCAATACTAGAGAGACTAAAAGAATGTAACCCAGATCTTCCAACCGCCGATTGGAAGGTTGGTCGTTTGGACGAGGTGGATTGACCAAGACGACATGCGGTGTTTATATTAAACATAGAGTCGCTGCCACAAGTAGCCCAGACCCAAGGACGTGTAAGTTATGGCTTTCATGATATCCATATGAAGGTATACAAAAGCGATCAGCCAAAGGATTCCGAAGCGGACAAGCCTCCGGTAGAGTCAGCAGTGAAAAAATCTCCTAGCGAAGCCGAAGGAGACATAAAACCTGCAAACTATGGCGAAAATCATATGCGGGAAGTTTCTACAGGCTCAAACCTCACCAATGCTGAACCGCGGATTGTTGCGAGAGTTACCGAGATCTGTGAAGAGGAAGCCTTGATGACTCAATTGAAGCGGCTGATGTGACGGTGGTTGAAAATTTGGATGGTTCTAAGGTTCCTCCAGATAAATCTTCACCATTGTAAGGCCGCTTGTGCTGCCTTAAAAGTTCTCCTGATGAAAGGAGACATAGATATAGTTCTTATTCAAGAACCATACATATATAAGAACAAGATCTGTGAATTAAGCACTCCGGGTTTCAAACTTTTGCATAATACCGGTAACGATATAAATCGAGCATGTATAATTGCTAAAAACGAGCTCAACTGGTTTCTGCTTCCTTAATTGAGCAATGCAGACACTGTCGTAGCCAGTCTAGAGATATCCAAATGCAAATATTGGGTATCTTTGGTCTACACGGGACATGATAGGGACCTTGTGCCGTTAAGACCTTAGTTGAGGAGTCACTAAAAACAAAGACAAAACTCATTATGGGATGCGATGCAAATGCACATCATAGTATTTGGGGAAGTAGTAATACTAATGCAAGGGGAGAGTTGCTAATAGAGTTTATTTTGCGTACTAACCTGGTAGTTTGCAATAAGGGAGATGCACCAACCTTCGTCACCAAAAACAAGCAAGAGGTTTTGGACGTCACGTTGACCTCTCCGGAACTGAATGATAAGATATCTGAGTGGAAAGTTTTGAGAGAACATAGCTTCTCAGATCATCGCTACATCAGTTTCAGATTGGCTGTTAGTACTTCAAAGACCATATTTCCGCCAAATGTTAGGAAAGCTGATTGGAATATGTATAGGGAATCGTTCAATTTGATGATGCCGGAAATGCCAGAGACAAATATGAACACTGTGCAAGATATCGAACACGCAGTGGAGCGGATTACTAAGGCCTTCAACATGTCACTGAAAGCTGCTTGCCCTAGAGGAAAGCCAAGGGAAAAAATCGGCCGCCACGGTGGACTACGGAGTTAAGTAATATGAGGAAATCCTGCAGGAAGCTCTTTAACAAAGCAAAGTCCACAAGAGCTCCGGAGGATTGGCACACTTACAAGATGAATCTGAGAGCATACAAACGATAACTGAGAAGGTCTCAACAAAACTCTTGGGATGATTACCGTAGCAGTATTGAGAATACGTCAGAGGCTTCCAGACTACGGAAGGTACTAGCATCCACTAACACCGCTCCAGGTTTCATTAAAACATCGGAGTGAAATTGGACAACGTCCTGTGAGGAGACGTTGGAGGTACTTTTGGACACACACTTCCCTGGAAATCAGACGGTTGAACCATGTTCTGCGGTGTAACAGAGGCTCAGCGGTCATTTCCTATTGAGGAAATTGTGTCGGAATCTAGAATAAAATGGGCTTTAAATAGCTTTGGACCATACAAATCCCCCGGACCTGATGGAATTACTCCGGCGGAATTACAAGCAGTGGCTGAAAGAATTATCCCCTGGTTGACGGTGATATATAAACGATGTGTAAACTTAGCATATATTCCATAAAATTGGAGGGAAACAAAAGTCGTCTTCATACCTAAAGCAGGAAAAGCCTCTCACTCGAGTGCGAAGGATTTCCGACCAATCAGCTTATCCTCATTCCTACTTAAGACCCTGGAGAGGATGATAGACATGTATCTTAGAACTAGCGTGGATTCAAGTATGTGAACAGAGGCACTCCTCAAGGAGGAGTTCTATCACCTCTTCTTTGGAATGTTGCTATAAACAACCTTCTGGTTTCCCTAGAAAAAGAAAGGATAAAAGTGGTGGCATACGCAGATGATGTGGTGCTAGCAGTCAGGGGAAAATTTTCATCCACAATCAGAGATATTATTCAGAGAGCTCTCCGGATGACTGAGAATGGGCGAAAGATAATGGTCTTCGGGTAAATCCAGCAAAGAAAGAACTAGTCATGTACTGCAAAGATCGCAAAACTCCCACGGTTAGGCCCATTTCCTTAGGAGGTATTGAAATTCCCTTTGGTGAGTGTGCAAAGTACCTTGGCGTTATTTTGGACAGGAAGCTGAATTTTAGGCTTAATATTGAAGAGAGGGCAAGAAAAGCCACGGTAGCTTTGTACTCGTGCAAAAAGGCAATAGGGAAAAAGTGGGGACTAAAACCAAAAATTGTGCATTGGCTATACACGGCAGTAGTTAGACCTATAATGCTATATGGTGTTTGTAGTCTGGTGGCCGGCACTTCAGAAACCGACTTTTTTAGATAAAGTTCAGCGTATGGCGAGCTTATGTATCTCAGGCGCATTTAGTAAGAACAGACTCCCTTAATGTCAAGCTGCATCTATTGCCTTTAGACATTTTGGCCAAACAATCGGCTGCAGCAGCGGCTGTGCGGTTGAGCGGGCTATCGCTGTGGTCGGAAAGAATGTACGGTCACAGTCCGATCCTCAAAGTAATGCCAGATGTGCCTAACGTAGTGGATTACACCCTGGCAAAACCACTTTTCGACAAAAAGTTTGAAACTCTAATTCCCAACAGTGAGGCGTGGTGTACACAGACCCCTGGTAATAAAAGATATATAGATTTCTATACTGATGGTTCCAAATTGAATGGACAAGTGGGGTTCGGAGTATATTCTAAAGATGTGGAAATTCGAATAGCGAAAAGATTACCTAATCACTGTAGTGTTTTTCAGGCTGAAATATTAGCAATAAGAGAGGTGGCGAATTGGCTGAGAAATAATGTTCCAAAAAATGTGGGCATTGATATATTCTCAGACAGTCAACCTGTAATAAAATCCTTGGACTCTGTGTTCATCAACTCGAAAACGGCCATCGACTGCCGCAAATCTCTCAACGAGATGGCTGAGCAGTACAATATTCACCTAATATGGGTGCCTGGCCATAGGAACATACCGGGGAACTGCGAAGCGGATGAGTTGGCAAGGCTAGGGACTACCTTACATATTCCAGGGGAACTAGAATCTGTTGGTATGCCCCTGGCTACCTGCAAGCTCTTACTGCGTGAGAAGGCTGTTATGATGGCCAATATTCGATGGGAGAATTGCAAGGGTTGTAACGACACCAAGCAAATATGGCCCCATTTAAACTTAAACCGCACACTAGATATGCTAGTGTTCTCAAGGCGTCAGATAGCACTACTGATATCTGCTATAACGGGTCACTGTCTGATAGGCGAATTTGCAAAAACTATAGGCGCGAAGTATAATGACTATTGTATAAGTTGTCATGATGTGGAGGAAAAGGAATCAAGTAAACACCTCTTGTGTGGGTGTCTTGCTTTTTGTGTAAGGCGTAAGCGAATTTTAGGAGCATATTGCTTTAGATTACTGGCGGGCCTGGAAAACTTTAACTTAAGCAGTCTGCTAATGTGTTTGGAACAATCTGGTTGGTTCAACAGAAGAAAATTATCGAGAAGGTTCAGCAGTTAAAACTAGAAGTGGCCATATGTAATAGGTACTTTTAGTTAATGTGGTATCACAATGGACTGAATAGTCTAAGTGAGTCTGAAACTTAATCGGGCTTCCACTTTAATCTAACCTAACCTAAACTAGGCTCGTTTGGGATTTTTTACGATTTCTTTGGGATTAAACTAGTCAGTGGGATTGAAATAATTCATGGGATTATGGTTTATGTCTATAAATTAATAAACACAGATAAATTAAATAATTATAAATAAACCGTTATACTGTTATGAAAATTTTCGTACATTAAAAGTAAACTTTCTTTAAGCAAAAGTACTGTATTATAAAAACTTATAATGAAAGTTCTTAATACAATGGTTTTGTGAATTATGGCCACGTGGAACGAGAAATTAGTTTATTTTAACTCGCTGTTTGGACATTTTGTCTTATCCTTAGTTTTTTATCCGTCGTAAGTATATATTTCACACATCTTGCTGAAAAAATGGAAGGAATAATGAAAATTGTTAAAAATTAACACCATGTAATTAAACATATTTTTTTATTCTTTATATTAGCTGGTAACTTACCCTATTTGGGGCCAACTTATAAAATGGTGTAAGGAATTCAACTTTTCTTAGGTATCATAAAATTTGTACCTGAAACAGTTAGTACTTAATGAAGTAAGCTATATTAACTCAAAAAACTGCGTTGTTATCGATATAAAGGAAATAACACAAAACAAGTAAGTAAAGCCTAAAGTCGGGCGGGGCCGACTATATTATACACTTCACCATTATGTAGACCAAAATTTGTGTTACCATATCAACTTTTTCAAATTTGTTGGGAGTTATTATCAAAATGTATATTCCTATATACAAATATTTATATCTGAAACGATTTGGAGACAATTTTTTTTACTTCTACAAAATCGCTAGAATTAAAAATTAAATCGGCTAACACCCTGGGATGAAACACATACATATGTTTTCGATATATAGGACAATTTGAGAAATATTTTAAATTTTTGCTACTCAGCAGTGGCGATTTTACAAGGATATTGGTCAAATCTCGCCAAGATATTTGTTAAATTGTGGGTTGTGATATATTATTTGGCCAATTCGGTTGAAATTTCTACAAGTCGAAGCTTTATTTAAAATTCGACCATTCTGTGAAAAGTTTGGCATTACAGTGTGTAGAATATGACTACGATATGGGGAAATCATCACAGAATTTTGTGTAAAATGTGAGTATTTTGGCCATATTAGATTAAGATGACACAGTTAAATATGTTAGCATATTAAATGTATTCTCTGTGCATACTATCGAGTCAATTGGAGGAAACTCCCATTGAAAATCTAAAATATGAAACATTCTACCACATTTCCTCCACTCTGGCGTACATATATATGGGAGCTATTTGGCTACCCGAAATTTTGAGAAAATAAATACGTTTATAAATACGTCAATTATGACCAGATCGTTGATAAATATATATGGCAGCTATATCTAAATCTGAACCAATTTTTTTCAAAATCAATAGCGATTGTCTTTGAGCCAATGTAAACCTCTGCGCCAAATTTGAGGACGATCAGACTTAAACTGCGAGCTGTACTTTGCGCACAAAATTACATATACAGACATATGGACATCGCTAAATCGACTCAGAATTTAATTCTAAGACGATCGGTATACTAAACGATGGGTCTCAGACTTTTCCTTCTTGGCGTTGCATACAAATGCACAAACTTATTTTACCCTGTACCACAGTAGTGGTGAAGGGTATAAAAAAAACTAAATATTCAACATAAAAAAGTGTATCGTAAATTTAAGAATATTTTTACAATAATTTATTACAAGAATTTTAGTTCATTTTTCGTATCTTCTACGAAAATTAAATTATCGAAAGGAAATTTTAAGTAGCAATCGTTTAGTTCATGGCCTACAAAATACAATGGAAATTTCCTTAAAAATTTTCTTAACTGGTAGTTAAAAATTCTTTTGTCATACTATAAAACAACTCGTGAAATGTAAAGTACTTTCTAAATAATAAGTGCAATAACTATAAGAGTAAGGAGGTCTTTCTCGGCAAAGTGAAATGTGATTAATGTAAAGATGATGTACTTAAATTTTGTTTGAGAGTGAGAGCAATGCAATAATGAGAAATGGTACCGAGTGCTGGGTATGTTGTGTATATCTGAGGGTGGGGTTGTTTTTATTTTTGTTCTTTCACTGATTTGTATGTGTGTTTGTTATTCGCGGATGGTTTATTTGACTGGATGAGGTGTTGTTTTCAATGAAGGCACATGTGTTTTTGTTGTTGTAGGAATGTTTGGGTTTTGCCCGATTTTGTTTGTCATGCTTCAGTTGTATATTTGGTGTTGGCATGGGCTGTTGTATCTTTTTAGCAGGTATGCAACAAGGGAATATAGATGTATGGAATATTTTGGTTTGCTTATTACACCTTTGAAGTGAGTTATTAATACTTTAGCGATGAGATGTAACAGGTTGGCTGATAAGTCCCCGGTCTGAAACATAGATGGCGTCGCTAGTATTAAATGCATATTATTTTTATATAGTACCAACCTTCAAATGATTCGTGTCAAAATTTGACGTCTGTAAGTCAATTAGTTTGTGAGATAGAGCGTCTTTTGTGAAGCAACTTTTGTTATTGTGAAAAAAATGGAAAAAAGGAATTTCGGGTTTTGATAAAATACTGTTTTCTGAAGGGAAAAAATACGGTGGAAGCAAAAACTTGGCTTGATAATGAGTTTCCGGACTCTGCCCCAGGGAAATCAACAATAATTGATTGGTATGCAAAATTCAAGCGTGGTGAAATGAGCACGGAGGACGGTGAACGCAGTGGACGCCCGAAAGAGGTGGTTACCGACGAAAACATCAAGGTTAGGTTAGGTTAAAGTGGCAGCCCGATTAAGATTCAAGTTCACTTAGACTATTCAGTCCATTGTGATACCACATTAACTAAAAGTACCTATTACATATGAGAACTTCTAGTTTTAACCGCTGAACCTTCTCGATTATTTTTCTGCGAGAAGTTCAGCGGTTAAAAATAGAAAACATCAAAAAAATACACAAAATGATTTTGAATGACCGTAAAATGAAGTTGATCGAGATAGCAGAGGCCTTAAAGATATCAACGGTATGCGGAAGCGCTGTGCAAAATGGGTGCCGCGCGAGCTCACATTTGACCAAAAACAACAACGTGGTGATGATTCTGAGCAGTGTTTCCAGCTGTTAACTCGTAATACACCCGAGATTTCCATCACTACACTCCTGAGTCCAATCGACAGTCGGCTGAGTGGACAGCGACCGGTGAACCGTCTCCGAAAGTGGAAAGACTCAAAAGTCCGCTGGCAAAATAATGGCCTCTGTTTTTTGGGATGCGCATGGAATAATTTTTATCGATTATCTTGAGAATGGAAAAACCATCAACAGTGACTATTATATGGTGATATTGGAGCGTTTGATGGTCGAAATCGCGGCAAAACGGCCCCATATGAAGAAGAAAAAGTGTTGTTCCACCAAGACAACGCACCGTGCCACAAGTCATTGAGAACGATGGCAAAATTAATGAATTGGGCTTCTAATTGCTTCCCCACCCACCGTATTCTCCAGATCTGGCCCCAGCGACTTTTTCTTGTTCTCAGACCTCAAAAGGATGCTCGCACGGAAAAAATTGGCTGCACTGAAGAGGTGATCGCCGAAACTGAGGCCTATTTTGAGGCAAACCCGAAGGAGTACAACCAAAATGGTATCAACAAATTGGAAGGTCGTTGTAATCGTTGTATCGCTCTTGAATAATAAAAACTAATTTTGACAAAAAAAATTTGTTTTTCTTTGTTAGACCGGGGTCTTATCAGCCAACCTGTTACGATGGTGATCGGAAGCTTAGAAAAAAGTCATTAAGAATGTTCAGTATATAAGAAAAACTGCTGAAATGGAAATTATATTGAAATTGTTTTATAGAAATCTAATTTAATATTATTACACCCAGATGAATTTAAAACATTTTTGTTACACATCAGCTTATACACCGAAAAAAATTAACTGTTTTATAGGAAGAATAAACTAACTCGTGCGAAAGTTTAACTAAATTTTGCTACACATTTTGAGATTTCCCCAAAGCGTTGTTAAAACCAGGAAAATTTAATGCCCTGTTGTACCTTTTAACCCTCCGATGAGTGAGGGTTTTTTTGCCTTTTCAAACTGAAATTACTCCTACTTCGGCCACTACAACCCACCCCCAAAGTTACTCTGTATTCCAAGAGTATTTTGTTGCGCATCTTTTGGAAAAAAATCAAGCCGATCGGATCATTACTTTAGGAGTTATTGAGGTTTTAGTGAGAATAGTACGCGGACGTGTGAATAGGTCCGTGTGGACCTTGTACGGAATTTCACTAATAAATGCATGTTTTTGGGCATCA
Organism: Haematobia irritans; assembly: GCF_050003625.1. Classification (NCBI taxonomy): domain Eukaryota; kingdom Metazoa; phylum Arthropoda; class Insecta; order Diptera; family Muscidae; genus Haematobia; species Haematobia irritans. The sequence continues at coordinate 92,597,366 of NC_134398.1, forward strand.
TTATAATTTTTTTTTATTGTTTCAACACATAATTTACTTGTTCTGAACACAAAGACCTAAACTCAAAGACATTAGGGATGATGATAAAAACAAAACAAATCGTAAAGGCAGGGAGGTTACAGCTGCATGGAAATTGGCGAATCCCACGAAGAAAAAGGAGTGGAAGCCAGTGACAGTGAAAGAGTTTGACGCCTTTGTAGCTATTCTTTTGTATGCTGGACTCACAAGATCAAACCATGAACCGGCTATGGAATTATGGGACGCGACGCGTTGCCCAATATACAACGCTGCGTTGTCGTATGATCGCTTCATGTGTATAAAGCAATTTATTCGATTCGACAATGGAAACACTCGACAACAGCGACTCATCAAAAGCAAAACTGCGGCTATTGACGACATTTGGGAAATGTTGCAACATAACTTTCCAGCAGCTTACACTCCTCATGAAGCACTAACAGTTGATGAGCAGTCGTACCCGCTTGAGAGGCCGCACCCGCTTCACACAATATATTCCGTCAAAGCCAGCTAAGTATTGTTTTAAAGTATGGTGGTTATGCGACTCACAGAGTTATTATCCTGTGAAGGGAATGATATATATTGGAAATCTGCCAAACCAACAACGGGAGATAAACCAAAAGCAGAACGTAGTGCTGGATCTTGTGGGAAAATATTTAGATGCTGGCCGTACTATATACGCGGATAATTTCTTTACCACTCTTGACTTGGCGCGTATTTTGTTGAGGAGGAAGACCGCATATGTTGGTACAGTGTGCTACAACAAAACATTCATTCCACAGGAGTTCAAGAAGAACCCGAAGCGCACCATCAATAGTACATTATTTGGGTTCAACGAGGGGGATATATCGTTATACTCATACGTGCAAAAAAAAAAAAAAAATAAAGTGGTGAACGTGCTCTCCACAATGCACTACACCTGCCTCGTTGACGACCAAACCGAGAAGCGGATGCCCTATGCCATAATAGATTACAACGCCAACAAATGCGGCGTTGATACCATGGATCAAATGTGTAGTATGGCCGTTGTCCGAATAAAACACAATACGCCTGCTTCGTTCTTCAAATATTTTCAAACTAAACTCATTTTTATTCATATGACAATTAAAGTTGATCCAAAGTCTAATCGAAAATAACTTAGCATGCTATGACAAATAAAAACTCGAAGACTACTTGAACAAATGTAACATTCCATGTTGTTAACACATACATACATAAATACAGAAAGTACAATATTGAAACTACTTAGACTAAAATATATTAATATAATAACAAGTATATATAGCATGGGTAACTGCTTGGGTATTAAAAGTATTATACATATATCTTCTTAATCCAAAGGATACCTTATTGCTACAACTCGGCCATTCTGACCGAGAGAACTCCTGGTCTCTCATCAACTACTTTTCCTACCATCAAACCAAGGACGTATGTTTGAAACTGCCCACACACCTTTATAAGGTGTCCGAGACTGCTGAAACCCATCCACATCCTCGAGCAAATAACGATCATTTCTTAAGACCTTGGAGACTCGATAAGGACCCCTAAACTTTTTCGAAACTCCTGTTGTGGTGTCAAAATTTTTCACCATTACGTAGTCACCAGTATTGTATACTCTTGGTTCTTTTCTATTTTTGTTAACGTAACCCTCATTGTAACGCTGAAGTTTCTGCTCACGTTCTCTAGCATTATCTCTTATCCTCTTGTGGTCAACTTTGGGATCCGCATTATTGTCAAAAATTGCACCGGAGTTAAAATATTCAATTAATTTAGCCAACCTATCATCTTCCTTTCCTCTCTGTCTTAATCCAAAAAACATTACACTTGGATACTCACCTACAGAACGATGTATTGTATTATTAAGAACGTATTCTACTTGTTCTACTACATTGTCCCAGTATGTGCCATTCTCGGCATCTACTAATTTCGCCAACATTGGGCCTATGGACCTATTCAATCTTTCGACTTGGCCGTTGGCTTGGGGAGAACCACTGCCACTGATATTTGTGAAACTTCATTCGACTCCAAAAAACTCTTGAACTCTTTCCATGTGAAACAGGATCCTCTATCACTAATCAAACATTTCGGACGGCTATACGATCTGAAATAGTCTCCTAGTGCCGCAATGGCCTCTTTAGATCCAGTTGCTTTAGCAGGGTAAAGTCTAACAAACTTCGTGCAAGCATCCACAATCACTAAAAGGTGTTTCATGAACCTACCATTATCAATAGGACCAATGTGATCGACATGGATAACTTCAAAAGGAGCATTGGGCTTCGGAATATTATGAAGAAACCCCTCCATTTTGCCCTGCTTGCATGAATATGAAATGCACCTTAAGCAGTTTTGAATATGCGCTGAAACTTTCGACCTAAGATTGGGAAACCAATAACTCTTCATTATTAAATCCACCATTTTATCTATCCCAATGTGACCCATCTGATCATGATATTTAAATAAAACATGGCCTTCCATAGCTTCCGGTACATAAAATAATAATCTATCACCTGCATGTTTTTCCTTTCTTTTTCCTTTTCCTTTATTTTTTCATCGCGATTCTGGCAAATTATCAAATTTTCCTCAAAGGCATTGTACTCAATAACTATTATGCTGGTGCTTCTGCTCAATGCATCCACATGTTCCATTCTCTTTCCTGACCTATGTTCTAAAATGTAGTCATAGTTCTGTAGCTCCAAAGCCCAACGAGCAATTCTTGGATTCAATTCCTTTTTATTCAGGGTCAAAGTTAGGGAATCGCAATCTGTAATAATCTTAAATCGTTTTCCCTGCAAATAAACCCTGAAACGTTGTAGAGCGTATATTATGGCAAGTGTTTCAGCTCGAAACTATGATATTTTGATTCTGTATCCGTTGTTCTTTTAGAGAAGTAAAATACTGGATGAAGCTTTCCATCCTGTTTACGTTGTAATAAAACAGCCCCAAAACCTATCGAACTCGCATCACAATGGAGTTCCGTTTCATCTCTTGGATCGTACAAGGCCAACACAGGAGATTCCACTAACTTTCTTTTTAGCTCCTCGAATGCTTCTAACTCCATTTCTCCAAAAACAAACTTCTTGTCTTTCCTAGTCAAATCATGCAATGGCTTAGCAATTACAGAAAAATTTTTAACAAAACGTCTAAAATATGAACATAGTCCTAGAAATCTTTGTACGGATTGCGTATTCTCTGGAATTGGAAAGTCTCGTACAGCAGATAACCCGGAATCGTCAGCCCTAATACCACTCCCATCTATATTGTATCCTAAATATTTTACAGAAGTCTGCAAAAAATCACATTTGTCGGTTCTTAATTCCAACTTATTTTCTACCAAGAAGTGTTCTTCCATGGTAGTCGTCGCTATCATTATATCGTCCATATATAATCAATTTATCATCTCTTACCATATCCGCAAAAACCTTATTTACAAATCGTTGAAACACTGAAGGGGCATTTTTTAAGCCAAACGGCATCCTCAAAAACTCGAATTGACCCAAAGGTGTCACAAAAGACGTGTATTTCACCGAATCCTGATTAACAAATACATGGAAAAATCCGTTTTTTAAGTCCAATTTAGTGAAAAATTTCTTCCCAGTAAGTCTGTCTAACATGTCGTCAATTAAGGGTATGGGATAGTTATCCTTTGCCGTAACTTTGTTCAATGTACGATAATCTACACACATCCTTAATTCACCGGTTTTCTTTTTAACTAGCACAATTGGAGAAACATACTCGGAGTCACTAGGTCTTATATATCCTTTCGTTAAATACTCATCCAAAAGCTTTCTTAGTTCGTTCTTCTCAGAATAAGACAACCTCCTTGGTCTACAACAAAACGGTTTTGTATCATTTAAAGTTAACTTGATCTCTCCATACGTCTTTGGTTCTGATGGGCGTTCTGGGCGCAAGTAGACTTTATCATACAAATTCACTAGTTTTTGCCTGTTCTCAAAGCTTGTTGACTTACATATTTTGAGTTCGGACATATCACTTTCATCCAAATCTATTGACATAATTGCTTGCTCAAACTGATCCTCACGATCCTGCAATTTCTCTACATGAGCAAGCCGCAAGTTACACTTCAATAAAAAATCCCTTCCCAATACACACTCATACCTCATAGACTCATCAGCAACTACTAACAATTCTACAGAAACACATTTTTTATTAAATTTCATAAAACAATTGAATTTTCCGAAAACTCTCAATTGAGATCTATTTATTCCATAAAATTCAAATTCAGAATGCGAAAGAACATCAAAATCGATCCTGCCTACCATGCATGACTTCCTTACAAAGCTGACCGGACTCCCAGAATCAATTAGACACTCTAACGAAAATTTTGAAGTAAAATTAGAATTTAAAGATAAATCTATATACTTAACATACTCATTGTCTTCCATCTGCTTCTGCACATCTGACTGGGATTTCGGACAAGTTGCTATTCTGTGTTCAAAGCTTCCACAAGCGTAACATGCACCAAAAGTTTTTTTAGGTTTCTTGCATTCCACCGCCATGTGACCAAATGAGCGACAATTGAAACACTGAAAATTGTTCACATTTTGCTTTTCAAAGGACCCATTGTCACTGAAAGATTTCATTCGTGATTGTTCAACTTTAGAAAGGGCTTGCAAAAGTTGTGATCTGTTTTTAAAGCTCTGAAGACTAGCTTGCATTTTAAGTTGTTTATCAGTAATGCCATATATTATGTTATCTATGAGCTCATCTTCGGCAATGTCTAAATGAGAAGCCAGCTCAATTTTGTCATTATAATAATCTACGAAAGATTCATTATATTTCCACATACGTGCCTCAAACTTTCGTCTCATTACGAGTTTTGCCTCCTTCATAGAAAAAACTTCTTCCATTTCTTCTAACAACTCACTTACATTTTGGGCAGCGAAATTGGGTTTGGAGTGCAACCAAGCCTGCACTTTTCCTTTAAGTTTACTTAATAAAAGCGCTTTAGCAGTGACATCATTCACATCGTAAACTTTGACTATGCTATGGAATTGATTTATCCATATTTCTGGGTACACTTTTCCATTATAATCAGGAACAATATCCTTAATAACGACAAAAGACGAATCTATTTTGCCACGGTTGCTGTCATCCATTTTTTGATATAAACAATATTTTGTTTTCGGCATACTTTCAAAGCCATGACAGACATTTTTTCCCACCACTGCACTCTTCAGGAGCTCGTTCTCTCGGCGAAGCAATTCTTTTTCACGTTTTACAATATCCAGCTTTTTTTTTATCAAATTGTATTGCACCAATTTGTTTTTCTCATACAAAACTTAAAAATTTTGAGTTATATTATTTTCTGGCATACCTTTTTCTTCTGATGCAACTTTTTCATCATCGCTTTTTCTTGGAAAGTTAGATGTTGCTCCGATTTCAGCATTCTCACAATTTTCCACAATTTTGCCGCTTGCCTTCTCATCATCGTGAGCATCATCAATGTCATCTTCCACATTAACCAACATTTCAGGACATTCTCCTCGTTGTAGGGGATCAATCTCATTGAGTCTTATTACCAACGTATTTTTTGTACCCGATGATGATTTTCCAAGTCGTTGCAACCAAAACCGCAATTGAGGCACGGTATAATCTTTAGCACAAATATTCTCCATTATTGCAAAAACACAAAAAGCACTGGGAAAAAAAATTTGTATCCCACTTCTGAAAATTGTAGTATGGCCGTTGTCCGAATAAAACACAATACGCCTGCTTCGTTCTTCAAATATTTTCAAACTAAACTCATTTTTATTCATATGACAATTAAAGTTGATCCAAAGTCTAATCGAAAATAACTTAGCATGCTATGACAAATAAAAACTCAAAGACTACTTGAACAAATGTAACATTCCATGTTGTTAACACATACATACATAAATACAGAAAGTACAATATTGAAACTACTTAGACTAAAATATATTAATATACACACAAAAAAAATTTTTTCTGATTCAATCACCAAATTAATTGATCCAATTAATTTTTTAATTGAAATGTCTTCAATCACGAAAATGAGAGTATCAATCACAGTTTTAATTGGGCATAGAAAAAATTCTTGATTAAAAAATTAATTGATTTTTTCAGCAAATTTCAATTAATTTTTTAATTGATTCAATTAAAAATTTAATTGATGTTGATTGCAAAACTCAATTAATTTATTAATTGAAAAATGTAACTATTTTTAATTACTTTCTTAATTGGCTTAGATTTTTTATTTGGATTAACAAATGACTGTTTGCAATACATTTTTAATTTAAAAAAATCAGCACTTTTTTAACTGAATTAGTCTTCCGAATTTGATTAAAAAGTTAATTGTATCAATTAATTTTTTAATTAAAAATTTTATAATTTTCAATCATTGACTTAATTAACTTAATGTTTCTATCATGATTAAAAAGATAATTATATCAATTAATTTATTAATTGGAAAAAATTTTCAACTTCAATTAACTTTTTAATTGGAAATATTTTGGTTATATTTTTTTCTGTGTAATAACAAGTATATATAGCATGGGTAACTGCTTGGGTATTAAAAGTATTATACATATATCTTCTTAATCCAAAGGATACCTTATTGCTACAAATGCTAGGCACTTACAGCTGCAAAAGAGCAACACAACGATGGCCGTTGGCCATGTTTTATAATATGCTGGACGTCGCTGCTTTTACAATTTACAACGAAATGAAGCCTATAAAAAGGAGTGACAGACGGCGGTCGTTCTTGTTACAGCTAACGAAACAATTGGCCTCACCAAATATCGAAGAACGTGCCCTGAACAACCATATAACCTCATATCCAAGGATACGCAATGCGATGGAAGTATTCGATGTCAGGGTAAGAAAAACATCTTCAAATTCAAGAATAGAATATATATTTATATATATATATTTATTTGTTTTTTATTTTTCTTTTCATTTCAGGTATTACCAAGACCGATGGAAGGCAATGTACCGTCGTTTGCGGCTAGGTCAAGTAGACCGTCATGTAGGCTTTGCCGTTCTGAGTACGGGCGGCAGCGGAAAACGCGGGCATACTGCTTCGGCTGCGGCAACACTTGCGCACAGTGCAGGGGACAAGAAGTACACGCTCAACAAAAATAATTTTTAAATTTTGTTATAATAGTCTTAAGAAAATTCAAGCAAAAAAAAATTAACAAAATTGAAACAATTATATTTGTATGTAGAATTTAGTTATAAACAATAAAAACAAATTAAAAAATCAAAAAAAAATTATATGAAAACAAGTATATACTGCCGTAAGTTCGGCCAGGCCGAAGCTTATGTACCCTCACCCTCAAAAAAAATCGCTTCTCTAACATATGTTCCAAACATATTTTGCAGGAAGCACATATATTACTGGATACCGCCGAAACATTAATATGTTTGTTTTATGTGAGCATATTATATGTTTGGAAGCATTTTGAGTCCAAAAATAGTATATGCTTGGAAGAATTCCCCAAAGAAGATTGTGTTCATTCCCTCACATATTTTTAACTTCCACGAAATTTTTGAGTTCTTCGCATCTTTTTCTGTAATACAAATACGCTGTTTTTTTTTCAAATGTCTGTTTTCTTGGTTCCGAATGTCTATTCTCTTTATTCCGAATACTCAATCTACTATTCAAATTAAATAATATTTAGACTTAAGCATACCAAATTTTTGGCCATATTATAAAACAGTTTTCCGAAACAACATACAAGCGGTTTCACAGAAATTGCTCTCATTTCATTCTCTCGCTGTGTTATGTTGATATCTTTTTATTCAACCCTCCCGGTTTCCATCTCTATTTCTTTCTCTATACTAACTCTCTCTCTCTCTCTGTCGCTCTCTGAATAAAGTATCACAACATATATATGTTTACTCGAAATTTGTAAATTTATATATGTTTACATTCACGCATATTATTTTTATGAAACATTCATGCCCCAAACATAATATATTCGAACATATTAACATATGTGTCCCAAACATTTTGTGTTAGTTTAGGAACATTACATGTTTGCACTTAAATATATTGTGTTTAAAAATTGTGCCCGAACACACATTTTGTTTATATCGGAACATATGAAAAACATATTTTTCTAACAGTGCTCCATCATTGCGTAGAAACTTCATCTAAACACTGCCATCCACAATCGAATTACTTAAGTTGCGGTAACGCTTGCCGATGGCAAGGTATCTTAAAACCTCCTAACACCATCTTCTAAATTGTACACTGTTAGAAAAATATGTTTTTCATATGTTCCGATATAAACAAAATGTGTTTCGGGCACAATTTTTAAACACAATATATTTAAGTGCAAACATGTAATGTTCCTAAACTAACACAAAATGTTTGGGACACATATGTTGATATGTTAGAATATATTATGTTTGGGGCATGAATGTTTCATAAAAATAATATGTGTGAATGTATACATATATAAATTTACATATTTCGAGTAAACATACATATATGTTGTGATACTTTATTCAGAGAGCGACAGAGAGAGAGAGAGTTAGTATAGAGAAAGAAATAGAGATGGAAACCAGGAGGGTTGAATAAAAAGATATCAACATAACACAGCGAGAATGAAATGAGAGCAATTTCTGTGAAACCGCTTGTATGTAGTTTCGGAAAACTGTTTCATGATAAGACCAAAAATGTAATATGCTTAAGTCTAAATATTATTTAATTTGAATATTAGAATGAGTATTCGGAATAAAGAGAATAGACATTCGGAACCAAGAGAATAGACATTTGAAAAAAAAAACAGCATATTTGTATTACAGAAAAAGATGCGAAGAACTCAAAAATTTCGTGGAAGTGAAAATTATCTGAGGAAATGAGCACAATATTCTTTGAGGAATTCTTCCAAGCATATACTATTTTTGGATTCAAAATGCTTCCAAACATATAATATGCTCACATAAAACAAACATATTAATGTTTCGGCAGTATCCAATAATATATGTGCTTCCTGCAAAATATGTTTGGAACATATGTTAGAGAAGCGATTTTTTTTGAGGGTGTATGTAAGTCCATACGTGGTATATATTAAATCAAAAAAGATCGATCCAATACGTATATAATTCAGTTTGACAAAATTTTCTACAGAAATAAAATTTTAACAAAATTTTCTAAGAAATAAAATTTTCACAAAATTTTCTATAGAAATAAAAATTTTGACAAAATTTTCTATAGAAAGAAAATTTTGACAAAAATTTCTACAGAAATAAATTTTAACAAAATTTTCAATAGAAATAAACTTTTGACAAAATTTTCTATAGAAATAAAATCTTGGTAGATTATTTTTGGCTCGAGTGGCAACCATGATTATGAACCGAATAAAATTTGAACAAAATTTTCTATAGAATTAAAATTTTGACAAAATTTTCTATAGAAATAAAATGTTGACAAAATTTTCTATAGAAATAAAATTTTGACAATGATGAAAATTTTATTATGAACCGACTAAAATTTTAACTAAATTTTCTCTAGAAATAAAATTTTGACAAAATTTTCTATAGAAATAAAATTTTGACAAAATTTTCTATAGAAATAAAATTTTGGCAGATTATTTTTGGCTCTAGTGGCAACCATGATTATGAACCGATATGGACCAATTTTTGTGTGATTGGACCAATTTTGGTATGGTTGTTAGCGACCATATACTACACCACGTGCCTAATTTGAACCGGATCGGATGAATTTTGCTCATCCAAGAGGCTCCGGAGGTCAAATCTGGAGAATGTTTTATATGGGGGTGTTTATTCTTCATGATTTTTTTTATTTTGTTTTGACAAAATAAAATAAATCTCCAATAGAATAAAATTAAAATCTGCTGCTCTTTTCATTCTTTCTATATTGCAGCCAATCCAAAGGTGGTAATTCATATGTCAGGTATTGAATGGCACGCGCAAGAACATTTCGCTTGCGTATGCTATTCAAGCTACCAGCCAAATAATATGAAATTCAACACCAGTCATTGGCTTCATATGGAAAAAGAATTTAACTGCAGCATAAGCAATTCCGGCAAATAATTCGACTATGTTATTTTTCTTTTACTTTTTGTTGTTATTACTACTTACTTGTATTTAGTATATAAGGCTGAATAAATTTAATAAAGATAGTCACTACGACTAAACCTCTTGGTGTTTCAATTGGCGTGATTATATTCTTTCTTGGTGTACCACCGAGTAAAGAATTTTAAACTCCCCTTAAAAGAAAGTTCTGGTGCATTACCAGGACTGCCATTAAATCATTTATTCTGGTGTACCACCAGAATATCCGCTGAGCAAACGCGCTCAAGCACTAACATTTTGGCGACCGTGACAGGACCACCAATCAGGACACTTTGTGCCTGCAACCACTGATCAGGACCCTTTGTGCCTGCAACCACCGATCAGGACCCTTTGTGCCTGCAACCACTCATCAGGACCCTTTGTGCCGGCAACCACTCATCAGGACCCTTTGTGCCTGCAACCACTCATCAGGACCATTCGTGCCTGCAACCACTAATCAGGACCCTTTGTGCCTGCAACCGTTCATCAGGACCCTTTGTGCCTGCAACCACTCATCAGGACCCTTTGTGCCTGCAACCACTCATCAGGACCCTCTGTGCCTGCAACCACCGATCAGGACCCTTTGTGCCTGCAACCACCGATCAGGACCCTTTGTGCCTACAACCACTGATCAGGACCCTTTGTGCCTGCAACCACCGATCAGGACCCTTTGTGCCTGCAACCACTCATCAGGACCCTTTGTGCCTGCTACCACTCATCAGGACCCTTTGTGCCTACAATACCCATTGTGTCTATAATTAATCAACAGGACCTTTGCTCCTATAATCTATACCAGTCAACTTTCGTTACTGTTACTAATCAACGATGGAAACTCAGATTGAGCTCCTGCGACAGCTGAAGGACATCGGCGAAGGCATCGCCAACTTCATCAGAAATATTAAGAAAGATCCAAAAATCCGAAAAACCACCGCATATTACCAAGACCGACTGGCTAGGCTCAATGCCGCCTGGAAAGAATTCGAAGAGGCGGACAACCAGCTACGATATTCAGAGGGTATCGATCCGTCCAGCGAATACTTCGTTTCCGGTTATTATGACAAAATCAAAAGCATGGCCTTGGAATGTATAAAATTATTGGAACATGAGCTCATCGAGAAAGTCCCAACGTCAGACGCAAAGAACCCTCCAAGCGTACAATCCTTACATAAGGAGAACGAACAGGTGGGTGCCACTAGCGGTCACGACGGTCTTATTAGCCGTTCGTTGGCCAAAATGGAAGCCCTGAGTCGGCAACTAGAAGGTTTGCAAGTTAGTGGCCAGGAGAGAACCTACTATGAGGTGAAAATGGCCACAATAAACCGTCTATGGCAACAGATAGAGTGCCTCAACGACGATGTTCTGGACAAGTACCCAGACCCAGAGCTACTCGGGTACGATACTGCAAAATACATCTGGCTCGAGAAAGAGATCCATGAGCAGAAAATCCCAAATGCTCACAAGATGTGGTACTTGAAAAACCACGTAATGGGCGAAGCAGCAAGCCTTATTGCGCACCTTGCCATAACAGAAGACAATTATCCCACGGCATGGCAATTGTTGGAACATCGTTATAACAACAAGAGGGTTATGGCAGCTACGGCAATCCAAAGGATGCTCGATCAACCCTCAGGTGCTGGATCTTTAAGTGCCCTCAAGCGATTACATGACACAACAAAGCAATGTTTGGCAGCTCTCTCCAACCTGGGACTCCAGACTTCGTCATGGGATCCACTTTTAATCCACCTCCTCGTTAAAAAGTTGGATAAAAGTGTTCATAGTCAATATGAACAAATGATCAAAAATCCGAAGGAACTGCAAACCATAAGCGACTTCCTATCGTTCTTGGAGAACTATTTTCATATTTTGGAAGCAATGGGTGTAAAGGAAAAAACCTCTATCAATAGTTCCAAAAATTGCGCCCTGACTTCCCATCCAAGTCCTGAAAGCCGACATTGCATCATTTGTAAGAAGGACTTTCACCAATTATACCGATGCCAGGAATTCGCTCTACTCAGCACAAAACACCGCCTCAATCTTGTACTGGGACAGAAGTTATGTGTGAATTGCTTTAGCAGCAGACATTCCACGAAACAATGCTCGAATTTAGGCCGCTGCCAAAAATGTGGGAGAAAGCACCATACGCTCGTCCACCTTGAACAATCTCACACGCAACCCTCCAAATCCTCAGGTAGATCAATCAAGGAAGATCAAATGGAACACCCCAAACCACTAGAATCAGCAACAACTTCCAACCAATCCACTGCGGCTTCGCTTATCACTACCCCATCCATCATAGCTGAAAGCTTGGCCTTAAACTCTGAATCTCGAAGGCCCTATATTCTACTAGGAACCGCATTGGTCAAGATTAAGGCGAATGGTCTGGAAACCGAATGCAAAGCAATACTCGACTCGGGATCTCAAGTCAACCTAATTACGGAAAGATTAGTAGCACGACTCGGTCTACCAAGTAGACCTACGACTATGTCAATTAGTGGTATAGGAAGAAATCGGACCAAGGTTCAACACAGAGTGAACATTTCGCTCCAGTCAAGATATAACAATTTCTCATCACGCTTGGAGGCATTCGTACTTCCCCAAATAATTACTCCACAACCTGCTCAATTTATCCACATTGATAAATGGCTAATTCCCAAGAATATAACGCTGGCAGACCCTACCTTCAACCGTCCAGGCAAAATCGACATCCTATTAGGCGCAGAATATTATCATCAGCTACTCGCTATCGGACAAATCCAACTAGGAGACAACCTTCCAATCTTGCAAAACACAACACTTGGGTAGATAGCATCAGGGAAGGTATCTGATCAACATTTGCAAACATCAATATGTGGAGTACTAACTGATGAAGATAGCATGAACCAGACAATCGAACGATTCTGGAAACTGGAAGAAGTCGATAATACACAGAAGCAATTATCGATACATGACGCACAGTGCGAAGCTCACTTTAATCAGCATACTGGACGTGACAAAGAAGGAAGGCTTCCATTTTGTGCCGAACCAAGCTCTTTAGGAGAGTCACACAGTCTCGCTTTTAACCGTTTCCTATCATTGGAACGGCGACTATCCAAAGACATTACCTTAAAACAACAATATATACAGTTTATGAAGGAATACGAAGCACTAGGCCATATGACTAAAGTCAACATAGACAATGTGACAGGAGCAAAATATTTTATTCCTCACCACTGTGTCCTACGACCTGAAAGCAGCACCACTAAACTCCGAGTAGTATTCGATGCTTCAACAAAAACATCCTCTGGAAAGTCACTGAACGATGTCTTATATACTGGCCCAACACTACAGAATGATCTGTTTGCTATTCCGCTACGCTTCAGATTGCCACGTTTCGTGTTTACCACAGACATAGAAAAAATGTTTCGCCAAATACTGATACATCCTAAAGACAGACCATATCAGATTATCCTGTGGCGGAACAATATCACCGAACCTATCAACTACTTCACATTAAATACCGTTACATACGGAACCCGACCAGCCCCCTATCTGACAATTAGATGCTTGAAAGAAATAAGCAGGGAAAATAAGATGCATTTTCCTTTAGCAGCTAGTTTTTTGGAAAAGAACTTCTATGTGGATGATGGCCTGGGCGGAGCAGACAACTTGAATACAGCTTTGGAAATCCAGCGCCAACTGCAACAAGTCATGGCGCAATACGGATTTAATTTACGAAAGTGGAGTGCCAATCATATCCACCTGCTTCATAACATTCCGGAGTGCGACCAAGAAGTTAGCCTGGACTTCAGCACAGATGACACCAATTATACCAAAACTTTGGGATTGGCCTGGTTACCCAAAGCTGACCAACTTAAAGTAAAGGTCAACCTAGCGCCAATCAGGTCAGTGACCAAAAGGACGGTCACTTCAGATCTTGCACGTATTTTCGACCCCCTAGGTTTGCTATCTCCTGTAGTCGTCAGGGCGAAAATCTTTGTCCAAGAACTATGGAATCTAAATCTTTCATGGGATGAAGCCGTACCTTCAGAATTCGACTATCGATGGCGAAACTTTAGAGAGAGCCTCAAGTCACTTGAAACCTTTCCCGTTCACCGACATGTCCATAAGGGACATATTTCTCAAAACACTCAGCTCCACATCTTCAGCGACGCATCAGAAAAGGCATACGGGGCAGCAGTATACATTAGAACAATCTTACCGAATAAGATTATACTTGTAAACCTCCTTTGGGCGAAATCCCGAGTAGCACCCCTTAAACAACAAACGCTTCCAAGGCTAGAATTATGCGCTGCACAGCTGGGAGCCAACTTGGCGGTTAAAGTTAAGAACGATTTAGATATGATGACAACACCCACTTACTACTGGACTGATTCCACAATAGTGTTAAATTGGATCAACTCAAGATCATCCTCCTTTCACACCTTTGTCGCTAATCGTATTGCTTCAATTCAAGACAACACGACTCCTGAACAATGGAGACACGTTAGTTCCAAAGATAACCCAGCAGACATCATATCTAGGGGATCAGACCCCCATCAGTTGAAACAAACAACCCAATGGATGCTTGGACCATTCTTTCTTCACGGAGACGAGAAACATTGGCCTCCTGCGTTTCTTCCTTCTCCTGATTCGATTAGCACTGAACGAAAGCAGAACCTCCACAACCTAATGTTGGCCGCTGATGCAGAAAACTTCTTGTACAAAATAAATCACAGGAATTCCTTGAAGACACTCCAACGAATTGTTGCTTATGTTCTGAGATTTATTAAAAATTCCAAAACCCGTAAAGAAAATCGACAAAACAGGCCAACCCTCACTCCCCTTGAACTTCACGATTCTCTTATTGTCATAGTTCGTATCGCACAGCATTTTAAATTCAAAGAAGACATTTTACAACTGGAGAAGCATAGAGAACTTAAAGGCTCAAGTCAAATCAAAGGTTTGTCGCCGTTTTTGGACGAACATACAGTTTTAAGAGTTGGAGGTAGACTAGAAGAATCGACTTTGAGTTTTAATGCCAAACATCCCATGCTTTTGCCATTCAATGACCCAATAAGTCGACTAATCTTCGAATCGTTACATAAGGAAAATAAGCATTGCGGACCTACCGCACTCCTTGCTACGGTGAGACAACGCTTCTGGCCCATCAAAGGAAAGCATTTGGCTCGTGAAACTGTTCACAAATGTATTCAATGTGCAAGATCAAAACCAAAGCTTCTGAAACAAATTATGGGAAATTTGCCAGAAACAAGAGTAACGCCTGCAAGGCCCTTCATAAACGCAGGGGTAGATTATTGCGGACCAATCTGGGTACATTTCAAAACAAGAGGAAAACGACCTCAGAAAGCATATCTTGCGATATTTTGCTGCTTTTCAACAAAGGCCGTTCATCTAGAACTTGTAACGGACCTTACAACCGATGCCTTCATTGGGGCGTTGAAAAGATTCATTGGCCGAAGGGGCCATTGCCAAAACCTATATTGTGATAACGCTACCAACTTCGTGGGAGCAAAAAATCAACTCGCAGAGCTGCCAACCTCGTTATTCTCAACAACAGCTCAAGAAAAAATACAACGAGAATGCGCAACTAGAAGCATTACTTTCCACTTTATACCTCCGCGATCTCCTCATTTCGGTGGACTTTGGGAAGCAGCTGTAAAATCCGCTAAAGGTCTTCTGATAAAGGAAATATCGAGTGCATCCTTGACTTATGAAGAAATGGAGACCATTGTCATAGAGGTTGAAGCGATACTAAACTCTAGGCCAATAGCACCACTACCAAATGATCCTAATGACGCCGCTGCACTGACTCCGGGCCATTTTTTGATTGGAGAACCTCTAACTGCTCAAGTAGACGTCACAGCCCGAGCAACAACATCAACTTTGGCAAAACGATGGGAGTTAGTATCCCGAATAAAACACCAATTCTGGAAAAGATGGTCCCAGGAATATCTCAATGAACTCCAGCAGCGTAATAAATGGCAAACTGCATCTCAAAATCTGCAATTGGGCACTATAGTCGCAATTAAAGATAACTTGCCTGTCAT
Organism: Haematobia irritans; assembly: GCF_050003625.1. NCBI lineage: Eukaryota > Metazoa > Arthropoda > Insecta > Diptera > Muscidae > Haematobia > Haematobia irritans. The sequence goes on from NC_134398.1 coordinate 92,613,493, forward strand.
GAACTGGCGACTTGGTAAAGTCATTGAAACTTATCCAGGGTCAGATGGTTTCGTCAGGGCAGCTGCAGTAAAAACCTCAAGCGGTATCATTAAGCGAGCCATTCACCTACTCGCTCCTCTCCCTCTAGAACAAACTAACGACGAAAAAGGAGATAATTCATTTCCGCTTAGCCGCAGCGCCGCATCTAGCGACAAAGACAATGGTTCACCACCTCCAAAACGTGCTAACCTTCCCACAACCAGCATGCTAGTTATTCTAGCATTATTCCTCCCACTAGTGATGTGCCAACAAGTTACCTATACTCCGATTAAAGGCAACCCCGGTATAAATTTTGAGTGTATTGGTAACATTAAGCCAATTCTATCAGAATGGAAGCTTCTGATATATTTCGAACTGGCACCTCTTCATAAGGAACTGCAGCTCTTCATCAACGGAACCAATGCCTTAGCGAAAACATGCAATCACTCACACTTCCGCGAACATGCAATCACTCACACTTCCGCGGCAACGTAGCAAATTCATTATTTGGTGTTCTGGACTCAAATTATGCTGAGAAAATGTCAGGAACAATCAATAGTATTAAAACCAACGAAGCTCGACTGCAAGACCTACTGCGGAACCAAACATCATTTCTGGACTCTACCCTTAATCTCATGAAGCAATCTGAAGCTCGGACACAGGAGAGTTTTGAAAAAATAAATTTTAAAATAAGTAGACTCATGAATCTGACAAACAACGAAAATATCTACCGCTCTCAACTCATCTTATCGCTCAGTATCCAGTTAATTCTAAATAACTTGCAAAAAATGCATGTTTCCATGACGGATTTGTTGGCTGACACTCATCATGGTCGAATTAGCCCTCTTCTACTAACTCCACAACAATTTGCTGTCGAGGTAGCTAATATAAAGGCTAACCTACCGCAAGATTTAACACTACCAGTAGTAGATATAATACAATTATATGGCATCGCAACAGCTCATGCCTCAATATCGAACGACCATATTATCTGCACCTTGTTCATTCCATTGTCAAACCAGGATGAATATGACCTATTTTACCTTACACCAGTTCCACAAGTGGTAAATAATACTCTAGTAGCCCTCATGCCGACATCAGAAATGATAGCCTTTAATGCTCATCGTGATCAATATTTTACAATGGATAACATCAAACTACTTGACTGCAACTCACTGGATCACAACACCTTTTTATGCCCAAATGTCCAAACAGTTTACCATAAAGGTGCACAGATTTGTAGCTGCGAAGTCCATCTATTCAACAACGAATCTGATATCGAAGCATTATCTAACCACAATGTGTGGTATCAACTCTTTAAGAAAAATCAATGGCTGTTTGCCACTGATGCACAGCTGAAATTAAGTACAGTCTGTAATGGTAAAAGCAACTATCAGCCTTCACAGGGTACTGGAATATTAACACTGCCAGCAGGTTGCACAATAAAAAATGAGATGATTACTATCAACAGCCACCAAACTATCACATCGACCCTACACCAGTCCAGTTCATACAATGAGATGTCATTCTTCAATACACTACCTAACATGGAAAATATAACGCAAGCGTTCATTCACCGCTCAAGTTTCGAAGAAATAAATCGTTTGCAGGCAGAAGTGAAGGCACAACTACGTGAAATTCCATCAACCTCAAATTACCATGCAGTTCATAGCCTTATCGTTAGCTACTGTGGATTAGGAATTATTCTAATCGCTGTTGTGGTCCTACTAACAAAGTGCATTTTTAAGAAAAGGGCCATATCACCACAGCCTGCTCCAAGATCAACATGGGACATTTCAGTAGACCCATCCTAAATAAAACCTACAAGGTAACCGGAATTAGCTTATACAAGCCTCTCAAAATTATTCACGACTCCCCTCGGGGCCGCAATATGTTTATTCTTCATGATTTTTTTTATTTTGTTTTGACAAAATAAAATAAATCTCCAATAGAATAAAATTAAAATCTGCTGCTCTTTTCATTCTTTCTATATTGCAGCCAATCCAAAGGTTGTAATTCATATGTCGGGTATTGAATGGCACGCGCAAGAACATTTCGCTTGCGTATGCTTGCGTATTCAAGCTACCAGCCAAATAATATGAAATTCAACACCAGTCATTGGCTTCATATGGAAAAAGAATTTAACTGCAGCATAAGCAATTCCGGCAAATAATTCGACTATGTTATTTTTCTTTTACTTTTTGTTGTTATTACTACTTACTTGTATTTAGTATATAAGGCTGAATAAATTTAATAAAGATAATCACTACGATTAAACCTCTTGGTGTTTCAATTGGCGTGATTATATTCTTTCTTGGTGTACCACCGAGTAAAGAATTTTAAACTCCCCTTAAAAGAAAGTTCTGGTGCACTACCAGGACTGCCATTAAATCATTTATTCTGGTGTACCACCAGAATATCCGCTGAGCAAACGCGCTCAAGCACTAACAGGGGGCCATATATAATTATGGACCGATATGGACCAATTCTGGCACGGTTGTTAAAGATCATATACTAACACCATGTTCCAAATTTCAGCCGGATCGGATGAAATTTTGTTCTCTTTGAGGCTCCGCAAGCCAAATCTGGGGATCGGTTTATATGGGGGCTTTATATAATTATGGACCGATGTGAACCAATTTTTGCATGGTTGTTAGAGACCATATACCAACACCATATACCAAATTTCAGCCGGATCGGATGAAATATGCCAGCGTTGCCAATTTAGCTTTTTCCCGCTAGATTTGGCTTTTTTTGAAGACGTTTAGCGGGGAAAAAATGTATTTATATTTAGCTTTTAGCTTTTTTTCTGGCTTTTTTCATGACCCTTTTAGCTATTTTTGGCTTTTTTTATTTTCGACATGTTCCTATAGAAATATGGATAAAACTTCGTTTTTTGTCTAAGTCTTGCTGCCAGAATAAGGTTTTCCACATATTTCAAAGCTCAATTGAAGCCTTAATAATTATTCCAGCCATTATGCGGGCATTTTTGCAGCAAATACACCTTCTTGTAAAGTTTTTCCCTCGTTATCGTAAACTTTAAATCTACTATTACCATACAAATTGCTTATATAAACTGTCAGTAAATTATTAGGAATAATAGCATTTGGCTCGTTTATCCTTTTTATGTTATTATAATACGGACGCGAATTTTGGTTATAATAGTTTATATATATTATATAAACTGTTTTCCTTGTCCATAAGCCGATAAAATTGTTTTGTCCTTATAGTTAAGTGATTCAACTTAAAAATGGGTATCTTTTCATGAAAGAAAGCTAGGGTCAATTCTACAAAATTCTTAAAATTAATTAAATAGTCTTTAAATTTGTGGAGTTTTTGTATGTTGACCACAAACCAAAATAGCGTTCAAAAATAGAAGAGGTTTTTCATTTTATTTTGAAAACGTATACACAGAATAATTTCTACTTAAAGTCGAGTCGGAATTTGGAAATTTAAGTTGTCGTTAGCACGTTTTTCAAGCACTGTGATAGCTCATGAAGAAAAAGCTGAAAAAAAACGAATAAATTCAAATTTGACTCGGAATCAATACCAAAATCATTAGTGTACAAAATATTTGGAACCGAACATAGAAATAATTAAAGAAATAAAGTTTTGAATGTGGTATTATTTTTTTAACATAAAAAAAATGCAATAAAAAAAATCGTAGTGATAGGATCAAAACAAATCTGCTATTTATTAATGGAATGGATTTACATTTACGAAAATTGGACAACAATAGGTTTGTATGGGAAGTTTTCCAATAAAAGTTATTCAGTATAAACTTGCAAGACAGAATGGGTTTTATTCTCTTAATAATATTAGGAGAAGTGTACACGTTCACGAATTTATCATTAATTCAGTTAAAACGAAATATATTGATATTTCTAATGCAGTTCTATGAGACATTGGACTTGTTGATGATTAACCAGCTGATAATTGCAAGTTTACCGGGAAAAAAGTTTTTACTAGGAAATATAAATGAAGGAATTCCAGTAAAATTTGTGATAGTAATCAAAATGTATCGAGTACGCACACAGAGCTAATATGACTTAGATTTTCCTACAGTCTCACAGAAATGGAAATAAAATGAATACAATTAAAATAATATGCATTTTAGGTGAAATAAAGCCTTTAAGTTTGTTAAATTTCAATCAAAAATGTGACTTTTGATACAAAAAAATTTATCTTTTTTTCTAGCTATTTTTTAACATTTTTTAGCTTTTTTTGGCTAGTTTTTTGGACAAATCTAGCGGTTTTTTTGTGAAACAATTCTGGCAACGCTGAAATATGCTTCTGTTAGAGGCTCCACAAGCCAAATCTGAGGGTCCCTTTATATAAAAGTGGACCGATATGGCCCATTTGCAATACCATCCGACCTACATCCATAACAACTACTTGTGCCAAGTTTCAAGTCGATAGCTTGTTTCGTTCGGAAGTTAGCGTGATTTCAACAGACGGACGGACGGACATGCTTAGATCGACTCAGAATTTCACCACGACCCAGAATATATATACTTTATGGGGTCTTAGAGCAATATTTCGATGTGTTACAAACGGAATGACAAAGTTAATATACCCCCATCCTATGATGGAAGGTATAAAAATATGATTTACAAAAAAAAAAGGTCCGTAGGGACCTTTTCACACGCCCGTGAAGTTCAGAACTGTCACTCATCGTAGGGTTAACTACAGTTCACGAAATTACATCCTCTAATAGAAGAAAATATTAACTAAAAATTAAGAAACAAATCATTGGCGCCAAATCATGACCATTTTAACCATACAGTAGTTCATTCTTACTATTTTTGGGAATCGTACGAAAATTTTCATTGGCTTTAGTTTATATCGAACTTATGTGTACGGCCATCGAACTTTATACTCACGTTTAGTTCATAAAATATTTGAGACATACTTAAAAAAACTAACATTTCATTAGGCTGTGGAAAATTTCGCAAAAAGTAATAAAATTTAACTACTAACAAATAATTTTTTTACAATAAAAATAAGTTAAATTTAGCGTTAGTTTAACTGCGGAAAAATTTTTCTTTGTAGTTTAATCGCAAATTGATAAGTATTATTTTTAAAAATGTGGCTTTCTTTGAAAGAGATGTTTTTATTCATATTATTAATTTATTCAAATTAATAATAATTTTTGTGAAACCAGTTTAATGTTTTTCTTGTAAAAAAATATTTAATTTTAGAGCAACCCCAGATGGATTCGGACAAATTTTTGTATTTGTAAGTTTCCTGTTAAAAAGTTGGCTTTCTTTTAACTAAAATATTTACGTTTTTATGATCTTTATATCCCAAAAACACAGTTTTAATACCGTATTTTATTATTTCTTTAATCAAATTTTTTTGCAAACCAATTTAATATTTTTAATGTAAACAAGTATATACAGTAGTAAGTTCGGCCGGGCCGAATCTTAAATACCCACCACCATGAATCGAATATAATAGTTTTCTTTGAAAATTTCAGGGGGGTTTGATGACAGATATTTTCCCAAGCAGATCAGTTCAACCAGTACGCTTCCCACAGATAATTGTAAAGATTTTACCTATGAAGACTTGATCAGATTCTGAATTTATAAGAACCATTTTTTCTTTGAGTTTTAGCGGAATCATAAACATCTCTTGTAAGTGCTAGAAAAAGATGAAATAACGCCTTGATTTCAAATCTAAAATCTGTGAATTTTCATCCCAATTATTTAAATGACTACGAGAAGTAAAATCTGGAAATTTTGCAATCAGTTTCAAGCAATTTTCATGATCAGTGCGCTTTCTATACCCTCCATAAGTGAAATCGGTCTATATGGAGGGCTTACCAAATGGACCGATAAAACTAAAACATATTCACTTTATTATGGGTCTAAAATGCCAGTATATTTTCAATTTGTGGCAAATCGGATAAAAACTACAATTTCTATAAATCCTAGGAGTTAAATCGGGAGTTCAGTGTAATGGGGGCTATACAAAAACATGGAAGGATACACACAGTATTCAGCACATTTAATTGTAGTTCTAGAATCTAGACCCCAAATCGAAGGGCCGGTTTATAAGGGGTCTATATAAAAACTGTACCGATACTCAATATATTCGGCACACCTCTTTGTGGTCCTAGAATACCTTTTGAAATCCAATTTCAGGCAAAAAACCCAAGAAATGAAATAGGAAGATCGGTCTATGTGGGGGCTATATCAAAACATGGACCGATACACCCCATTTTCGGCACACCTCTTTATGGTCCTCGAATACCTCTAGATTTCCGATTTGAGGCAAATTGGGTAAAAATTACGGATTCTAGAAGACCAAGAAGTAAAATGGGGAGATCGGTCTATATGATGGACCTGTACTCACCATTTTCGGCACACGTCTTAAGGGTCCTAGAGTACCTCTAGATATTTTAGGCAAAAGTGGATAAAAACTACGGATTCTAGAAGCCCAAGAAGTAAAATCGGGAGATCGGCCTATATGGGGCTATATCAAAACATGGACCGATACACCCCATTTTCGGCACACCTTTTTATGGCCCTAGAATACCTCTGGATTTCCGATTTGAAGCAAATTGGGTAAAAATTACGGATTCTAGAAGACCAAGAAGTAGAATGGGGAGATCGGTCTATATGGTGGCTATATCAAAACATGGACCGGTACTCAGCATTTTCGGTACACGTCTTTAGGGTCCTAGAGTACCTCTAGATTTCAAATTTCAGGCAAATTGGATAAAAACTACGGATTGTAGATTACCAATTTCAGGCAAATTGGTTAAAAAGTACAGTTTTATAAGCCCAAGACCCCAAATCGTTAGGTCAAAACTTGGACCGATATATATATATATATATATATATATATATATATATATATATATATATATATATATATATATATATATATATATATATATATATATATATATATATATATATATATATATATATATATATATATATATATATATATATATATATATATATATATATATATATATATATATATATATATATATATATATATATATATATATATATATATATATATATATATATATATATATATATATATATATATATATATATATATATATATATATATTTTATATTAAATGGATAATTGTAACATGTACTGTAATTATAAGAACCTAATATTCTTGTTGTACATGTCATAAATAAAGCAATCAATCAAATCAATCAATCAATTTTGGGTGCCCGAACTGAAGAATCTCGTCAGAACAATCATCCATAATTGCCGTGTATGCGTATTGTTTCTGAAGAAAACTGTCGACCATATGATGGCCGCTCTTCCCCCTGAGAGAACTATATTGTCTCGCCCGTTTACATGCACTGGAGTCGATTTTGCAGGCCCCCTTGATATTAAGACCTACATTGGTGGAGGCTGCCGTATCCTTTAGTGATGTTTGTCTGCTTTGCGACTAAGGCAATTCATTTGGAAGCGACAAATGATATGTAGACTGATTGTTTTATTGCTGCGTTCACTCGATTTTTCTCCCGAGGAGGCTGTCCTTCTAAGATGTTTTCTGATAATGCGACATCTCTTGTAGGAGCTTGTAATGTTCTTGGCAGAGACCAAGCCCGATTTCTTGCTGAAGTGAAGCAAAATCTTATTTCGCTTAATGCCTTCCAATTATTACAATGGAAAGTTATTCCCCCTGGTGCGCCACATATGGGTGGTGTTAGGGAGGCAGGAGTTAAGAGTTTCAAGACTCATCTTAAGAAGGTGTCTCACTCTCAGAAGTTGACTTTTGAACAGTTCAGCACGATGTTAGGCAGAATCAAGGCATGCCTTAATTCAAGGCCCCTTAGTCCAATGCACGACAATCCTACCGATTTGACCCTTCCTTATAGGTTTCGCCCTTCTCTCTCCTCCGGAGCCTGACACGACGATTGAGTCGTTAAGTTATGCGAATAGATGGCAGAAACTTAAGGTCCGTTATCACTCTTTCGCCAAACGGTGGAAAGAGGAATATCTCGTTGAACTCCATAAGCGAAATAAGTGGAAATATCCGCAAAGAGATTTTGCAGTTGGTGATCTGGTAGTAATCAGGAAAGATAATTTGCCCCCACCAGAGTGGAAAGAAGGTAGAATCGAAAAGATCTACTTAGGCCCCGACAACAAAGTGCGAGTTGTTGACATCGCACTTTGACATCTGGGGTCGCTAGCCGACCCCAGAATTCCAGGAAGGCCACGAGAAAAGCTAAACCTAGCAACAATCACGACGTGACCCCCACCAAAGGCGCTCGCTAGCTGCTCGTCGTCACAATAATGCATCCAATAGAACGTCGAAAAATCCGGAATCGCACCAACCTGGAGCCGTCGGCGGACGATGCACCTGTGGTCACAATCCGGTCAACACTTCCACCGTTAGTTCCAACACCGGCAGTGGACCTGCTACGATTGCGATTCACGTCCATTCTGGGTCCCATTGAATTTGAATTTATTTTGTTTATGTTTTTGTCCATTGAATTGTCTAATGAATTCTCGTCCTATGTGGAAGTTCTTCCAAAGGCACAACTTTATAAGCACTTCCAGAAGATGTACTCCCAATGATGTTCTTTATTTTAACTACACAGGAAGTTCTTTTCATTAAATTTTTATAACATACTTTTTTCATATTTTTAATGGGTAATTTAACTTCTTTGTTTCGAATAGGTTAAAAACAGAGTAAGAATTCATAATAAGGTACAAATTATTTAAATTTTGTCGAAAAAATGCTAAATCTAACCTGAAAAAATTGTGAATTTTTGAAAATATTTGAGGTCAAACGTTTCAGACCGGCGTTAGAATCCATTAAAAATTATAAAAAATTCCAAAAAATCTTTATTTGACAAAATATCACAGAATTTTTTAATTTACGTCCAAAACATTGAATTCGGATCACACCTAACGAATTGACGCAAATTCAGTGTAACGGCTGTTGAAATGGAGGACTTCCGTCCTATGACAAGCCCATATTAAATTCATCGCTTCAGCGTCAATTTTGCACCACTTCCGGATCCAAAAAGAACATTTTCATTACTTTTTTGGTGACCCTTTTTTTGCTGAGTACATTAGAGGAATCATATCTATGAGCTAATGGGACATTTTTGAAATTCTTCTCAGAATATATTTGAAATAAAATATATTATAAATATATAAAATATATATTAAAATATATTAAAAATATGAATATTTGAAATAAAATATATTATAAATATATTAAAAAATCGCTTCTGTGACATTTTCAGGATTGGTCCAAACAAAATATTGTTTGCATTGTTCAAACATATTATGTTTCACCTTAGGGCATTCACTGGTAGTAAACAATTTTAATGAAATTTTCCTTGTGTGGATATATTTTTAAGACGCCAATTGGTTATTTCCATTATTCTACTTGCAGCATACTCTCTTCTTTCTAAACACATATATATTTATAGGCTATTTCCAAATACATATATTTTTGCATCTAAGCATATTATATTTACAAACATTTTATGTCCCAAACATATGTTCTAACATATTAACGTATATGTCCTAAACATGTTATGCTAGTTTATGAACATTATATGCTTGCACTTAAAAATATTGTGTTAACAAATTTTAGTTTCAAACATATAATTCTTACACCCAAACATATGAAAAACAGTCTTTTTCGTCCGGGCAGTATAACACTTAGTACTTAAGGTGAGTATTAAGTTCGAGTTTAGCCGCTAAAATGTATCATCCAAATGCGTATAATTTTATACTCTTCTTACTTATTTATTTTTGAAGCCGAGTACTATGTTCAGTTTTCAAGCTGAAAACCAGCTTTTTCCCGGTTACTTTTCTTAATTAATTAATTTAGAAATATAAAATGATCATCAATCAATTCATTGGATCTTTTCCATCCATTATTTGATAAGACTTGATAAAAATATAATAGTCTTCATAAATATTTTTGTACTTTTAATTTAGTGTTTTCGTGAAAAAAAAAACCGAACATAGTACTCATCTTGAGAGATAAAATCATAAAAGGACACATACCTGCCGTAAGGAAAAACAAAAGCAGCAAGAAAAATAACAACTCCACACACACGATCCCTTTCTGATCTGGTTAATGCAACAAAACAACTATCACCACAAAAGATACCAACAACACACAAGGAACATTCCAGAAATTCATCCACACTTTCTCTAGAATCAAAAAACACAAAAATAAAAACAAAAACAACAGCATAAAAAATACAAACAATCATACGACATATATACAAACTCTTCAAACCCCCTCACACGATGCAATGATTTCATTGCTTTCCCCTCACTTAATTTTCCAGTAGCACATTTATTGATTAGTTGGAATTTTATCTATACACCCAGAAAAAAGTGTCTTCGAAACTAAAGGAAAAAATGTTCATCAATTTAGTTTAGTCATTTTATTTCCACTCAGTTAATATTTTGTGTGAAATAATAAAATTTACTTGTTTCAGTAAAAAAATCCTAAACTGAAAGCAGTTAGGAATTGTTCATTAACTAGAATAGGGCATGGAATTTTACTAATACTGTTTTCTTCGCTGGGTATAAGAATTTACTACTGAAAAAGAAAATTTTATTCACTGATAACAAAGCATTCATAAAAATAAACAAAAACCGAACTAAAACCAAGTTTCCTCAAATTTAGTAAAATTTCTTATAAAACGATAATACTGACTTCCGTTATTATAGAAAGCTTATCATACATACGAATAACACTTGGCATAGAAATATATTTTAGTTCATTCGTACTAAGAAGTATTCAATCCTTTCAAAACTTAAGGAAACACACTTGTTAGAATATAGGAAAATTTCCTACATTTCTTTTATCTACCTGTAATCGATACCTGTCTTTGATGTAATCGATATGTTTGCGCGTGGGTTGTTTTTTAGTTGGAATCGCGTTTTTATGGTATACGGAGAGATTGTTAAAAAATAATATAGTAAAATAATATTATAAAAAACAAATAAAATATATAAAATATTTGTTATTTTAAATTAGAGAGAAAAAATTTCGTTTTTTGAAAATTGGTTTATAAAAAAGAAAATACCAGCAGAATAACAACCCCTTCATTCGACTTCATTTTGGAATCTTCAATTATCAGGTAATATTCAGTGACGCTAACCTTTTGTGAAAAAATTGGTTTTGGATTTTTTGTTTATATTTGTAGGTATTGAAATTGTAAAAGGTGGACAAAATTGCTAGGCAGCAAATTATTCAAAGTGAAAGGTACTACAAGAAGAAAAAATGTGTTTTAATATTTCAAGGCCAGTCGATGCTGTATATATATTTAATATATTTATATTAATAACAAATGTCTTTTATTGAAGAAAAAATTGCTTATATAAATACATAAAATTGTATTTAAAAACGAAGGTAAGCAGATCTAAATTTGAAGTAAAAGGTTTACCACAAATATGTAAGATTTGTCCAAATGAATGAAAAAAGTTCAATAAAATCATTCCATATATGAATTCAATTCAGTTAAATTTTTCATTCTGTAGTATAGTGGTACATAAATATAGGAAAATGTTAACTAATATACGGAATGCATTCTACGTAATTTCTACGAAAATCACATCATTTAAACAAATAAAAATGTCTTTGGCGCTATACGAAGTTCAACTTTCTTCACAATGAGTTCATTTTAACTTAAAGAATGGGTCACTTTTTCTGGGTGTAGAATAAAGTAAAATGAATTCCAAATTTACGAGGAAACTACAATAAATCATATACACCAGTAAAGGATTATGTTATATTAATTACTTTTGATTCTACTTTATCTAAAATTTTCAATGTTAGGAAAAATATTCCAACTTATAATAAAAAGGGGAATAAGCTGTAGGAAGCCATACGAATCAGTAGTGTGGTTCAGTTAATTTTTGCTACAAATATTTTTTTCCATATAACATTTTTTTTAGTAAATTGTCCACATTTCATAGTAAGATTTTTGTATGGCCTATGTATTTTTATAATACAATCAACGATGCATTAAGTACTGTGGTGGAAAAATTTTTAAGGAAAAATTCTTCCCATTTCGTAGTTATGAACTAAAAAAAATTACTGAAATTTTACAAGTTTTCCTTTAACCAAGTTAATTTTCGTTGTGGTTAACAGTAAATTGTTTGAGCTACGTGGAAGTTAAAATGGTCCTTAAATTTACAAGACACTTTTTCTGTGTGGCGCAGATTATAAAATGACAAAATCTTTGGAAACGGATATGTTTTTTCGGTGTGGCGGGTATATTAACTTGTCGTTCCGTTTGTAACACATCGAAATATTAGCCTCAGGCCTCATAAAGTATATATATTATTGGTCGTCAGGAAATTCTGAATCGATATTCTCGTAGCGTGCGTCCGTCCGTCTGTTGAAATCACGTTGAATCCGAACGAAATAAGCTATCGACTTGAAACTTGGCACAAGTAGTTGTTATTGATGACGGTCAGATGATATTGCAAATGGACCATATTAGACCACTTTTACCTATAGCCCCCATATAAACCGACCCGTAGATTTGGCTTGCGGAGGATTTTGGATGAGCAAATTTCATCCGATCCGAATGAAATTTAGTATGTGATGTAACTATGTGGCATCTAAAAACCGCGCAAAAATTGGTCCATATCGGTTCATAATTATATATAGCTCCCAAATAAACAAAGATGCGATACCCTCAAAATTAGCACTATCCTTTTTATCAAGTTGTTATCCAATTTGTATTTTAGGACCATAAAGAGGTGTGCTGAAAATAGTTAGTGTCGGTACATGTTTTGGTATAGCCCCCTATATAGACCGATCTCCCGATTATACTTCTTGGGTTGTAGAAACCGGAGTTTTTTTTCCGATTTGCCTGAAATTGGAAATATAGTACCAATATATTGTGTACCGGTACAGTACCAATATATTGTGTTCCGGTACAGTTTTTGATATAGCCCCCTTATAAACCGGCCTTCCGATTTGAGGTATAGATTCTGTAGGTTCTTCAGAACAACGATTAGGTGTGCAATTATGATTTATCGGTCGATAGATAGGCATTAGAAGTATGGGAAAATTCGAGAAATGTTTGCACTTAGCAGTGGCGATATTAAAATGAAAATACGTGTATTTTGGCCATATTTGCCTAAAATGGAACAACATATATATGGGGGTTTTGTCCCAATCTAAACCGAATTTGACCAACTTTGGCATACTTTGCAAAAATGTTAATTGTTAATATTCTCTGTGCACAATTTCAAAATATTCGGAGTGAAACTTTGGTTTCCGGTCGAATGATATATATGAGAGCTATATATAAATCTGAACCGATATCAACCAAATTTGGTATACATAATAGGAATGTAAGGGAAAATAAATCCGTATATGAAAATTCGTTTCAGCGCCACCTATATGTGAAAAAATGAGTTATATACGAATAAATTTTTTTTTGCGATATAATCCTCCGTAGAAATTGGCATAAATTGGCCAAACGGGAAGAGATAGAAAAGCCAAATTTTAACCAAAGATTAACTGGAACGATAGCTTTCGATTGGAATTAAAACCTTTTGCCAGAAATCTTCCGAATCGGAGTAATGTTGCATATACGAAACAGAGAGAAGAGTGATCACTGTGGCCAAATGGAAAAAGATGGGGTTCCAGATTTATATGTAAAAGATAGATCTGTTAGTGCTCTATCCGATGGTAAAAACGGATACAGCTAAATGTGTTTGGGAGTCTCAATATATGGCTTGGAAAAAAGTGGACGCACTTCACCTCAAGAGAAAACTGACCACTGTGGCCAAATGGAAAAAGATGGGGTTCCAGATTTATATGTGAAAGATAGATCTTTTTGGCTTTGAATAACGGTTTATATGGGGGCTATATATAATTATGATATGATACTGAACTGATATGGACTAATTTGTTCATGATGGTTGGAGACCACACACTAATTTCACGTACTAAATTTTAACCGTATCTGAAATTTGGTGTTTCACAGGGCTGCGGAAATCAAATCTGGGGATCGGTTTATATAAGGGATATACCTAAATGTGGTCAGATATGGCCCATTTGCAATACCATCCGACCTACATCAATAACAACTACTTACGCCAAGTTTCAAGTCGATAACTTGTTTTGTTCAGAAGTTAGTATGATTTCACCATACGGAGATAGGTAGATCGACCGCAGATTTCACGACGACCTAGAATATATAGACTTTATAGGGTCTGAAACCAATATTTCGATGTGTTAAAACCGGAATAACGAAGTAATGGCGAAAGGTATAAAAACACAAATTATTTGAATTACTTGATTTCTTCGAAACTTGTTAATTAATATTCTATTTGAATTAAAAATGTTACTGATTTTGGTCGAAACATTCTAGACCTCGCTTTACGTGGCAGATACGTTAAGTTTTAAGTTTTTAATTGAGGAAATTATTTGTTTTTTGTTCCAATTTTAATTTATTTATAATTAATTGTCGGTTAGATGAATTAATATTCTTATAATCTTACAAAAGTTTAAATTTTTCATAAATTTGCGATTTTAATTATAGTTTGACTTTTCTTTAGATTTGCGTCAAAATTTTATTAAAAAATATGTAGTACGCTGAAAAAAATATTTGCGATTTTAATTAAAGTTTGACTTTCCTTTAGATTTACGTCAAAGTTTTATTAAAAAATGTGTAGTACACTGAAAAAAATATTTACGTGATATTAAAGGTTACGCAACCTAAATTTTAGGATACGAAATTTACAAAATATTAAGGACAAATTTCTTTAAAATAATGAAATTTTAATTAAAATAAAGTTTATAATATTTGCTTCAAAATTTTTTTCATTACATTTAGGACACAAATTTTGTAAATTTGCGTCCCTCCGTTAAAGTCGCATGTCTTTGAACCAATGCAAATTTTCCTTAATGTAAAGAAACGAATTTTTTATTTAAAGATATTGTCCTTAAATTAACTGAAATATTGAAACTTTAGGTTTAAGATAAAAACGCTTCAAATATAGGCTAAGACTTATTTTGAGGATTTAACGTCTTTGGTTTAAAGTTTTTGGATTTACAATTTGGATTTTTTTAACTGGCATTTGTTTGTACGTGAGTACTATTATTAATAAACCGCGAAAAGAAAATGAAAAATTTGATAAATGAGATTTCTTTATTTCAAAGAATCCGCATCTTTGGCTCGGAATCAATACCAAAATACTTAAGGGAAGGTCAAAATCTTTGGATCCAAGTAATCTTTTTTTGAGTGTATGTATGTTTATTTCCGAGAAAAATTTTGTTTATTGAATTAAAGTGTTAAAAAACATTCACTCATTTTGTTTACAATATTTTTGAATTTTATTAAAAAGTTAATTTTTTAAATGATTGCGTTTTCAATTTAAAATATTTTAGTGATATTTCTGTGAATGGAACCCCATCTTTTCTATTTTTCTCTATGAGCAGTGCCCCCATATATTGAGACTCCCAAACACATTTCGCAATATCCGTTTTTACCATCGAATAGAGCACTAAAAGATCTATCTTTCACATATAAATCTGGAACCCCATCTTTTTCCATTTGGCCACAGTGGTCACTTTCCTCTCCAGGAGCAGTGCGACCACTTTTTTCCAAGCCATATATTGAGACTCCCAAACACATTTAGCTGTATCCGTTTCTACCATCGGATAGAGCACTAAAAGATCTATCTTTCACATATAAATCTGGAACCCCATCTTTTTCCATTTGGCCACAGTGGTCACTTTTCTCTCTGTTTCGTATATGCAACATTACTCCGATTCGGAAGATTTCTGGCAAAAGGTTTTAATTCCAATCGAAAGCTATCGTTTCAGTTTATCTTTGGTTAAAATTTGTCTTTTCTATCTCTTCCCGTTTGGCCAATTTTTGCCAATTTCTACGGAGGATTATATCGCAAAAAAAAATTTATTCGTATGTAACTCATTTTTTCACATATAGGTGGCGCTGAAACAAATTTTCATATACGGATTTATTTTCCCTTACATATAATAGGAATATTAGTTCTACTCCCTGTACAAAACTTTATGTAAATTGGAGTGCAAATTTAGCCTCTGTGGTCATGTGGGTGTAAATCGGACGAAAGCTATATATATATATATATATATATATATATATATATATATATATATATATATATATATATATATATATATATATATATATATATATATATATATATATATATATATATATATATATATATATATATATATATATATATATATATATATATATATAAAGGGTGATTTGTTAAGAGCTTGATAACTTTTTTTAAAAAAAAGCAAAATCTCATCGGTTCTTTATTTGAAACGTTTGATTGGTCCATGACATTAACTTTTTGAAGATAATTTCATTTAAATGTTGACCGCGGCTGCGTCTTAGGTGGTCCATTCGGAAATTTTGGGCAACTTTTTCGAGCATTTCGGCCGGAATAGCCCGAATTTCTTCGGAAATGTTGTCTTCCAAAGCTGGAATAGTTGCTGGCTTATTTCTGTAGACTTTAGACTTGACGTAGCCCCACTAGTCCCCAATAGTCTAAAGGCGTCAAATCGCATGATCTTGGTGGCCAACTTACCGGTCCATTTCTTGAGATGAATTGTTCTCCGAAGTTTTCCCTCAAAATGGCCATAGAATCGCGAGCTGTGTGGCATGTAGCGCCATCTTGTTGAAACCACATGTCAACCAAGTTCAGTTCTTCCATTTTTGGCAACAAAAAGTTTGTTAGCATCGAACGATAGCGATCGCCATTCACCGTAACGTTGCGTCCAACAGCATCTTTGAAAAAATACGGTCCAATGATTCCACCAGCGTACAAACCACACCAAACAGTGCATTTTTCGGGATGCATGGGCAGTTCTTGAATGGCTTCTGGTTGCTCTTCACTCCAAATGCGGCAATTTTGCTTATTTACGTAGCCATTCAACCAGAAATGAGCCTCATCGCTGAACAAAATTTGTCGATAAAAAAGCGGATTTTCTGCCAACTTTTCTAGGGCCCATTCACTGAAAATTCGACGTTGTGGCAGATCGTTCGGCTTCAGTTCTTGCACGAGCTGTATTTTATACCGTTTTACACCAAGATCTTTGCGTAAAATCTTCCATGTGGTCGAATAACACAAACCCAATTGCTGCGAACGGCGACGAATCGACATTTCACGGTCTTCAGCAACACTCTCAGAAACAGACGCAATATTCTCTTCTGTACGCACTGTACGCATTCGTGTGGTTGGTTTAATGTCCAATAAAGTAAACTGAGTGCGAAACTTGGTCACAATCGCATTAATTGTTTGCTCACTTGGTCGATTATGTAGACCATAAATCGGACGTAAAGCGCGAAACACATTTCGAACCGAACACTGATTTTGGTAGTAAAATTCAATGATTTGCAAGCGTTGCTCTTTAGTAAGTCTATTCATGATGAAATGTCAAAGCATACTGAGCATCTTTCTCTTTGACACCATGTCTGAAATCCCACGTGATCTGTCAAATACTAATGCATGAAAATCCTAACCTCAAGAGAATCACCCTTTATATATATATATATATATATATATATATATATATATATATATATATATATATATATATATATATATATATATATATATATATATATATATATATATATATATATATATATATATATATATATATATATATATATATATATATATATATATATATATATATATATATATATATATATATATATATATATATATATATATATATATATATATATATATATATATAAAGGGTGATTCTTTTGAGGTTAGGATTTTCATGCATTAGTATTTGACAGATCACGTGGGATTTCAGACATGGTGTCAAAGAGAAAGGTGCTCAGTATAGGTGTCAAAGAGAAAGATGCTCAGTATATAATAGGAATAGCCCGAATTTCTTCGGAAATGTTGTCTTCCAAAGCTGGAATAGTTGCTGGCTTATTTCTGTAGACTTTAGACTTGACGTAGCCCCACAAAAAATAGTCTAAAGGCGTCAAATCGCATGATCTTGGTGGCCAACTTACCGGTCCATTTCTTGAGATGAATTGTTCTCCGAAGTTTTCCCTCAAAATGGCCATAGAATCGCGAGCTGTGTGGCATGTAGCACCATCTTGTTGAAACCACATGTCAACCAAGTTCAGTTCTTCCATTTTTGGCAACAAAAAGTTTGTTAGCATCGAACGATAGCGATCGCCATTCACCGTAACGTTGCGTCCAACAGCATCTTTGAAAAAATACGGTCCAATGATTCCACCAGCGTACAAACCACACCAAACAGTGCATTTTTCGGGATGCATGGGCAGTTCTTGAACGGCTTCTGGTTGCTCTTCACTCCAAATGCGGCAATTTTGCTTATTTACGTAGCCATTCAACCAGAAATGAGCCTCATCGCTGAACAAAATTTGTCGATAAAAAAGCGGATTTTCTGCCAACTTTTCTAGGGCCCATTCACTGAAAATTCGACGTTGTGGCAGATCGTTCGGCTTCAGTTCTTGCACGAGCTGTATTTTATACCGTTTTACACCAAGATCTTTGCGTAAAATCTTCCATGTGGTCGAATAACACAAACCCAATTGCTGCGAACGGCGACGAATCGACATTTCACGGTCTTCAGCAACACTCTCAGAAACAGACGCAATATTCTCTTCTGTACGCACTGTACGCATTCGTGTGGTTGGTTTCATGTCCAATAAAGTAAACTGAGTGCGAAACTTGGTCACAATCGCATTAATTGTTTGCTCACTTGGTCGATTATGTAGACCATAAATCGGACGTAAAGCGCGAAACACATTTCGAACCGAACACTGATTTTGGTAATAAAATTCAATGATTTGCAAGCGTTGCTCGTTAGTAAGTCTATTCATGATGAAATGTCAAAGCATACTGAGCATCTTTCTCTTTGACACCATGTCTGAAATCCCACGTGATCTGTCAAATACTAATGCATGAAAATCCTAACCTCAAAAGAATCACCCTTTATATATATATATATATATATATATATATATATATATATATATATATATATATATATATATATATATATATATATATATATATATATATATATATATATATATATATATATATATATATATATATATATATATATATATATATATATATATATATATATATATATATATATATATATATATATATATATATATATATATATGGGAGCTGTATCTAAATCTGAACGGATTTCCACCAAATTTGGCACAAAATTTGGCATTGTCAATTGTACTCCTTGTGCAAAATTTAATCATCTAAAACTCTGGCTTCTTGGGCCATATAAGTGGTTATCGGGCGAAAGATGTATATGGGAGCTATATCTAAATTTGAACCGATTTCAATCAAATTTCGCCACATTAACACACTATCAATTGCAAAATTTATACCAGAGCAAACGAAATAAAAAGAAAATATCATCGCATTTGATTATAACTAATACAGTCGAAGCTCGGTTTAACGAATGATATATTATCAGACCATTTCGTTATTTAGAAAAATTCGTTAAATCGAACGGGAATATTAAATGTTAACTTTTATTGAAAATCTTATTTTTTACCATATGAGAAAAAATTCATAAGCACTTGGCAAAATTAAAGTACTACAGAGGCACTAAAAAAATATATTACTTTAAATAATCCTTAAAAACTGATAAATTGGATATATCTAGGTTAGGTTGAAAAGATAATCCAAGTTTCGCTGCTTCATGTGGGCCTATATACCCTAATTTCTTTCCAGTCCCCGGGTCAGGCATAAGTAGTGTTCATGGTACATAGTTGACAAAGGTAGTGCTCATAATAACATCCTAACACGCCTTACATACACTATTACTGCAGACACTGCTCCTTATTATTTTTCAACCGTCGAACGGAACGGACGTGTTTTTTTTCCAAAGCAATAGCGGATAAACTCATCGTAATAGGTACCTACTAAGAATTTCAAGTGTGGTGGGATATTAAGCCACCATGCAGCGAAATTCAAAGTCATCCACTGGGTTGCTAACTTCAGGGCCCAGTGGACGGAGTTATAAATTTGGGCAATGACCAAGAGTTAGGCCCAATTAGTCGACCTGTAGACGGGTCGACAGGTGGCGACACTTTGACAAGTCGTACTTTTTCGAAGGTAACGGCATCAAAAGGAGGTAATCCCTCACGAAAGAGATTCCAGGAACGCAGAAATGCTTTGTTTATCCTAAAGAAGTTAGGATCAGTCGACTCAAGCACGCTGTCGGCTAAACAAAGCAATTCCTTAAAATGGGCTCAAGGAATTCTTGAGGCTGGAAAAAGGGAACGATCACCGGATGAGCTGCCATCCTCCAAAAGGGATCGAAGATCGTTTGCCTCAGTTGCTAAAGACAGCCTTGTGATGGCTATCATTAATAAAGGAACATTGGACGGTATGGTTCCAAAGCAAAAATGGGGGGAAATTGAGAATTCTCTGTCTGTCGTCTACTCACAGGTGCTGGAAAAGTTTCCCGGTCCAGATCCTCGACACCAAGAGGCTGGTTGGTATCAAGGACGATTTAAGCTAGTCGCATTTGAGGACCAGAGGTCTATAGAATGTTTTAAAGCTGCTCTGATACTAATTGGTGAAGTTTGGGAAGGAGCTGCTCTATAGTTAGTCGAGAAGAAAGACATACCGGCTAGACCTAGAGCACATGCGTGAATACCTGCAAACCCTTCTGACCCCGAATCTATTTTAAATAGACTGAAACGATGCAATCCAGATCTTCCAACAGCTGATTGGAAGGTTGGCCGTTTGGATGAAGTGGATGGACCAAGACGGCATGCAGTGTTTATATTGAACACTCAGTCTTTGCCACATCTATGTGTGTTATGGCTTTCATTATATCCAAATGAAGGTATATAAAAACGATCGGCTAAAGGATTCAGAAATGGACAAGCCTCTGTCTGAATCAGAAGTAAGCGAATCCTCTTGCGAAGTCGAGGGAGATACCAAAGTTGAAGACATGGATAGACACCGCATGCGAGAGGAGGTTTCTATTGCCTCAGAACTCACCAAAGTTGAACCTATGGTTATTGCGAGAGTCACCGAGATCTCTGAAGAGGACATTCTTGATGACTCGATTGAAGCGGCTGATGTGACGGTTGTTGAAAATCTCGATGGTCCTACGGATCCTCCAGATAAATCTTCACCATTGTAAGGCTGCATGTGCTGCCTTTAAAGTTCTCCTGATGAAAGAGGACATAGATATAGTTCATATTCAATAACCATATGTTTCTAGAAACAAAATATGTGAATTAAGTACTCCGGGGTTCAAACTATTGCAGTATACTGGCAATGATGTAAATCGAACCTGCATAATTGCTAAAAACGAGCTCAACTTGTTTCTGCTTCCTTCAATGTGCAATACAGACACTTTCGTTGCCAGTTTAGAAATAGCCAAATCCAAATATTGGGTATCTTCGGTCTACATGGGACATGACAGGGAGATGCCTCCATGTGCCGTTAAGTCCTTAGTGGAGGAGTCACTGAAAACAAAGACGAAGCTCATTATGGGATGCGATGCGAATGCACATCATAGTATATGGGGAAATAGTGATACTAATGCAAGGGGAGAGTCGCTAATAGAGTTTATTTTGCGTACTAATCTGGTAGTTTGCAACAAGGGAGATGCCCCAACCTTTGTCACTAAAAACAGGCAAGAGGTTTTGGACATCACATTGGCCTCGCAAGAGCGGAATGAAATGATATCTGAGTGGCAGGTTTCATCGCTACATCAGTTTCAAATTTGATGTTCATATCACCAAGACCACATTTCCGCCAAATGTTAGGAAAGCTGACTGGAATAGGTATAGAGAATCGTTCAATATGATGATACCGGAAATACCAGAGACAAATATGAGCACTGTGCAACTTATCGAACACGCAGTGGAGAGGATTACTAAGGCCTTCAACATTTCACTGAAAGCTGCATGCCCTAAAGGGAAGCCAAGGGGGAAAAATCGACCACCATGGTGGTCTACGGAGTTAGGTAATATGAGGAAATCGTGCAGGAAGCTCTTTAACAAAGCAAAGTCCACCAGAGCTCCTGTGGATTGGGACGCTTACAAGAAGAATCTGAGAGGATACAAGCGAGAACTGAGAAAGGCTCAGCATAACTCTTGGAATGATTACTGCAGCTGCATTGAGAATACGTCCGAGGTTTCCAGACTACGGAAGGTGCTAGCATCCACGAAAACCGCTCCAGGTTTCATTAAAACATCGGAGGGCAATTGGACAACGTCCAGTGAGGAGACGCTGGAGGTACTATTGGACACATATTTTTCCGGAAATCAGACAGTTGAACCATGCACTGGCGGTGCCACAGTGGCTCAGCGGTCGTTTCCTATCGAGGAAATTGTATCAGAATATAGAATAAAATGGGCGTTAAATAGCTTTGGATCATTCAAATCCCCCGAACCTGATGGAATTACTCCGGCGGAGTTACAAGCTGTGGCTGACAGAATTATCACCTGGTTGTCGGCGATATATATAGGATGCATAAACTTAGCATTTATTCCACGAAAGTGGAGGGAATTAAAAGTCGTTTTCATACCTAAAGCGGGAAAAGCCTCTCACTCGAATGCGAAGGATTTCCGACCAATCAGCTTATCATCATTCCTACTTAAGACTCTGGAGAGGATGATAGATATTTATCTTAGAACTAGCGTCGATTCAAGTTTGCTCTCGAAACGACAACATGCATACTCGAAGGGCAGGTCTACTGAGACCGCACTACATGAACTAGTCAGCTTTATTGAAAGCTCACTATCTGTCAAAGAATACACAATCGTGTCGTTTCTAGACATCGAAGGGGCGCTCAGTAATGTCCATCCGAGCTCGATATTAAATGGACTGACAACTCTGAATGTTGATTCATGTATACTCAGGCTGTTAGACGAACTGCTAATGAAGAGACGTATTTCATCCACACTAAGACAAGCAAACATACAAACGTATGTGAACAGAGGCACTCCCCAAGGAGGAGTTCTATCACCTCTTCTTTGGAATGTTGCTATAAATAACCTTCTGGTTACTCTAGAGAAAGAAAGGATAAAAGTGGTGGCATACGCAGATGATGTGGCTCTGGCAGTCAGGGGAAAATTCCCATCCACAAGCAGAGATATTATGCAGGGGGCCCTCCGGATGACTGAGAAATGGGCGAAAGACAATGGTCTTGGGGTATATCCTGCAAAGACAGAATTAGTCATGTACTGCGAAGATCGCAAAACTACCACGGTTAGGCCTATTTCCTTAGGGGGTATTGAAATTCCCTTTGGTGAGTGTGCAAAATACCTTGGCGTTATTTTGGACAGGAAGCTGAACTTTAAGCTTAATATTGAAGAAAGGGCGAGAAAAGCAACGGTAGCTTTGTACTCGTGCAAAAAGGCAATAGGAAAAAGGTGGGGGCTAAAACCAAAAATTGTGCATTGGCTATACACGGCAGTGGTTAGACCTATAATGCTATATGGTGTTGTAGTCTGGTGGCCGGCACTTCAGAAACCGACTTGTTTAGATAAAGTTCAGCGTATGGCGTGTTTGTGTATTTCAGGCGCATTCAGCAAGACAGGAACAAATTCCCTTAATGTCATGCTGCATCTATTGCCTTTAGACATTTTGGCCAAACAGTCAGCTGCAACAACGGCTGAGCGGTTGCGCGAGCTATCGCTGTGGTCGGAAAAAAGTTACGGTCACAGTTCGGTCCTCAAAATAATGCCAGATGTGCTTAACGTAGTGGATTACACTTTGGCGAGCCCACTTTTCGACAAAAAGTTTGAGACTCTAATACCCAACAGTGAGGCGTGGTGCACACAGACCCCGGGGAATAAAGAATATATGGATTTCTACACTAGGGCTGTTTTCTTTTTGCACTGGATGCTACATTTGTATGGGCTATCCAGAACATCGTTGCACTGGTGTTCTATCCAGAACATCTCATCAGTGCAAGTCGCGCCGATGTTGCCAGATTGTATTTGGATAAAGTGACGCTTCTTCGATTCACAATAGCAATTTATTGTGACTATTTTATCGAAAAACATGAAATTCAAAGTGATACAGTGTCATAAATAATCGCAGCAGTAACTATTTATTACTAATTGAAGCATTTCATACATTAAAAATGCAAGATTTCACTTCTTTTCTGTGATTGTTTTTAAACAGCTGATGACAGTGTTGCATATTTTTGGAGATGTCCTGGATAAACGAGTACTCTGTTTTCTTTTAGTCCTTAACGGCTTAGCATATCCAGTGCTAAAATAAAACAGCCCTACTGATGGCTCCAAATTGGATGGACAAGTGGGGTTCGCAAATCTCTCAATGAGATGGCTGAGCAGTACAATATTCACCTAATATGGGTGCCTAGCCATAGGAACATACCGGGGAACTGCGAAGCGGATGAGTTGGCGATGCTAGGGACTACCTTACATATTCCAGGGGAACTAGAATTTGTTGGTATGCCCCTAGCTACCTGCAAGCTCATACTGCGTGAGAAGGCTGTTATTATTGCAAATGTTCGATGGGAGAATTGCAAGGGTTGTAACGACACCAAGCAAATATGGTCCCATTTCAACTTAAACCGCACACTAGATATGCTAATGTTCTCGAGACGTCAGATATCACTCCTGATATCTGCTATAACGGGTCGCTGCCTGATAGGCGATTTTGCAAAAACTATTGGTGCGAAGTATAATGACTATTGTATGAGCTGTCATGATGCGGAGGAAAAAGAATCAATTAAACACCTCTTGTGTTTGTGTCCTGCATTTTGTGTAAAGCGCAAGCAACTTTTAGGAGCATATAGCTTCAGATTACTGGCGGATCTGGAAAACATTAACTTAAGCAGTCTGCTAATGTTTTTGGAACAATCTGGTTGGTTCAGCGAAGAAAAATAATCGAGAAGGTTCAGCGGTTAAAACTAGAAGTGCCCATATGCAGGGATCCGGAGCGGAGCGTGGAGCGGAGCGGAGCAAGCCCTTTTTTTGCCGGAGCGGGAGCGGAGCGGGAGCGGCATTTCTAAAATCCGGAGCGGAGCGGGAGCGGAGCGGTTTCCAAATGAAAAACCGCTCCGCTCCGAATAAAATATTACTTGAATGAAATGTGTAACTTTGAAATTACTTAGTACTTAGCGTACACAGAAAAAAAAGTGTCTTGTAAATTTAAGGACCATTTTGACTTCCACATAGTTCAACAAATTTACTGTAATATAGTTCATTTTTCGTAACCACAACGAAAATTAACTTAGCTAAAGCAAAACTTATAAAAATTCAGCAAATGTTTTTTAGTTCACTAACTACGAAATGGGAAGGATTTTTCCTTAAATAAATTTCCAACACAGTAGTTAATGCATCGTTGATTCTATTATAAAAATACATGGGCAATATAAAAATCTTACTACGAAATGTGGACAATTTACTAAGAAAAAATTTTGTATGGAAAAAAATTTTTGTAGTAAAAATTAACTTAAAGACATTACCGATTCGTACGATGACTACCTACAGATTATTTCCCTTTTTATTATATGTTGGAGTGTTTTTACTCACATTGAACATTTTAGTTAAAATAGAATAAAAATTAGTTAATATAATCCTTGACAGGTGTATATATTTTTTATAGATTCCTCATAGATTTGGTATATATTTTACCTTAACTTATAGATAGAATTCCAACTAATCAATAAACGTGCTACTGGAAAATGTGAGTGCATCATGCGAGGGAGTTTTTAGAGACATTTTGTGTATATCTCGTATGATTGTTTGTGTTTGTTATTGCGTCATTTATGCTGTTGTTGGTTGTTTTGATTCTAGAGACAATGGAATGTTCCTTGTGTGTTGTTGGTATCTTTTGTGGTGAGAGTTGTTTTTTTGCAATAGCAAGATCAGAAAGGGATCGTGTGTGTGTGTGTGGAGTTGTTTTTCTTTACGGCAGGTATGTATCCCTTATGACTATTTGTGGCTTTGAGTTTTATTGTTGCATTCAGTTATGTTGATGCATTTATGAAGTGCACACGTGGATTTAATTTTGCAAAATTGTACGTGCGGTATTGGTGTTTATTAATGAAAATACATTTATTTCGAAACATTTTAGAAACTGAGAAGTGAATGATGTGATGTTAGAGGAATCAAAAACGCTTTTTATTGATAAAAAAAAAAACAAATAACAGATTAAAGAACTGTATATTTCTGTTAATATGTTAGTTTAAAATTAGTGCGGATTTTAAATTGATTTACATAAAAAATATACAACATGAGTGGTAATAGGATGATTTATATTTATTCTACATCTGGATCACAGGTTGAGAAGCAACCATTTTTTTTAATCTATATTTTTTATGTTACAGCAATTCCTACAGGTGAGTACTAAGTTCGAGTTTAGCCGCTAAAATTAAAAATAAATCACTAAGCAAAGTATAAAATTATACGTCTTCGATACAAATTTAAATATAACTTGATGGAGAATAGCCCAAATCAAGTTTTTTATAAAGATTATTTTTTATAATGGATTATTAAAGAAAACTTATCATGGAAATTGCAATTTTAGCCGCTAAACTCGAACTTAATATCCACCTTAAATACTAAATGCTATACTGACAAGTGGAAATTATGTCTAATTTTAGAATATTTTTTATTTCAAATATATTCTGAGAATAATTTCAATAACGTCCCATTTGTCCATGGATATGATTCCAAAAATGTACCTACTGGATGGATTTTTCAATGTGGTAAGTTTTTCTATAAACGGTATTTTGTCCGTTTTTAATAAAACCAAAATTTCAATTTATTAAAAATAATTTTTTTCACTTGCAGGTAGACAGGTCTCGTAATGGTATTTTTTTGAATATTATTACTGTTTAATACTAATTAAGCTGATATCCTTATTGGCTCTAGGAAATACTCTTGAAAACCGTAAGTTAAAGATCAATATGAACGATAGAATTAATTAATTAGTAATATTTTTCTTATATTTTGTATAACTTTGCAATTTCAGATGCTTATAAGCCAAATCCGCCCAACAAAAGTTAGCCAAAATCGATGAAATTGGACAATTCAATTGAAAACATGGAAATTTAAATTAATTAGAAGCAATTACTAACTACCGACAAGTAAATGCGTCCAACGTACTAATAAAAATATTTCCTTTATTGTATATCATAAGCCATAGTTTTGTGTAATATAATAATAATTTTTTGAAATAAAATACTGGTGGTTATACAAAATTGACTTGTTTTGTACGAAAAATTTCTTAGTTGTATACAGGCTTGTTGTACCTTTGATTACTCAATTTCTCAACTTTTTTGAAAATTATACCGGCAAACAGTTTATTTCAAACCAATTTCTTAATACAGGTTTCCCAAAAAATTGTTAATTTTTCCGGATAGCAGGAATATTTTGAATGAGTTTAACTATATTCTTCCCACAGCATAGTAATAATGAACTAAAATACGATGTAATACATGAACTAATTTATAAGAAAATCATAAACTTATCTAGATGAAAAAAATCTTTGGCGCCAAATCATGGTCATTCTTACTATGGGTTAGTTCATTTTTCATAAAAAATAGTAAACTTTTTTTTCGGTGTAGTGTGAGTAAACGTTTAAAATGTACGATATGTATTTTTGTACGTACGTACATTGGGGAAAACACAAAGTGTTTTTTTAGTAATTGTTTTCAAAAACGGCAAATGTCAAAATATATCTCTAGTATGTGTTGTAAAAGTAACAACAGTACTTTCGATCAATTTCATCCCGTATTACTACAAAGATGTTTGTAATGAACGCCAAATAAATGCAATTAAACGATCTTATTTATATTTAATTTTTTAGTTTTCTACACTGAAAAAAATATTGTCGTGAAGTCAAAGATTTCATGTCCTTAGAATAAGAATACAAATTTTGCTTAACATGGAAGACGCATTTCTCTAAAATAAAGTTTTTTTCCTTGTCCAAAAGTCAATAAACTTTTGAATGAAGTTGTAATGTCCTTATAATAAAGTGATTTTACTTAAAAATGTGTATCATAACATGAAAGATAAAATTTTTGAGGTAAGGTCAACGTGACTTTAATAATTAAGAAAAATTCTTTAAAATTAATAAAATTGTATTTAAATTTGTTTCCTTTTTGCATCTTGCCTACAAAGCAAAAAATCGTTAAAAAATAAGACAAGTTTTTCAACACTTTATATTAAAGACGCTTGTAACATAGCATAATTTCTACTGGAAGTCGAGTCTTAATATGGAAAATAAAATTGTCGTTAACTCGTTTTTAAAGGATTTTGATAACAACTGACGAAAAAAATCTAAAAAAAATTAAAAATTAGCATTTGCTTCCTAGAAGCAAGTACATAACCCCCAAATTTAAAAGAGAATTGCGTCTTTAAAGTATCCTTACTTGTATTCTCCGCTTCTTTGGCTCGGAATTAATACCCAAACTGTTAAAGTAAAGACAAAATCTTTGGAACCGGGCATGCGTTTTTTCAGTGTAAGGACATTCATATTTGCTTTACTATTGTACTATACCCTAGCATTCTCTTATTTCTGATATTAGTTCTCGAAAATTTAATTAAAATTATGGATAGTTTCAATTTTGGTTGAAAAATATGCGCATATACATTTATTTTAATTTTTTCTCACATTGAAAACTAATGACTTGATTTTATTATTGTATGTTATCTACTTTTTTGAGAACGAACATTTCTTAAAAACGCTGTTCGAAAATGTATTTTTATAATAAAGGGGAAAAAAGCGAAATTAGGTAACACTAGATCTGAGTAAGAATATTCGAAGGTATACCACGGACTGATTTCGATGGAGGTTGTTGCAAACATACACTGAAAAAAAGCATACCCGGTTCCAAAGATTTTGTCTTTACTTTAAAAAATTTGGTATTGATTCCGAGCCAAAGAAGCGGAGAATACAAGCAAGGACACTTTTAAAACACAATTCTCTTTTAAATTTACGTTTTGTGTACTTGCTTCTAGGAAGCAAATTTTAATTTTTCGCTTTCTCAGCTTTTTTTCTTCATATGCTATCAAAGTCCTTTAAAAACGAGTTAACGGCAACTTTATTTTCCAAATTAGGACTCGACTTCCAGTAGAAATTATGCTATGTTTGAAGTAAAAAACTTCTTTAAAATAAAGTTTTGAAAAACATGTCCTATATTTGAACGATTTTTTGCTTTGTAGTCAATATGCAAAAAGACAACAAATTTAAAGACAATTTCATTAAATTTAAAGAATTTTTCTGAATTATTAAAGTCAAATTGACCTTAGCCTATAAATTTTTTGTTTCATGTTAGAAGACGTATTTCTCTGATATAAAGTTTTTTCCTTGTCTAAAAGTCTCTAAACTTTTCAATGAAGTCAGTTTGTCCTTATAACTAAGTGATTCGACATAAAAATGTGTATCCTAACATGAATGAAAATTTCGTTTTAATGAAGTCAAAATGGATTTAATATTTCTGAAAAAATCTTCAAAATTAATAAAATGTTTCAACACATTGTTTTAAAGTCATTATACCCTAAACCACATAGTGGTTAGGATGTAAAAACAATTTCATAAAGACTAACTCAAAAAAATTTTTTTCTGGCTAATTGCATTTTCCCTCACATCTTTCCCACTTCCACGAAGTTTTTAGTTCTTAGCATCTTTTTCTGTAACACAAACAATGTAGAAGAAATTATACGATTTTATAAATTTTTAAAATTTTTTTTACCTTTCGCCTGGACGGAGAATCGAACCGCGGACCATGCAATTTGTAAGCCAACACACTATCCACTGAGCCATGTAGCCGTTATTGTCATCAATAGACAATTACCCATATAACTAAGTTATATTTATATAGCATAGCTTGCGGCGCCCACGAGCCGATTAAACAAAGTTTATTTAACAGAAAAATACATTTAGTTGGGCACCGTGGAGCAGTGGTTGTTACGTCTGACTTGCATGCCAAGGGTCGTGGGTTCGATCCCTGCTTCGATCAAAGTTTTTTTTTTTCATATATTCCAGATATGATCGGAAGATTCCGAAAAAATTTTCAACATTACATTCTACTATATTACATTTTTACTATGAACTGTAAAATGTGTCTTATTAAAGACCTAAATTTAGAAAAGAACAGTGTTTGATATAAACGAAATGGACTGTGTTGTTGGTTCAAAACTAACTTTTTTTACTGAAAAAATAAAAATTTTGTAACAAACGATTTTTTTTGGTGATAAAAGTGTATACTTTTCGAAGCAATTCAAAAAACTCTAACAAAAGAAAAACGTTTTCGGTACACGTTTTCCAAACGTTTTTTTTTTCTTTGCGTGTATACAATTACCACCTTTTCGTATGATATTTTGAACCCATTTTATTAAATCGCCTTCTTCTTAACAACTGGATTTTCTTTAATTTGTCCACAGATTGACTGAGAGAAGATAGTATTTATCGAACAAATGTTCACTAAATAAATAATAAAAAAATCAATAAATAATGTTACTCAATAATAGTAATAAAATATTCACAAAAATATATGTACTTACCGCATATTTATGTTTTCAAACATAGCATGGCGTTTTCAGACACTATTAACCAAAGACAAAAAAAAAACTCTAGGAAGATAGGAAATTGGCTTGCGTCATTTACCAAAGACAACAAACTTGAGGAAGATAGGAAATTGGCTTACCAAATGTTGCATTTACCATGTTAGTTCCATACATGTTTGTCATTTTTTATTTGTTTTTCGTTTTTATTTTTTAAATGAAAAAACTTAATTTTCTTAATGACACAATGTTAAATTTTAGGCAACAACAAAAAAATTACATTTTCCCGTTTAAGGAAATTTATTTCGTGCATTTAATTTCTTTTTATTTGCATTTTAATGCTATGTCAATACTTGTCGTATACGCGTTTGGTTCGAGTATGAAACTAACACGGTAAATGGTTTGATCTCCTCAGTAGCCAATTTCCTATCTTCCTAGAGTTTATTGTCTTTGGCATTTACCATGTTAGTTCCATACATGTTTGTTATTATACCCTCCACCATAGGATGGGGGGTATATTAACTTTGTCATTCCGTTTGTAACACATCGAAATATAGCTCTAAGACCCCATAAAGTATATATATTCTAGGTCGTGGTGAAATTTTGAGTCGATCTAAGCATGTCCGTCCGTCCGTCCGGGTGTCCGTCCGTCTGTTGAAATCACGCTAACTTCCAAACGAATCAAGCTATCGACTTGAAACTTGGCACAAGTAGTTGTTATTGATGTAGGTCGGATGGTATTGCAAATGGGCCATATCGGTCCACTTTTACGTATAGCCCCCATATAAACGGACCCCCAAATTTGGCTTGTAGTTCTTATAAGAGAAGCATATTTCATCCGATCTGGCTAAAACTTGGTACATGGTGTTAGTATATGGTCTCCAACACCCATGTTAAAATTGGTCCATATCGGTTAATAATTATATATAGGCCCCATATAAACCGATCCCCAGATTTGAACTCCGGAGCCTCTTGGAGGAGCAAAATTCATCCGATCCGGTTGAAATTTGGTACGTGGAGTTAGTATATGGTCTCTAACAACCATGCAAAAATTGGTCCATATCGGTCCGTAATTATATATAGCCCCCATATAAACCGATCCCCAGATTTGAACTCCGGAGCCTCTTGGAGGAGCAAAATTCATCCGATCCGGTTGAAATTTGGTACGTGGTGTTAGTATATGGTCTCTAACAACCATGTAAAAATTGGTCCATAATTATATATAGCCCCCATATAAACCGATTCCCAGATTTGGTTTGCGGATCCTCTAAGAGAATCAAATTTCATCTGATCCGGTTCAAATTTCCAACGTGGTGTTAGTATATGGCCGCTAATAACCATATCAAAATTGGTCCATATCGGTCTATAGTTATATATAGACGATCCCCAATCACACAAAAATTAGTCCATATCGGTTCATAATCATGGTTTCCACTCGAGCCAAAAATAATCTAACAAAATTTTATTTATCTAGAAAATTTTGTCAAATTTTATTTCTCTAGAAAATTTTGTCAAATTTTATTTCTATAGAAAATTTTGCAAAATTTTAATTCTATAGAGAATGTTGACAACGTTTTAAGTCTTTTGAAAATTTTGTCAAAATTTTATTTCTATAGAAAATTTTGTCAAAATATTATTTATATATGGAAAATTTTGTTAAAATCGTATTTCTATAGAAAATTTTGTCCAAATTTTACTTCTATAGAAAATGTTGTCAAAATTTTATTTCTATAGAAAATTTTGTCAAACTTAATTATTTACGTATTTAATCGGCCTTTTTAAGTTCAATATATACCACGTATGGACTACGTGGTATATATATTACGGTATTAGGAAGTTTTAAGATACCTTGCCATCAGCAAGTGTTACCGCAACCCAAGTAATTCGATTGTGGATGGCAGTGTTTAGAAGAAGTTTCTACGCAATCCATGGTGGAGGGTACATAAGCTTCGGCCTTGCCGAACTTACGGCCGTATATACTTGTTTTTTATTTGTTTTTCGTTTTTATTTTTTAAATGAAAATCTTAATTTTCTTAATGAAACAACGTTAAATTTTAGGCAACAACAAAAAAAAATATATTTTCCCCTCTATGGACATTTATTTCGTGCACTTATTTTCTTTTTATTTGCATTTTAATGCTGTGTCAATACTTGTCGTATACGCGTTTGGCTCGAGTATGAAACTAAAACGGAAAATGGTTTGATCTCCTCAGTAGCCAATTTCCTATCTTCCTAGA
This sequence comes from Haematobia irritans, assembly GCF_050003625.1. Taxonomy (NCBI): domain Eukaryota; kingdom Metazoa; phylum Arthropoda; class Insecta; order Diptera; family Muscidae; genus Haematobia; species Haematobia irritans. The sequence goes on from NC_134398.1 coordinate 92,646,291, forward strand.
GTTTATTGTCTTTGCTATCAACACTCCAAACAAAACACGCGACTGGCTTGGACGCAATCACAAAACTAAATTAGGCAACACGTGTTACTTAAAGTTGCGCAAAGTTATTTTTTTAACTTACACGTAAAGAAAAAAAACGTTTGGAAAACGTGTACCGAAAACGTTTTTCTTTTGTTAGAGTTTTTTGAATTGCTTCGAAAATTTTAAACTTTTATCACCAAAAAAATTCGTTTGTTACAAAATTTTTATTTTTTCAATAAAAAAAGTTATTTTTGAAACAACAACACAGTCCATTTCGTTTATATCAAACACTGTTCTTTTCCGACTTTAGGTCTTTAATAAGACACAGTTTACAGTTCAAAATTTAATATAAAGGGTGATTTGTTAAGAGCTTGATAACTTTTTTTAAAAAAAAAACGCATAAAATTTGCAAAATCTCATCGGTTCTTTATTTGAAACGTTAGATTGGTCCATGACATTTACTTTTTGAAGATAATTTCATTTAAATGTTGACCGCGGCTGCGTCTTAGGTGGTCCATTCGGAAAGTCCAATTTTGGGCAACTTTTTCGAGCATTTCGGCCGGAATAGCCCGAATTTCTTCGGAAATGTTGTCTTCCAAAGCTGGAATAGTTGCTGGCTTATTTCTGTAGACTTTAGACTTGACGTAGCCCCACTAGTCCCCAATAGTCTAAAGGCGTCAAATCGCATGATCTTGGTGGCCAACTTACCGGTCCATTTCTTGAGATGAATTGTTCTCCGAAGTTTTCCCTCAAAATGGCCATAGAATCGCGAGCTGTGTGGCATGTAGCGCCATCTTGTTGAAACCACATGTCAACCAAGTTCAGTTCTTCCATTTTTGGCAACAAAAAGTTTGTTAGCATCGAACGATAGCGATCGCCATTCACCGTAACGTTGCGTCCAACAGCATCTTTGAAAAAATACGGTCCAATGATTCCACCAGCGTACAAACCACACCAAACAGTGCATTTTTCGGGATGCATGCGCAGTTCTTGAACGGCTTCTGGTTGCTCTTCACTCCAAATGCGGCAATTTTGCTTATTTACGTAGCCATTCAACCAGAAATGAGCCTCATCGCTGAACAAAATTTGTCGATAAAAAAGCGGATTTTCTGCCAACTTTTCTAGGGCCCATTCACTGAAAATTCGACGTTGTGGCAGATCGTTCGGCTTCATGATGAAATGTCAAAGCATACTGAGCATCTTTCTCTTTGACACCATGTCTGAAATCCCACGTGATCTGTCAAATACTAATGCATGAAAATCCTAACCTCAAAAGAATCACCCTTTATTACAATGTAATGTTGAAGATTTTTTCGGAATCTTCCGAACATATCTGGAATATATGTAAAAAAAAAAACTTTGGTCGAAGCGGGGATCGAACCCACGACCCTTGGTATGCAAGTCGGACGTAGCAACCACTGCTCCACGGTGCCAAACTAAATGTTTGTTTCTGTTAAATAAACTTTGTTTATTCGGTTCGTGGGCGCCGCAAGCTATGCTATATAAATATAACTTATATGGATATTTATCTATTGATGACCATAACAGGTACATAGCTCAGTGGTTAGTGTGTTGGCTTACAAAGTGCATGGTCCGCGGTTCGATTCTCCGTCCAGGCGAAAGGTAAAAAAAATTTAAAAATTTATAAAATCGTATAATTTCTTCTACATTGTTGGTATTACAGAAAAAGGTGCTAAGAACTAAAAAACTTCGTGGAAGTGAGAAAGATGTGAGGGAAAATGCAATTAGCCAGAAAAAAATTTTTTTGAGTTAGTCTTTATGAAATTGTTTTTACATCCTGGAAAAGAATAAACGTTTATCACAAAAAGTATATACTTTTCTTCCAAATGTACTTCCTTTCAACGAAAAGCAAATGAGAAACGAACTTTGTTTGTCTAAAATTTCGTTTGGGAGGAAAGAATTATTTTTTTGCGTGTACGATTACTAATTAGTTTACGGCATAAGGGCTTATCAAAGGTCTCTTAGATTGAAGGATTGTATAAAGGAGAAGATGAGCTGTTTTTTAAAGCCGCTACATTTTTCCGACTCGTTGTCGAAAAAATTATGAATTGACTTACGGCATAAGGGCTTTTTAAAGGTATCGTAAATTAAAGAAGTTTGCTATGAGAATATGAGTTGCTTTTTTAAAACCTGTTTTATTTTGCATCAAGAACACATTGTAATTCACAATACCAAACAAGGCCTATGAAGAGTTCTTTAAAAATGTGTCTTCAAACTCATGTCTCAAATAAGCCATTTCAAAAGGCCTCGACATATACGCTATGACAAAAGGGATAGCGATCTTAACAAACAAAGACCTTTTTCACGGCCTTTTTAAGCAATCGTTGGCGAATGAGTATGAACTTTTTGTAAAGAAGGGATTATGCTATAAGACCTAAACGTATGAGTATTGCTTCCAAAATAAGAGCTCCATGAATGCTTTAAATTGTAAGTGCTCTCGATTTACGCCGCTGGGATGCTATGGTTACATCTACACACTTACAGAAGCGAGCTTTTATGGTGTGCTCATTAGTATGCTTAAATAATTTCGTATTGCACAAGCGGAATTTTCTGCTGGGATGTGTTCTTACTTGGCTTTGTGATATTCTTGAAGGCTAAATGAAACACCAATTTCAAAAATGTTACCATATTTTTTTTATTTTAATTTTTGGTTCTTATTTTTTTTAAGATAGTCTTGTCTTTGCAGCAGTAATTTGAAACATTTAACCAGCTGAGAAGAGTGAAAAATACTTTACCCTACCTTTAGTATTTAATAAGGGGCTTTGTGTGAATGAATTATTTGCAATATATACACATAACTTTTTTTTATTAAAGCACAAACATCGACGAATCAGGGGTTCTCCACTAAACCAATTCTTTGAACTTCAGCTTTCAGCATAACCACTCCAGATGGATTTACTTTGACTTTTACTTTCGTTCTTGCATGTAGGATCCCATAATCAACATCCTCGTACAGATCCTGAAAAACAGTTAATAAAAATTTGTTATTATTACTTCGCTCACAATAAGTATGTAATAAGAAATAATATTACACACAAAAACGATTTTCACGAAAATTTTCAATCACGAAAATGATAATATCAATCACCTATGTTGATTGAAAACCAACTCGATTTTCAATTAAAAATTTAATTGACTTTTGTCACGGATTCAATTAATTGTGTGATTGAATCAATTAAAAAAATGATTGATTTTTGACATATAATTCAATCAATTTTTAAATTGAATCCATTAAAATTTTTATTAATTTCGCGACAATAATCAACCAAGTATTTGATTGATTCAATTAAATAACAGGTTGGCTGATAAGTCCCCGGTCTAAGAAAGAAAAACACATTTTTTATCAAAATTCGTTTTTATTATTCCACATAGTTCCCTACAAGCACGCACAGAAAACCAACCATGGTTGCCGCATCCATTTAATGTTTATCTAGAGCATGTAATTGCCGCGAAAACCATGTATTTTGTCTTTGTAAAAATAGTTTTCGAGCGGAGAAAAATGTATGGTGGCAATAAGCATTTGAATGGTTCTCAAATACCGCAAACATGTTCTATCATTTAAATGATAGAATTTGAGACAATTAAATGGTCGGGAAAATCATGTACCTGACCATTCATTTTTTTTACTTTTTTACAGGGAAAAAAGTTAAGTATAGACATGTCTAAGTATAGACATGTCTAGAACCATTACATGGCCATAAGACTATTTACATTTTTTCGTGACCATTTAATTTTTTAACTTTTTTGCAGCGAAAAGAATTTTATAAAAACATTGAGCAGGTACACACGATTTTCATTTTGCGCGTCAGTCATGTATTGATTGTTTCTTGGAATGGACGGAGAATACGGATTTACTGTTTTGTGTTAATTTATTCAGAAGTTTATGTGAAGACAAAAAAGGAAAGTGTATTTGAAAAAATGTACCTGTTTTTTGTTCTGTATTTTGCTATAGGGTATCATTTATTTTTATTTGCAGTTACATGATGTCTGCGTTTGTACATTTAATGGACACGCAGTAAATATGGAATGATTACTTATTGTTGAAAATGAAATAAAATAGAGTGTGTAAAAATATATGATGTTTGCTTGAACGGCATTATAAATACAAATAAACAATGAATTAGTTTATAAACAAATAAAAAACAAATAAATAAAGTTAATTTTGTGATTTATTTCCTCAAGTGGCGTCCTTTTTTCGACGATGAAAAAAGTTTTTTCATAAAGATCAAAACATTTTAGGTTGTGACCATGTTCTTTTAACTAGAAGAAAAACATTTTGAATGAATACCATAACATTTTAAATCGTGACCATTGTCTTTTCATTCAAACAAAATTCTTTTTATCAATATAATAACATTTTAGATGATGACAATTATATTTTTCTTAGAACCATGTTCACTGAGCCAACATGGTTGCAGGTGAAAATGTTATATGGTCGCCGCAAAAATAGCTCCTATCATATTATTTTGCTCTTCAAATATGATTGTGACAATCATGTCTCTTCTCTGCGTGAGAGCGATACAACGATTATAACGACCTTCAAATTTTTTGATACCATTTTGGTAGTACTCCTTCGGTTTTGCCTCAAAATAGGCCTCCGTTTCGGCGATCACCTCTTCATTGCAGCCAAATTTTTTCCCTGCGAGCATCCTTTTGAGGTCTGAGAACAAGAAAAAGTCGCTGGGGGCCAGATCTGGAGAATACGGTGGGTGGGGAAGCAATTCGAAGCCCAATTCATGAATTTTTGCCATCGTTCTCAATGGCTTGTGTCTTGGTGGAACAACACTTTTTTCTTCCGCCATTTCGACCTTCAAACGCTCCAATAACGCCATATAATAGTCACCGTTGATGGTTTTTCCCTTCTCAAGATAATCGATAAAAATTATTCCATGCGCATCCCAAAAAACAGAGGCCATTACTTTGCCTGCGGACTTTTGAGTCTTTCTGTCCACTCAGCCGACTGTCGATTGGACTCAGTGTGTAGTGATGGAGCCTTGTTTCATCCATTGTCACATATCGACGGAAAAACTCGGGTGTATTACGAGTTAACAGCTGCAAACACCGTTCAGAATCATCAACTCGTTGTTGTTTTTGGTCAAATATGAGCTCGCGCGGCAACCATTTTGCACAGAGCTTCCGCATATCCAAATATTGATGAATGATATGACTAACGCGTTCCTTTGATATTTTTAAGGTCTCTGCTATCTCAATCAACTTCATTTTACGGTCATTAAAAATCATTTTGTGGATTTTTTTGATGTTTTCGTCGGTAACCACCTCTTTCGGGCGTCCACTGCGTTCACCGTCCTCCGTGCTCATTTCACCACGCTTGAATTTTGCATACCAATCAATTATTGTTGATTTCCCTGGGGCAGAGTCCGGAAACTCATTATCAAGCCAAGTTTTTGCTTCCACCGTATTTTTTCCCTTCAGAAAACAGTATTTTATCAAAACCCGAAATTCCTTTTTTCCATTTTTTTCACAATAACAAAAGTTGCTTCACGCTCTATCTCACAAACTAATTGACTTACAGACGTCAAATTTTGACACGAATCATTTGAAGAATAATATGCATTTAATACTAGCGACGCGATCTATGTGTCAGACCGGGGACTTATCAGCCAACCTGTTAATTAATTGATATTGGCAATAAATTTCAACCAAAATCTTTTTTAATTTCGTTTGAAATAAAAGAAAATATGCCTTTCATATAAAAAATATTCAATATTTAATTTTTGTGAATTATGCTAAACAAAAGAATTTGGTTCTTATTATTTGTGTGTTTTGTTCTAACATAACTTACACATACAATTACAACTAAAGGTGGGTATTAAGTTCTAGTTTAGCCGCTAAAACCGAAATTAAATCAGTAAAAACAGTATAAAATTATACCTCTTTGATGCAAATTTTATTAAAACTTGATGGGGATACCCCAAAGCAACTTTTCACAAAATGTATATTTTTTTTAATGAATTATTAGAGAAAAATAATCGTGAAAATATGGGTATTTTAGCGGCTAAACTCGAACTTAATACTCACCTTAAAGGATGAAATAAAACCATATAAATCGTTATAATCGTTATTATAAAACCATATAAATCGTTATAAATCGTTCCTTATCATAATAACTTTCCTTCTAATATGTATATTTAATTCAACCGTCGAACGGAACGGACGTGTTTTTTTAATAGCGGATAAAATCATCGTAATAAGTACCTACTACAAATTTCAAGTGTGGTGGGATATTAGGCCACCATGCAGAGAAATTCAAAGACATCCACTGGGTTGCTAACTTCAGGGCCCAGTCGACGGGTATCGACTGGAGTTATAAATTTGGGCAATGACCAAGAGTTAGGCCCAATTAGTCGACCTGTAGACGGGTCGACAGGTGGCGACAATTTGACAAGTCGAACCTTTTCCAAGGTATCGGCATCAAAAGGAGGTAATCCCTCACGAAAGAGATTCAAGGAACGCAGAAATGCTTTGTTTATCCTAAACAACGTTGCCAATTTAGCTCTTTTCCCGCTAGATTTGGCTTTTTTTGAAGACGTTTAGCGGAAAAAAAATGCATTTAGCTTTTAGCTTTTTTTCTGGCTTTTTTTCATGACCCTTTTAGCAATTTTTGGCTTTTTTATTTTCGACATGTTCTTATTGAAATATGGATAAAACTTCGTTTTTATCTAAGTCTTGCTGCCAGAATAAGGTTTTCCGCATATTTCAAAGCTCAATTGAAGCCTTAATAATTATTCCAGCCATTATGCGGGCATTTTTGCAGCAAATACACATTGTTGTAAAGTTTTTTCCTCGTATTCATAAAAGTTATCGTAAACTTTAAATCTACTATTACCATACAAATTGCTTATATAAACTGTCAGTAAATTATTAGGAATATTAGGAATAATAGCATTTGACTCGTTTATCCTTTTTATGTTATTATATTTAATACGTATTCTAAAGTTATTATGATATTACTAAATTAAAATAGTAGATGTGAATTGCTTTGTACACTGAAAAAATATTGTCATGAGGCCAAAGATTTCATGTCTTTAAAATACGAACGCGAATTTTGGTTATAATAGCATTTGTGAATTCCTCTTATATGTTATAAACTGTTTTCCTTGTCCAAAAGCCGATAAAATGGTTTTGTCCGTATAGTTAAGTGATTCAACGTAAAAATGGGTATCTTTTCATGAAAGAAGGCTAGGGTCAATTCTAAAAAATTCTTAAAATTAATTAAATAGTCTTTAAATTTGTGGAGTTTTTGTATCTTGAACACAAACCAAAATAGCGTTCAAAAATAGAAGAGGTTTTTTAACATTTTATTTTAAAAACGTATACACAGAATAATTTCTACTTAAAGTCGAGTCTGAATTTGGAAATTTAAGTTGCGTTAGCACGTTTTTAAAGCACTGTGATAGCTCATGAAGAAAAAGCTGAAAAAACGAATATATTCAAATTTGACTCTGAATCAATACCAAAATCATTAGTGTACAAAATCTTTGGAACCGAACATAGAAATAATTAAGGAAATAAAGTTTTGAATGTGGTATTATTTTTTTAACATCAAAAAAAAAAATGCAATAAAAAATTCGTAGTGATAGGATCAAAATAAATCTGCTAGTTATTAATGGAATGGATTTACATTTACGAAAATTGGACAATAGGTTTGTATTGGAAATTTTCGAATAAAAGTTATTCAGTATAAACTTGCAAGACAGTTAGAATGTGTTTTATTCTCTTGGGCAATATTAGGAGAAGTGTACACGTTCACGAATTTATCATTAATTCAGTTAAAACGAAAGATATTGATATTTTCTAATGCAGTTCTATGTGACATTGGACTTGTTGATGATTAACCAACTGATAATTGCAAGTTTACCGGGAAAAAAGTTTTTACTAGGAAATATAAATGAAGGACTTCCAGTAAAAATTTGTGATAGTAATCAAAATGTATCGAGTACGCAAACAGAGCTAATGTGACATAGATTTTCTTACAGTCTCACAGAAATGGAAATAAAATGAATACAATTAAAATAATATGCATTTTAAGTGAAATAAAGCCTTTAAGTTTGTTAAATTTCAATCAAAAATGTGACTTTTGATACAAAAAAATTTAGCTTTTTTTCTAGCTATTTTTTAACATTTTTTAGCTTTTTTTGGCTAGTTTTTTGGACAAATCTAGCGGTTTTTGGTGAAACAATTCTGACAACGCTGATCCTAAAGGAATTAGGATCAGTCGACCCAAGCACGTTGTCGGCTAAACAAAGCGATTCCTTAAAATGGGCTCAAGGAATTCTTGAGGCTGGAAAAAGGGAACGATCACCGGATGAGCTGCCATCCTCCAAAAGAGATCAAAGATCGTTTGCCTCAGTTGCTAAAGACAGCCTTGTGATGGCTATCATTAATAAAGGAACATTGGACGGTATGGTTCCAAAGCAAAAATGGGGGGAAATTGAGAATTCTCTGTCTGTCGTCTACTCACAGGTGCTGGAAAAGTTTCCCGGTCCAGATCCTCGACACCAAGAGGCTGGTTGGTATCAAGGACGATTTAAGCTAGTCGCATTTGAGGACCAGAGGTCTATAGAATGTTTTAAAGCTGCTCTGATACTAATTGGTGAAGTTTGGGAAGGAGCTGCTCTATAGTTAGTCGAGAAGAAAGACATACCGGCTAGACCTAGAGCACATGCGTGAATACCTACCCCGAATCTATTTTAAATAGACTGAAACGATGCAATCCAGATCTTCCAACAGCTGATTGGAAGGTTGGCCGTTTGGATGAAGTGGATGGACCAAGACGGCATGCAGTGTTTATATTGAACACTCAGTCTTTGCCACATCTAGCAAAGTCCCATTGCCGTGTATGTTATGGCTTTCATTATATCCAAATGAAGGTATATAAAAACGATAAAGGATTCAAAAATGGACAAGCCTCTGTCTGAATCAGAAGTAAGCGAATCCTCTTGCGAAGTCGAGGGAGATACCAAAGTTGAAGACATGGATAGACACCGTATGTGACAGGAGGTTTCTATTGCGAGAGGCACCGAGATCTCTGAAGAGGACATTCTGATGACTCTATTGAAGCGGCTGATGTGACGGTTGTTGAAAATCTCGATGGTCCTACGGATCCTCCAGATAAATCTTCACCATTGTAAGGCTGCATGTGCTGCCTTTAAAGTTCTCCTGATGAAAGGGGACATAGATATAGTTCATATTCAAGAACCATATGTTTCTAGAAACAAAATATGTGAATTAAGTACTCCGGGGTTCAAACTATTGCAGTATACTGGTAATGATGTAATTCGAGCCTGTATAATTGCTAAAAACGAGCTTAACTTGTTTCTGCTTCCTTCAATGTGCAATGCAGACAATGTCGTTGCCAGTTTAGAAATGGCCAAATGCAAATATTGGGTATCTTCAGTCTATATGGGACATGACAGGGAGATGCCTCCATGTGCCGTTAAGACCTTAGTTGAGGAGTCACTGAAAACAAAGACGAAACTCATTATGGGATGCGATGCGAATGCACATCATAGTATATGGGGAAGTAGTGATACTAATGCAAGGGGAGATTCGCTAATAGAGTTTATTTTGCGTACTAATCTGGTAGTTTGCAACAAGGGAGATGCCCCAACCTTTGTGACTAAAAACAGGCAAGAGGTTTTGGACATCAACTTGGCCTCGCAAGAACTGAATGAAATGATATCTGAGTGGCAGGTTTTAACTGAACACAGCTTCTCAGATCATCGCTACATCAGTTTCAAATTTGATGTTCATATCACCATATATTTCCGCCAAATGTTAGGAAAGCTGACTGGAATAGGTATAGGGAATTGTTCAATATGATGATACCGGAAATACCAGAGACAAATATGAGCACTGTGCAAGTTATCGAACACGCAGTGGAGAGGATTACTAAGGCCTTCAACATTTCACTGAAAGCTGCATGCCCTAAGGGGAAGCCAAGGGGGAAAAATCGACCACCATGGTGGTCTACGGAGATAGGTAATATGAGGAAATCGTGCAGGAAGCTCTTTAACAAAGCAAAGTCCACCAGAGCTCCTGTGGATTGGGACGCTTACAAGAAGAATCTGAGAGGATACAAGCGAGAACTGAAAAAGGCTCAGCATAACTATTGGAATGATTACTGCAGCAGCATTGAGAATACGTCCGAGGCTTCCAGACTACGGAAGGTGCTAGCATCCACGAAACCCGCTCCAGGTTTCATTAAAACATCGGAGGGCAATTGGACAACGTCCAGTGAGGAGACGCTGGAGGTACTAATGGATACACATTTTCCCGGAAATCAGACGGTTGAACCATGTTCTGGCGGTGCCACAGTGGCTCAGCGGTCGTTTCCTATCGAGGAAATTGTATCAGAATCTAGAATAAAATGGGCGTTAAATAGCTTTGGATCATTCAAATCCCCCGGACCTGATGGAATTACTCCGGCGGAGTTAAAAGCGGTGGCTGACAGAATTATCCCCTGGTTGTCGGCGATATATATAGGATGTATCAACTTAGCATATATTCCACGAAAGTGGAGAGAATCAAAAGTCGTTTTCATACCTAAAGCGGGAAAAGCCTCTCACTCGAATGCGAAGGATTTCCGACCAATCAGCTTATCATCATTCCTACTTAAGACTCTGGAGAGGATGATAAATAAAGGGTGATTTGTTAAGAGCTTGATAACTTTTTTTTTAAAAAAAACGCATAAAATTTGCAAAATCTCATCGGTTCTTTATTTGAAACGTTAGATTGGTCCATGACATTTACTTTTTGAAGATAATTTCATTTAAATGTTGACCGCGGCTGCGTCTTAGGTGGTCCATTCGGAAAGTCCAATTTTGGGCAACTTTTTCGAGCATTTCGGCCGGAATAGCCCGAATTTCTTCGGAAATGTTGTCTTCCAAAGCTGGAATAGTTGCTGGCTTATTTCTGTAGACTTTAGACTTGACGTAGCCCCACAAAAAATAGTCTAAAGGCGTCAAATCGCATGATCTTGGTGGCCAACTTACCGGTCCATTTCTTGAGATGAATTGTTCTCCGAAGTTTTCCCTCAAAATGGCCATAGAATCGCGAGCTGTGTGGCATGTAGCGCCATCTTGTTGAAACCACATGTCAACCAAGTTCAGTTCTTCCATTTTTGGCAACAAAAAGTTTGTTAGCATCGAACGATAGCGATCGCCATTCACCGTAACGTTGCGTCCAACAGCATCTTTGAAAAAATACGGTCCAATGATTCCACCAGCGTACAAACCACACCAAACAGTGCATTTTTCGGGATGCATGGGCAGTTCTTGAACGGCTTCTGGTTGCTCTTCACTCCAAATGCGGCAATTTTGCTTATTTATGTAGCCATTCAACCAGAAATGAGCCTCATCGCTGAACAAAATTTGTCGATAAAAAGGCGGATTTTCTGCCAACTTTTCTAGGGCCCATTCACTGAAAATTCGACGTTGTGGCTCGTTAGTAAGTCTATTCATGATGAAATGTCAAAGCATACTGAGCATCTTTCTCTTTGACACCATGTCTGAAATCCCACGTGATCTGTCAAATACTAATGCATGAAAATCCTAACCTCAAAAGAATCACCCTTTATTTATCTTAGAACTAGCGTCGATTCAAGTTTGCTCTCGAAACGAAAACATGCATACTCGAAGGGCAGGTCTACTGAGACCGCATTGCATGAACTAGTCAGCTTTATTGAAAGCTCACTATCTGTCAAAGAATACACAATCGTGGCATTTCTAGACATCGAAGGGGCGTTCAATAACGTCCATCCGAGCTCGATATTAAATGGACTGACAACTCTGAATGTTGATCCAGGTATACTTAGGCTGTTAGACGAACTTCTAAGGAAGAGACGCATTTCAGCCACACTAGGACAAGCAAACATACAAAGGTATGTGAACAGAGGCACTCCTCAAGGAGGACTTCTATCACCTCTTCTTTGGAATGTTGCTATAAACGACCTTCTGGTTTCCCTAGAAAAAGAAATGATACAAGTGGTGGCGTACGCAGATGATGTGGCGCTAGCAGTCAGGGGAAAATTCCCATCAACAGTTAGAGATATTATACAGAGAGCCCTCCGGATGACTGAGAAATGGGCGAAAGATAATGGTCTTGGGGTATATCCTGCAAACACAGAACTAGTCATGTACTGCAAAGATCGCAAAACTCCCACGGTTAGGCCCATTTCCTTAGGGGGTATTGAAATTCCCTTTAGGGAGTGTGCAAAATACCTTGGTGTTATTTTGGACAGGAAGCTGAACTTTAAGCTTAATATTGAAGAAAGGGCGAGGAAAGCAACGGTAGCTTTATACTCGTGCAAAAAGGCAATAGGGAAAAAGTGGGGACTAAAACCAAAAATTGTACATTGGCTATACACGGCAGTGGTTAGACCTATAATGCTATATGGTGTTGTAGTCTGGTGGCTGGCACTTCACCAGCCGACAAGTTTAGACAAAGTTCAGCGTATGGCGTGCTTGTGTATCTCAGGTGCATTCAGCACGACAGGAACAAATTCCCTTAATGTCATACTGCATCTATTGCCTTTAGACATTTCGGCCAAACAGTCAGCTGCAACAACGGCTGTGCGGTTGCGCGAGCTATCGCTGTGGTCGGAAAATAGTTACGGTCACAGTTCGGTCCTCAAAATAATGCCAGATGTGCCTAGAGTAGTGGATTACACCCTGGCAAAACCACTTTTCGACAAAAAGTTTGAAACTCTAATTCCAACAGTGAGGCGTGGTGTACACAGACCCCGGGGAATAAAAGATATATAGATTTCTATACTGATGGCTCCAAATATAATGGACAAGTGGGGTTCGGAGTATATTCTAAAGATCTGGAACTTCGAATAGCGAAAAGATTACCTGATCACTGTAGTGTTTTTCAGGCTGAAATATTAGCAATAAGAGAAGTGGTGAATTGGCTGAGAAGTAATGCTCCAAGCAATATTGGCATTAATATATACTCAGACAGTCAACCTGCAATAAAATCCTTGGACTCTGTGTTCCTCAACTCGAAAACGGCCATCGACTGCCGCAAATCTCTCAATGAGATGGCTGAGCAGCACAATATTCACCTAATATGGGTGCCTGGCCATAGGAACATACCGGGGAACTGCGAAGCAGATGAGCTAGCAAGGCTAGGAACTACCTTACATATTCCAGGGGAACTAGAATCTGTTGGTATGCCTCTGGCTACCTGCAAGCTCTTACTGCGTGTCATGATGGCAAATGTTCGATGGGAGAATTGTAAGGGTTGTAACGACACCAAGCAAATATGGCCCCATTTAAACTTAAACCGCACACTAGATATGCTAGTGTTCTCGAGACGCCAGATATCACTCCTGATATCTGCTATAACTATTGGTGCGAAGTATAATGACTATTGTATGAGCTGTCATGATGCGGAGGAAAAGGAATCAATAAAATAAAAGGGGCATATAGCCCCTAAAATTAAGAACAATCTGGTTGGTTCAGCGAAGAAAAATAATCGAGAGGTTCAGCGGTTAAAACTAGATGTGCCCATATGTAATAGGTACTTTTAGTTAATGTGGTATCACAATGGACTGAATAGTCTAAGTGAGCCTGAATCTTAATCGGGCTGCCACTTTAACCTAACCTAACCTAATATGTAGATGCGCCTAACTCAGCAGTCTGTATTTTTAGTAAACATTACCTGCATAGAATATGAAGTTGAATTCTTAGTTACAGATTTGCAATCTTCTTATTAGGTTGTAGTCTTTTTGAATTTAATTTATTTTAATTTTAGTATAAATGGAAAATACATATTTTTATTATTATAAAAATGTTTAAAATTTTTATACTTTTAAATCCAAAAGTGATTTTTTTACCATTACACTGTTAGAAAAATATGTTTTTCACAAGTTCCGATATAAACAAAATGTGTTTCGGTCACTATTTTTAAACACAATATATTTAAGTGCAAACATATAATGTTCCTAAACTAACACTAAATGTTTGGGACACATGTGTTAATATGTTAGAATAATTATGTTTGGGGCATGAATGTTTCATGAAAATAATATGTGTGAATGTAAACATATATTAATTTACAAATTTCGAGTAAACATATATATGTTGTGATATTTTATTCAGAGAGTGACAGAGAGAGAGAGAGAGAGAGGGTATAGAGAAAGAAATAGAGATGGAAACCGGGAGGTTTGACGAAATGTTTCAACATAACATAGCGAGAGAATCAGAAGAGAGCAATTTCTGTGAAACCAATTGTATGTTGTTTCGGAAAAATGTTTTATGATAAGGCCAAAAATTTGATATCCTTAAGTCTAAATATTGTTTAATTTGAATATTAGAATGAGTATTTGGAGTAAAGAGAATAGACATTCGGAACCAAGAGAATAGACATTAAAAAAAGCAGCACGTGTTTCCGCTTTGAGAGCAGCATTTTATGTATGTGTGGACATGTGCTTTGTTTATCATTTGGCATTATGGGCACAATTTTTTTCTTGCTTCGTTAAAAGAAATCGGAACGTACGAGGAATAAAAAAAGTGGATAATATAAAAAAATTACAAAGGGGTCTTCATAAAAATGACGAAAGGGCACTATACTCTTTTTAGAGTTGGGACAGTAAAATGAAAAAAGGAGGAAATAGTGAAAAAGTAAACAGTAAAATGTATAAAAACAAAGTTTAGTTCCTCTTTATTAATAAGTAGTCCAAGAGGAGTTGACGGACACCTTCAAAAATAAAAGCGCGCATTAAGTTCTAATTTTATAGTTAAAGCAATTGAATAAGTGTATTTTCTTTAAAATGAATTATTAAAGAAAAGTAAAAGGCAAAACAGGGTAATTTTAGAGCGATAATGCCAAGTTAATACCGGCCTTAAAGGTAAAAATGAATTTAAATACAAACACGATAAGTTTTAAATGCATTTAAAATGGTGTTAAATGCTAGTAAAAAACTGCTCACGACTAAATAAATTTATGTGTATATTATGAAATTATTTTTGTATGTTTATACTCGACTCCACGTTCTTCTTTTGTTAGAGTTTTTGAATTCCTTCCAAAATTTCAAACTTTTATACCAAAAACAGTTTTTTGTTACAAAATTGTTATTTTTGCAATAAAAAAAAATAATATTTTATTCAAAAGCTCAGTCCATGTCGTTTATATAAAGCACTGTTTCTGACTGTAAATCTTTAATAACCCACATTAGTTTCATTAAAAAAATTAATATAGTATAAATATAAATGTGTAAGTAAACAAAAAAAAAAATGATGTTCGGTCGGAACAGGGATTGAACCCACGACCCTTTGCATGCAAGGCATGCTAACCACTGCTCCACGTGGCCAACAAATATATGTTTCTGTTAAATAATGTTATGTTTGCATGGGTTCGTAGGCGCTGCGAACTATGCTATATAAATGTAAATTATAACGATAATTGTCTAGTGGTGACTATAACAGTTACGTAGCCCAGTGGATAGTGTGTTAGCTTACAAACTGTATGGTCCTCGGTTCGATTCTCCGTCAGACGAAAGGTAAAATTTAAAAAATTTATAAAATTGAATAATTTCTTCAACATTATTTGTATTACAGAAAAAGATGCCTAGAACTAACAAATTTCGTGGAAGTGAAAATTATGTGAGGGAGTGAACACAATCTTCTTTGGGGAAAATTCTTCCAAGCATATAATATTTTTAGGCTCAAACTGCTTCCAAACATATAATATGTTCACATAAAACAAACATATTAATGTTTCGGCAGAATCCAATAATATATGTGCTTCCTGCAAAATATGTTTGGAACATATGTTAGAGAAGCGATTTTTTAGGGTGTACGTACATAGAGATTATAATGCAGCTCATTAGGTTATTTATCATATATTCTGGTCTCTGCTTGGGTTCAAAGTGAAAATGACAGGTAAAACAAAAATGCAATTTAATAACAACGCTACTTCGCAACCTGAAGGTGATCTTCCAACGAACCCATACCGCTCATGGTTTTAAGAAACCTAAGAGTGAAAAAAATACAATGTTAAAAGATCAATACTCACCTGCTGATTGCAAAAATATTCTTATACTACGAGTAGATGATTTTTATACTCTTCACCACTACTGTGGTACAGGGTATAATACGTTTGTGCATTTGTATGTAACGCTCAAAAGGAACCGTCATAGACCCATCTTTTAGTATACCGAATCAAATTCTGAGTCGATTTAGCGTTGTCCGACTGTCCGTCTGTCGGTTCATGTATTTTTGTGTGCAAAGTCCAGCTCGCAATTTACGTCCAATCATCCTCAAATTTGGTCTTTTTTCGGCTCAAAGACGATCATCAATAGAGATCGGTTAATATTTAGATATAGCTGTCATATATATTTATAACCGATCTGGTCATAAATGACGTATTTATCAACTGATCTTCTTCCCATTTCTTATATTCGAATGTTTTGTGAGTTTCATAAATTTTGAAAAATATCAGTCAAATCGGTTCAAATTCAGATATTCGCCCGTTTTACACTCCTATGGTCCCAGAGGCCAATGTTTTATTGCGATTTATAGGAAATTTTGCACGGGGAATAAAATGAACATTATAAATATACATACACTCTTATGGCCCCTGAGGCCATAAATTTCCGAGTTACGTGAAATTTGGCACAGGGAGTAGAATTAACAGTATAAGTATTGCGATTTACACTCATATTACCACCGTAGGTCAAAAATGCACCCCGATTTACTTGAATTTGTGTACAGGGAAAGGAAATAACATTTTTACTATGCATGTCAAATTTAGTTGAAATTGGTGCAGATTCAGATATAGATTTCGTCCGATACGCATTTATATGGCTCCGGAGAGAGTAGAATTAATATTCTTGCTATGCATGTCAAAGTTGGTCCAAATTGGTTCAGATTTAGATATAACTCCCATATATAGCTCTTAAATGTTTATTCAAATGACCACAGAGGCCAAAGTTTCATTTCAAATATTTTGAACATTTTCACAGAGAGTGCAATTAAAATTTTAGCAATGGGTGCCAAATTTAGTCAAAATCGGCTCAGATGTAGACATTTTAGCATTTTCCTTGTAAAATCGCTAGGTCGAAAACTCGCAAAAATGATTCAAATTTACCCAGCAAAAAATTTGGAAGTTCTTCCAAAGGCACAACTTTAAAAGCACTTCCAGAAGATGCACTCACAATGATTGTCTTTATTTTAACTACCCAGGAAGTTCTTTTAATTAAATTTTTTATAACTTGGTTTTTCCATACTTTTAATTGGTAGTTTTACTCTTTTTTATTTCAAATAGGTTAAAAATAGAATAAGAATTCATAAAATGGTACAAACCATTTAAATTTTGTCGAAAAAAAAAATGCTAAATTCAATCTGAAAAAATTGTGAATTTTTGAAAATAGTTGAGGTCAAACGTTGCCGACAAGCGTTAGAATCCATTAAAAATTATAAATATTATTTATTTGACAACATATCACCGAATTTTTTAATTTATATCCAGAACATTGAATTCCGATCACAACTAAAGAAGTGATGCAAAATCAGTGCAACAGCCGTCCTATGACAAGCCCATGTTAAATTCATCGCTTCTGCGTCAATTTTGCACCACTTCCGGCTCCAAAAAGAACATTTTCATCACTTTTTTGGCGATGCTTTTTTTGCTGGGTAACTATACTCTTATTCGTATGTATCGACCGTTAAATCATAAATGCAGATTTGCAAATTTTATGCAATTTAAAAATTTCAAATATTTTTATACCCTCCACCATAGTATGGGGGTATATTAACTTTGTCATTCCGTTTGTAAAACATCGAAATATTGCTCTAAGACCCCATAAAGTATATATATTCTGGGTCGTGGTGAAATTCTGAGTCGATCTAACCATGTCCGTCCGTCCGTCTGTTGAAATCACGCTAACTTCCGAACGAAACAAGCTATCGACTTGAAGTATGGCACAATTAGTTGTTATTGATGTAGGTCGGATGGTATTGCAAATGGGCCATATCGGTCCACTTTTACGTATAGCCCCCATATAAACCGATGCTCAGATTTGGATTGCAGAGCCTCTTGGAGGAGCAAAATTCATCCGATCCGGTTGAAATTTGGTACATGGTGTTAGTATATGGTCTCTAACAACCATGCAAAAATTGGTCCATATCGCTTCATAATTACAGTATGTCAAGAAAGTCTTTTGACATTGCCAAATATTTCGAATTCCAGAAATAATTGAAGTAAAAATCGAGTTGTTAATTCGTTTTGAGAAAAATAAAATATGTATACTTTGCAAAATACATAATAAAATATTTTTTAAAATTAAATTATATTTAATTTTGGAACAAAACATAAGTTTTATCCTATTGTCAAAACACTTTCTTGACATACTGTATATATATAGCCCCCATATAAACGATACCCAGATTTGACCTCCGGAGCCTCATGGATGAGCAAAATTCATCCGATTCGGTTAAAATTTGGTACGTGGTGTTAGTATGTGGTCTCTAACAACCATGCACGAATTTGTTCATATCGGTCCATAATTATATGTAGCCCCCATATAAAACGATCCCCAGATTTGACTTCCGGAGCCCCTTAGGTTAGGTTAAGGTTAGGTTAAAGTGGCAGCCCGATTAAGGTTCAGGCTCACTTAGACTATTCAGTCCATTGTGATACCACATTAACTAAAAGTACCTATTACATATGGGCACTTCTAGTTTTAACCGTTGAACCTTCTCGATTATTTTCTTCTGTTGAACCAACCAGATTGTTCCAAAAACATTAGCAGACTGCTTAAGTTAACGTTTTCCACGTCCGCTAGTAATCTGGAGCTATATGCCCCTAAAATTTGCTTACGCCTTACACAAAATGCAGGACACTCACACAAGTGGTGTTTTATTGATTCCTTTTCCTCCGCATCATGACAGCTCATACAATAGTCATTATACTTCGCACCAATAGTTTTTGCAAAATCGCCTATCAGGCAGCGGAGCCCCTTGGAAGAGCAAAGTTCACCCGATCCGGTTGAAATTTGGTACGTGGTGTTAGTATATGGTATCTAGCAACCATGCAAAAATTGGTCTATACCGGTCTTAATTATATATAACCCCTCTGAAGCTCTTGGAGGAGCAAAATTCATCCGATCCGGTTGAAATTTGGTACGTGGTGAAATTTGGTACATTGCGCTAGTATATGGCCGCTAACAACCATGCCAGAAATTATAGTTATATATAGCCGATCCCCAAAAATAATTTACCAAAAATTTATTTCTGTAGAAAATTTTGTCAACATTTTATTTCTATAGAAAATTTTGTCAAAATTTTATTTCTATAGAAAATGTTGTCACATTGAATTATATACGTATTTAATCGGCCTTTTTGTTTAATATATACCCCGTATAACTTACAATTGAGAAGACGGTGTAAAGGAGTTTTAAGATACCTTGCCATCGCCAAGTGTTACCTCAACCCAAGTAATTCGATTGTGGATGACAGTCTTTAGTACAAGTTTCTATGCAATCCATAGTGGAGGGTACATAAGATTCGGCCTGGCCGAACTTACGGCCGTATATACACACAAAAAAAATTTTCTGATACAATTAATTGATCCAATTAATTTTTAATTGAAATGTATTCAATCACAGAAATGATAGTATGAATTAAAAAATTAATTGAAAGTCAATTAAAAAGTTAATTGATCCAATTAAAAAATTAATTGATACTATTATTTTTGTGATCGATTTTTGTTTCAATTAAACAATTTGTTGAATCAATTAAATTTTTAATTAAATATTTTTTAAAACTCAATTAAAATTTTAAATGGAAAAATGTTCGTGAAATTTTTTTGTGTGTATGACGTTTTTACTAACACTGTAGCCCGTCCCGGTCATTAACCAATTTAATTTTTGAGTCTTGATATTTTGTGAAATAAAAAAAAATAGTTCATATTTAAATGTTGGTATATGGGAATATAAGCTTTTATATAGCTCCCAATAAATTTAAAGGTGTTAAGATGGCATAAAAAAATTTCGGTATACATAGTAGTGAAGGGTATAATATAGTTGATTTTTCTTCAATTAACATATTAATTGAATCCAAATTCAAATAAGTGTTTAATAGAAAAAATGTCTGCTATAATTTTTTGTGTGTCGAGACAAATAAAACTATAGATTACTCAAATTAATTCACAATGATTTTGTTTGTTTGCAGTGCACACATATAAAACTCCACTGCGAACACGAGCGTACAAATTTTTATCCGACTGACTAACGAGGGAGGCTTAATCAGTGCACGTCCAAATTTTTGGGAATGACATAAAAGAAATTTAGGAAAAATACCAGAAAATCACTAATGCCCTCTTCCTGTATATCTAACGAAAGCTTTCGTTCGTATTGCAAACAAAAGAAAATTATTTTGGTTCCTCTATTTCGATAGGCAAGTCACTTTATATTTTGTTGTCGAGTAATAAGCGAACATATGCAACATGTGTCAAGATAAAAGTAAAAATATTGCTAACATTTGAATGAATTCTCAGGCCAAAAATTTGAAAATACTCATTTTTGATAATGCATTCTCATACAAACGAAACGAACTTTAAAAAATAGAAAAACCCAAATTCATTCGAATTCGAGTGACTGCCTTTCATTCGAATGCGTTTTCGTTCGATCTATAGGAACATGACATCAATTATACACCCTCAAAAAAATCGCTTCTCTAACACATGTTCCAAACATATTTCCAGGAAGCACATATATTATTGGATACTGCCGAAACATTAATATGTGTGTTTTATGTGAAGATATTATATGTTTGGAAGCAGCGCCCACGAGCCCATGCAAACATAACATTATTTAACAGAAACATATATTTGTTGGCCACGTGGAGCAGTGGTTAGCATGCCTTGCATGCAAAGGGTCGTGGGTTCAATCCCTGTTCCGACCGAACATCATTTTTTTTTGTTTACTTACACATTTATATTTATACTATATTAATTTTTTTAATGAAACTTCGAAATGTGGGTTATTAAAGATTTACAGTCAGAAACAGTGCTTTATATAAACGACATGGACTGAGCTTTTGAATAAAATATTATTTTTTTTTATTGCAAAAATAACAATTTTGTAACAAAAAACTGTTTTTGGTATAAAAGTTTGAAATTTTGGAAGGAATTCAAAAACTCTAACAAAAGAAGAACGTGGAGTCGAGTATAAACATACAAAAATAATTTCATAATATACACATAAATTTATTTAGTCGTGAGCAGTTTTTTACTAGCATTTAACACCATTTTAAATGCATTTAAAACTTATCGTGTTTGTATTTAAATTAATTTTTACCTTTAAGGCCGGTATTAACTTGGCATTATCGCTCTAAAATGACCCCGTTTTGCCTTTTACTTTTCTTTAATAATTCATTTTAAAGAAAATACACTTTTTCAATTGCTTTAACTA
This sequence comes from Haematobia irritans, assembly GCF_050003625.1. NCBI lineage: Eukaryota > Metazoa > Arthropoda > Insecta > Diptera > Muscidae > Haematobia > Haematobia irritans. The sequence continues at coordinate 92,667,772 of NC_134398.1, forward strand.
TACTAGAACTTAATGCCCTTTGCCTGAATATTTTGACGTATTCCTCGTACGTTCCGATTTCTTTTAACGAACCAAGAAAAAAATTGTGCCCATAATGCCAAAATGATAAATAAAGCACATGTCCACACATACATAAAATGCTGCTCTCAAAGCGGAAACACGTGCTGCTTTTTTTTAATGTCTATTCTCTTGGTTCCGAATGTCTATTCTCTTTACTCCAAATACTCATTCTAATATTCAAATTAAATAATATTTAGACTTAAGCATATCAAGTTTTTGGCCTTATCATAAAACATATTTCCGAAACAACATACAAGCGGTTTCACAGAAATTGCTCTCTTTTGATTCTCTCGCTGTGTTATGTTGAAACCTTTCGTCAACCCTCCCGGTTTCCATCTCTATTTCTTTCTCTATACCCTCTCTCTCTCTCTCTCTGAATAAAATATCACAACATATATATGTTTACTCTAAATTTGTAAATTTATATATGTGTACATTCACACATATTATTTCCACGAAACATTCATGCCCCAAACATAATATATTCTAACATATTAACATATGTGTCCCAAACATTTAGTGTTAGTTTAGGAACATTACATGTTTGCACTTAAATATATTATATTTAAAAATTGTGCCCGAAACACATTTTGTTTATATCGGAATGTTGAAAACATATTTTTCTAACAGTGTACCAACAAACTAATTTGAATAAACTAAAATTTTTAATCTAACATACTTGCAGAAAACACAGTGAGTTTAAAAAAAATAATTTTTGCATGTTACCAATCTTTGCAAGCTAATTTAATCCAGTTATCAATCTTTTATGCATATTATATTTTGATCCATCTATTTTTTGTATTATACATAATTTTAATTTTATACATATTTAATTTTTTTTATTTTAATACTATTTTTATTATATTTAATTTCTGCTTTTTAAACTTATAAAGGATAATCATTGTTTACTAAAATCCCTGTTCTTTAATTATAAGACTAAAATCTTGTTGTACTAGATACCACTTTAAAAAATCCAAAGTACAACTGTAGAAATATTTCATTTGTAACACTTTCATCTGTGATATAGGGATGTCGATCTTTTAAATACGATATACCACGCCATTTATCCTCATAATCACATTCTAGAAGTCTTCCCACTGTTTTTACAGTTCAGGACATAATCCTTTCCTTGGCCGCGGATTGAATAGTAGGTTAGAACTGATCCGTGCCATGCATCTCGGATGGCACTCATAGCGTCCATAATCGTTTTCGGCTCTTGGCTTGGAATGGAACAAACCTCCGGCCATTTGTTCAAGTAGACTTTTTATATTACCCTACCCACTCATCGATTTTGGTATCAAATCCAGTAGAATCGTTGTTTTACTTTATCAACAGTCTTCGTTGCTTCCAGATGACCTCCGCTGAGTACATAGTGAATCCTCGTCAAAACATCTCCTAATTTGCTCTTGCCATCTTTGCTTTCCCAATGATATAGCAGGGAAGAACGCTTTCCTTTTCTTCAGTCGAAATGATTTTTTAATGGGATCTATGCACTGTAAGGCTCCAGCGTTACCTAAATCGCAACTTTGGGGTCTCTCTATGAAACGTAATAGTTAAGCTTCCGGATTCTTGAACAACCATCGTTGAGCTGAGTAGTCAGTCCTGAGCAGAAACTACCGTCCATACAAGTATTTGTGGTAATGATTTACGCTCTCTGTAATGGCTAGAAGTTCCCCTCTCGTTACGCATTAGTTCTTTTCGAGCTTTCACAAAGTTCGTCTTAAATATCCGATTACATTTTCTTTATCGTCTGTCGTCAGGCATATGATAAACAAGAATAGGATCTGAACATAAACTCTGCTTTATATGATGGAAATACTCATCGTTTTCATCACTCCAGTGGAACTTCGAAACTCTCTCCAATATATGGAGACTAGGTTAGGTTAAAGTGGCAGCCCGATTAAGATTCAGGCTCACTTAGACTATTCAGTCCATTGTGATACCACATTAACTAAAAGTACCTATTACATATGGGCACTTCTAGTTTTAACCGTTGAACCTTCTCGATTATTTTCTTCTGTTGAACCAAGCAGATTGTTCCAAAAACATTAGCAGACTGCTTAAGTTAACGTTTTCCAGGTCCGCCAGTAATCTGAAGCTAAATGCCCCTAAAATTTGCTTACGCCTTACACAAAATGCAGGACACTCACACAAGAGGTGTTTTATTGATTCCTTTTCCTCCGCATCATGACAGCTCATACAATAGTAATTATACTTCGCACCAACAGTTTTTGCAAAATCGCCTATCAGGCAGCGACCCGTTATAGCAGATATCAGGAGTGATATCTGGCGTCTCGAGAACACTAGCATATCTAGTGTGCGGTTTAAGTTTAAATTGGGCCATATTTGCTTGGTGTCGTTACAACCCTTACAATTCTCCCATTGAACATTTTCCATGATGACAGCCTTCTCACGCAGTAAGAGCTTGCAGGTAGCCAGAGGCATACCAACAGATTCTAGTTCCTAGAATATGTAAGGTAGTTCCTAGCCTTGCTAGTTCATCTGCTTCGCAGTTCCCCGGTATGTTCCTATGGCCAGGCACCCATAAAGGGTGATACGGTCAAAATTTGGTCAATACACGCAAAAAAATAATGCTTTCCTCCCAAACGAAATTTTAGACAAACAAAGTTCGTTTCTCATTTGCTTTTCGCTGTAAGGAAGTGTATTTGGGAGAAAAGTATATACTTTTTGTGATAAACGTTTATTCTTTTCCAGGATGTAAAAACAAATTCATAAGGACAAACTCAAAAAAAAAAATTGCATTTTCCCTCACATCTTTCTCACATCCACGAGGTTTTTTAGTTCTTAACACCTTTTCCTGTGATACCAACAATGTAGAAGAAATTATACGATTTTATAAATTTTTAAATTTTTTTTACCTTTCGCCTGGACGGAGAATCGAACCGCGGACCATGCACTTTGTAAGCCAACACACTAACTACTGAGCTATGTACCTGTTATGGTCATCAATAGATAAATATCCATATAAGTTATATTTATATAGCATAGCTTGCGGCGCCCACGAACCGAATAAACAAATTTTATTTAACAGAAACAAACATTTCGTTTGGCACCGCGGTGCAGTGGTTGCTACACCCGACTTGCATGCCACGGGTCGTGGGTTCGATCCCTGCTTCGACCAAAATGTTTTTTTTTTTTTTTTTTACATATATTCCAGATATGTTCGGAAGATTCCGAAAAAATGTTCAACATTACATTGTAGTATATTAAACTTTGAACTGTAAAATGTGTCTTATTAAAGACCTAAAGTCAGAAAAGAACACTGTTTGGTATAAACGAAATGGACTGTGTTGTTGTTTCAAAAATAACTTTTTCTATTGAAAAAATAAAAATTTTGTAACAAACGAATTTTTTTGGTGATAAAAGTTTAAAATTTTCGAAGCAATTCAAAAAACTCTAACAAAAGAAAAACGTTTTCGGTACACGTTTTCCAAACGTTTTTTCTCTTTGCGTGTATAAACTTGACGTATTTCTTTCAATTTTGCATTTAAAAAACCTGAACACCCCTCATTTTTAAGGCGTGGGTGTGTAGAATATTGCTCTTATTTTGATTTTGGAATTCACTCTTCAGTTGTCAAAATGCCGTCCAAGCAAGAAGAGCAGCGTATCAAAATTTTGCTCGCGCCTGGCGAAAATCCGAGCTACTCGCACGCAAAGCTGGCAAAATCGCTAAAAGTTGCCTAATCAACCGTTACAAATGTAATAAAAGTGTTTGGGGAACGTTTGTCGACAGCCAGGAAGTCTGGATCGGGAGGAAATCGAAAACCGGAAGCCGCTCAAACGATAAAGAGAGTTGCCAGTAGTTTCAAGCGAAACCCTAACCTCTCTCTCCGGGATGCCGCAAATAAGCTGGGTGTATCGTCTACAACCGTGCATCGAGCCAAAAAACGAGCCGGACTATCGACTTACAAGAAGGTAGTGACTCCAAATCGCGATGATAAACAAAATACGACGGCCAAAGCGCCATCCCGGAGGCTGTACACGACGATGCTGACGAAGTTTGACTGCGTGGTAATGGACGACGAAACCTACGTTAAAGCCGACTACAAGCAGCTTCCGGGACAGGAGTTTTATACGGCAAAAGGAAGGGGAAAGATAGCAGATATTTTCAAGCACATAAAACTGTCAAAGTTCGCAAAGAAATATCTGGTTTGGCAAGCCAACTTTACCTGTGGCTTGGAAAGCAGTATTTTCCTAGCTTCCGGGACTGTCAACCAAGAAATTTACGTGAAAAAGTGTTTGAATAAACGTCTGCTGCCTTTCCTGAAGAAACACGGTTGTTCCGTACTGTTTTGGCCGGATTTGACATCTTGCCATTACGGTAAAAAGGCCATGGAGTGGTACGCCGCCAACAACGTACAGGTGGTTCCCAAGGACAAGAACCCTCCCAACACGCCAGAGCTCCGCCCAATTGAGAAATACTGGGCTATTGTCAAGCGGAACCTAAAGAAGACCAAAAAAACTGCTAAGGACGAGCAGCAGTTCAAGGCAAACTGGCTTTCTGCGGCGAAAAAGGTGGACAAGGTGGTTGTACAAAATCTGATGGCAGGTGTCAAGCGTGAGGCCCGGCAATTCGGATTTGGAAAAGCGAAAGCCTATCTGAATATTTTTCCTGAATTTTATACTAATTGAACTTGAAAAAGAAATTTAATTTGATTTTTTAAATAAACGATTTCACCGATTTACACGCGTTTTCCCTTGACCAAATTTTACCGTATCACCCTTTATTAGATGAATATTGTGCTGCTCAGACATCTCATTGATAGATTTGCGGCAGTCGATGGCCATTTTCGAGTTGAGGAACACAGAGTCCAAGGATTTTATTGCAGGTTGAATGTCTGAGTATATATTAATGCCAATATTGCTTGGAGCATTACTTCTCAGCCAATTCACCACTTCTCTTATTGCTAATATTTCAGCCTGAAAAACACTACAGTGATCAGGTAATCTTTTCGCTATTCGAAGTTCCAGATCTTTAGAATATACTCCGAAACCCACTTGGCCATCCAATGTGGAGCCATCAGTGTAGAAATCTATATATCTTTTATTCCCCGGGGTCCGTGTACACCACGCCTCACTGTGGGCAATTAGAGTCTCAAACTTTTTGTCGAAAAGTGGACTCGCCAAAGTGTAATCCACTACGTTAGGCACATCTGGCATTATTTTGAGGACCGAACTGTGACCGTAACTTTTTTCCGACCACAGCGATAGCCCGCGCAACCGCACAGCCGTTGTTGCAGCTGACTGTTTGGCCAAAATGTCTAAAGGCAATAGATGCAGTATGACATTAAGGGAGTTTGTTTCTGTCTTGCTGAATGCACCCGAGATACACAAGCACGCCGTACGCTGAACTTTGTCTAAACTTGTCGGTTGGTGAAGTGCCGGCCACCAGACTACAACACCATATAGCATTATAATTAAGCTTAAAGTTATTATTAAGCTTAAAGTTCAGCTTCCTGTCCAAAATAACGCCAAGGTATTTTGCACACTCCCTAAAGGGAATTTCAATACCCCCTAAGGAAATGGGTCTAACCGTGGGAGTTTTGCGATCTCTGCAATACATGACTAGTTCTGTCTTTGCAGGATTTACCCCAAGACCATTATCTTTCGTCCATTTCTCAGTCATCCGGAGGGCTCTCTGAATAATATCTCTAACTGTTGGTGGGAATTTTCCCCCGACTGCTAGCGCCACATCATCTGCGTATGCCACCACTTGTATCCTTTCTTTTTCTAGGGAAACCAGAAGGTCGTTTATAGCAACATTCCAAAGAAGAGGTGATAGAAGTCCTCCTTGAGGAGTGCCTCTGTTCACATACCTTTGTATGTTTGCTTGTCCTAGTGTGGCTGAAATGCGTCTCTTCCTTAGAAGTTCGTCTAACAGCCTAAGTATACCTGGATCAACATTCAGAGTTGTCAGTCCATTTAATATCGAGCTCGGATGGACGTTATTGAACGCCCCTTCGATGTCTAGAAACGCCACGATTGTGTATTCTTTGACAGATTGTGAGCTTTCAATAAAGCTGACTAGTTCATGTAATGCGGTCTCAGTAGACCTGCCCTTCGAGTATGCATGTTGTCGTTTCGAGAGCAAACTTGAATCGACGCTAGTTCTAAGATAAATATCTGTCATCCTCTCCAGAGTCTTAAGTAGGAATGATGATAAGCTGATTGGTCGGAAATCCTTCGCATTCGAGTGAGAGGCTTTTCCCGCTTTAGGTATGAAAACGACTTTTGATTCCCTCCACTTTCGTGGAATATATGCTAAGTTGATACATCCTATATATATCGCCGACAACCAGGGGATAATTCTGTCAGCCACCGCTTTTAACTCCGCCGGAGTAATTCCATCAGGTCCGGGGGATTAGATTGATCCAAAGCTATTTAACGCCCATTTTATTCTAGATTCTGATACAATTTCCTCGATAGGAAACGACCGCTGAGCCACTGTGGCACCGCCAGAACATGGTTCAACCGTCTGATTTCCGGGAAAATGTGTGTCCAATAGTACCTCCAGCGTCTCCTCACTGGACGTTGTCCAATTGCCCTCCGATGTTTTAATGAAACCTGAAGCGGTATTCGTGGATGCTAGCACCTTCCGTAGTCTGGAAACCTCGGACGTATTCTCAATGCTGCTGCAGTAATCATTCCAAGAGTTATGCTGAGCCTTTCTCAGTTCTCGCTTGTATCCTCTCAGATTCTTCTTGTAAGCGTCCCAATCCACAGGAGCTCTGGTAGACTCTTTGTTAAAGAGCTTCCTGCTCGATTTCCTCATATTACCTAACTCCGTAGACCACCATGGTGGTCGATTTTTCCCCCTTGGCTTCCCTTTAGGGCATGCAGCTTTCAGTGAAATGTTGAAGGCCTTAGTAATCCTCTCCACTTCGTGTTCGATAACTTGCACAGTGCTCATATTTGTCTCTGGTATTTCCGGTATCATCATATTGAACGATTCTCTATACCTATTCCAGTCAGCTTTCCTAACATTTGGCGGAAATATGGTCTTGGTGATATGAACATCAAATTTGAATCTGATGTAGCGATGATCTGAGAAGCTGTGTTCACTTAAAACCTGCCACTCAGATATCATTTCATTCAGTTCTTGCGAGGCCAAGGTGATGTCCAAAACCTCTTGCCTGTTTTTAGTGACAAAGGTTGGGGCATCTTCCTTGTTGCAAACTACCAGATTAGTACGCAAAATAAACTCTATTGGCGACTCTCCCCTTGCATTAGTATCACTACTTCCCCACATACTATGATGTGCATTCGCATCGCATCCCATAATGAGCTTCGTCTTTGTTTTCAGTGACTCCTCCACTAAGGTCTTAACGGCACATGGAGGCATCTCCCTGTCATGTCCCATGTAGACCGAAGATACCCAATATTTGCATTTGGCTATTTCTAAACTGGCAACGACACTGTCTGTATTGCACATTGAAGGAAGCAGAAACAAGTTGAGCTCGTTTTTAGCAATTATACAGGCTCGATTTACACCATTACCAGTATACTGCAATAGTTTGAACCCCGGAGTACTTAATTCACATATTTTGTTTCTATAAACATATGGTTCTTGAATATGAACTATATCTATGTCCCCTTTCATCAGGAGAACTTTAAAGTCAGCACATGCAGCCTTACAATGGTGAAGATTTATCTGGAGGATCCGTAGGACCATCGAGATTTTCAACAACCGTCACATCAGCCGCTTCAATCGAGTCCTCAAGAATGTATGGAGACTAGCGGCGATGCTGAGGAATTTTGTAATAGCTACCAAATCACGAAAGCTGCGTAATTCGTGGAGATTTCGGGGATGTGGCCAATCTTTGACAGACTGGATTTTGTCCTCGATGATGGATATGCCTCTGCCGTCAAATGATCTACACACATTTTTTTTATTTCAATCACGAAAATCGTGGATTCAATAATTTTTATACCCTCCACCATAGGATGGGGGTATATTAACTTTGTCATTCCGTTTGTAACACATCGAAATATTGCTCTAAGACACCATAAAGTATATATTCTGGGTCGTGGTGAAATTCCGTCCGTCCGACTGTTGAAATCACGCTAACTTCCCAACGAAACAAGCTATCGACTTGAAACTTGGCACAAGTAGTTCTTATTGATGTAGGTCGGATGGTATTGCAAATGGGCCATATCGGTCCACTTTTACGTATATATAAACCGACGCTCAGATTTGGCTTGCAGAGCCTCTTGGAAGAGCAAAATTCATCCGATACGGTTGAAATTTGGTACATGGTGTTAGTATATGGTCTCTAACAATCATGCGAAAATTGGTCCACATCGCTTCATAATTGTATAGCCCCCATATAAACCGATCCCCAGATTTGGCTTGCGGAGCCTCTAAGAGAAGCAAATTTCATCCGATTCGGCTGAAATTTGGTACATGGTGTTAGTATATGGTCTCTAACAACCATGCAAAAATTGGTCCACATCGCTTCATAATTATATAGCCTCCATATAAACCGATCCCCAGATTTGGCTTGCGGAGCCTCTAAGAGAAGCAAAACTCATCCGATATGTGGTGTTAGTATATGGTCTCTAAAAACCATGCAGGAATTGATCCATAATTATATGTAGCCCCCATATAAAACGATCCCCAGATTTGACCTCCGCAGCCTCTTGGAAGAGCAAAGTTCACCCAATCCGGTTGAAATTTGGTACGTGGTGTTAGTATATGGTATCTAGCAACCATGCAAAAATATATATAACCCCTATTTAAACCGATCCCTAGATTTGACCTCTGGAGCTCTTGGAGGAGCAAAATTCATCCGATCCGGTTGAAATTTGGTACGTGGTGAAATTTGGTACATTGCGCTAGTAGATGGCCGCTAACAACCATGCCAAAATTGGTCCATATCGGTCTATAGTTATATATAGCCGATCCCCAAAAATAATTTACCAAAAATTTATTTCTATAGAAAATTTTGTCAAAATTTTATTACTATACAAAATTGTCAAGATTTTATTTCTATAGAAATGTTTGTCAAAATTTTATTGGTATAGAACATTTTGTCAACATTTTATTTCTATAGAAAATTTTGTCAAAATTTTATTTCTATAGAAAATGTTGTCACATTGAATTATATACGTATTTAATCGGCCTTTTTTTGTTTAATATATACCCCGTATAGACTAACTTACAATTGAGAAGACGGTGTAAAGAAGTTTTAAGATACCTTGCCACCGGCAAGTGTTACTGCAACCCAAGTAATTCGATTGTGGAAGACAGTCTTTAGTACAAGTTTCTATGCAATCCATGGTGAAGGGTACATAAGATTCGGCCTGGCCGAACTTACGGCTGTATATTCTTGATTTAATTGAAATGTCTTCAATCACCAAAACGATAGTATCAATCACCCGTTTTGATTGAAACCAACACGATTTTCAATTAAAAATTTAATTGACTTTTGTCACGAAATCAATTAATTGAATCAATAAAAAAATGATAAAATTCGATCAATGTTTTAATTGATTCAATTAAATTTTAATCAATCTCGCGGAAAAAAACATTTTTATTATACACATTTGTTGCGATTTTCCGATGTTTTTCATATTTTCAAATCCAAGAGAAAGAAATTTTTTGACTAATACAAAGAGATTGTAATGCAGCTCATTGGGTTATTTATCAGATATGCTGATCTCTGCTTGGATTTAAACTGGAAAAGACAAGTAAACCAAAAATGCAATCTAATGCCAACCCAACTTGAAGGTGAATCTTCCAACGAACCTATAAGCTTTAAGGAAACTAGGAGTGAAAAAATTGTAAAAGATCAATATTGTTGTAATAGATAATTTTTGATTGATTGATTGACCAATTTGACGAAATAAAATTGCTCACTAAAAACTTAAAAATACAGTGAACCCACCACAAAGAAATTTAATTAATTTTAATTTTAGAAAATTTAGATTATTTTTAGAAAATTTTAACTGAACAGTATTACAAACGCTAACTTTACTCTGACATCACAAAAATGGCGCTATGAACTACGGCCCCAGGAAAATAGGCCCCAAATTGCAAATGGAGTATGATACCACATTAACTAAAAGTACCTATTACATATGGGCACTTCTAGTTTTAACCGCTGAACCTTCTTGATTATTTTTCTTTGTTGAACCAACCAGATTGTTCCAAAAACATTAGCAGACTGCTTAAGTTAACGTTTTCCAGATCCGCCAGTAATCTGAAGCTATATGCTCCTAGAAGTTGCGCTTGCGCTTGCGCTTTACACAAAATGCAGGACACTCACACAAGAGGTGTTTAATTGATTCCTTTTCCTCCACATCATGACAGCTCGTTATACTTCGTGCCTATAGTTTTTTTCAAAATCGCCTATCAGGCAGCGACCCGTTATATCAGGAGTGATATCTGACGTCTCGAGAACACTAGCATATCTAGTGTGCGGTTTAAGTTTAAATGGGGCCATATTTGCTTGGTGTCGTTACAGCCCTTGCAATTCTCCCATCGAACATTTGCCACCATAACAGCCTTCTCACGCAGCATGAGCTTGCAGGTAGCCAGGGGCATACCAACAGATTCTAGTTCCCCTGGAATATGTAAGTAGTCCCTAGCCTTGCCAACTCATCCGCTTCGCAGTTCCCCGGTATGTTCCTATGTCCAGGCACCCATATTAGGTGAATATTGTACTGCTCACCCATCTCGTTGAGAGATTTGCGGCAGTCGATGGCCGTTTTCGAGTTGATGAACACAGAGTCCAAGGATTTTATTACAGGTTGACTGGAACATTACTTCTCAGCCAATTCGCCACCTCTCTTATTGCTAATATTTCAGCCTGAAAAACACCACAGTGATTAGGTAATCTTTTCGCTATTCGAAGTTCCAGATCATTAGAATATACTCCGAAACCCAATTGTCCATCCAATTTGAAGCCATCAGTGTAGAAATCTATATATTCTTTATTCCCCGGGACCTGTGTGCACCACGCCTCACTGTTGGAGATTAGATTCTCAAACTATTTGACGAAAAGTGGACTCGCCAAAGTGTAATCCACTACGTTAGGCACATCTGGCATTATTTTGAGGACCGAGCTGTGACCGTAATTTTTTTCCGACCACAGCGATAGCTCGCGCAACCGCACAGCCGTTGTTGCAGCTGACCCCATAAAAAAAATAAAAAATGAAAATGGACCCCAAACAAAAAATTGGGCCCCATTTTCATACATTAATTTTGAATGTACGAAAATGGGCCCGATATTATGAAAGTGTGCCCCAAAATTAAAAATTATTTTGATAAAATTTTAATTATTAGTGATTTTATACATCAAGGAGTATTTTTAAATCTATTTTACAATATTATTTTTTTTTTCATAGCTACTTGTTGACTGTTTTTGATACTGTCACGCGATCAGTATTAATTTGAGTGTCAAAGAAAAACAAAAAAGAAGAAAATATGGAGTGTGTTATTTTTACTGGCCGAAAAATTAATAATAAAATATTGTATTAGAATGATCAAAAAATAAATACACAATGCTAACGTTTAAATACGTTATCAGTCTCTTTTATCCCAATGAAAAAAGAAGAATAAAATAAGAAATGGAATCGGATAATTTCGTAACTAACTATGAATATGCAATGAAAAGTGCAGTGATAAACCAATTTTCCAGTGTTCGCCCGAATAATTGAGAAAAGCAGACACCTCCAATTACTAGAAAGAATTTTAATTTTTTTGTAGAACTATGTTGTCGACATTTAAAATCGCGCGATTTTTTTGGGGCCCATTTTCATTGGGAAATTTTTGGGGTTTATTTTCATTATGCAGAAGCCAAAAAAAAAAAAATGAAACTCGACACCAAAAATGAACAAAATTTTGTGTTGTTGTTCATAAATAATGAACTATTTTATGAGAAGTACAAATTTAGTAAGTCTTTATGCTTCATGTGCGTATATTGTTTCCTCGTTTTTTAGATAGTTCCATGAACTAAAATAAAGTTAAATTGGCTTTACTGAAATAGAGGGTTTACTTTTTTTAGTGAAGGAAATTAATAAAAAATATATTATTTTAATATATCATAATTGCTTACCTTCAATAAACGTAGATGGTGTTACATTTTTACAAAATAACCGATAAAAGCTTAAAACGTATCTTGGGTGATATATGTAAATAAAAAAATTTCAACAGAAGGAAAAAATTGGTCAAAATTCTGTATTTTTTTGAAATTCTAAATTGTGGAGTTTACAACTCTTAATCTAAAGCACATAGGTACACAATTTTTTATTCCTACATTCGTAGAATTTTATAGGGATTGCAGTCAATAAAAGAAAACAAAAAAAGACAAATAAATTATGAGGCCCTTATCTCGTAAACTATAAAATATTTTCACCAATTTTTTGACAGGTTTTACAAGTCCCAGCAAAAAAAGCGTCGCCAAAAAAGTATTGAAGATGTTCTATTTGGATCCGGAAGTGGTGAAAAATTGACGCAGAAGCGATGAATTTAACATGGGCTTGTTATAGGACGGAAGTCCTCCATTTCAACAGTCGGTGCACTGAATTTGTATCACTTCTTTAGGAGTGATCCGAATTTTTTTTAATGGATTTTAACGCTTGTCTGAAACGTTTGAACTCAAACATTTTCAAAAATTCAAAATTTTTTTAGATTATATTTAGCATTTTTGTCGACAAAATTTAAACAATTTGTACCATTTTATGAATTCTTAAACTGTTTTTAACAGATGTGAAACAAAAAAATTTAAAATTACTCATTAAAAATATGAAAAAAGCATGTTATAAAAAATTGAAAGAAAAAAACTTCCTGCATAGTTAAAATAAAGAACATCATTGAGAGTACATCTTCTGGAAGTGCTTTTAAAGTTGTGCATTTGGAAGAACTTCCAATTTTTTTTTTATTGCTGGAGTTCTATCCAGCAAAGTAAAAACCATCGAAATCGGTTCATAATTGTGGATTTTACAGCTAAAACAAAATTTGATACCCCCGAGGCGACCAACTTTCAACGCCTACACTGAAAAAAATATTGTCGTGAGGTCAAAGATTTCACGTCTTTAAAATACAAATGCGAATTTTGCTTAGCAAAGAAGACGCATTTCTCTAATATAAAGATTTTTTCCTTGTCCAAAAGTCGATAAACTTTTCAATGAAGTCGTATTGTCCTTATAATTAAGTGATTTCAATTAAAAATGGGTATCATAACATGAAACAAAAAATGTTTGGCCTAAGGTCAACTTGACTTTAATAATTCAGAAAAATTCTTTAAATTTAATGAAATTGCCTTTAAATTTGTTGTCTTTTTGCATCTTGACTACAAAGCAAAAAATCGTTCAAATATAGGACATGTTTTTCAACACTTTAATTTAAAGACGTTTTTTACTTGAAACATAGCATAATTTCTACTGGAAATCGAGTCTTAACTTAGAAAATAAAGTTGTTGTTAACTCGTTTTTAAAGGACTTTGATAGCATATGATGAAAAGAAACTCAAAAAGCGAAAAATTAAAATTTACTTCCTAGAAGAAAGTACACAAAACCCAAATTTAAAAAAAAATTGTGTCTTAAAAGTATCCTTACTTGTATTCTCCGCTTCTTTGGTTCGGAATCAATACCAAAATTTTTAAAGTAAAGACAAAATCTTTGGAACCGGGCATGCTTTTTTTTCAGTGTACAGTTTAGCCCATGGACTCACAAACTTAGAGGAAAACACCTCAGCTTTCACACAAAGAAAAAATTATGTTGATATCTTTATCCGCTCTAAAGTTGCAGAATTATTTAAAAAAAAACGATTTTTTTGAACCACTGTGCTCCATCCCACCCCCAAAGTTACTCTGTATTCCAAGAGTATTTTGTTGCGCATCTTTTGGAAACAAAAATCAAGCCGATCGGATCATTACTTTAGGAGTTATTGAGGTTTTAGTGAGAATAGTACGCGGACGTGTGAATAGGTCCGTATGGACCTTGTACTGAATTTCACTAATAAATGCATGTTTTTGAGCTTCATTATAATTTTTTTTATTGTTTCAACACATAATTTACTTGTTCTGAACACAAAAACCTAAACTCAAAGACATTAGGGATGATGATAAAAACAAAAAAATCTAAGAACAAAAAATACACATTCGAATTTCGAAAAACAAAAATACACACACACACACACACACACACATATATATATATATATATATATATATATATATATATATATATATATATATATATATATATATATATATATATATATATATATATATATATATATATATATATATATATATATATATATATATATATATATACACTTGTGCTCACATAATTAAGTCATTAAAATCACAACATAAGAAATGAAACAAATACTACTTTTAGAATAAAGTTTTGAAACATTTATTACAAAAAAATAAAAAAGAGATCAAATAAAGTAAATTCATACACATTTGGAGGTCAATTGTACTAAATAGATTAAGTTATATAAAAAAATCACATTAAATGAGATTTTTACTGCTCATACAATTAAGTCATTTGAAAAAAAATTAAGGATATGACAGGATTTTGTTACATTTCTGTTAACACTATCTTGTAATATGTTAATACTTAGTTGGAAATCCTTTATTCAAGATGACTGCGCCACATCTCTTACCCATTGAACGAACAAGTGAGGCACATTGGTCAGGAGTGATTTTGTACCACTCATCCTTTATTATTTTCCATAATGATGCTTTGTTCACAGGTTTTCTGGCCGAAACGGTTATTTTTATAACTCCCCACAAATTCTCGATTGGGTTTAAGTCCGGGCTTTGTGCCGGCCACTCAAGAGTTTTGATCCGATTGGCACTAATCCAGTCCTTTACGACCCGTGAGCAGTGCTTCGGGTCGTTGTCCTGCTGGAAAATCCAAGCTAACGGTAAACCACTGGCGTAATCCCCTACTAAATGTTCCTCTAGAATATCCTTGTACATAATACATGTCATTTTGCCGTCAATTCGAACAATTAGCCCAACTCCAGATGTAGTGAAGCATCCCCATACCATTACTGATGAGCCTTCGTGTTTGACAGTTTTCTTAGTGTATCTTGGGTTTAGTTCTTCCAAAGGAGGACGTCTCACATACGGTTTTCCATCGTTCCCGAATACGTTGAATTCAAAAATTTGCTTCTTTATGAAGATGCTGCTTTGCAAATGCCAATCGTGCTTCAATATTTTTCTTGGACACATTTGGTTTACGTCGCGCTATTCTCCCATTCAACGAATTTTCTTGCAAACGTCTACGGACCGTTTGTGTTGATATTTTTACACCATGATACTCTTCCATTTCTGATCTGATTTCTGTAGAAGTTAAAAATGGGTCAGACTTGCTTAACCTTACCAATCGCCTGTCATCGGCTGAAGATGTTTTTCTTGGCTTTATACGAGGTAGATTCTCAAATGTTCCATTTTTCTTAAAATACTGTATTGCATTATTCACTTTTCCTCTTGAAAAGTTTAAAATCTTAGTGATTTTTGCAATATTTCTATGTTTTTTATAACACTCCCATATTATCTTCCTTTCGCACGGGTTTGAGCTTTTTTTCTTGCCCATTTTTTAAAAAGTTATAATATTTGATGTTATCCGAAGTTATTGGAGCTTTTTCAACAAATAACAAGGAATTGTGATTGAGTTTTATGGTTCAATTGTAATCTTTATCGTTTACGAGCGAAATAACTTAATTATATGAGCACCAAAATATGACATTTTTTTTAAGAATAATGCATCCACACCGCGAAGCACTCAATATATTTGTAATTCTTCATTATATTTGTATTAGACATAGCAACATTATAAATTGCGCGTAAAAGAAAACAAGTGAGAAATAACCGTTACTATTTTGTTGTCTCTTTTCTTAAGTCGTTTTTGTGTGACTTAATTCTGTGAGCACAAGTATATATATATATATATATATATATATATATATATATATATATATATATATATATATATATATATATATATATATATATATATATATATATATATATATATATATATATATATATATATATATATATATATATATATATATATATATATATATATATATATATATATATATATATATATATATATATATATATATATATATATATATATATATATATATATATATATATATATATATGTGAAACGCATACTTTGGCGACAGTAAAAATGCTACTTTTTTGTTACATACATGCGTCGACAAGAATATCTATCATATATGTATTTCCGATTTTGGTCCGATTTACATGATTTTCTTACATATATTCTATTTCTTATATGGAACGCATACTTTGAACCACATAATATGTTTTGCGTACATTTTGGCGACAATCCGTTACTTGGCTATGTTGCCACATGTTCACATTTCGTTCTTTATTTTCACCGTTTTCACAGGGTGGTTCATACTTTTTATTCCACTTTCTATACAGGACGATTCATACGTTCCTTTATATTTTACAAATTCCATGTATGGGGAATTTCACATAATTTCATGTTGGATTTATGGGAAGTAATGAATTTCGACGTCAGTTTTTTTTATTGAGAAAACATCAAGTACTTGTCTCCATTTTTCTTAATGGATAATATCAAATATACATTTATACTACATTTTTTATTTATAGGGTGGTACATCCAGAAAAAAGTGACCCCTTCATTAAGTTAAAATGAACTCATTGTGAAGAAAGTTGAACTTCGTATAGCGCCAAATACATTTTTATTTGTTTGAACCATGTGATTTTCGTATAAATTACGTAGAATGCATTCCATATATTAGTTTACATTTTCATATATTCATGTACCACTATACTACAGAATGAAAAAAATTAACTGAATTGAATTCATATATGGAATGATTTTATTGAACTTTTTTTCATTCATTTGGACAAATCTTAAATATTTGTGGTAATCCATTTACTTCAACATTAGAACTGCTTACCTTCGTTTTTAAATACAATTTTATTTATTTATATAGTGATTTTTTCTTCAATAAAAGACATGTTATATTAATATATTAAATATATTTATTAAGTATCAACAGCATCGACTGGTCTTGAAATATTAGTTTATTATTCCACTATTTCCAAATTCCACTTTTAATAAGTTGCTGCCTAACGAGTTTGTCCTTCTTTCAATACCTACAAATATAAAAAAAATCATAAACCAATTTTTTCACAAAAGGATAGCGTCACTGAATATTACCTGATAATTGAACATTCCAAAATAAAAACGAATGAAGGGGTTGTTATTCTGCTGGTGTTTTTTCCTTTATACACCATCACGAAAATTGTCTCATTGTTTGTTATTTAATAATTTTCAAAAAACGAAAAATGTTCTCACTAATTTAAAATAACAAATATTTTATATATTTTATTTGTTATTAAATTATTTTACTACATTATTTTTTAACAATCTCTCCGTATACCATAACAACGCGATTCCAACTAAAAAACAACCCACGCGCAAACATATCGATACATCGATGACAGGTATCGATTACAGGTAGACAAAAGAAATATAGGAAAATTTCCTATATTCTAACAGTGTTTTTCCTTAAGTTTTGAAAGGATTGAATACTTATTAGTACGAATGAACTAAAATATTTTTCTATGCCAAGAGTTATTCGTATGTATGATAAGCTTTCTAAAGGGTGATTTGTTAAGAGCTTGATAACTTTTTTTTTTAAAAAAACGCATAAAATTTGCAAAATCTCATCGGTTCTTTATTTGAAACGTTAGATTGGTCCATGACATTTACTTTTTGAAGATAATTTCATTTAAATGTTGACCGCGGCTGCGTCTTAGGTGGTCCATTCGGAAAGTCCAATTTTGGGCAACTTTTTCGAGCATTTCGGCCGGAATAGCCCGAATTTCTTCGGAAATGTTGTCTTCCAAAGCTGGAATAGTTGCTGGCTTATTTCTGTAGACTTTAGACTTGACGTAGCCCCACAAAAAATAGTCTAAAGGCGTCAAATCGCATGATCTTGGTGGCCAACTTACCGGTCCATTTCTTGAGATGAATTGTTCTCCGAAGTTTTCCCTCAAAATGGCCATAGAATCGCGAGCTGTGTGGCATGTAGCGCCATCTTGTTGAAACCACATGTCAACCAAGTTTCGTTCTTCCATTTTTGGCAACAAAAAGTTTGTTAGCATCGAACGATAGCGATCGCCATTCACCGTAACGTTGCGTCCAACAGCATCTTTGAAAAAATACGGTCCAATGATTCCACCAGCGTACAAACCACACCAAACAGTGCATTTTTCGGGATGCATGGGCAGTTCTTGAACGGCTTCTGGTTGCTCTTCACTCCAAATGCGGCAATTTTGCTTATTTACGTAGCCATTCAACCAGAAATGAGCCTCATCGCTGAACAAAATTTGTCGATAAAAAAGCGGATTTTCTGCCAACTTTTCTAGGGCCCATTCACTGAAAATTCGACGTTGTGGCTCGTTAGTAAGTCTATTCATGATGAAATGTCAAAGCATACTGAGCATCTTTCTCTTTGGCACCATGTCTGAAATCCCACGTGATCTGTCAAATACTAATGCATGAAAATCCTAACCTCAAAAGAATCACCCTTTATAATAAAGAAAGTCAGAATTGTCATTTTATAAGAAATTTTACTAAATTTAAGGAAACTAGGGTTTAGTTCGGTTTTGTTTTTACGAATGCTTTGTTATCAGTGAAAAAAAATTTCTTGTTCAGTAGTAAATTCTTATACCCAGCGAACAAAACAGTATTAGTAAAATTCCATGCCTTAATCTAGTTAATTAACTTTTCCTAACTGCTTTCAGTTTAGGATTTTTTACTGAAACAAGTAAATTTTATTATTTCACACAAATATTTAACTTAATGGAAATAAAATGGCTAAACTAAATTGATGAACATTTTGTCCTTAAGTTTCGAAGACCCTTTTTTCTGGGTGTACTATGTACTGTTTTGGATCTTTTCCAAAGATTACGTTTCAATTTTTAAATATGAAATTAAGCGTAATCAATGTTATATATCATTTCAATGCAAGCTATGCTAAAAATATCCTCATTACCATACATATTTTTGCATGGTTATTTACGAGTTTTGGTGAAAAATCGAACATACGCAAAAAAAAATTCTGATTATATCAGGAAATTAATTGATCCAATTAATTTTTAAATTGAAATGTCTTTAATCAAGAAAATATTAAATTCATTGTTTTAAATAAATTTTGAATTAAAAATTAAAAAAAAAATGTTCCATTACTTTTTCTTGCCAGTTTATTTTAATTTAATTGTATAAATTACCTTTTTAATTAAAAAATTAAAAATTTTCAAACAGTGGCATAATTTACTTGATGTTTCTATCTTGATTGAAAAGTTAATTGTTTCAATTAATTTATTAATTGAAATTTTAAACTTCTACTAAATTTTTATTGGACAAATTTTTGTGATATTTTTTCCTGTGTACACTCATTGGAGTCTTCACTCAGTGTAAACGGCCCTTAGATTTCACAAACGACAAATTGAGTTAATAAACTTTTATGGTACATCTTGAGTAAGAATTTATTATACATGAGGTATACTAAAGAGCACAATTTCATCAAAAATCGAAATAAACGAGAAGGACCTTTGAATAATGAGTTCATGTGAAATGGAATTCGTGCCACATAAAATAAAAAGCAATGATAAAAGGTCCGTCGAAAATATGACAAGATCGCGATTATCTGACAAAAATTTGGACGCTGTGATATTTTTACTTAAATCGAAGTACAAAAGGATTATCACAAGTATACGAAAATACGCCTAATCTAACTTAATCCTTAAAATGTTTGCTGAGTAAGATAGCGATATGAAATGGCTTTTTTATTTATTTTTGTCATAAAATTTTTGTTTTTCTTTTCTTCACAATGTTGAGTGGGACTATGTGTTCGTTAAGTATGATAGCAATTTAAAATTGCTTTTTAATTTACTCTTATGTTCTTTTGTTGTAAAAAAAATTGAATTAATCTAAATTGGTTTAATGTACAATAATTTTTTGGCGCTGTAGATTGTTATTACTTAAAATATTTAAAGAATCCCAAAAATTTTGGGATCCCGAAAAAAATCTCGAAAAATCCCGGGATTCAATATTTTGAAATCCCGAATCCCGGGATTTTTAAAAATCGATCCCGAATGAAAGCCCTAGTCGGTACTATGATCGTGTTTCCAAACCTAAATTACAGGTGCAAAACAACAATAAATATTTTCTAATCGAAACATAACATCGAAGAAATTGTCCAAACTATCAAGTCCAAAACATAACATACACTAAGCGAAAAATAGTCGAGCTATTAACTATTTTTCAATTCAATTTCTATTTATTTCGTAATACAAAACCAATGAACCGATGTACAAATTCGTTAATACAACCTTTACTCTTTGAACACCAATTGTAAACATTACGACTTTTTAGCACAGTAAAGAAAAGTAACAACAAATTTTTTGATTTTCACCTGCGAAACACCAGCGTAGAAAAGTTTATTTCAATAGTCGGATTGTTTGTTCGCTTTCTGCAGTTAATTTTGGTTTTTAAAATAATTAATTCTAAACTAAATTTTACTCAATTGATGCGTGCGTTTATGTCCAAATTTAACAAGAATACGTAAATTCTCGATAATACTATAGTATATATACAGTTTACCTGTATAATACAGAGTATACACAGAAAAAGGTAAACTGTACTATAGGTAGAATTTAATACCCTGGAGTACTTTTTAACTACACTTCACGAAATTACATCCTCTCATAGAAGAAAAATGAACTAAAATTAACGAACAAAAACCATGACCTTTTAACCATAAAGTAATTCGTTCTTACTATTTTTGCGGGAATCATATGAAAATTTTCTTCTGAATTAGTTCATATTGAACTTATATGTACGGTCAATGAACTATATACCTAAGTTTAGTTCATAAAACTTGAGACAAAAACGGAAAATTTCATTGGGCTGTAGAAAATTTTGAAAAAAAATAAACAATTTATTTACAAACAAATATTTTTGTGCAATAAAAATAAGTTAAATTTAGCGTTAGTTTAACTACGTAATTTAATTCTTTAATATATGTCCATACTAAACTTTTAATGTGCATTATTTCGAAGACCACCTTTTTAATATAAATTAATTAAACATGAATCACCCTGTAGTTAGATAAATTTAATTCTACTTCTTGGAAATATGTGTTATCTTTTGTTTTTGAAACTATTCTATAAATAGAACACATGCTTGTATGTATTTGTATACAAATACACATAATTATGTATGAATGGTGAACAAAGTCATATTTGGTTAGTAGTACGGATGTTGGCTATGTGGCTCAGTGCATAATACTCGCGTTTTGAAAACTGATGGTACGTGGTTCGATCCTCCGTCCGCGAGGTGCAGTGTAATTTTTTTTTGAAATTATGAATTCTAATAAATATTTCTAAATTGTTTGTATATTGAGAAGATAAAGTGCAAAATGGGTCATGCAGATACAAAATGTTTCAAATCTTCTTCCCCTCCATACGCGGTGGAAATTACTTTTCTTTTGTTACAAAACTGGTATTGGTTCATTTTTATTTTGGATCATACCAACAGCCAACGATCACATATAATGACTTATTTTCATATAGTGAGACATATTTCATCCAAAAGTACAGTTAAAATTGTATGGCTAACGAAGCTGAATTTAAAATTTGCAAATATAATCTATAAGAAGCATTTTTCTAGGGAAATCATAAAATTCTCATCAAACGTACGCTCAAGAAACTCGCTTTTGTAACATATGCCCCAAACACAAAATGTGCTTCAAGCATATATATTTTCAGAATTGGTCGAAACAAAATATTGTTTGTATTGTTAAAACATATTACGTTTCACTTCAGGCATACACTGGTAAAAAATTAATGAAGTGGTCTTTGTGGATATATATTTTCAAGGCGCCAATTGGTTTCTTCCATTATTTTACTTGCTTCATACTCTCTGGGTCTCTCTTTCTAAAAACATATATGTTTATAGGTTATTTCTAAATTAATATTAATATAATTGGATGCAAATCCAAGCGTATTATATTTACAAACATTTTATGTCCCAAACATAATATGTTCCAACATATTAACATATATTTCCCAAACATGTTAAGCAAGTTTATTAACATTATATGCTTTCACTTAAAAATATTGTGTTAACAAATTTGAGTTCGAAACATATAATTTTTACACTCAGACAGTCTTTTTCGTCCATGTATATCTGATATATCGACTGCTTCATTCAAAGTACGCTAAGTCTAAAAAGTGAATTTTACAGGAAGCAAGTTCAAAGTTTTGTTTTTGAAATTTCTCAAACCCCGTATAAGATAGAAATACCCTTGTTTTCGGTCTTAAAATCATATTTATTATATTTTTTTAGTATTTACGATCTCAAAATAATGATAATAGAACATGGCTAAAAATTACTTAGACCACTTTAACCGAACAAAGCCTTTTGACCGTTTTACATTGAATATTTTTTAAAACTTTAGTCATAGGCTAATATTAATTAAACAATATTAATCATAACTTTTGATAGAAGTGTAGTGCATATGTTTGTAACAACTAAATGTTGGCGAGATAGACACATGGGGTATCGGTCCCTGAGTCGATGTCCCTCTGTCCGTGCGTCTGTGAACACATTTTTGTAATAAAAGTCCAGGTCGCAATTTTATTCTAATCGACTGACACAAGTTTCTGTTTTGGATCAGAATAGGACACTATTGATCGGTTCAGATTTAAATATAGCTCCCATATATATCTTTCACCCGATATGGACTTAACATATTTATATATAAGCTAGAGTTTTACTTGAAATTTTGCACAAGGAGTACAATTAGCATTATACTCTAGGGTGCTACATTTGATTGAAATCGTTTGAGATTTAGATATAGCTCCCATATTATTGTTTTTCCGAATTGGGTTAATATAGCCAAAATACCCCCATTTCCTTATAAAATCGGCACTGCAAATGTAAAAATGAGTAAAAATCAACTTTTCCTATACCTCTAATACATATCTTTCGATTAATAAATCGTAAATTAAGTTTTTCGAAATTGCATAAAAATGTCTGTAGATTTAAAAAATTTCCAATTGGGAGCATATACCATTGGGTATATAACGCAACTAAGGATTTGAGATGGTATCGAAAATATGGATCCACAAAGTGGTGTGTATAATATAGACTTTACTTACTTGTTATGGACTAACAAAATGCTTTTAGGTTTCTAAATTGAGGCAAATCGCATAAAAGTTGCGACGTTTATATCATCAAATCGGGAAATTTGGCTATATGGGGCAGTACAAAAACATATACCAATGTAAAGTTTTTTCCAATCGACTTAATCGACTTTTATTCCAATATACTAAAAATTTCAGCAGCATAGAACCCTTTTGATTTTGAAAGAAATCGCCTCAATGTATCTCCCACACTCAAAAAAAAGCATGCCCGTTTCTAAAGATTTTGTCTTTACTTTAACAATTTTGGTATTGATTCCGAACCAAAGAACCGGAGCATACAAGTAAAGATACTTTTAAGACACAATTGTCTTTTAAATTTGGGTTTTGTGTACTTGCTTCTAAAGGGTGATTCTTTTGAGGTTAGGATTTTCATGCATTAGTATTTGACAGATCGCGTGGGATTTCAGACATGGTGTCAAAGAGAAAGATGCTCAGTATGCTTTGACATTTCATCATGAATAGCCGAACGATCTGCCACAACGTCGAATTTTCAGTGAATGGGCCCTAGAAAAGTTGGCAGAAAATCCGCTTTTTTATCGACAAATTTTGTTCAGCGATGAGGCTCATTTCTGGTTGAATGGCTACGTAAATAAGCAAAATTGCCGCATTTGGAGTGAAGAGCAACCAGAAGCCGTTCAAGAACTGCCCTTGCATCCCGAAAAATGCACTGTTTGGTGTGGTTTGTACCAGGGATCCGGAGCGGAGCGGAGCGGAGCGTGGAGCGGAGCGGAGCAAGCCCTTTTTTTGCCGGAGCGGGAGCGGAGCGGGAGCGGCATTTCTAAAATCCGGAGCGGAGCGGGAGCGGAGCGGTTTCCAAATGAAAAACCGCTCCGCTCCGAATAAAATATTACTTGAATGAAATGTGTAACTTTGAAATTACACTGTGTAGGTAATTTCAAATTTAGCTAGTACTTAGCGTAGTGTGAGTAAACGTTTAAAATGTACGATATGTATTTTTGTACGTACGTACATTGGGGAAAACACAACGTGTTTTTTAGTAATTGTTTTCAAAAACGGCAAATGTCAAAATATATATCTAGTATGTGTTGTAAAAGTAACAACAGTACTTTCGATCAATTTCATCCCGTATTACTACAAAGATGTTTGTAATGAACGTCAAATAAATGCAATTAAACGATCTTATTTATATTTAATTTTTTAGTTTTCTACACTGAAAAAAATATTGTCGTGAAGTCAAAGATTCCATGTCCTTAGAATAAGAATGCAAATTTTGCTTAACATGGAAGACGCATTTCTCTAAAATAAAGTTTTTTTTCTTGTCCAAAAGGCAATAAACTTTTGAATGAAGTTGTAATGTCCTTATAATTAAGTGATTTTACTTAAAAATGTGTATCATAACATGAAAGATACAATTTTTGAGGTAAGGTCAACATGACTTTAATAATTAAGAAAAATTCTTTAAAATTAATAAAATTGTCTTTAAATTTGTTTCCTTTTTGCATCTTGCCTACAAAGCAAAAAATCGTTAAAAATAAGACATGTTTTCAACACTTTATTTTAAAGACGCTTTTTACTTGAAACA